>NC_059073.1:233187369-233789869 GCF_020497125.1 Mauremys mutica
CCATGGTACTGTAGGATACAAGACTAGCTTACAAGTCTTCAAATTTAAAACATATCTCTTCAACACTCTGATATTCATCTTAGGATACATGACACATTACATACCTGTGGGTTCACATCCAAGATGCATGTCCTTCCAGTCTGAACCACTTCAAGGATGGAATCTATTTTGGTGCCATAAAGGTTTCCTTCATACTCTCCATGTTCTAAGTATCTGCCAGCTTTAATATCTGCCTCCATTTCAGCTCGTGACACAAATCTGTATGCTTGCCCATCTTTTTCATCATCCCTTGGCTTTCGTGAAGTAACTAAATAGAAATTTTTGGCAAATCACTGGATATAAAAACTCCCAAGACATCTGAAGATTGATTGGGTGTAAAGCCATGTACATATAATGTGTGTCTTTTCTGTGTGGGGAACAAACCACTGTCCAAGCTCATGTTCTAAACTTATGAGCATAATTCCTCCCAAACCCATTCCCTCTGCCCTTACTCTCTTCCCTCCCTCATTTCATCTACCCTTTCATTTATTCCCTCACCTTCATCATTCTATATCCCAAATTCACTATGCCTCTTCGTCAATCACTATTGTGTAAGATTTTCAACAGCACCTAAGTCCCATTTTCAAAGATGACTTAGATACTTAGGAGCCTAAGTCCCACTGACTTTCAATGAGACTTAGGCTCTTTCCAGCTGATCCCACAACACATTTATTTTCTCTCTCTCAGACACACAGTGTGGAAGTGGAAAAGCCGTAGAAAAACACTAATTACCCATTCCTCCTTCAAGACCCACTTCTATTGTAAAGCCTATGGTAAATTTTCAAGTGATAGTAATTAGGCAGTTGGCCAGTAGAAGCTTCTAATATTTGTCTTATTTATTTCTTATAATAGCATTTTTTAAAAAATTGACAACTAAAACTATCTAGCTGTGCTCAAAACTTCCCTACATAAATGCATGTCCTTTTTACAGCTTCTCTGATGGTCCCTCCACCACTCCTTCCTACTGTTTGTCACATCTTATCTTAAATTAGGTAGTAAACTCTTCAGGGCAAATGCTGTCTTTTTATTCTGTACAGCACACAGTATAATGGTGCTTGATCCTGAATGGGGCCTCTAGGTGATATTGTTATACAAATGAATAATAAAATATTAAATGTGTTATTATAGTTAAGTAGTTTTCATCATTATTATAGAAAACCACAAGTCTCACTAGCTTCTTATGATGCATCAGACACCACAGTGATGAGTATGGTATAAAAACCTGGATGGACTAGACAGGGGATCTGAGGAGCTTGAAATGGCATTTGGAACGTGAGCAATGGAAGACTTCATATCCAAAATAGATATTATGAACGCTGCAGAGGAGGGAAGGTAGACTTTGCACTGAATCCAAATCCACAGAATCCAGAGGATTCTAACTCAGTGCCAGAAGGTATGCACATACATATCCCGAGAGTGGGGATCAATATCGATAATACATATCTAAAAAGTGGGGATCAGTACTGACAATATTTGAGGGAGAATACAACTCTGATAAAGAGAAAAAAATATTTAATGAAAAATCTGAAAACATTTTACCGTTCAATTATAGAAACTGTGATGCCTTTCTGAGCCCATTCCTATCTCCAAGTAGGAATATGTATATAATGTATTTATTTAGGTGTAGTTCTGCATATAAAAGCAGTTTTAAGTATACATCATTTATATCCACATACTCACACACACATGCATGCATGTGTACAGACATACACTAATATTACTGAATATGTACTTATATGAATCTCCAAATAAGTTATTATGGTAGCTTGATTAAATACTATTTAACTTTACATGTTTTGTTTATATGTTGCTGGTTTACTGCTTGGTAATTTGCCTTGTCTATTTAAGTTGTCAGATCTTTGACACATGGACCATGTCTTCTCTGAGTTCTGTGACATTCCTATTCAAGTGGCCAAAAGTGCTCTAAATAGATTAAACAATAAATAAATAATGTTGGCACATATACTAATTGTGAGATCTCATTTATTACTTATCTGCAGTTATGACATCCTACAGAAACCTATAATTTGTTAATTTTTAGACAATTTATTGTTAATGTCATGTTGTGCATTACCCTTTGCCTACATGGATTATTAACCTCATTCCCAGCACAGGTTCCTTTGGACAGATTATGCTAGAAGATATGCACATTGATTCTAATGGCATGGACCAGTTTGGAGGTTTGGCATTACAGATGAGGAAAGAGATTAGGATTCCTAGGGCTATCTGGTTTCCCCGCCTCAATCACAAGACACTCCTGGCTTGTCTTTCAGACTTGCCCACATCCCCACTACTGCCAGTCCTATTCTTTGCCACACACTATGAGGCAGAAGTGAACAGATGGCTCTTAGAAGTGGCTGGGCATAATGGGGATGGAGCAAGGAAACTGTTCTGTGCTCAGAGGTCAGCCAGAAGGGGTGGTCTGGCAGACAGGAAGGAAGGGGTTCTTTCAGAAAGTGCAAGGTAGGAAAAAATTCTAATACTGCAGGAAGGGGCAGCTTTTTCAGCAGCTAAAAGGAAGAAAGACCAGAGCAGAGAGGGAAAGGGCTGGTGCTGGAAGAAATTACATCAACTGGCCTCTCATCCCTCAGTTTATAACATTAACAACCAATAAAACAGAATTTATAGTTTATTAATCCCTAGGGCTAAATCCATGAACTAAAATTTTCATATGAAGTTTTAGTTTCACATACAGAGAAAGATAAACAATAAACAATAAAACAATAAAATGAGTTTCTAAGCAAAATTCTAGTAACTGTTGATTATTAAAATTTATCAGGAATTTTTAGAAGCATTCAGATATTGATGATAACCTGAACTATAGGAAAACCCCAAAATAGATATACTTGAATAATACTGTCAGATGAATGCAAGGGAACTCCTGTCTTCAGCATGAGCAGACAAAAGTTTGGCTGGTAGTTAGATGTCATTAACACAGAAACAGGGTCTTCCTACTTATTGAGGAGATTGAAAACATATTTCATTCTCCAGTCAAAGTTTTCAACCCACAATTATTACTCCCAGATTGAGTCACTACAACAAGCTTCAGATTAAAGTAAATTTTTGCAGATGAATTACAGGCTTCAAAAGGATCTGACAGCTGGAGTGTTGATAACTTACATGGCACTGTAGTTCCAAACCTAATAGGATTCAATACTATAAATCTGTTTTTCAAGCTTCTTCGACCCACTCCCTGGGCCCCTATTAAGACCAATGTCTTCCTCTGAAAAGGAGGCATTTTGGCTACCTCCTCATATATCTGGATTTCATGACGATCAAATTCTATATAGAAAAAAGTGACAAAATATTAAATGCAGATCAAGTCATTACCATTTGTAGAAAACCAACAATTCTATTCTGTATTCACATATTACCTATTACAGTAAATAGTACTTAAAAGGTATTTTTATCTGATATTTTTATCACAGTTTTCATATGTATAAACAGAAATGGGAATACTGTAGATTCTTTCAATGACCATCTGCTCTAAACAGTGATTCTATAGTAGGATTGTTTTTCGGAAATGTAGGCAATAGTCACACCATGCATAGGTGCTGACTTTCTAATGTGCCATGGGTGCTCCCCCCCACACACCCCCAGCTCCGTCCCAGGCCCTGCCCCCAACTCCACCTCTTCCCCAAGGGTCCTTGCTTCTTCTCATCCCTGCCCTGCCTCTTCCCACCTCCTCCCCCGAGCGCACTCCCCCCTGCTCTCCCCCAGCGCCTCCTGAATGCCACGGAGCAACTGATCCATGGCGGGCAGGAGGTGCTGGGGGGGGGCGGAGAGGGGCAGGAGGCGCTGATCAGCAGGGCCTCTGGCGGGCGGGAGGGGTTGGGGGAAGGCATTGATGGGGGGCTGCCAATGGGTGTTAAGCACCCAACATTTTTTTTCCCGTTGCTGCTCCAGCTCTGGAGCACCCATGCAGTCAGTGCCTATGACACCATGCCAGCATTTACCACTGTGCCAGTGGTGTTTAAGCATTTGAAAATTGTTCTTTAATCCTTTGATCCCCTAATACATCTGCTCAAGAGTAACAACTTTTCTTTGGGCACCATGACTTTACCACAAAAACTACCCTGTTTATAATTTCTGATCTAGCTGATCAATTTGCAAATCAAGCTACTATAATTTATTTTAAAACTTTCTCCTATAACAGGCATTCACTGTCATGGTAGTTTAATCTGCTATACCCAGTGTGATAACCTACGTTTAAAATGCAGATTCAGAAACTCTACAACATACTGGACTTGTACACTATTCCACTAGATTTTACTCATGATGAAAGACTAAAAAGTACCTGCATTTCTAGTTGTGAGGTACATCATCTTTTTCTTTTTTTTGCTACTTATTGTTCCACAAAAGGGCCCTGAAAGTAAAATAGACAAGAATACTGAAAGCTCTCAAACTCACTTTTTGATAAATATCTTTTCATGGCGGCTTACTTTATGTAGATTTTAGGGTTAACTAAAAAGACATCCATATTTTGAAGGATGGTTGCACTTTTTTTTTAAACCAGAGACACAGTATGACCTTTATTGGAGAGACTAATCATTATTAAATCCTCTTTGCATATACTTTAAATGGTATAGCAGACACATAAAAGCTAATGCTCTACATAAACGTACCAGAAAACAAAATAATTTTCTAGAAACGAATAGGAAAGGGTCAAAACGGTTTCCAGTAAATATTTACATTTGGGCTGTTGATTAATCGCAGTTAACTCATGCGATTAACTCAAAAAAATTAATCACGATTAATAGCACTTTTTTAATCGCACTGTTAAGCAACAGAATACCAATTGAAATGTATTAAATATTTTGGATGCTCTTCTACATTTTCAAATATATTGATTTCAATTACAACACAGAATACAAAGTGTGCAGTGCTCATTTTATATACTTTATTACAAATATTTGCACTATAAAAATGATAAACAAAGAAATAGTGTTTTTCAATTCATCTGATACAAGTACCATAATGCAATAAAACTTACAAATGTCCATTTTTTTTTGTTACAGAACTGCACTCAAAAACCAAAACAATGTAAAACTTTAGCGCCTACAAGTCCACTCAGTCCTACTTCTTTTTCAGCCAATCGCTAAGACAAACAAGTTTGTTTACATTTACGGGACGTAATGCTGCCTGCTTCTTATTTACAATGTCACCTGAAAGTGAGAACAGGCATTTACATGGCAGTTTTGTAACAGGCACGGCAAGGAATTTGTGTGCCAGATAAGCTAAACATTCGAATGCCCCTTCATGCTTTGGCCACCATTCCAGAAGACATGCTTCCATGCTGATGACACGCGTTTAAAAAAATGTATTAATTAAATTTTTGACTGCACACCTTGGAGGATAATTGTATGTCTTCTGCTCTGTTTTACCAGCATTCTGCCATATATTTCATGTTATAGCAGTCCCGGATGATGATCCAAGCACATGTGGTTTGTTTTAAGAACACTTTCACTTCAGATCTGACAAAACGCAAAGAAGGTACCAATGTGAGATTTCCAAAGATAGCTACAGCACTTGACCCAAGATTTAAAAATCTGAAGTGCCTTCCAAAATCTGAGAGGGAGGAGGTGTGGAGCATACTTTCAGAAGTTTTAAAAGAGCAACCCTCAGATGTAGAAGCTGCAGAATCTGAACCACCAAGAAAATCAACCTTCTGCTGGTGGCATCTGACACAGATGATGAAAATGAATGTGTGTCACTCCGCACTGCTTTGGGTCGTTATTGAACAGAACCCGTCATCGTCATGGACACATGTCCTCTGGAAGGGTGATTGAAGCATGAAGGGACATATGAATCTTTAGAGCAGGGGTCGGCAACCTTTCAGAAGTGGTGTGCTGAGTCTTCATTTATTCACTCCAATTTAAGGTTTTGTGTGCCAATAGTACATTTTAACCTTTTTAGAAGTTCTCTTTCTATAAGTCTATAATATCTAACTAAGCTATAGTTGTATGTAAAGTAAATAAAGTTTCAGAATGTTTAAGAAGCTTCATTTAAAATTAAATTAAAATGCAGAGCCCCCTGGACTGGTGGCCAGGACCCGGGCAGTGTGAGTGCCACTGAAAATCAGCTCGCGTGCTGTGTTCAGCACGCGTGCCATAGGTTGCCTACCCCTGCTTTTGAGCATCTGGCATGTAAATATCTTGCGATGCTGGCTACAAGTGTGCCATGCAAGCACCTGTTGTCACTTACAGCTAACACTGTAAACAAGAAGCAGGCAGCATTATCTCCTGCAAATGTAAACAAACTTGTTCGTCTGAGCAATTGGCTGAACAAGTAGGAGGACTGAGTGGACTTGAAGGTTCTAAAATTTTACATTGTTTTATTTTTGAGTGCAGTTATTTTTTGGTACATAATTCTACATCTGTAAATTCAACTTTCATGATGAAGAGATTGCGCTACATTATTTGTATTAGGTGAACTGAAAAAAAAATTATTTTGTTTTTCACTGTGCAAATATTTGTAACAAAAAGTAATATAAAGGGATCACTGTATACTTTGTATTCTGTGTGGTAAGCGAAATCAATATATTTGAAAATGTAGAAAACACCCAAAAATATTTAAATAAATGGTATTCTATTATTCTTTAACACTGTGATTAATCGTGATTAATTTTTTTAATCGCACAATAATCACGATTAATGTTTTTAATTGCTTGACAGCCCTAATTTATATATTTTAAAAGCAACTTGAAAATGGTCACCCTATGGCTGATTTTCCCGCTTAATTTTACCATTCACCAGCAGGTGGCAAAAAGGCTCAGAACTCTGAAAACAATGAGTGTACATTTTAATTCTCGCTCTTCCAGTCAAGGTAAAAATAAAATACATTTGCAATAACTAGCATCTATTTTATGTATTGAAACCATCTGTGGAGCCTCTTTTATAAGGTCTGCCTTATTGTGTAAATGGAAAAAGCAAAGCAAGCTAATCATAAAGGAACCCATCTCTGAACGCGCATTAAACCTTACCCGAATTATCCCAGTCCCTCCTAACAAATGCCTTCCGCTTCTCTTCCAGGAACTGGCTAGGTATAAGGCCAGCACTTCCTCCTTCTTTGACATGGCTAGCCTGTAATCAAGTTAATAAGCTATAAATCCCCTGTGACAAATACTTTGAATTTTAGTCCAATGATGCAATCAAGCAGCAAACTTTCAATCAGACATTCACTCTTGAAGACTGGCTTCTTGAAAGATGTCACACTGTCAGTTAGGATTTCTGGAGGCTAAGCACTGATGCATTAGTGATGGACACCTGAAAAAGGACAGTTACCTGTTCCGTAACTGGCGTTCTTCGAGATGCGTTGCTCAGGTGTATTCCACAGTAGGTGTGCATGCTCGCCACGTGCACCGGTGCTGGAAGTTTTTCCCTTAGCAGTACCCGTAGTGGGGGAGCCCCGCTGTGACCCCTGGAGTGGCGCCCCTATATTGCACTATAAGGGGAGCTGCGCACTCCCCCAACCCTCGGTTCCTTCTTGCCAGACAACTCCGACAGAGGGGAAGGAGGGCGGGATGTGGAATACACCTGAGCAACACACCTCGAAGAACGTCAGTTACGGAACAGGTAACTGTCCTTTCTTCTTCGAGTGATTGCTCATGTGTATTCCACAGTAGGTAACTCCAAGCTATACCTGATGGAGGCGGGTAGGAGTTTAAGGGTTACCGGGGCGGAGCACCACCCTACCAAACCCGGCGTCATCCTGCGTTTGGGAGACGATCGCATAGTGAGATGAGAAGGTATGGACAGAGGACCATGTAGCAGCCTTGCAGATGTCCTGGATAGGGACATGAGCCATGTAGGCAGCGGATGAGGCCTGAGCTCTTGTCGAGTGAGCCTTCACTATAGGAGGTGGGGGAACCCTTGCCAGGTCGTAACAAGTGCGTATGCACGAGATGATCCAGCAGGAGATCTGCTGGGTGGATACTGGTCGCCCCTTCATGCGCTCGGCGGAAGCAATGAAAAGCTGAGGGGATTTACGGAATGGCCTGGTTCGGTCTAAGTAAAAAGCCAGCACGCTACGCACATCTAGCATGTGCAGGCGTTGTTCCTCATTAGAGGCATGGGGCTTAGGACAGAGGACTGGGAGGATGATGTCCTGATCCATGTGAAAAGCCTAGATTACCTTCAACAGAAAAGCTGGGTGCGGGTGGAGCTGGACCTTACCCCTATTGAAAACTGTATACAGGGCTTCGGAGGTCAGGGCCCTAAGCTCCAAGACCCGGCGGGCTGAGGTGATACTTACCAGGAACACCACTTTATACAAGAAGTGAGACCAAGAACACGTGCCCAAGGGCTCAAATGGAAACCCTGTGAGGCGGGAGAGCACTGGGTTCAGGTCCCAGAGCGGGACCGGGGATCTAGCGTAAGGGAATGCCCTATCCAGCCCTTTGAGTAACCGGGAGGTCATGCGGTGTGAAAACACCGAGTGGCCCTGCACCGGGGGGGTGGAAAGCCAAAATGGCTGCCAGGTGCACCCTGACCGAGGAGGGAGCCAGCCCTTGGGTCCTAAGGGACAGGAGGTAATCGAGGATGAGCTGGATAGACGCGGAGGAGGGGGAAAACCCCTCTCCCTTGCCCACATGGAGAACCGA
This sequence comes from Mauremys mutica, assembly GCF_020497125.1. Lineage (NCBI taxonomy): Eukaryota > Metazoa > Chordata > Testudines > Geoemydidae > Mauremys > Mauremys mutica. Next base: position 233,196,011 of record NC_059073.1, read on the forward strand.
TACCATTTGGCCAGGTAGGTTCGACATGTGGACAGTTTCCTGCTCTCGAGCAGGACTTGTCTAACATCCTCAGAACACCTCCCCTCCTCCTCATTCAGCCACGGAGCAGCCACGCTGTCAAGTGGAGCGTGGCCAGGTTGGGGGGGGAGGAGACATCCTCCCTCCTGGGAGCGGAGGTCCGGTCGGAGCGGCAGTCTGCATGGGGGGGGGGGGGGACACTAAAAGCTGCAGGAGGGTCCCGTACCAATGCTGACGGGCCCAATCTGGGAGTATGAGGATAACCCGAGCCCTGTCTGCCTTTACCTTCTGTAGGACCCTGCCTATCAGGGGAAAGGGTGGGAAGGCGTAGAACAGACAGCCCGACCATGGGATTAGGAACGCATCCAATATCGGCCCTTCGCCCTCTCCTGCCCTGGAGCAGAATCGTGGGCATAGGTGATTCTGGACGGTGGCGAATAGATCTACCTGAGGAGTGCCCCACTGTAGGAAGAGCTGCCTGGCCACCTCCCTGTTTAGAGACCACTCGTGTTGTTGGGAGAAGAACCTGCTTAGGCGATCTGCGAGCGTATTGCACCTGCCGGGCAGGTGAAAGGCCCTCAGAAGGATGTTGTGGGCTATACAGAACTCCCACAGGAGCTGGGCTTCCTGGCACAAGGCCACAGAATGCGTGCCCCCTTGCCTGTTGATATAATACATCGCGGTCGTATTGTCCATGAGGACCCTGACCACCCTCCCTCTATGTGCTGGCTGAAGGCTACGCACACCAGGGATATTGCCCCGAGCTCCCTGACATTTATGTGTAGATGCAATTCCGAGGGCAAACATCTGCTGTGGGTTCTGAAGCTCCCGACATGGTCTCCCCATCCCAGGCCCGAGGCATCCGACACCAGATCTAGTGAGGGAGGGAGTTCCCGGAAGGGGATACCCTGAAGCATGTTGCTCGGGAGGGACCACCATTGCAAGTCAGCTACTACATTGGATGGCAACGTGACGACCTTGTCTAGGTCGTCTCTGGCCTGGGAATACTGAGACGCCAGCCAGAGTTGGAAGGGGCTCATCCTGAGCCTGGCATGTCACACCACGGAGGTGCATGCTGCCATATAGCCTAGGATTTGAAGGCACACCCGTGTCGTCGTCACCGGAAAGGCCATGACCGAGGTGATGAGACCTTTGAGTGTCTCGAACCTGTCCTGGGGGAGGGAGGCAGTGGCTACCAGGGAGACTAACAGCGCCCCTATGAAGTGTATGCGCTGAACTGGGACTAACCTGGACTTTTCCTTGTTCACCACTAGGCCTAGACTCGTGCAGCAGGAATTCCATCTGCGCCTGCACCTGGGACCGAGACTTGCCCTTGAGCAGCCAGTCGTCCAGGTAGGGGAAGATCTGCAGCCCATTCCTCCTGAGGTGGACTGCCACCACCGCCATGCATTTGGTAAAAACCCTGGAGGCCGTGGAAAGGCCAAAGAGAAGGACCGTAAACTGGTAATGGTGTGTCCCTACCAGGAAGCGGAGGAAGTGCCTGCGACCCTCGAAAATGTGGATATGGAAGTATGCATCCTGGAGGTCTAGGGATGCGAACCAATCCCCCGGGTCCAGGGACGGAATAATAGAGGCCAGGGACACCATATGGAATTTGCAGTGAACCAGAAACCGGTTGAGATTCTGGGCCTGAGGATGGGCCTGAGCCCGCCTTTCGCCTTCGGGATCAGGAAATACTGGGAGTAAAACCCTTTGCCCTGGAATTCCCGAGGTACCCTCTCCACCGCGCCTAGGGCGAGAAGGCGTGTCACCTTCTGATTTAAGAGGAGGGCGTGTTCTGGGTCCCCAGGGACACCCTGGGGCGGAGGATGATGTGGTGGGGTTGCATCAAACTGCAGCCTGTACCCCTCGGAGATGGTACTGAGGACCCACTGGTCCGACGTTATACGGGACCAATGCACTCTGAAGGTCGATAAACAGTTGCCAAAAACCAACTTTATTAACTGGGAGGTTTCCCTGGCAACAGGCCAGGTGGCCCCCCGCAAAGAGTCAAAAACACCTCTTCCCTTGCCTCTTGCCCTTCGAGGGGCTGGGGCGTGGGGCTGAACGGGACTGGCGCTGTGACCTGCGCCTCTGATCCCTAGGCCTTTTCGACGGGGGCTCGTATCTGCCTCTTACTGGGGGAGCCGAGGGCTGCGGCCTGGGTTTGTCCTTGGCTGGCAGGACATACAGGCCGAGTCTGCAGGGTGGTGCGGGAGTCTTTCATCTCGTGCAGACGCGTATCCGTTTGGTCCGCAAATAATGCTTTGCCGTCGAATGGCAGGTCTTGCATCAGGGACTGGGATTCCATGGACAGCCCCGACAGCGAAAGCCACAACGCCCGTTGCATGGAGATAGCCAAGGCCATCGAACGTGCCACTGTGTCAGCCGCACTCAAGGCTGCCTGGAGAGCTGCTTTCGCTGCTGCCGCACCCTCGTCAACTAGAGCCTTGAATTTCTTCCTGTCCTTCTCTGGGAGGGAGAGCTCTAATTTAGGCAGAGGTCCCCACAAGTTAAAGTCATACCTGCTCAGGAGTCCCTGATGGTTTGCCACCCTGAGCTGGAAACTTGCAGAGGAATAAACCTTTTTTCCAAAAGTGTCCAGCCTCCTCGCATCCTTGTCCTTAGGGGAGGGCACAGGCTGGCCGGGTCTTTCATGGTGGTTGACCGATTACACCACCAGTAAGTTTGGGGCAGGGTGAGTGTAGAGATACTCATGCCCCCTTGTTGGCACAAAGTACTTCCGCTCTGCCTTCTTAGAAATGGGCGGCAGAGAGGCCAGGGTTTGCCATAGAGCGAATGAAATATTGGCTACCCCTTGGTGAAGCGGTAGGGCCACGCGGCCCAATGCCGAGGAGGACAGGACATTAAACAAATTGTCCGACGGTTCCTCCATCTTCTCCACCTGGAGCTGGACATTGGTGGCTACACGCTGGAGAAGCTCCTGATGAGCTTTGAAGTCCTCCTGAGAAGGAGGAGGCGGCACCGCTATGGACTCGTCTGGTGCCGACGAGACAACCGGTACTGTGCCTAGGGCATCGGATGGTGCTGGTAGGTTGCACTCCATGTCTGGGTTCGGCGCCCAAGGACTGCTCTCGGTGCTGAGGCGGAGACGCCGAGGGCGCTTGAGATGCCCCAGCCACGAGCGGGGCCTGGTGGTACGGGTGCCTGGGACCACGGTGCCCACTAGCACCACTGTCCTTGCCATGGTGCCCTTTGCCACTGCGCTGGCTGAGGCCCAACCAGGGTTACACGTTCCTGAGGGACGATGCGGCCTGGGGAAGGGCGGCTGGGAGCTGAGGCTGAAGTGACCGAGGATCGCATGGTGCCATAGGAGTGGCTCGATCGGTCCCATCCATGTCAGGTCCGACCCCGGGATTTAGACCTCAACGACGATGAGACAAACGGCGGAGGTGCTATCTCTGGACTCCCGCCGGCGACCGCGGATACGACACGTCGGTGCCGGTGACTGTCGGGATGCACTCCGAGCTTGGCATGTGCCGTGGTAAGATTGGTGGTGCCGATGGCGTCGCAACCTGCTATCACTGCGGCTGGACAAGGAGCGTAGACGCTTTTGGTCCCGGTGCCTGCGGCTCCTATAAGCCGAGGAAGACTCCGGCGACTTGCTCCCAGGTGACGACAACGGAGCAGAAACGAGACGCGGGCTACAGGAAGGCCCCGTGGATCGAGCAGGGACCTCAACCTCCAACCTGGCCGGTGAGAGCTCATGGGCGCTCAGCGGCGGCTTTCCTCAGGACCGGGGCCCCAACTCAGGTGGCCCGCTCGGTACCGGCATGATGAGGATGTCACGTGCTGCCTGAGCTGCCTCCGGTGTTGACGGAATCCTCATCGTCGGGTAGGCATGAGCTGACGGGGCCAGACTACTCCGCTCCACGCGAGTTGGAGGTCTGGGTTCCAAGGGGGATCGCGGGCTGCCCAACTCGGGTCCGGCTTCACCCCTGTCCTTGTCTCGGCGTTGCTGGGTCTTGCCTTGCTCCTTGGCAGGGGAGCGGTGCTGACTGGTGGATGGGGCTTCGCTCCATACTGAGGATGCGGTGCCCAGTGCCGGGTCGGCGCGCCGGTGCTGGCGCCAGAACCGACTCCATAAGCAGAGCCAGGAGTCAAATCTCATGTCTGCGTTTAGTCCGGGGTTTGAAGGACTTACAAATTTTACAGCGCTCACTTATATGAGCCTCGCCCAGACAGAGAAGACACTCGGAGTGTGGATCGCTTCTGGGCATGGAATTGCAACAGGAGTCACACGACTTGAAGCCTGGGGCATGCCCCGAGCCAGGCTACTAACTGGAGAAACTAGTAATGGTTGAAGATCGTACTACTAAGGAAGACACTACAGTAAAGCTGGAGCACAAGTTCCGACTACCTTCACTGGCGGCAAGAAGGAACTGAGGGTGGTGGGGAGTGCGCAGCTCACCTTATAGCGCGATACAGAGGCGCCACTCCAGGGGTCGCAGCGGGGCTCCCTCATTACGGGTACTGCTAAGGGAAAAACTTCCGGCACCGGTGCACGTGGCGAGCACGCACACCTACTGTGGAATACACATGAGCAATCACTCGAAGAAGAATCCAAATTTAGCACACCATGCTTCCCAGAAACACAGGGGGATTTGCCGGTTCTCTAGTCCATTTAAGCATCATAATTCAAGGGACACGGCTAGAGTAGAGACCCAGAAAACTACTTATTGATAATGACCTTATTGTACTGTTTACCACATCAATTATTAAGTCTCTAATTCCAGAGGTTTATATTTCAGCAACTAAAAAACAAAAAAAAAACCTTTGATAAAATGTACATTTACCAAATTGACCAAAATGGCTCAGAAAACACTTAAAGCCAAACATAATTCATTTGAAAGGATTCTGCATGGCACATCATCTATGGAGCTCTGCTGCATACTTATGCATTTATTTTGCATTCTTGTTGGAATCCAGAGGCCCTAACCTAAGCATGATTCCAAATATAGGTACCTGATGCACCTATTTTTTCTGTCATTTCACAACCATGGAATATTATCCTTGCCTAATAAGTGACCATACCTTAAAATTCCCCTTGCATTGTACTGTTTTACTACTTCTTGGGAGAGAAAACTCATAGATCTAGGTTTTATAAACCAAAAATTATGCTTAGTTGTGAAAGATTAGAAGACAGATATTCTCTACTGAAATCATGTTATGGTGAGAGTCCCACTGTCAGTAATTCAGGACACAAAAATGTGAAATTTTATAGTTTTGGTTCTCTCAATAGCAGCTACATACATCCATTTCTCTTAAAAAGGAATGGTATAAACAGCAGGCTGAGTCATATTTTCATCTTCTTAGTAGCCAGGTGGAATGAAGTTAATATCTCACTTTTTGCCCACTCAAGAAATACTGGTTGGATGCTGAAAAGTCTCTAGCTGTAGGAATTCAATTACATCTATTCTGATACACCTGCAAGTTACTACTTACAACATAATACATCGTTGTTCATGTCAACAAACAGAATGAAATGCAAAAAAGCACTAGAGATGGTTTGTGTGAGAGGGCTTTTGGTTTATTTTGTTTGGACTCTTGCAAGTTGCCAGCTGGAGGAGTTTGAAAAGACAGGGGGGGAGGGATAGCTCAGTGGTTTGAGCATTGGCCTGCTAAACCGAGGGTTGTGAGTTCAATTCTTGAGGAGGCCACTTAGGGATCTGGGGAAAAAATTGGTCCTGCTAGTGAAGGCAGGGGCTGGACTAGATGACCTTTCAAGGTCCCTTCCAGTTCTAGGAGATTGGTATATCTCCAATTAAAAAAAAAAAAAAAAAAGATAGGTGACAGCATGCATGCTGAATGTCTCCAATATGCTCTTGTGAAGAGATTCAGAGTGCCTTACTTCGGAAACACATTTATTTGGCAGTAAGTAATTACACAGACTATTTTTTTCTTCTTTATTTTCCCTTCTGTAGTTACTGTAGCTGGCTGGTTAGAAGAAGATGGGAACTTTAAACACACAAAAAGAGTGAGATGGAAATCCAACTCTTTGAGCAAACAAGAGAAAAGATACCTGCACCATAACTGTTGTTCTATGAAATGTGGGTGCAGACATGTATTCCACAACATGTGTGTGCATGGGATTACTCTGTCTTGCAATATTCATCATGCTCATTCCTGCCCCAACCCCCACCCCAATTTCCTTTGCGCCAAAATACCTGGATGAAGACTGAATTGCAAAGGGGTGGAGAGTAGGTCATGGAATACATATCTGCACCCACATCTCGAAGAACAGTTACAATACAGGTAAGTAACCATCTTTTATTCTTTGAGTGGTGGTAGACATGTATTCCAATCAGGTGACTCACAAGCAGTTCCAGCGGGAAGCGGGCTCAGAATTATTTAAATAGTGAGTGCAGAACTGCTCCCAAAAGTTTGCTGCTGATCTTGATGCTGTGGTGATAGCGCAATGTCTAGCAAAACTATGTAGAGAAGACACATCTCAGTCCCGCAGATATTCACTACTGAGACACCACGAAGAAATGCAGCTGATGTCACATGAGCTCTCGTTGAATGAGCCCACAAATGGTGGTGGAGGTGTCATCTGAGTCACTTCACAAGCCATAGTAATTCAGGCAGTTATTCACTTGGAAATAGTCTGGGCAGAGAATGGTTGTCCCTTCATCCGCTCAGCATAGGAAATAAAGTGCTGAGGTGATGAATGAAACGGCTTAGTCCTTTCTAAATAAAATGCCAACCACTACATTTAAACCACGGGTTCTCAAACTGGGGGTTGGGACCTCTCAGGGGGTCATGAGGTTATTACATGGGGAGGTCATGAGCTGTCAACCTCCACCCCAAATCCCGCTTTGCCTCCAGCATTTATAATGGTGTTAAATATATAAAAAGGTGTTTTTAATTTATAAGGGGGGGGGGGTCACACTCAAAGGCTTGCTATGTGAAAGGAGTCACAAGTAAAAAAAGTTTGAGAGCCACTGATCTAAACTATGCAGATGCTGTTCCTCCACACTTGAATGTGGTTTGGGAAAAAAATATTGGTAAGTAAATAATCTGATTAAGGTGAAACTGAGATACTACTTTAAAGAAAAAATTTCGGTGTGGTCTTAAAGCCATCTTGTCCTTGAAGAATTGAGCATATGAAGCATCTGCCATTAAGGCCTGCAACTCACTAATTCTTGTAGATGTTATAGCCACTAGGAAGGCAGTCTTCTGTGAGAGCTCAGAGGAGAGCCCATGAACATGTTGCTATCAGCTTCAATGGTGGACCAATCAGTGCTGGCAGGACCACGTTAAGGTCCCACAATGGCACCATTTCTTTTGCTAGTGGAAAAAGATGGATAATACCCTCTCAAAAACCTCATAGGGTTTGAGAATACCAACTTCCCTTGAATGGGAGGATGGAAAGCTGAGAATGCCTCCAAGTGAACTTTCAGGGAGCTCAGAGTGAGGCCTGAAGATTTCAAATGCACCAAATACTCCAAAACATGGGCTGAATTTGCATGGATGTTGGGTTTAACTGGCATGGACGCTGCCCAAATCAAAAATTGTTTCCACTTAGACAAGTAATGACCCTTACGGCTGGTATGCTACTACTAAGCAGAATATAGCTAACTGCCTCCGAGAGCTAGCCATGCAACATCCACACAGTAAGGTGCAGACTGCTCAAAGCTGGATGAACAACCTAGCCAAGATGTTTGAGTCAGTAGGTTGGAAAAAAAAGGAAGAGTCTTGGGAGGTCAAGGCGACAGAGAGAGGAGGTTGGAAAATTAACACTGCCTAAGCCATGCTGGTGCAATCATAATAAATTTGACATGGTCCAATTTGAGTTTGAGGATAGCCTGAGAGATCAGAGGAATAGGGGAAAAGGCATACATCAGGTTCCCTCCTCAATTTAGGTGGAAGGCCTTGATAATAGACCCTGGGCTAAGCCAGGCTCAAGAGCAGAATTGATGACATTTTCTGTTGTCCTTTGTTGCAAAAAAGTTTATGTTAGAGATACTCTATTGCTGAAAATGAACCTCAACACACTCTTCTTTAGGGACCACTCATGGTTAATCGGAAAAGATCTGCTGAGATGACTGGCCATTTGGTTCTGAGAGCCTGGCAAGTATTCTGTGGGTATAATATCTTCCTTGGTGCAGAAGTTCCAGACCTTTATTGTTTCCTGACAAAGCTGGTTGGAGCAAGCACCACGCCAGTTGTTCACATAATACACTGCAAGGGCAGTGTCCTTGAGAATATGAATCCATGCCCCCTAAGGTCTGATCCTGAAACACCCGATAAGCATTGTATACTGCTTGAAGTTCCAGCAAGTTTATATGACAGGAAGCTTCCTCTGAGCATAAACCCTGAATTTTTAACTCTCCCAGATGTGTTCCGAAACCAATTGGGGAGGCATCAGTAACTACTGTCTTGGTTGGTGGAAGGTAGGCAAAGGGGACTCCCTGACACACAGTATTGAATTCTATCCACCACTGTAAAGAGAGCAAAATTTTTAGGGCACCTGGACAGGGTGTCCAGCACCTGGCAACACAGGTGACTCCAGCCACAACTGAAGAAGGTGAAAATGCAACCTCGCATGTTTCACTACATACGTGCATACCATAGGGCCCAGTAACCTCATGCGTACCCGGTCATCAAAGGGTGCAACTGAAGATCCCAACTAAGGTGATGAACTGCCTGGAACAGTTCAGACAGAAGAAAGACTATGAATTTGAGGGCCTATCAGAACACCAATGAACTCAATTTTTTGAGTTGGCTTCAAAATTGATTTGCTTCTGTTTCAGACCAGACCCAACTGATAAAAAAAAGTCCAGTGTGAACCTGACGTGACAGAGAACCTGTTCCCTGGATGCACCTCTCAGTAGCCAATCATTCAAGTATGGAAAGATACAAATTCCCCTTCTCCTGAGAGATGCAGCCATCACCAACATGCATTTAATAAAGACATATGGGGCTGATGACAGTTTGAAGGGAGAACTGTGTGCTGGTAGTGATGGCTGGTGATGAAGAATCTGAGGTACTTCCTGTAGCCTGGGAAGATTGCTAAATGAAAATAAGCATCCTGGAGATCGAGAGCAGCAAAACAGTTGTAATTCAGAGCAGGAAGAACAGTAACCAGGATAACCATGTGAAATCTCTGATAAGTTTGTTGAGATCAAGGATAGGTCTCATTCCTTCCTTACATGTGAGGATCAGGAAATATTGTGAATAAAACACCTTTCCGCAAAGATGACGAGGAACCTCCTCTATAGCGCCCAAAGTACACAGGGTTTGTACCTGCTGTAAGAGCAGTGACTCATGAGATGGGTCCCTGAAAAAGATGGAAGTGGAGAATGGATAGGAACTGAATGGCATAACCTAATCCCCCAGTGCTTAGGACCCGTCTTGACCATAGTTATTGTCTCCCAAACACTGTAGAAGCAAGACAGCCTGTCCCCAAATATCTGGGGCATAGAAACGACATTGACAACTGAGGTGCTGCTCTCAAAACACCAGTCAAACAGACTGTCTAGCAGAAGAAGGAAGATAGGCCATTTGACTAAAAGTAGACCCAGAAGGTTTCTTCCTCCATGATTTATGCCCCTTTCTGGGGAAATCTTGCTGCCTTGCAGGGTAGGAACACTGACAGAAATATCATTGAGGATGATATTGCTGCTGCTGCTGCTTCCCAAAATGCAGTCTCTTTGCTGCCTGGGTATAAATCCCCGATGACTGTAGGGCAGCAGGAGTCTTTCAAAGAGTATAATGTCGAGCCTGATGGTTTGCAAAACGCATCTACAAGGAGGAAGTCAAGTAGATTTTTCTCCCCAATCAACATAGCATTTTGGACTCCTTTTCTTTAGGCATAGATTTATACCTTCCTGGTCTCACTCGCTCATTTGCTGCTGTCACAACAAGGGAATTTGGAACTGGATGGGTGAAAAAGGATTTGAAGCCCTCCATTGCCACATAGCAGTGGTCCCCGCCATGGTGCTCGCGGGGGCATCTTAATGCGCCCGTGTCCTGGCCCCCGGGAGAGCACCCGCCGAAATGCAGCCGAATTTCAGCAGCATTTCGGCGGGGACGCCTCTGAATGACAACGCTTGTAACCAACAAGTGACATCGACAGGCGTCGCTCCCGAATTTTGGCAGCGACACCTCTCGATGACGCCGCTTGTCGCCGACAAGCGGTGTCATCGAGAGGCGTCACTGCCGAAATGCCACTGAAATTCGGCGGGTGCGCCACCGCCGCAGTGGTCCTTCGGCTGGTGCCCGCCACCCAAAAAGGTTGGGGACCACTGCCACATAGTATCTCTTGTCAGTGCACTTTGCTGTGGCTGTTAACGAAGCCAGGGTATTGCATAATGATTTACAGACTCTAGTGTTGCTTCGTTTATAGGGAGGGCAGCTCTCCCAGGAGCCAATTGTTGGAAGATAGCTTTCATTTTATGGGTGTTTTCCAGCACAAACTTGGCCTGAATACGTAAGGCTGATACCGTGTGTTTGAGCAGATCCTGACATGATCTGAAATCCTCTGGTACTGGAGATGAGGACTTGAGTACCACTGCATCATCTGTGACGAGGATGACAATGTAGTTGGGGCCAGTGGAATCCCTTGAGGAATGACATCCAACCATCGCAAAGGTTCAGAATGTCCTAATGCACAGGGAGTGTGCCTTCTGCTGTGCCTGCAGGACTGATGGTTCTGGCAGGGAGACTACTGGAGGTACAGGTGATCACCTCCTATAGTAAGCTGATGATTGGGACTTTGCTGAGCGAGAGACTTCTCAGGGATTTCTGGGAGGCTGCTCGGCATAAGGATACAGCATCCAAGGCCAATAAGAACTAGGTCAGGGTCCCTTGTCTCTGCTGTGGGAATGATATCAATCCTGGTACCAACTATGACTCCGCTGTGTCTTGACAACCTTCAAGAGTGAGATGGGGAAGGGAAAGGAGATATCTCTGAGCTCAACTGTGAAGAATCCCCCAAATAGCTAGATGGTGGCGGTGGAGCCACTCCTGTCAGGACTACCAAGAATCCAGAGCCACAATGCCACAAGTACCAAAGGAGCAGTCAACAAGTCCTTGAATATTAGTACCAGCCGTGAACTCATTCTGGGCCCCCAAAAAGGCATCAGTACCAAAAATAAAGCTGGTCTCATGCCAGCAGATCCAGACTGCTGTAGAGAGCATTTATACCATGGATTCTATGCATGCCAAAGACACCCTCGGTACCAAGCAAGAAGTCGACAACACCCATGAACTGTGGGTAAACTGCAGTGTGGACGACGGCGTCAGAAATTATTTAAAATTCACCAACAATCCCAGGGTGGCAGAGGATACCACAGATGATGCAACTGCAGTCAGAGGAGGGTCCTGAATAAGCAGTGAATTAGGAACAGACAGGCACAGCAAATCTGCTGCTGTCTGATCCACAGAGTGGAAAACAATGGTGCCATCATCTCTGTTGAAGGTACCGGAATCAATGGGTGTCCCCAAGACAGTACACAAGAGTTGCTGGAACAGATTCACAAACCTGATCTAAACGTGATACCAGAGATCGGGTTGATGGTCCCACTCTATCCCTCATACCAGGGGACGCCCAGTGCCAATCAGTACTTCCCTTAGTCTGAGAAGATGAATCTCCCCATCCTCTGGAATGACCCTGATCTGTTTTGTTGGTTCTTTTTGTTTGTGGCCCCAATGAAGGGGAGCAGTCCCTCTTCCTTCTGGCAAGTAATCTGAGCTCAGTCTAGAATGGGGTGGGCAAACTTTTTGGCCTGAGGGCCACATTGGGTTTCGGAAATTGTATGGAGGGCCGGTTAGGGGAGAGGGTCGTGGCTTGGCTTCCACCCCCTATCTGCCCACCACCTGGGACTCCTGCTTCATCCAACCTCCCTGTCCCCCCCCCACCCGGGAACCCTGCCCCATCCAACCACCCCTTCTCCCTGTCCCGTGACTGCCTCCGGAACCCCTGCCCCTGACTGCCCCTCGCTGCCCCTTCCAACCCCTCCTTTTATTCCGGACTGCCCCCCCCCCCCCCGGAACTCCTGCCCCCATTCAACCCCCCTGGTCCCTGCCCTCTGACCGCCCCAACCCCTATCCACCACCCTGAACACCCCCCCCTGCCCTCTATCCAATCCCCCCGCTCCCTGCCCCCTTACTGCACTGTCTGGAGCATTGGGGGCTGGTGGCGCTACAGCCGCGCTGCCTGGCTGGAGCCAGCTACGCTGTCACCACTGCGCAGCACAGAGCACCAGGTCAGGCAGGGCTCTGCAGCTGCGCTGCCCCAGAAGCTCGCAGCCCCGCCAGCAGGGCAAACTGAGGCTGCGGGAGAGGGGGGACAGCAGCGGAGGGGCCGGGGGCTAGCCTCACTGGCCAGGAGCTCAGAGGCCGGGCAGGAGGGTCCCGGGGGCCAGATGTGGCCCGTGGGCCATAGTTTCCTCACCTCTGGTCTAGAAGCATCAATACGTACTGGCTCCAGTATCCTTTCAGGGGCCTGACTCTCCACACCGGTCCCCAATGTTGAGGCAGGCAACACTGTCTGATTTAATCTTACATCACTAGTTACCTGTGTCCTCTTTTTAAAGGACTTACAAATAGAGCTCCTTTCTTTAGCATGCCCTTCCTGAGGGAACAATAAATATCTGGGGTGGGGATGGTTATTGGGAATAGCTGCCCCATAAAAAGGGCAATGTTTTAATCCCGGTGAGGGCATCCCACCAGGAGAAGCTACCTGGCTACTATTATTAACTAACTAAGGGTACTAACAGTAACTATATACAAAGATAACCCAAAAAGCTGTAGAGACAAGTGAGAGGAAAGATCACACTAAGTGCTCCAACTCTAGCTGTGAGCAGTGAGAAGAACAGAGGGGAGTTGGGATGGTGCTGCCCTTTTATGGCCCTGGGAAGAGCTATGAGGGGAGGGAAGCCAGTGCCGATTCTATGGGTACTGTTAGGCAAAATTATTCAGCTTTGGTGCGCTGGGTGTGCACACACCTGAGTGCAACACATATCTGCAACCACTCAAAGAAGAACCTGCTCTTCCACAATCACTGTCAGAGGGAGGTTCACCATAATTAACTGACAACCTAAGACTTAATACTTTCCTGGAAATTATCTTTCTACAATGAATTTTGGAATGTAGCAGCTTCAGACCAAATAAGTAGTAGTATAAAAAGGATAGAGTGGTATAGATAATACTGAAGTGAAAGACTGAATGATATAAAGTTGTTTTAAGACTTTGAGGTTACACTGGAGAGTGAAAAGCAGGATCAATACTTTTTCCTAAAAATCCTACCAACAGGATTAGATTAATACAAATCTATTACTATTATAAATAATAAAAGTAATAAAGGTCTCAGCATTTTACAAACCTGCCACCAATTTGAGTCTTCACGGTTTACGATTTGAAGAATTTCTCCTTTATAAAATTTCAAACCTGCTTCTTTGCATGGGATCAGGTTGTCATTGTATGGATTATAATCAAAATGACACTTCACAAATACCTGAAACACATTGTAAACTTTTAAAGCTTAAAAGCTTGGATATCAACAATTGCTACTGATATCAAAAAGTCTCATTTCTTCATTAGAAAAGCCAAAAATACTTAGTAACTTTGCTAAGGACATACAAAATTTCATTAATAGTTAACAATTTGCCTTGGTCAAGCGAAATACAAGTTATTGGAGAAGATTTAAAGAACATTTTGCATGATATATATATATACTGATATTATACCAGCAGAGAGCACATTAAAGTAAGCAGCAACACTAAAATGATCTCAAAAAGCTTCTCAACCCAGGAAAATACAATTTAAAAAAAAATACATATATTGTCTAACTGGAACTGAAAAACTCATTTTTACACTTCAGTATAAACCACAACTCAGCATTCTGATATGCACTATCCTGAAATTAATCTAAAATATGTATTTCTGAGAATGCGAGCACTGGCCTTGCGATTTGTGAAATTCTATGTATGAACTTAGGCTACGAATTGCCGAGGTTTCAAGCAGTCACTTGTCTTGCTTGTATTAAAGGCCTTCCTCTCAGAGTTGCTACTGGAAAGTGAACTGGCAGTAAATTGCCCCCCTTCTCTGTGGTTCCAGTGCTTCAGAAGATGGGGATTTCTGTGCCTTATCCCCTGTAAAAGAGAATGCATCTCTGACTAAAGCTCAGTGCATTCATATAATCCTATAGCTCCTGCTTAGCCCAAGCAGTCTTTTGTCTTGCATATACTCAAGACTGGTCCTGGAGAATTTATGTTTTTGATAACCATATTCAGAAAGATAAATTTACCACCTGCAAAGAGCTTTTTTTTAAATCTTCAAATCCATCAATTTAGAACAATGTATTTACTCTTCCAGTGTACAAGTTAGCAGGAGCAATCAGTGAGAACACTGAGCTTTTTGGCACCTCACATTCTCTCAACAAAATCAACTTCTGAGGAAGTTTCTCTCTCTCTCAAATTGAGACTGTACCCAAATTCAGGCAAGTCTTTGAAAACTGCAGTTTGCTCAGTAGAAATTTGTGAGACTGGCAGCAGCATCACTCTCTGAAGAGTCTGCCTGCACAGAGCATTCTTCATCCCCATACATCTCCTGTGGACCAACCAGACTAGTCATGTGCCATTCCAGGGATATGGGGTTGGGGCAGACTTTACTTGCAATTGCTTCTCTCAACAGCTGAACAATTCTATGCTGCCAGGCACTGGAATTGAGAGCAGGAAGAATGCCCCGCCTGTGTTCTCAATGCTTCCATTGCTACCGCCCAGGCAGCATGAAGGAGAAGGAGGAAGCAATGTGACCTGAATGTGGAGGTGTGAACAGGGAGGAGCTGGTGGGAAGGGAAGGGAAGGGAAGAAGTGGAGATAGGATAATGAAATGAGTTGTGTGAGGGCGAATAAAGAGGAGCAGAGGAGTAGTGATACCCTGGATAGAAGGAGGACAGGGGCAGAAGGGTCTATAGCCACCTTAATGACACTTTAACTACAAGATCACGTACTATTTTTCCAGAGTGTACTATAACACAATCTTAATTCTAGCGTTTCTTAACTTCTGAGTGCTTGACATTGCAACCTTAGCTTTCTTTAAATGTGTGTGGGGGGGCTGTAAGTAATTAACAAATATACTAAAATAAAAACTAAAGTTTTCTATCAAAACTGTTTCTACAGAAAATTCAGTTTTTGACTAAAATTGTTTTTGTGGAAAATGTCTACTTTCTATGGAAAATTGATTTTGTCAAAAAACTGAACATCCAAGAACCAAGCCCCTCCCCAGCTGGACTACAGCTTTCAGGATGCACCCTAGCCATGCAACTGCCATTATCTATGCCTCTGCTCACCAAGAGTAAAGACCCATATGCATCATGGGAGATGTAGTTTGCCAAGGGAGCCCAGCCTACAGAAGAGAATGAAAGCATTATGTACTGCAGAAGCATTTCAAGAGCAGAAATATTTTGGGTTTTGGCCAAAGTGTTCTGGTTTTAAATTTTTCATGGAAAACTCAACATTTTCTATGGGACAAATACCCCATTTTCTGGGGGGATATTCATGGGTGGGTGAACAGGGAGTTTGGCAGATCCATAAACCAGAACTGTCTCTGCCAATTGGGTGCAATCAGGATGACTTGAGCTCTGTCTTGGTGGATCTTCCATAGAACCTGTGGTATCAATGGTATGGCAAGGAAGACATACTCCAGGCAATCCGTCCATGACACCAGCAGAGCATCTCTAATTGAGCCCCTGCACAGGGCTGCTCTGGAGCAGTACTGAGGAAGTTTCCTGTTCCCCCATACCTCAAAACAGTCCCAGTCTGGTGTTCCCCAGTGAGAGAAAACATTGAGAACCAAATTGTAAACCTCCCATTTGTGATTTGCAGAAAAATGTCTGCTCAGACAATCTGCTAGGGAGTTTTGCACCCGTGGTAAATATGCTGCTGGTAGGGCTATGCGAAGGCTGATGCACCAGTTTCAGAGGACGCTTGCTTATATGCACAGAGGATGTCAGCTTGTTCCCCCCTGCTTGTTTATATAAAATACCGCTGTCGTGTTGTCCAACATTTAGGCATGTTTGGGTTGGATGAATGGGAGGGAGGTGTCGCAGGCTCAATGGATTGCTCAGAGTTCTAGTAAACTGATATGCATTCTGGACTCCCATACAGTCCAGATACCTTGTGCCATATGATCACCCACGCGAACACCCCATCCCAAGGAGGCACTGTTAAAAATGGTTGCATCAGGAGTCAGTGTAAGAAATGGAATCCCCATCCAAACCTTTTCCAGTTTCATCCACCATCTGAAAGAGTCCAAAACTTTGAAGGAATGGTCACCTTACCATCTATATTGCCATTCTGATGTGTCCATAGAGAGAAGCTAGGCTTGTAGGCAACAAAGATGAAGTCTGGTGAATGGTGTCACATGTGTGCAAGAGACAATGTGGCCAAGGAGGGAAAAGCAAGTTTGGATTGACATCCTGGGTCTGATATTGACCTGACGTATGAGTGCGCTCATGGCCTGAAACTGGTCAAGTGGTAGATATGCTCTTGCTGTAGTTGAGTCCTACATTGCCCCTGTAAAGTTTATGCATCTTGTGGAGGTCAACATGGACTTTTTGTGATTGATGCAGACATCCAGGGAAGCCAGAGGCTGAGCAGAACACTGGCTCTTCACTGGACTTCCTCATAGGAATTGCCCTTCAGAAGCCAGTTGTTGAGGTAAGGGAAGCCTGTAAATCCCTTCTTATCCGAACTGCCACTACTGAAAAAAACCTTCGTAAAGACCTTAGGTGTTATAGGTAGGCCAAAATGAAGGACACTGAGCTGGTAATGTGACTGATTGAAGAGGAACCTCCTGTGAGTTGGGTGGATGTCTTTGTGAACATATGCATCTTTCAGGTCAAGAATGTCAAACCATGTGTCCTCCTCCAACAAGGAAATTATTGATGCCCAAGGATATCATGCAGAATTTTAGCTTTCAAATGAATCCATTCAGCTGCTTCAGACTGAGAATTGCTTTCCTTCTCCCATTCTTCTTGGAGGTCAGGAAGTAAGGGGAATAGAATCCCTTCCCTGATGTAGTGGTGGAACCCTTTCTACAGCTCCCCGGAGGAGAAGGGGGCTTGCCTTTTGTTGTAGAATTTGCTTGTGAGAGTGGTCCTTAAAATGGAACAGGGAAGGGGATTTGTGAATAGGAGTACCGGAAACATGATCAAATAGCTACTATGAATAATCGCTAATACCCATTTGTCTGTAGTGGGCCCTCCAGTTTTTGGCAAATTAGGTAAGGCAGCCTCCAAATATCAAGGGGGGGAGGGGGGAATGAAGCAGCATCAATAAGGGTATGCTGGTCTTAACAGACCTATCAAAAGAAACTCTTCATTTGGAGGCTTGAATATGATGTTTCAGTTGTTGTTACAGTGTCTGAGTTCCTGGATCTATAAACCCTCTGTCTCTTGTGTGGTGGCTCCTGAGGATGTTGGTGGTTAAAAAGCTGAGGAGATCATCTTGCCCTATTCCCCGTGTCTATGGTGTTTTCTCTGAAGGATGGGAGTATAAATGCCCAGCGAGCAAAGCATTACCCGTAAAGACTCAAGGAGTGGAGAAACGATCATGAAATAGGTTGATACTATCAAAGGGCAGATCTTGGATGTTACTCTGCACCTCTCTAGGGAAACCTGAGGATTGCAACCCATTAGTCCCTCCTCATAACAATGGCTGCAGCCATCTTTCTAAACGAGCAGCTTAGAGGGAAGCTTTGGCCACCATCCTACCCTCATCCACTAAGGCCTGGGAGTGGGCCTTATCCTCAGGGAGCTTGTCCTTGAATTCCAAAAACTTATTACAGTTGCTAACATTGTATTTGGACAAAAAGGCTTGGTAATTTGAGCTCCTGAACTGGAGTGAGGTGGATGAAAAGACCTTTCTCCCTAGCAGGTTGAGTCACTTGTGTCTCTTATCAGAGAGTGTGGGCTTTGGGTGCTGTTGCTTGGACTGTTCTGTAGCTACCTGCACTACCAAAGAGTTAGGCAGTGGGTGAGAAAACAAAAACCTCTCCTCTTCCCCTCCAGGAATGAACAAAGCTTGAGATAAGCTTTTTGGCCTCTTGGGGTGGGCACACAAGAAGCCAGGATGTGCCAAATCATCTTTGCAAGGTCCTCGATTGCCTCATTGATGGGGAGGGCCACTCAGCAGGGACCAGAAGGTTGCAGAATGTCCAGCAAACTGTGCTGAGGCTCCTGGACCTTCTCCAGCTCAATCTGTGGCTCTACCGTCACCTTGTGCATGAACTCCTGGTATTGCTTAAAGTCATCTGAGGGAAACAGAGAGGATGGAGTAACCACCTCATCTGGTGAGGATGACAAGAACTGTTGGCTCCTGCTCACCTTCCTCTTCCAAATATTCTGACAGTTTCAACTGTGGGTAACTGGATGATGATAAATAGGACTCCTGAAGTGATCCTTGGTGTCTCTGGTAGGCTCCCATAGTCCACAAGATTGCCAGTAGGATGGATCAACTGATGGAGGAGGAATCCATGGCATCAGATACCACCTGTCCTTTGGCTAGTTGTATCTGGTCTGGGACTGAAATCCTGATCATCTGGGGCTCTTGACTCATGTTCCCTCTGCCTGATGCTGCAGAGGATCCTGCAGCGGCTAATACTCATCTGAAGAGAAATCTGGATTCCTTATCTCTGGTGGAACCAATGGTACAAATGGCTGTCTTGCTGGAATAGTCTCTTTCTAGGTGTATGCATGTCCAAGAGTAGAGATGATCCCAATAGGAGGGTGAATGAAGGTAAGGAAGAGCAAAGATGTCCTCCAGGGAGACACAGATCTCAGAACACCCTGTAGTCTGAGGAGAGTATATTGGCAGAGCCATTGGAACCAGAGCTTCTCTAGTCACCGTGGCTGCTGGCTCCCATTAGGGCCATGTCGTTATTGGTACCACATAAGCTTTAGAAGTAGATGGCAGTGTCAGAAGCTGTTTATCCCAAGCCTTCACCATCAGAGCCAATGTCAGAACCATTGGATCTATAACCTTGTGTGCCTCCTCCTTCTGTCAAGAAGATTTACTGAGACCTAAGCCCTTAGAGCCTGTGCACTCTGGCTCTCTTAACTTTGATGGAGTCAGGGAGGGAGCTCTCTCTTCAGGGCAGTTTTAGATGAAGATGACTTGTCCTGATGTCTATCAAACTGCATCTCATATGAAGCTTTCTCTCTAGGCTTAACAGCTGTAGCCTCCATTCCTGATAGCTCGCTTGTTGAGACTGATAAACAAAGGTGTCCCCAGACCGGATCTGATTGGGGCCTTATCGCCTTCTCCACAAGATGTTTTCTGAGTCTCAGTTCCTGACCCTCACAAGTTCGGGGGGTGGGTGGGGGGGTGGGGGGGGGAGAGAGGAAGAGAATGGCAGATGCTGCACTAGACAGAAACATGAGCCTCACCCAGGCAGTAGAGGCACTATTGATGTTCGTCGTTCACTGAAAAGGAGAGAGGGCAAGAAACAGTTTTTGACATCTGAGATCCTGGGCATAATCCCAGACTGCTTAGGGTGAAAACATCCCCTGGGGTGAAGAAAAAGGAAAAAACATTATCTAACTAGACTATGTAGAACGTGCTATAAAAATACTAAAAATGAACTATATCAAATATCCTACAGCAATGACAGAAAAAAAAAAAAAAAAGGAGCAGAGGACACCAAAGATTCTGACTCAGACCATGCAGCAGTAGGAAGGAACTAGAGGGGCATCAGCTTGCACCACCATATATGCTGAGTTTGGAGAACAAGGAGATCTATAGCCCATAGGTGGGGTAATGAATACTGCTTACAAAAATTTCCAGACTCAGACACATGGTGCGCATGCATATCCCACATGTGAAATACACATAGGGACCATCACTCGAAGAACAAGCTAAACTTTATTGCTGCTAGTTCTAGCCCAAGCACATGTGTCCACAGGACTGGCTCTGACTGAAAGTGAATGTAAAGCAACGGAGGGCAGGATGAACAGAGGGGACACAAGAGGCATCTCCTGTAATTTTATGCAGTAACACCTGGTCATTACTGAGGGTGCCCAATCTTGTACTTATCAGTGTTTTTCTCTAAGAGTGAAGAAGCCTACCCACTTTAAATCACTCAGTGAGATGGTCTGATAGATAGAATGAGCCTTAAAAGATTCTCTCAAGATGAAAGAACCTCTTCGTCTATTACAGGAAATAAGGAAATGTGAATTTATGGGAGGGTGAGAAAATGTTACCCTTTTCTGTATGGGTCTAGATTGGGGTGTCAAACGTTGACCAGATCCAGCCCACCAAAGACATTTGCATGGCCTGCATAGCATGTTCACAATCTGTAGAACCTAAGCTCTCACCAAAAAAGAAAAAGTTCCTTTTCTCCTGGCTACACATGATAACCTTTCAAATGTGAACAAACTGTAACCAATGTAGTGCCGTCTGCCTGATTCTGCAAACAGCCTGAAACAATGATTCATAGATGTGAACATCCTCTGACTACCAATAATCTAGACACTTTAAAATGTAATAATTAACTATTTAATTTATTCTTTTAGCAATGAAATGAGGAAAGAGTTGAGATCAAAATCCACAGGTCAGAGGTGAGAAAGTGGGAGTTGCTACAGAGAACAAAGTACAAATGAAAGAAAGAAACAGAAAGGGGAAAGAAGAGAAATAGTGGGCAGAAAAACAGCAGTTCTAAAGTAGAGTATGTTTTCCCTTCATGCAACAATAAGGTACTAAACAGAATAAATCTGCACAAAATAAGTTTGACAAATCCAGTCCAGTCTTATGCTTGGAGGTTTGAAGTTTCAATTTTGAGTCTTTTAATAAGTCCTTTTAACAGAATGATACTTAAAAGGATCCTTACATGATAAAAGAACAGCAGTAGTGTTACTGAGTAATCCTTATTGGTCTTGGCAGAAGCTAGACTTTGGTGAGGAAAAGAAGCTTCTTGTTTTCTGGGCTACTGATTATCTGAATTGAAGGTTCCAACAAGCTGAAGGTCAATTTGTGGGTGCCCAAGTTGAGACACCTTAAAGGGGCCACATTTTCAAAAAATGTTGAGAACTTATCCTCTTAAAATCAGGCCATTTTTAGTAGTCTCAAGTCAGTCTGACAAAAAAAAGTAGACTCAGCCAAAAATCACTAGTCCCTTTTAAAAATCTTGCCCTCCGTGTTCTAATTGGCTTTTTCTGTTGCCTCGTAAGTTATACACAGAAGGAACAATCTATCAAACCAGACTGAAGATACAGAAATTATATTTCTTCTTGCAATTTTCCATCCCATGCTGATTTGTGTTAGCCAAAACCTTGGGTTGAAAAAAGTTTAAAGGGGGTCTTATGATTTGTCTCTTCATACTATATAATATCTAGCTCTAATATTGAACTTTTCATCAGTAGATCTCAAAGCACTTCACAATCTTTAATGTATGTATTCTTACAACACCACTGTGAAATGAGGACAGTAGCACCTCCCTGTTTTTACAGATGGGGATTTGAGGCACAGAGAGGCTGAGTGACTTGCCTAAGATCACTTAGGAAGTATTTTGTAGAGCAAGGAACTGAATTCAGGTCTACCAAGTCCTAGGCTAGTGCCCTAACCACTAGACAATTCTTCCTCTCAGTTAGGCCTCTGAGGCAACTAAGGACATAAAGATCACTTGAGATAAGCTCACATGATTTACTGTAAGCCAACATATGTTTCAGTAAAATCTTATTCAAAATTTTTCAGGAACATAATTTATTTTGTACTTTAAAAGAAATCTACGTTTAAATGGTCAAACCTATAGTGTGGAGCAAGTGCTCTGGGCAAGGGCAGCACGTGGAGCCCTGTGGGCCCCTCCTACCTAGGAGCTGGACACGCTGCTAGCCTCTTCCAGGGCACAGCGTGGTGTTGGAACAGGTAGGAACTAATCTGACTTAGCCAGGTAGTACCGCCGACGGGACTTTTAATGGCTCGGTCAGCAGTGCTAACTAGAGCTGCCACGACCCAATGCCTTCCATTCCGCGACCCAGTACTGGGTCACGACCCACAGTTCGAAAACCACGTATCTATAGGGACAGTGAGGGGGGAAATAATTTGAAGAGACATGACTGGAAGAACGTGCCTACCAAACCTGGCAAAGCACTGAAGCTGTGCAGAGAAACAATTCACCAAAGCAACAATAGAAGAGTCTGAAGTACTACAGAGACACTGAAAAGAAGCCAACAAAATGTGCCAAAATAGACAATCTACTAAGACAGAAAGCCTCCAAATACAGAGAAGCAAAGTAGGATAAAACAAGCTCTGAGCTGACTCATGAAAGGATTTCAGCAGATGGCAAAGGAACAAGTAACACTTTTGGAATTAAATAACCAGAAGCGCTGACAAAACGCACCATGGGTTAAATAAACCAGAAGAATGTATTACAGATCTGACTGGACTGGCTGATTCAAAAAGAAAGGATATAAATACAGGAGAAAAAGCTACCCTGGTACATGTGACAACAGAAGTGGAAGCCCCAAAAGTCAGGCTACATCACTTAAGGAGAGCTCTTTTACCAATCAAGGCAACACTAAGTGGAAAGTCCTAAAAACTGAAGTAAAGGCAGCTAGGAAATGAATGCTGACCAGACTGTATGAGGGAGGACAGAGAGAAGGAGAGGAGAGAATCTTGCTTGCTTGATACCACTATCTTATTTATCTCTCAGAGTTTGGATAGTTTTGCCCTATCTTACTGTGGGGACGTTTCTGCTCTATTTTATTCATGATACTTTGAGGTCCTTCAGAAACACATTATGTGATGTGACTAACATCTTTAACATGTGGTTCATCCTCTCATCATCATCCCCCAGAGGAAAAATTGTGTGGCAATAGAGTGTTTAGTTGTGGTAGTTTTTTTTTTAAATATATGTATATTTTAGTTAAGATATGGACAAAGAAGCATAACTTGCACTTGGAGTGGAAAGTGAAGAGGTTTGTGACAGTTCTCAGTTCCTGTGGGAGTGTGTTCCACAGTCTTGGCTCTGCTCCCACAGCAGCTGTCTCCTGCACAAAAGAGCTTTACCTTTGCAGCAGACAGCTCCGTTGTGCCTGAGGAGCAGAGCTGTAAACAGCAATCCTTATCTCAGAGCTGTAGATGATCTTCTAGATATCCTGAACTCAAGCTATTAAGTGCCTTGAATGTAAGGATCAAGACCTTGAATTTGACTCTACGTTCTATGAGAAGCCACCGTAGAGAGATGATGACAGGTCTGATGTGCTCACTGTAGCCCGTGTTGTTGAGGAAACACACTGCCACATTCTGTAGTAGCTGAAGTTTCCTAAAGTCTGATGGCTTCATGTCCAGGTATATTTTGTTGCTGGAATCACAGATTCCATGGACAAAAGAATCCATTGTGATCCTCTACTCTAACTTCCTGTAGAACACAGGCCATAAAACTTACCTAAAATCAATCCTAGAGCAGATCTTTCAGAAAAACCATTCAACCTTGATTTAAAAATGGTCATTGACAGAGAGTTCACCACCTCCTTTGGTAAACTGTTCCAATGGCTAATTACCCTCATGGTTAAAAATTTACATCTTACTTCCAGGCTGAATTTGTCTAGTTTCAAACTTCCAGCCATTGGATCATCCAAACAGATGATGATAAAGGTTCCTATCCCCACAGACTTTCTGTCTCCTGATTCTCAAAGAGGACAAGATATAAAAATGGGGAACAGCTGCCCCAAATCTCCTTTCATCTTTACTCACGACATCGACAACACTTGAAGAACAAAGTAAATAGCTTTGGACCAGGAGGAGAGATCCTGACTGAAAGATTCAGCCAGTAAGTCTTCTAGATGAATAGAGATGAGATGAGATGAGAGAGACCCTAGCTTTGAATTCACTTAGCTTATGATGTTAGGTATTAGTTGCGTTTTGCCTTTCATTTCTTTGTAATGAATTCTGACTTTTATGCCTCATTACTTGTAATCACTTAAAATCTATCTTTCTGTAGTTGTTAAACTTGTTTTATTGTTTTATCTAGACCAGTGCGCTTGGGCTGAAGTGTTTGGGAAACTTCATTTGAGGTAACAGGGTTTGTGCTTTGAGCATTGGCCTGCTAAACCAGGGTTGTGAGTTCAATCCTTGAGGAGGCCATTTAGGGATCTGGGGCAAAAATCTATCAGGGGATTAGTCCTGCTTTGAGCAGGGGGTTAGACTAGATGACCTCTTGAGGTCCCTTCCAACCCCTGATATTCCATGATTCTATGATTTTCTATTAATAAAATGACCGACTTTATATGAGCTTGTGTTGTCCAGGAGAGGGCTGAGCAGTGTAAGATGCACATTTCTGGGGAGGAATCTGGGACTGGTGTTGTTCTGCAGTGTAATTCAAGAGTGGATCACCATAGCACTCACAAAGTATAGCTGGGAGTAATTTACATGCTGGAGGCTGTGCGTGACCAGTGTAAAAGGCACCCTATGCTGGAGAATTGAGGGGACATAGCTATTCAACAGTCCAGATTGCACCCTGGGTAATGCCACAAACAGACACATCCCACTTTGTGTTCTGTGTTGTAGGAATTCACAATCAGTGCACAAATTGTTAGAATATGTACGGGTCACTATTAGTAGAATCAGAAAACCAGTACTAAAATACCACTCTGTTTGCATTCACAACTTAGTTAACTAAATGTATAGGCTTTATGAAGCCAACTGCCCTAAAAGCGAATTTGGCTGGTGGATAAATACGTGATAAAAGCCAGGATGGGATATGGAAGAGATTTATTTTGCATTGTATTATACTGTTTGGATCTCTTAAGCTCAGCAATACAGCTTTTTGATATGCTAGAACCTGAAACACCCATTAAATAATAGTACTTAGCATTTACATAGAACTTCCTATTTGTAGGTATCAAGGAAGGACAAGACCCTGTATTTGCAGAACGTTAACATGGCTACCAGAAATCTATATAAACCCCAAATCCAGAAGAGTGGCTTTCTCATACAGTTCATACATATTAGGATAAAGTATCTGTTCTAGTGTGCTGACCCTTCACCAAAATTGCTGAGTGACTATGTGCAAGTCACTTAATTTCTCTGTACTTCACTTTCCTCATCTGTGAATGGAGAAACTGCTACTTACCCATCTTTTTAAGGCAGCTGAGCTCTTCTAATAAAGAGACACTATGCAAATGCAAAGGACTATTACTCAACATACAGGAATATGAAGATGTGAGGGATTTAGGGAATTCTTGGTATGAAATCAAATTAGAATTATGGGATAGTGAGGCACATGCAACACCAGCTTTGTGCGCACTAGAAAGCAAATAAACTTTCTTCATTGTTAATTGGTTAAAAGGTCTTTACACCATCCTATGTGTCTATGAGGGACTTAAGAGGACAGATATAAACATATGAAATTGGCACACGTTCCCAGAACAAAAGTTTTAAAACCAAAATGTTATTTATATTAGTAAAGGAATACCATATAACATTAAGCATACTCTTTATGTGCTATGTTTATCAATAAAAATTAATCCATAGCTCAGTTGTATACTCATCAGGTTTTGTCTGGCAAAAATCCTGTTATGTGAACCTTCCTTTATTCATCTTTTAATATCTGAAGCAACCTACCACATTAAGAGGCAGTAGGAGGCATTTTAAGACACCAATTACCATGGTATCTATGGGGCCAGATAGTTATATTCTCTAGTTTATCTGCAGTATCTGTGTTTATTACCAAATGCTCCAAATGACGAGAAGGAAATACCCATACCGCATTGTTTTACATGAGAAAATGGTAGCAGATACAGTCAAAAAGTCACTACAAAATTTAGTCCAAAAATTGTTACTCTTCAAAATGTTCATTTTTTTCAAAATTTCAACCAGCTATATTGTAACTTTACATTACATGATGTATCCTGTATCTATCATTAAAAGGACAACTTAATCTATCTATTTATTTATTTAATTTATTGAGAATTAAAGATACTACACTTGCTCTTCAGCCCCTATGCTAACTTTTGTGGTTTTAGCTACATATTCCTTTCTCTTTTAAAACAATCTTTTTTCTTCCTCTTCTCTACTGTATGGGAAAGACCCAGACAAAGGGGAAACTGGCTGACTATGCAGGGGAAGAGTTAAAGTGACTATACAAAGAGTGCAGTCAAATGCACAAACAAACAAACAAAAAATAGAGAAAAGTATTTTGTCTCCATTCCTTCAGTTATAATAATCTTATTTATTATAAACAACATCACTAAATAAAATGTTTTCTGGCAGAAGCAATGAAAATATCATGTTACTGACCTGTTGAGGAATAACAGTGTCTCTATAGCTGGGAAGAATTTTCAGAGTGACACTGCCACTAATATTTTTCAGTAGTTCTTGTAGCTCTTTTGGATTGTTTCCAACTTCATGGCCATTCACCTCTTTAATGATGTCACCCACATGCAGAAGACCTTGTCGATCTATCATTCCGCCATGCAAGATTCGTGCTATTACTAGATCATTATTCTCAACCCTAAATGTAACACCCTAAAGGAAGCATTGAGTACCACCATTATTTAGTTTTATATCACAGTTTGAGTTTCACTTTACATTTTGTTTTAACATTTACCTAACAGTTACTACAGACATTATCTGAGCTATCCTAGTTATTCCTTATCCAAAGTAAAATGCTGACTTTTTAATAGTGACCACAAATTGTTAACATACTGACATTATTGCACTGTATTATGCAAATATGCATGGTACAAGTGAAATAAATGCAAATAATATGTACTCCAGACAGGAAATTGATACGTAAGCATACACCGGTCAGACCATTTGCTCTTGACTTCACGAAGTTCTGTCATTCCTTATTAGGATCAAATACTAAAAAAAGTTTCTTCATACCACTTATGCTATCATATCATCCTGCCTAATGACAAAGTCATCATTTGTCCTTGAAGAGAAAAGTGTGGGAGAATGGTAATGTATCTTCAGATTTTAGCCTTTCGTATTGCATCTCTTGTCAAACTGATATTGAAAATGTTATAGTGCACATTATAATCAATGGGATTACTCAATATAAAAATTATAAACATCAGTATGAATAAAGAGAAGTAATAAGAACAGTGTAGAAAATTCAAAACATCTAAAATATTTCTCTTACTGTTTAGGTGAAAGACAGACACAACTAATTACATTTACTTACCAGTGGCTCCCCTGCTCGTTTGTGAATGCCAAGTATACGAATGGCATCTACTGGTA
Organism: Mauremys mutica; assembly: GCF_020497125.1. Classification (NCBI taxonomy): domain Eukaryota; kingdom Metazoa; phylum Chordata; order Testudines; family Geoemydidae; genus Mauremys; species Mauremys mutica. Next base: position 233,223,238 of record NC_059073.1, read on the forward strand.
TTACCTGGTTGTTCACTGAAGAATTATTAATTTCTGGGCTAGAAGGAGGGGAATCATAACACTTTGATGCCACAATATCATGGGCTTCCAAGAGTGACTGTAAATGAAGAGTGAATAAAGCATGTTTACTATTAATATCCATGGAAAGCATTAGTTACTAAATGACAATTCAGTACCTAAAGGTTCTGTAGCAACTCATTTAAGTCTAGATTTTGCAACCCTTATTTCATTTTGAATACAGTAACACTTAAATAGACTTCTTTGGGACATATAACTAAGTATTTACATGACCTCATCACCATACTATCTGAACAAATATGGGACTACTCACATAAGTACTATTTACTGTAAGCAGTTGTAGGAGACCCAGAGTAAATATGGGTTGAATAGGACCAGGTGGACTCACATGCATGCACATACATACAGACATCCTAAAATATTCTTTTTCTTTGACTAATAAGGAAGTATCTGAGCAGTCACATTAGGTTCCTAGAGGCTCATGAAGTGGTGGAAGTAAAATGAACAATCCCTCACAAAAAAGCTAAAACTATGCAGAATTATAAGTCCTAGATTTATAAGAGTGTCTAGTGATTTTGCAAGATGTGTGTGGTTTCTACTTACAAGAACCTGAATTATAGTCCCATTTACAATTTGGGATATATGTAAACTGAGAACTCCACTTGCTGGAAACAAGTGATCAGAACTTTGAAATAAAGGAGTTCTTCCCAGTCTATATACACATACATACATACATACATACACACACACACACACACACAAAATGGAAATCTTATAGTGAATACCTTTGGAAGATAATTTACTTTACAGTTTTAAGGTACCTGTCATTAAAAAAAATCTAAACTTCTAACATTTATGAAAAATCAACATAAATCTAGGTTTGCTGGACAAAGCAAGAGACCAGACTCTAGGGGACAGATTATAGTGACTTCAGACCTAAGTGGAAAACGTGGAAACAAGAAGGGTACTCCAATCCATGTCTGTACCACCTGGCAATAATTCACTCTGATGAGATGGAAGTACCAGGCCCCCTCATAAAGGTAGCTAAGGGGCATCTCACTGGTAGAGGCAGGGAGAGGAAATATGGGCCCTTGACAAGTTAGTGGAGTGGGATGGCCCTTAATCCTACCTCGCCTTAAAGTGGGGTAGTGGCAGTTTATTTCACAAAAGGACTTCCTGGAGTTCTAGTCACAGGCAAGGCCACTGACAGGCATCACATTAAGTAGTTGGATAGAAAAAGCAGAGTACAAGATACCATGGATGGTAGTTTTGGTAGGGCCACACACACAGCATGGGTAGGTAGAGGATAGGACCAGTAGCTAGGCTAGGCTGTACTACTTGAATGCTGCAGCTTCCAGAGGCCTACCAGAGCATGAACACAGAAAGCAGAGGCCTTCAAGCAACTCACATGGGATGCTTCAGGAGCCTCTGTGCCACAAACAGGGAAACAGCGAAACAGACATAACAGAGAAAAAGGAACTTCAGGTCCAGCTGTGGAAAGCAGAAGATAGGGGCTACAGGTTCTTGGGAGCCTCTTGGAGGGCCAACAAAAATTTGCTTGAACTGCTGCCAGTTTGCTTCTGATTGAACCGGGCAGTTACAGGACTGGGAGCTATTCTTTTATAGAGGCAATCTTATGTGGGACAGATCCTGGTCCTCTGCCAAAACTTGAGTAAGTGGGTTTTTGTGTAGGAATCTCTGCAAAGGGAGAGTCAGAATCCTCATGACACCATGAGGAGTAAATTATGAAAAAATATTCTAATATGCTCTTTCAAAATCAGTTTAACCTAATGTGGTGCCACAAAATGCTAAGATTCCTTAAACATCATAATCTCATAATATTACTACAGGGCAGAGTTAAGGTTATTATTTTTTGTATGATCACAGTACCTAGGAGCCCTAGTCCTGGGCCAGTACCCCACTGTGCTAGGCCCTGTACATACACAGAAGAAAGACATTCCCTGCCCCAAAGAGTTTAACAATCTAAATGAAAGAAAAGATAACAGAGGAATACAGACAACCCTACAGGAAAGTACAAGGACACAAGGGACATTATTGGTCAGCGCAATAAGCTGCAGGCTCAGTACACCAGCAGCCTAACTTTTGTCAAGTTTTTGTACATAACACCACACAGAAGGGTTCGAAGGAGGAATCTGAAGAAAAATAATGAGTTAGCTTCGCAGATATGTATGGGGAAAAACTCACAAGTGAATGGGGCAACATGGGAGATGATGCTTGTTAAATTTTCAAACAAGTGAGCCAGGGAGGCTGGAGTTGACCTTTTGGTACTGAATGAGAGATGATGGATAAGGTTGTTTGGGTGCCATAACTGTGAATTTCTTACTTTAAACATTTTGTATCTCTTAAGTATTACCTTAACTCTGAATTTCCTGGTTTTGTAGTGCTTGGTTTTGGTAGGACATCATCATCCAGGTTATGTTTTTTCCCTTAAGTTACTGGTACGTACACTCAACCTTAACTCTGCCTTGACAATTTTTTGTTTGAGAATATGTAGAGGGCATAGCTCACGTCAAGTGCAATTCCTAGACTATTAATGATTTAATAGATAGAAATGTGCAATATCTCTTTCCTGTTTGAGTATCTGGCTAAAAGTCCATAAATATTTATAATAATCAAAACTGATATATATCTAGCCTCAGTGTTGCTATTCTCATTTATCTTTAAGGAATTACAGACTTAGTTTTGGTTTTATCGGTTTTTTTATTATCATTATTACTGCTTTCCACCTCATATGATTGCAAATTTACCACCCTGTACATACAAAAATTATTAGCTAATATAGGCATACAAAATTGTATTTAAACCATTTCTCTGTTGCTAAATTTTACACTTGGGATGTCCGGTAAAATACTTTACTTTTTGTGCAGCAAGGTATATGAATATACTTAAGAGATTTAACAGCATCCACAATATAGCATCTGTTGACAGATTGGTCAAAACCAGCCTTTTCTGAAAAAGAACATTCTGTTTAACCTCTATTTTTAAGTAAATTTAAATATTGTGAAAGGTGCCATATTGACAGCACTGGAGAGTGGGTTCCTCTGTTTGCTTAAGAGATACAGCATGCACTATGACAGTGCAATGTTCCCCTGATTACGTGCCTCAACAATGAAGAAGCCACCTTCTAAGAGTTCTCAGTATCAGTTCAGTCCTTGGCCTTTTTGTTAGACTGTAAACAAGACTGATTACTGTGGTTATGGTGACACTGTGGGCACATACCAAATTCAAATAAACAAAGAACAGAAATTAATTTAATCAAACAGCTGTCAAATGGTAGTAATTACAAGTTTAAAATCAATCCCAGATAGTGAGAACCAGACACAAAGGTGACTATTTCTACCTGCAGAGTGTTGTTACAACCACATCTGCTCTAACCCCTCAGACAGAGACCAACATCTACAAAATCTCCACCAAGCATTCTCAAAACTACAATACCCGCACGAAGAAATAAGGAAACAGATCAACAGAGCCAGACGTGTACCCAGAAGCCTCCTACTGCAAGACAAACCCAAGAAAGAAACCAACAGGACTCCACTGGCCATCACATACAGTCCCCAGCTAAAACCCCTCCAATGCATCATCAGGGATCTACAATCCATCCTGGACAATGATCCCACACTTTCACAGGCCTCGGGTGGCACGCCAGTCCTCGCCCACAGACAACCTGCCAACCTGAAGCATATTCTCACCAGTAACTGCACACTGCACCATAGTAACTCTAACTCAGGAACCAATCCATGCAACAAACCTCAATGCCAACTCTGCCCACATATCTACACCAGGTTGAGGGGGGATATGATGGCTCTTTATAAACATATCAGAGGGATTAATATCAGGGAGGGAGAGGAATTGTTTAAGCTTAGTACCAATGTGGACAAAAGAACAAATGGATATAAACTGGACACTAGGAAGTTTAGACTTGAAATTAGACGAAGGTTTCTAACCATTAGAGGAGTGAAGTTCTGGAACAGCCTTCCAAGGGCGGTAGTGGGGGCAAAAGACATATCTGGCTTTAAGACCAAGCTTGATAAGTTTATGGAGGGGATGGTATGATGGGATAGCCTAATTTTGGCAATTAATCAAAGATCAATTGCCAAATTATCAGCAGGTAAGTTTGCCCAGTGGGATGGGATGGGATGTTAGATGGGATGGGATCTGAGTTACTACAGAGAATTCTTTCCTGGGTGCTGGCTGGTGAGTCTTGCCCACATGCTCAGGGTTTAACTGATTGCCATATTTGGGGTCGGGAAGGAATTTTCCTCCAGGGCAGATTGGCTGAGGCGTTGGAGGTTTTTCGCCTTCCTCTGCAGCATGGGGCACGGGTCACTTGTTGGAAGACTCTCTGCAGCTTGAGGTCTTCAAACCACAATTTGAGGACTTCAATAACTCAGACATAGGTTAGGGGTTTGTTATAGAAGTGGATGGGTGAGATTGTATGGCCTGCGTTGTGCAGGAGGTCAGACTAGATGATCATAATGGTCCCTTCTGACCTTAAAGTCTATGAGTCTATGACACCATCACAGGACCTAACCAGATCAGCCACACCATCACCGGTTCATTCACCTGCACGTCCACCAATGTAATATACGCCATCATATGCCAGCAATGCCCCTCTGCTATGTACATCGGCCAAACTGGACAATCTCTACGGAAAAGGATAAATGGACACAAATCAGATATTAGGAATGGCAATATACAAAAACCTGTAGGAGAACACTTCAACCTCCCTGGCCACACAATAGCAGATCTTAAGGTGGCCATCCTGCAGCAAAAAAACTTCAGGACCAGACTTCAAAGAGAAACTGCTGAGCTTCAGTTCATCTGCAAATTTGACACCACCAGCTCAGGATTAAACAAAGATTGTGAATGGCTTGCCAACTACAAAACCAGTTTCTCCTCCCTTGGTTTTCACAACCTTCTCAGCTGCTAGAAGAGGGCCTCATCCTCCCTGATTGAACTAACCTCGTTATCTCTAGCCTGCTTCTTGCTTGCATATATATACCTGCCCCTGGAAATTTACACTACATGCATCCGACGAAGTGGGTATTCACCCACGAAAGCTCATGCTCCAAAACGTCTGTTAGTCTATAAGGTGCCACAGGACTCTTTGCTGCTGTTGCAAAAGGGTAATTTTTGAATTTCAGTAATGAAACCAATTTTTTGGTTTCTCGGTCTCCAGAAGCCTATGAATCTTGACACATCACCACTACAAACAAGGTAGATTCACCATCAGGATATCTCAAGTATTTTTCTCTGTTGGTTATAGCCCAGAAACAAATAGCTCCCTAAAGACTGATCTGACACAGCTGATAACACATTCCTACACAACTCCTCCCATTCTCAAAAGGGAATGGAAATCATCCACATCTTGCTTCCATTAATCCTTTTATTTTTCCCTTAGACTTTTCCCTTGGATAAATACAAATTCTCTCTGAACCATTTGTAATATCTACCAACCAGATAAGTTTGTCCCAGTCAAATTCCTCTTCAGTCTATTCACACAAGTATAAGTCATAGAAGCACTTTTGGAAAAGCAAGTCACCATCTGCAACTGTGAACCAATTTCTCCTTTGAGGAAGGAAATCTACCAACCCCTTCAAAGCACACCATAAACCAGCCAGTATTTAAACCATTGCTTGACAAAACCAACCTCGCCCAACTACTGCCCAGTAATTAATCCAGCATTCCTGATCAAGCTAACCAAGAAACTCACCAAGGTTCTGCACCAGTTTTATACAGATAAACTTATATTTGCCCAGATCCTTAAGAAACCGTTTTTTTGAGGGATGAGAGAAGGCCACAGACTTATGAATAAGGGGTTTCCTGCACCTTCTTGTGAATAACCTGCTACTGGCTATTGTCAGAGATAGGATACTGGAATAATGGTATAGTTAAATGTCTGCCAAACACACCACAGCAGTGGAGAAAGGTAAATCCAAATTTAAGATAAAAATAAGTACAGAGTAAAAAAAAAAAAAAAAAGTTAGGGAAATCCTTTTAGATCTTGTGTAACCTTGGAAGCATAAAACTGTCTAGTAACCCCGCCCCCCCAAAAACACCGTATGCAAGAGCAACAGTGTGACCAGTTCTAAAAAAACAGAAAGATTATTTAGCTGACAGTGCAGGACTAGGTTTCCAGGTGAAAGGATGGCAAATCTGTATGTAATATAGATCATCCCCCTGAGCATAGCAAATTTGGACCAAGGGAAGAAAGAATGGCAAGTACTTGGCTAGAGACAGATTTGAGAATATGTCAAGAAATGTATAATATGCTTTGATCAAAATGAATTAGTCAGCATATATACCCCCTCCGAGTGGCCTTTTTTGTTTTGGTTTTATCCTATTTCTCTTTAACTTTACTCTTGGTGAAAAAAGACTGTGGTGTTTCTTCCAAATTCTTCCTCCTTATTTGGTTGGGGGGGGGGTAAAATTATTTTTCCACTCTTTCTAGTTAGATCAATATGCATATGTTGATATATTAAGTGGTAACATATTTAAATATTCAAACTGAAAAAAATGGTACCTGAAAATGAGGTTCCTTGAGTATACCAACTAATTCTGCAATACTTTCATCTTTGTTTATTAAAGGACTGATGTCTTCAAGAATTTCATTCACTAGCTCCAGGTTGTTGTCACTGACAGCCTCAAGTTTAGAATCTTCCAGTCGCTCATGAGCCTGTGAGAGATTAAAAACAAGATTATATTAATGATAGCCAATGAGTTGCAGCAGTACTTTTAATTCATTTAGCCCTGTGATTAATTTTATTTCCTGATTTATCTTTTCATCAAGAAGATTAAAAAGAGTGCTTTATCTAAAGTAAATCTGCTGTTTTGCCTTCACAGCCTCACCGTAGGATTAACATGCTTACCCACTTGGCCACAGAACCCCCATTTAAAAGCAGGACTGGACTGATGTTTGTGTGTACACGTATCCCCTCAAGCTCTATACAGTAACTCACTTAAAGTCATTCCGGTTAATGTTGTTTCATTGTTACATTGCTGATCAATTAGGGAACATGCTCGTTTAAAGTTGTTCTAATGTCGTTTGGCAGCCGCCTGCTTTGTCCACTGCTTGGGGAAGAGCAGCCCATTGCAGCTAACTGGTGGGGGCTTGGAACCAGGGTGGACTGGCAGCTCCCCATCAGCTCCACCTATCAGCTCCCCGCTCTCCTAAGTTCCCTGTGCAGCAGCTGCCCACTAGGCTAGCAATTGCAGCTGTCCCTCCCCGCACTGCCATGTGCTGCTCCTGCCCTCTGCCTTGGAGCTGCTCCCCGAGACTCCTGCTAGCTGTGCAGGGAAGGAAAAGGGGGGCTGTCAGGGTGTCCCCCTCCCCTGATCCTGCACCCCGCTTACCCCATCTTCCATAGAGCAGGGGGGACACACGACAGGGCTCAGGATGGAAGGAGTTTGCTGTCAGCAGCTGCAGTCTCAGCAAGCTGATGTAATTAACAAGGCAGTGTACTTAAAGGGGAAATGCGCATCTCTCTCTCCCTCTCACACACACAGGGTGTGTGTCTCTGTCTGCGATGATGTCTCCCCTCCCTCCATTCCTGCTGCCTTGTAGAGTGTGAGAGTTAACCCTTGAGGACTCAGCCAATTGCTAGTTCATTATTTAGCAGTAAGGCATTCCCTGGGAAATATCCCACCCTCTGACTCCTCCACCTCAACCAAGCTTCATAATCATCATCACTGTGTACCAATATTAAACTGTTTGTTTAAAACTTATAGTGTGTGTGTGTGTGTGTGTGTGTGTGTGTGTGTGAGTTCCTCTCTACCTTAGAAGTGCTACAAGGGCTGGGCTCTGAAACAGAGAGGAAGACGGAGGATCAATGTCGCTTTATGAAGGCAATACAGTTGGAGAACAAGAGTTTACCTTGGTAACTCTCTTTTGCTTGATCCTGGACATTTCTGTCACAGAATCCCACTCTAAGAGACTAGTTAGCAGTGGGGTGACCAGGTGGCAAGTATGAAAAATCAGAACTCTTTTTTTCAGGAGTAGGGGGTATAGTGCCTATATAAGACAAAGTCCCTAATATCAGGATGTCTGGCCACCGTAGTTAGCAGTGACCTCCTTGAAAAGAAGATCCAAGGAGCCCTGCTAGTTATACAATTGAAGCATTGTCTTTCTGAAACCAGCATCTACTCTTGACGCAGTGTCAAGAGAACATGTGAACCAAGCCCACACAGCAGTCCTACAGATTTCTAACAGGGGAACATTGCTAGCCCTTCAGTAGAAAAGAGATGCATCATAGAGGCTGCCATTTCCTCACATAGCAAATCCTGAGGCATTCAGACATGGGAACATCAACGACTTCATATATGACTGGATGTAGCACCTCATACACTTAATCTCTGTGCAGAGATTTTTAGGAGTTTTTCTCCCCTCTGTAATGACTGGGCTACATAGTCTGACTTTCCTCTAAATACATTATACTCCATTTAGCCGAAACCTTATTATCCTCATTATCTGAATCCCTTCCTTGTCTCCCAGCAGCAGAGGGCCTGAATCTATGCTGGGGGCCAAGAAAGGGATTTCGATAATGCAGAAATTCTGATACTAGAGCAAAGACCCCTGGCCAGGAGGACAACGACAACACACCTTGGCCACAGGGGAGGCCACCATGATGCGGAATGGCTCCTGCAGCTGCACAGGGAAGCCCTGTGCAGCTCTGCTGTCACGGGAGTGGGTGAAGTGGTGCTATGACAGTGGAGCTGCAGAAAGCTCTCTGCGCTGCTGCAAAGCCGGTGACAGCTGACCCCTGCAGGCGCAAGGTGCAGGCAGAAGGCTGCACTCCTGATGGGGAAAAGAGGAGACCCCCTCCACCCTCCGGCTAGGACTGTGAGGAGGAGCCACCCCACTGCTGAACAGCTCCTGCCCTCTCCATTATCCGAACTCCTGATTATCTGAATAAAATCTCTGTCCCCCATGCTATTTGGGTAATCAGGAGCATACCGTAATAAAAGAGCTCTTAACCATCTCAACCTCCCTTCCCCACAGCAGATATTGGGCTCTGGGGAAAAAACACAAGCAGTGAAACTGACTTATTGAGATGAAATATAATTTTGGTCAGAAACTTGGGATGCAGCCTAAGGACACTTCTTCTTTGTGGACTATGATATAAGAATTGCTGGCTCTCACTGGCAGCTATGTAAATATGAACAGTTGCCAAGAACTGCTTAGTGATACCAGAGATAGGACAAAGTCCAAGACAATTGTCTTCATAAATAATTTTACCATATTTTTGATATCTAAATTTCTTAAAACACAGGAATTTGCCTAATCAACTCCTACCTTCGATCAGCCTATGATGTCAACCTCCATTGCCCACTTGTTACATTTTCATAGATTCCAAGGCCAGAGAGAACCACTGTGATCATCTAGTCTGGCTTCCTGTATAACACAGGTCATAACACTTCCTCAAAATAATTCATAGAGAATATAATTTATAAAAACATCCAATCTTGATTTGAAACTTGGAAGTGATAGAGAATCCACCACAACCCTTGGTAAGTTGTTGAAATGGCTAATTATTGTCACTGCCTTATTTTCAGTCTGAATTTGTCTAGCTTCAACTTCCAGCCATTGGATCATGTTACATCTTTCTCTGCTAGATTGAAAAGCTTATTATTAAATATTTGTTCCCCATGTAGATACTTATAGACTGCAATCAAGTTACCTCTTAACTTTCTCTTTAATTAAGTTAAACAGATTGAGCTCTATCACTATAGGGCATGTTTTCTAATCCTTTAATCGTTCATATGGTCTTCTCTGAACACTCTGCAGTTTATCAACGTCGTTCTTAAACTGTAAAAGCAGTACATCCAACAAAGTGGGTATTCACCCACGAAAGCTCATACTCCAATACGTCTATTAGTCTATAAGGTGCCACAGGACTCTTTGCTGCTTTTACAGATCCAGACTAACACGGCTACCCCTCTGATACTTCTTAAACTGTGGGCACCAAAACTAGACAATATCCCAGCAGTGGTTGCACCACTGCCAAATATAAAAGTAAAACAACATCTATTCTTACTCGAGATTCTCCTGTTTATGCATTCCAGGATCACATTAGTTCTTTTGACCACAGTGTCACACATGGAGCTCATGTTCAGCTGATTACCTTCCACAACCCCCAAATCTTTTAGAGTCACTGCTTCCCAAGATAGAGTCCCCCATCCTGTAAATATGGCCTATATTCTTTGTTCCTAGATGTATACATTTACATTTAGCTCTATCAAAACACACATTGTTTGCTAGCACCCAGTTTACCAAGCGATCCAGATCACTTTGAATCAGTGACTCGTCCTCTTCATTATTTACCGCTCCCCCAATTGCAAACTCTATCAGTGACTATCTTGTTTTCTTCTGGGTGATTGATAAATATTTTAAATAGCATAGGGACAAGAACTGATTCCTGCTAGTCCACACTGGAAATACACCTGCTCAATGACGATTCCACATTTACAATTACATTTTGAGACCTGTTGGCCAGTTTTTAATCCATTTGTGTGCGCCACGTTAAAAAACTAGAATGATATAAAACTAATCAAAATATTGTGCGGCACCAAGTCAATTTCCAAACAACTTCCTTTGTGTTTTCTCCCTTCATGCTTGGAAGAAAGGCTCCATGACATCTACAAAACTCACTCATTCTTCTCCCTTAATTCCCTCCTTAAAATTCTCCTTTGCCGAGGTGCATACAAAAACCTGACAATGGTAAGGTTGCTGGTGTGCTGAGGCCACAGCCTATCACACTGACCAGTAATGTTTCTTGTAGTTACCTGTTGGTCTGTCTATAGCCATCTAAAAATTTCCTTTTATTTAGATTGTAAGCTCTTTTGAGGCAGGGAATGTCTTTTTGTTCTGTGTGTACAGTGTCCAGCAGAGTAGGATCCTGGTTCATAACTGGGACTCCTAGGCTCTTTGATAATACAAGTAATAAATAATTAACTTATTTTCATCCTCCCTATTCCAACCCCTTTTCTAAATGCTAGAAATGAAACTGAGTTCGATAGGTGGAGAAAGGATCAAGTCAAGGGGGTCCAGGATTAAATCTGTTCTCACAATTTCCTCCAAGTCCACCAGTGGTAGCTATGCTCTGGACAAAATGAATTTATACTACCAGGCAGAGCTCTTCAAAATGACAATATTCCAAGTAAAAATATCAAAAGTATCAAATTTAATTCAAACTATCAATACATCAAAATACCTTAGCAAGTGATCTTACAATAGGGTTCTCCATAATTCCTTTGAGGAAAATAAGGTCTATTTCTTCAGCTCCTGTTGATGTGGGCAGATCAGTAAGATTATCCAAAACTTGCTGCATTGCTGCTGATAAAAAGAAAAAGTAATGACAAAAATAGTCAGGACAAGCCTTTAAAAACTGAAATACAACTAAAACCCAATATTCATAAGACATCTCAGATGTTTAGAGACTACTGATGTACTGACTGCCCCAGTGGAATTACTGTAGATATTTTATATAGCACATTGGAGTGAGTGTGGGGCAGCCAACATTACAATTGCATTTACAAAGAAAGATTTTTTTTATTTTTTTTTGAGATCCACTTAGAGTTTTACCAGTGCAATTGCTTTGAAGCCAGGTGCAGCACATCTTTTCCAACATTTGCTAGTGTGTAAAGGTGTCAAGAAATATATAAATGAGTATATGCTATACATTATATCCTTGGAGACAAACCTGCACATATTATTATTAAATGTAACATGTATTAATGACTGCTTTCCTTCTATTTCTCTTTTCTTTGCACATTCAAAAAGTGTTTTCAGCCTTCATGTGCACATGTCCACACGTACTGCAGGTCCAAACATATGCATGTTGTACCCTTACACTTGTGTACAGTTGAACAATTCTGACATTTGCATGTACACACGGGCTTGCAAATGTTCCACACACAAAAAATTTTTAAATAATAATAAGCTACTGTACTGCAATAGTCCACAGGCTGCAAAAAGTCAGAAAACTACACACATACCCTTTCCTCCCACACAGGAATGCATTCCTAATCTGCATTACTTCTTCATGGCTTTCCACAATAGCTTTCATTATGTAACAACAACTTTACAGAATGGATGGTATTTAAAACACCTACATTCTGATATCTATCCTTCCTAGAAAAATCCACTTCATGAAAATATTTACTGGCCACTCTTTATTAAGTAGAACGTTTTAACACAATTAAATGCTATCTTGAAGTACAATAGCTTGTGTCAATCAACAGGTTTGTGAACCATTTTTAATATTTAAAAAAGTCTTCTATAACCATATTTTGTAATAAACATCTCCCCCCCTTTACTTTAAGTAAATTCTCCTTGAAAGGGTGAGTAGGAGGGAAATGACAGTTACATTATGCTTTCATAGATTCTGACAGCAATATATGATTTCCAATCTTTAGCTGATAGACAAAAGCTGTTGGCAACCACATTGTGAGGTTCATGCTGAATACCGTATCTAAGTCAGCAAAACAAAAATGACTAAAAGCAACCAAATCAAACTCTACATAGCCCATATGTTTTTAAAAGCCCCTGTTCAAGTTGGCAAACAATGTTGCACTCACATTTCCTGACTTCCAAATTCTCTAACTGCACAACTGTAACGTTCTCTTAATGCTGGTTTTCTGGTATAAAATAAATACCTTTGCATACGTATACAAGTGCTTCTATCTAGCATTTTTATTGGTGTAATGTGTGTCCATACAGTGTTGGAATCACAAATGTTAAAATCACAATAATATGCTTTCTTTGCTTTACAAAGAAATTGTGCAGAGCTCACCAAATTCCACAAAATTACACATCTTTGCCAATGCCATTTCATAGTTAACAATCTTCCTAAAATTAAGAACTTATTCCAAAAAGTTCTAACAAATTATGTGTTTTACAAACAGAAGCAACCATTACATGTGGACAACAGCACTAGTTACTTATTATTGATACTATGCATCAGCTTCCTCCTTCTCTCTCTCTTTAAAGTCCCTCATATGGGTGATCTAACAATTTTTTTTAAATGCCAGGGAGTTCTTTAGGCTGACAATCTGTATCCTTTTCCACATTTATTGGGCATACTTTGTCTTTGCAGATTGTAAATTCTTTGGGGCAGGGATTGTTCTTCTTAAATGACTGAAGCACCACATGTACCACAGGACTGTATAAAAAATAAACTACCATCACTCCTCCCCTCTCCAGGTCAGATTAAGTCCTGAAAGCAGCACTGTGAAACTCTACACCGTGGGGGAACGCCCTGTAACCCCCATATTCATCATTTGTGTATAATTGTGATATTGCATATAAAGCACACCATGTACGGTATCATGGGAAAGATTACGATCGGCTGAAACCCACTGTTTCATCTAAATATGTATATCATTAATGCATATGAAGTTATGAGAATTGCATTGTATGGTTGTCATTAAAATATTAAAATATGTTTTGAGCACCCAGACACTAGCTCCCCAAAGACAATAAGAAGGGGGATATCCAGCATCCAGGTGGGTGCTGAACAAACATCATCGGCCATTGTCCAGCAAGAGACAATTCAATGACTCACTTGCAGAAGGCCACACCAGGAGAATTGTTCAACCTTGCCTGATGACTCAGCAATGCCCACGAGACATGCCTAGATGTATGTTCTCCAAGCACATGGACTATGGCCCGATGCTTCATCCTTTCTCTTCTCCCCATCTACGCAGAAGGCAACAAGAATGCTGGAGCTGAAGAGACTGGTCCCCAGACTAAGAGGGAAAAGCCTGAGTATTAAAGACTGTAACCAACCTGAAATATCCAGTGAGGTGAGAAAAACTGCTTAACCTAGATCAGGGGTTGGCAACCTTTTGTTTACCTTGACCATCCAGAGGTATGGCCCCCTGTAGCTCCCAGTGGCCGTGGTTCACCGTTCCCGGCCAATGGGAGTTGAGGGAAGCAATGGGCCACAGGGACGCGCTGTCCGCTGCTTCCCGCAGCTCCCATTGCCCGGGAACCGTGAACGGCAGCCACTGGGAGCTGTAGGGGGCCGTACCTGCAGACGGTCAACATAAACAAAATGTGTTGCGGCCCACCAGCAGATTACCCTGATGGGCCACATGTCAAAGGTTGCCGACCCCTGACCTAGATGTTGCCTAGTCTAGTAGGGTTGAGAGTTTAGACTGCATGCTTATACTTTCTCTTCTTTTTAGGGGGTAACCACTCTTTTTGCCTATCACTTATAATCACTTAAAATCTATCTTTTGTAATCAATACACTTGTTTTACTATTTATCTTTACCAGCGAGTTTGTCTGAAGTGTTTGCCAAATCTGCTCAGGTCACAAAGGCTGGTGCATTTCCACTTTCCACTGATGAAGCTGTGAACCAATTAATAAATTTGCATTGTTCAAGAAAGGGTCTTGAACAGTGCAAGACGGTATATTCTTACGGTACAAGGCTGGGAGCTGGTGGGATTTGGCTGGTACCTTTCGCTGTGTGCTCCATGAGTGACTCTGGGGGTATTCATGCAATATAGCTGGGTGTGGGGCTCCACATGCGGTTGTACTGAGTGGTAACAACACCTGGCGGGGTTTGCTGCTTGCCACCAATAAGGCATTGTGAGAGACAACCCAGGATAGTGAGCAGAGGGGGTACAATGGTCCCACAGTCCCAGGTTGCACCCGGGGATCCTGTCACAAGTAGATACACTAGAATTCTGCTAGGCACCTCATTAAAACTACAGTGGTATAGTTCCATTCATTCTTTAATAAATTAACTAATATAGTATGTAGCTGAAGTGTTAAATCGGTGATGCACCAAGAAAACGAGAACGCTCTTAGGTAATACATAAGACAGTTGATCCTGTTTCAATATTATTTTCTGACTTTCCTTTCACTTCAGACATCTATCCCTCAGAGCTGAATCAATTTCTGTGCCACTAACCTCAAATGTTTCCAGAGCAAGAATTCCTGACATAAGGGGAACTTCCAAAAGAAACTACTAGAGATGAGATGAATGCAGGGGACTAGGTGCCCAGAAACTGAAAGTCCTGAGGTGCTCACATCTTTCTTGTTTCAGTGAAGGAGAAGGGTATTTACCATATGAAGGCTTATTCATTTTGGCAGACTATTCTGGACACCATATTCAGTTTCTAGTGATCTCCTCTGCTGTGCTAGTAGACTTGAAGTAGCCCTGCTTCTGAGCCTCAATTGATTTTTAAATTTGATACAATGCGAGTATTGGCTATGCTAAGCTGGCTTTAGCATGAGAAAATGGAGTTTACTTACCGTATAGTTACTGGAGTTCAAGATGCACAGTCCCTATAAGTGCATGTGTTCCACGTGCCTGAGACCAGAAGACTTTTCCATAGCAGTGTGTTGGTCCATACCTGAACCCTATGCTTCCTCATGCTCTGAACCGAGGACATAAGTGGCAGTGAGGACCTGCTGCCTCACCAGTTCCTACTCTACTGTGACTCAAGTAAGGATCTGAGCAGAGGGGAAGGAGGGCAGGTAATACCCATCGGGGCCACACATCTCAAAAAAACTCCAGTTACTATAGAAATAAGTAACCTTCACTTCTTCAAGCACTGGTCCACCTGGGTATACACTGTGGGTGACTCCCAAGCAGTACTCATGATAGAGGAATATGTAAGAAGAATGCTGCAGATCACGGGATCGTCAAACCAAAGGAGGCATCCACAGATGAAGCTTGGAAAAAAGCATAATGCCTGGTAAAGGTATGAATGAAGCCTTAAGCTGCTGCTCTACAGATGCCCAAGAGGGGAACTAACTCCCTGCAGTTTGTGCTCTAGTTGAATATGCCCAGATACCGTGAGGGGGAGGAGCTTCCATAAGCTCTTAGTAGCGGAGAATACACCCTGAAATCTATTTTGAGAGTCTTTGAGAAGAGACTGCTTCTCCTTTCATTCTCTCAGTAATGGAAATGAATAGCCTTGGAGACTTTCTAAAGGGTTTTGCCCTTTGCTAGTTGGAGGCGAAAGCTCTGCCAACAGCCACAGAGTGCAGTTTCCTGTCATTTCTATTACTGTTAGGTTTTGGGTGAAAGCAAGTGAGCAGTATGATTCATGTGAAATTCAGAAGGGACTTTTGGGATGAACTTGGGATGTGATTTCAACACTTTATGCCTGCGGAACACCATGTGGAGGGGGTCCACCATGAGGGCCCCAAGCTTACCCACTTTTATAGCCAACATGATCACCATTAGGAAGGCCACTTTCACAGACGGGCAAAAGAGAAGAGGTGGCCAAAGGTTCAAATGATGCAGACACATCATGGACTGATTTCTACCCTAATTTTTTGCAATCTGTCTCTGTGTGTGAGTCTTTTTATAGTGCAAAGCCATCTCATCTCAAACATCTGTAGGCACTGACCCTGCCACTCCTTTACTGCCCATGTTTCTCTACTGCAGAGCATTGTAGCGGCACCATTCTTCTATGCAGTTGAGCTTTCAGTCACAGTGACATATGCTTGTCATAAACAACACCGGAGATACTATTCCACACTTTGCCAACACTTCCCAGTCTGGACCATGTCATGTTCAAGCTTATTATCTTCTGGAACCCAGACACCAAAGTACTTGAACTGGTCAGTCTGGTTTTGTCATACTCAATTAATCTCTTAAATGCTCTGCCATCCAAAAATCTGGCTGCCAGATGGAGGGAGGCTAGATTTGGATGGACGGCTCTGTCCTCGTTCTGAGACAGCAGATTTAGAAACACTTATAGGTTATGCATGGGTGAGAGGCCATCTGCAGGATGGTGGCAGAACAAAATTATCTCAGCAACCAAGGTGCTATCAGGATTATTTTTGCCATTTCCTGCTTGACCTTCCTGTAGGCATAGGCTAATAGGGGAATGGGAGGGAAGGCCTACATTAGCAGCTCCAATCAGTATCCCAGAAAGGCATCCTTCATAGCAGCTCATGAGCAGTAAGTTGGGCACTTCTAGTTTGCTTGAAGAAGTCCCAGAATGGGAAATCCCACTATCAGAATATGTTCTACACCACTGAAGAGTGGAGTTCCCACTCACAATCCTGGTAGATATGTCTGTTTAGACTATCTTCTAGCATTCATTACTCTGGTCAGTGCACTGCCAACAGGGATCTGATACACCAGTTTCAAAGCTTGATTTCATCCATGCAAAGTGGAGGAGACCTCGCTCCTCTCTGCTTATATAAAGTACTGTAGTAGTCACGCTGTCGGACATAACTTAGACATATGTGGAGCAGATGAAGGGTGGCAATCTTTTGCAAGCTTCTGAAGCAGGAGAAGATTGATGTGCAGTTTGGTTGTGTGTGGAGTGCAGGAGCCCTTAGCGATATGACTGCCTACACATGCACTCCTCAGTACAGTAAGGAGGCATCTGTAATGAATGTATCTGTGGGTGATGGGGGAACAAAGGGAACCCCTACATAGTTTCTTTGTTTTCCCACCAGGTGAGGGACAAGAGGACACTCAGATGAAACAAAAGTTGTTTGTTCAGGGTGCATCTGCTTGGAGCATTGGCCATTCACAATCAGACTCTTACAAATGATGTCACATAGCTGCATGCAGCCAAATGGCATACAGGGACCAGATAGGACTGGATTGTCGTTTGTGGGGGTGAGTCAGAGTTGGGCGACGCGGTCCTTTATCACACAGAATCTGTAACAGTAAGTATGCCATGACCAAAATTGAGTTCAGATTCACTCTGATAAATTCCATAACTTTTGTTGGTGCTAAATTGGACATTTTTGGATTTGCCTACATCCCAAAGAGTAAAAGGAGTTTAGTACGGAGAGGACCACCATCCAACCCTCCTGATACGAGTGTCCTGTGAGCAGCCAATTGTTAAGGTAAGGAAATACTAGGCTGCCTCGGCAATGAAGATACGCTGCTATCCCAGAGAGCACCTTTGTAAAAAAAAAAAACAAAACAACCAACCTCTCGGTGCCATCAAGAAGAGGGACAACTCTACTTGAAAGTGCTCTTGATCCACTATACTGCACAGGAATCTCTTGTATACTGGATGAAAGTGCTATATGAAAATAGGCACCCTTCAAATCAAGGGCTGCAAACCAGTCACCTTCACTTGGGAAAGAGATTATTGAAACCAATGTGGTTATCCTGAATATTAGGTGGTGTATGAAGACATTCAAGCTTCCTAAAGTCCAGCCCCACTTCTTTTAGGGGATGAGGAAATATCTTAAGTAAAACCACTTGCCCTTGCGCTGAGGTAGCACAGGCCCTATTGCCTCCTAGTGGAATTAGGGAGTCCACCTCCTGTTGAAGAGACCTCTCGTAAAAGGGGTCCCTGAAGAGAGACAGGGGTGCCGAGGTTGGAGGAGTAGACAGGAATTCTGTGGTGTAGCCAGTCGAGATGATGTTTAGGACCAATATGTGCAACACAATATAGTGCCACATCAGGAGTAAATCGGCCAGGCAGCCACCAAAAGGTGTAAGAATAACTGAAGGTGTGGAGACAGGTTAATAGCTCTCGAGGATGCTTTCCTGGTGGGAAGTAAGGACTGAAAATGGGATAGTGGTGATGCATTGTGCCTGCTGTACTGTACCCTCTGACACTTCTTAGGGGGATCACAGGCCCTTTTAATGACAGAATGGCTGAGAGAAAGAACTGTGTCTCTGAGGCAACTGGACAGAATATTACCTCCAGGGTGCCAAGGCATATATCCCTGAGGAAAGGAGAATTGTGCGAGTGTCCTTAAAAGAATGAAGTGACTCATTGTTATCTTGCTAAACAGGTTGTTTTCTTCGAAGGGAGATCTTCAACTATTGCCCAGGCCTCCTTGGGGAAGCTGAGGATTGCAACATGAAGCCTGCCTCTTCACAAGCGAAGTTGCCATGGATCAGGAAGATGTATCTGCTGCATCCAGTGACACTTCAAGCGATGATCTGACAACTAATTTCCCTTCATCAAGGATAACCTGTAACTAAGGCCTGAGCTCATGTGGCAGCTTATTAACTAATTTCAACAGTTTGTTGTAATCAAACACTTGTTTGAACATCAATGCCTGTAATTTTGCTATATGAAATAAAAATTCTTTCTGCCAAAGAGATCCCATCTCTTGGATCCTTGTGCAAAGGAGTGGACCTAGGATGGTGAAGCCTGTTGCATTCCATGAAACCTTGGACCACAAGACAGTTCGGATTAGGGTGGGAGAACACATATTCCTCACCTTTGGAAGGAACAAAGTATTTTTTGTCCACCCTTTCATGGACAAAATATGCCAAACCATCTTAGCAGGGTCCAATATGGCCCCATTAGTAGGGAGCAACACCTTGTTATGACCCCTCATCCGGAGAATGTCCAGAAGTTTATGGGTTGGATCTTGAACCTCTTCCAAAAGGATCCAGAGAGTTTCCATATTCCTCCTCAAGAAATCTTGATACTATATTCCTCTGGTGACAAGGATAAGGCCAGTGCCTCTGCCTCATCCAGGGAAGAGGAAGAAAGAACTGCCAGATAGAAAGAAAGAAACAACTGATGTGGCTGTTCCTCTTTCTCAAAATATTTGTGGCGGGGCAGAAGGAGTACTGCAGCTCTTTTCTAGGAATTCTTCTGTCTAAAGTGTTGCCCAGAGTCTTCATAGTCAGGAGCGCTAAAGCAGTGTGTCTCAACCTTTTTGATACCAACGACTGGCTTACTCCCTTCCTAAACTATCTCAGGGAGATCTCAGGGACCGATGCTGGTCCATGGACCAGCTGTTGAGAAACATTACTCTAAAGTAAGGATCCCAGGAGCCCCATTATGGCCATAAGGATATGGGGGAAGGTCTCAAGAAGAAGTACCACAGGCCAATAACGTGCACTGTAGGAACATGAAGGTGTCCAGGAAGCTCTGAAAGTTGTGTCAGGGCTCATCTCTCACCTCAGGACTGTTGGGGGAATTGCTGGTAACACTTGATCATCAGAAGAATAGGAGCTGCCAGACTCCATTGGCAGTGCAGACAGTACTGATATTATAGCATTATAACGTTCTGGTTGGTGAAAGGAACCAGCGCATGGCGCACTGACAGTGTCAGAGTCTCTGTATCACAGCCGGTACTCAGAACTGACATCTGACATGCCAATCGTGTAGGAACATCCCTGGGCAGTATCAGATCCAGAAGGATCAGTGAAGATCATCAGGTCCTCAATACAGAACTATGCAGGCCTAGCAGACAGAGAGTGGGAGGGATTCCTGACTTTAGGTGGATCCACCAGTGCAGGTTTTTGTGAGGTGGTCTTCTTGCAGTGCAGTACTACTGGTGCAGAAGGTGAATGGTCCCTTCCCTATATAGGTGGTGAAGTCAGTCCTACCCCTTTCATAGAAGGTTTCAGAGGACTCTTAGCTCCTATAATATCAGTGCCAACATAAGCACCCCATGTGCTCTTGACACACCTACACCAGAGAACAGTGAGACTTCAGAGGGCTTGTCTTCACTACCATGGTACATTGTAGCGTGTCTGGTGAAGAATGCTCTCCCATTGATGTAATTACTCCACCTCACTGAGAGGCGGACATTATGTCATTATGTCAGCAGGAGACCATCTCCCGATGACATAGCATGGTGTAGACACTGCTTTAAGTTGATGTAATTTACGTTGTTCAGGGAGATGTTTTTTTCACACCCTGAGCCACGTAAGTTACATTGACTTCAGCGGTAGTGTAAACAAACCTAGAGTCTCACTCAGTACCAAGGATAGGTGAGACGCAGTCTTCTACTTAGAGGACTTATGAAGTGATGTATCCCCCTCTTTGTGAAGCGGGTGTCCACCTTTAGCTTCCAAATGCCTCTGCTTAGACAAGTCCTTGGGCTTGATCAAGGATTGCTAGGGAGCCTTGTTGCTACAGGGGCACTACACAGAGGCTCCAGCCAGCGAGCCAGGGAGCAGGAAGGATCGGAATTGGAATGAGGCTTCTTGGAGAGTTCTATGAAGTGGCTGCAAAGTTGGAACTCCCCAGCTTGTCCAGTCCTAAGGGAAAGGATCGACAGATTTTGCACTTAGAAGAAATGTGTGATTCCCTGCGTCAACACAGGCAGGGTCCCTAACCAGGCTTGTGGGCAGCCCAGGTAGGGCTTAAAGCCTGGAATCTTGGGCATACTAAGTGATTCAGACATTGGGGCAGCAAGTAGGGAAAACCTCTAAACCCCAAAACTAACACTAACAGCTAACTAAAGGAAAAAAAGTGAATTCAAGCAGGACTGCCAGCAAAAGCTGAGGACACCGAAGGGTTCTGTCTCAGACCACAAGCAATAGAAAGGAATTAGAGAGCAGTTGGTTCATGCTGCCCTTTATATCCATGGTTAAGAGTTTGAGGAGGCGCAGAGCACAGGAGCAGACCAATGAACATGGCCATTAAAAAATCTTCTGGTCTCAGGTGCCTGGAGAACATGTGCACCCTCTGTGAATACCAACCAGAAGAAGTGCTTGAAGAACTACTCCTTAGATCTTCCCTCTGGCACTGTGCTCCTACCTCTCCTAGTTACACCACATACATCAGCGTATTCTTGCTGGAATATTTGAAAATATATGACCATGGTCAAATAGGCAGTCAACTGACTTTGACTAATTACAGCTGACCACCGTGTCAAGCTTACCATCCACAGAGCTAGACATATAAATCACAGAATAATAGGACTGGAAGGGACCTTGAGAGGTATACTAGTTCAGTCCCCTGCACTCAAGGCAGGACTAAGTATTATCTAGACCAGGGGTCGGCAACCTTTCAGAAGTGGTGTGCCAAGTCTTCATTTATTCACTCTAATTTAAGGTTTCACATGCCGGTAATAGATTTTAACGTTTTAGAAGGTCTCTTTCTATAAGTCTATAATATATAACTAAACTATTGTTGTATGTAAAATAAGGTTTTTAAAATGTTTAAGAAGTTTCATTTAAAATTAAATTAAAATGCAGAGCCCTCCGGACCGGTGGCCAGGACCCCAGCAGTGTGAGTGTCACTGAAAATCAGCTTGCATGCTGTGTTCGGCACGCATGCCATAGGTTGCCTACCCCTGATCTAGACCAGCCCTGACAGGTGCTTGTCTAAGCTGCACTTAAAAATTTCTAGTGATGGAGATTCCACAACCTCCATAGGCAATTTATTCCAGTGCTTAACTAGAAGGACTTGTATTTGCCTTACTGAATGTGAAGCACGTACAACTATTTCTAAAGGAGAATTATTTGGGTGGAATTTTTAAACAAGTTTTCAGGCTGTTAGTAGCAAAAGTAAATTTTTTCCACCTAGTAGTGCATTCAGGAATGTATCAGGTCAAGTTAGGAAAGCAGTATTCATTTTCAGAGGTCTAATTAAGATTCCCCAGAGATTAGATCATATAATTCTGGAGCACATGCTCCAGAATAGCTCAGTGGTTTGAGCATTGGCCTGCTAAACCTAGGGTTGTGAGCTCAATCCTTGAGTGGGCCAGTTGGGGATTGGTCCTGCCTTGAGCAAGGGGTTGGACTAGATGATCTCCTGAGGTCCCTTCCAACCCTAATAATCTATGATTCTATGATTATTAACCGACTAAATCTTGGTATTCAACTATCCATCAAAACAGAAATTAAATCTTAAAGTACCTCGTATGTTCAGGGTTCATTCTAGGCTGCAGGTTCACTACCTTTGTGCCAGAGCCTGTGATTACAATAAATATGAACAGCTAAAATGACATAGCAGCATATGCAGTGTCGTTGCAGCCAGTCATTAGCTATGCTATAAAGCAAAATAAAATCAGAACTATTATTATTCATTTGGAAGAAACACTTACAAAACTACCTTTGGAATGGTGAAAGCATCCTTATCCTACAATACTTAACTTTTCTTAAGGTCAATGATTGCGATTTCCAAAGGGACCCAATGGGGTTAGGCACCCAAATCACATGGGTTTTCAATGGGGATTACGCACCTACCTCCCTGAAAGAACTTTTAAAATCCCATCCACTACTTGTTATAAATTTTAATTAATCTAACATGCTATGAAAGAGTTCATAGCAAACAACATGTTTAGTTCAACACTATCAGATCATATGGAAAATTATATATTCAAAGATACACATACTTTTTATGGGCAAAAAAAAACACAACACCCAGCACAAAGCTACAAACCCCAGAAAAGCTTAGTAAGCCCATGCAACTACAAACATTGTCACTTCGCATGTATAAACTCACATTACCCCTATCCAAAACCAAATAAGTCACCAAGGTGACAGCCAGACCATTTGGACTCTATCATTTGTGGGAGGAACAAGTATTCCTGTAAGACCATTGCATTTTTTGTTTTGGAGGTTTGGTTTGGATATTATATGCCTTTTGGAACTTCAACCATTTAAAAAAGGGGAGGGGGATGTATTTTTTCTGACCCTGGATTTGTGAACTATGCTATTAGTAAACAATGTTAATGCATTGTTGCATGGCTTTTGGAGTAGCTTACTTTGTGTTAGCAAAGGAACAGCTATAATAAATTTGGTTTTTGTTGTGACATCCCAAAACCCTTTGCCATGTTACTTTACACTGAAGACAGAGCTGACATCAGCACATGAAGATAGCTATTTTTGTCAAAATTTCTCAAACCTGTATTCTTATGGTCCTACCCAGTGCTCTACATTTACCAAAAATATGAAGTTCCTACTACAAATGAAATTTCATGACTGTAGATGCCTAATTTCTCACAAAAATGGTCCCCAAAAAACAGTGACTCCAAGTTTTCAATATGGTTTAAAAACAAAAAACACCAACTTCTCAACTATAAAAGCTAATAAAAATTAATTTAGAACAGTAATTTTCAATCTTTTTTTCATTTGCAGATCACTAAAATTTTTTGACTGCAGATGCGGACCCCTTTGGAAATATTAGATATAGCCTGTGGACTACCAGGGATCCGTGGACTACAAGCTGAAAACCACTACTTTAGAAAATTAAGCATTTTTGAATTTCAAGTGTTTCCTCACCCTATCCCCAAAAAATCCAAGTATGAAACATATGAAAGTTCCCATTAAAAGAACTATCCAGGTGCATCCTTAATTATGGATCTTCTATCAGCACCGTTATCATATCATGATAGTCCAGAAGATGGAAAAAGGGTATCAAGATAGAAAATATGAAACTGAGGGAATATGACAGAACTGTTTCTTTGGACTTTTTGCCTGCAATAAATGTCCATATTTTTGCCATTTTAAGCAGTATGGTGATTGGGAACCTTGAGTACCCATGTGATTGAAAAGTAAAATTAGCTTCTTTACCCGTAACTCTACTTGCTCCAACTGTGTACCTGCTGTTTTGGAACCCATCTTGTACTTATCAGAGGGGTAGCCGTGTTAATCTGGATATGTAAAAGCAGCAAAGAGTCCTGTGGCACCTTATAGACTAACAGACGTACTGGAACATGAGCTTTCGTGGGTGAATACCTACTTCATCGGATGCATGTCACATGCATCCAACGAAGTGGGTATTCACCCATGAAAGCTCATGCTCCAATACGTCTGTTAGTCTATAAGGTGCCACAGGACTCTTTGCTGATCTTGTACTTAAGTTTCAGTAACATGTAGGTTTTTTCCATGGAAATATTTTTACTTCATAATGGAACCTGGAGAATGAGAACATGAAGGGCTTTGCTCCCAATTATATATTTGAACAAAAAAAGTCCTATTAGGCCAGTTTTGGGGTCATTTTGAATTCTTGTGCTTATTATTTAGTCTGTATTTCAATGTGGCAGTATGCCTAGGCCAGAGATCAGCAACCTTTGGCACGCGGCCCACCAGGGTAAGCACCATGGTGGGCCAGGATGGCTTGTTTACCAGCTACGTCCACAGGTTCGGCCAATCGCGGCTCCCACTGGCCGCAGTTCGCCACTCCAGGCCAATGGGGGTGGCAGGAAGCGGCGGCGATTACTTCTATGAGCCCGTGCCACTTCCCACAGCCCCCATTGGCCTGGGAAAGCAAACCACAGCCAGCAGGAGCCACGATCGGTCAAACCTGCGGACGCGGCAGGTAAACAAACCGGCCCAGCCGCCAGGGGGCTTACCCTGGCAGGCTGCGTGCCGAAGGTTGCCGATCCCTAGCCTAGGCTCTCAGTGTGGCTGCAAAATCTCAACGAGATCAGCCAGAGGAGCCAACACTCGGCATGAACAAAATAAGAGTTATTTTACTATCTCTGTCACATGGTGTTCGTGTGGAAAGCCCATCAAAACTTGATTGATGGAGCAGCACATAGCCACTTGGGACAAGACATTATGGTCAGGAAATGAACTATAGCTATCTCCCACCTGAATGAATGAGCGTCTCTCAAAGTGGAATAGGCTTCTAAGGGCTTGTCTACACTACCCACCAGATTGGCGGGCAGCAATCGATCCAGCGGGGTCAATTTATCGCGTCGTATAGACGCAATAAATCAACCGCTGCGCGCTCTCCCATCGACTCCAGTACTCCACCAGAACGAGGAATGCAAGCGGAGTCAACAGGAGAGCGTCAGCTGTCAACTTACCACAGTGAAGACACCGCGGTAAGTAGATCTAAGTACGCTGACTTCAGCTACGCTATTCATGTAGCTTAAATTGCATATCTTAGATCAGGGGTCGGCAACCTTTCAGAAGTGGTGTGCCGAGTCTTCGTTTATTCACTCCAATTTAAAGTTTTGCGTGCCAGTAATACATTTGAACGTTTTTAGAAGGTCTCTTTCTGTAAGTCTATAACATATAACTAAACTATTGTTGTATGTCAAGTAAATAAGGTTTTTAAAATGTTTAAGAAGTTTCATTTAAAATTAAATTAAAATGCAGAGTCCTCCGGACCAGTGGCCTAGACCCAGGCAGCGTGATTGCCACAGAAAATCAGCTTGCGTGCCGCCTTCGGTATGCGTGCCATAGGTTGCCTACACCGTCTTAAATCAACCCCACACGGTAGTGTAGCCCTATGGAAGGTTGTGGAATCCCTGTCATTGGAGATTTTTAATAACAGCTTAGAGAAACACCATTCAGGGATCATGTAGGTATACTTGGTCCTGCATCAGCACAGGGGGTTGGACTAGAAGACCAACCCCCTTCTAGTACTACATTTCTCTGATTCTAAGTGAGAGAGAAGGCTGTCCTTAGGCAAAAACAGTACCATCAGACTTAGCTCGCATTGTTCTGTATCTGCCAGAGATGTAGAAATAGCAAACCTAATAAGCATTTGGAACATTGGTAAAATTTTCAAAAGCACCTAGCCTAAGTCCCATTGATTTTCAGTAAGATTTAGGAATGTAGTCACTTAAGGACTTTTGAAAATTTTACCTTGTGTCTAGATAGGTGTTCAATTTCCTTGTTCTTCTATTTTTAAGATTACCAGAAAAGCTTCAACAATAGAAATAAATTTAAATCATCTGTTAGATTTTTATCAGCACCCATCCCTTCACTGAAAGCACAGCTAACTTACATAAGCCAAACAGTTATTTTAATTTTTTTAAAAGCCACACAGAGGGATTAAAACACAAAGTCTAATTCTGTAAATGGCAAATTACAGCCAAAAGCCTTTGAAGTAATATTAAAAAAAACCTAGTGTATAAATATTTCATCACTCTTTAATCATCATGATTTAAACATGGGATTTTTTCCCCCAAGTTAAAAGTACATGCTTACTATATTTTTATTTGAATATCTTAAAAATGTATTTAATGTTTGAAACAAAGAGGTTGCTAAGATTTTAAATGAGTATTTATAAAGTCCAAAAAAGTAGCAAAACAGAGGTAACAAAATGGGCACAGCAATCCTTTAAAGTGTGCCTTTCCTCTTTCAATTTAATTTATCTCATCTGTAATGTGTACCTTTTCAGAAGAGTCATAAAACTGACGTGGTTACAGCTATGATCCTGCTGAATCATTTAATCAATTTGTTGCAGTGAGGTGGAACAAACAGTATTGCTTTAACCAGTCATACTAAGAAGCATAATTCATTGCTGCAAGTACCATTACCCAAATTCCATACCACATTACTAGCCCCACAAAATGAATATTCATAATATACATATATTTGTTAGACTATTTTTCTTTGTGAAAAGATTAAGTAATGGTCTTTCCAACAGTCCCCACTGCATGTCCAGATCTGATAGAGGACAGGAGCTACAGAAATTCATCCCACAGATGTTCCAGTCTTCCCTGTTAATTAGTGAGTCCACCGGGGAGCAAGCTGCTTTAAAAAAAAAATTAAATTAAAAAAAAAAATCACATCTTCACTGTATTGATGTTGAGATCTTATCTTTCTGCTCTCCGCTCCAGAATGTTAATACATAAAGCATTTTTCCATTGATAACAAGATCAAGGTATTGTTAACGTGTGACTTAAGTGAGATCCCCTGCTCCTCAGATTAGCATCAGTTCTGAATGATACCTAGTTTGATTTCTCCAAAGGGCGACCCTGTGAAGGTTAAGGTTCTTGGATCACAATACATAAAAGTGTGAGGATGAATGAACAACTTTCTGGAAGAATTCCTTTATTTTCTACTTTCTGTGCACCATTATCCTTTTTTAGAAAACAGACTGTTTATCAGCCAAACTTTAACAGAATTTCTAGACTAGAAATGGGGCTCAAAGGCTCCTCAAGCTTCTCCACTTGTGCTATAATCTTGGGGTTCAGACAGTCTTAAAAATATCTAACTCTGCAATAAAGCCAGAAGCAGAGCTTGCTAGTTCACCACAACACCAAGAATGGATACTGGGCTAGTAAGGAGCCCAAGACTAGTACCGGCTATGCCAGCCTAGCCAGACAAGTGCCCAGATGAAGCCCACCAGCCAGCATAAGGCATCAACCAGAGATGAGATCACCTGGTCCCCCAAACTGTAGTCCTTGTCTCCAAAGACCAGGCTGTTGTGGAGAAGCTAAATGAATTCTTTGCATGGGTCTTCACTACATAGGTTGTGAGAGAGAGTTCCACATCTGAACCATTCTTTTTAAGTAACAAATCTGAGGAACTGTTCCAGATTGAAGTGTCAGTAGAGTAGGTTTTGGAACAAACTGATACATTAAACAGTAATAGGTCATGTGGACCAAATAGTAGTCACCCAAGAGTTCTGAAGGAACTCAAATACTAAATTGCAGAATGACTAACTGTGGTATGTAACCTTTCGCTTATAACCTCCAGTTATCTGAACCAGATAACTGCAGGATACCTAATATAACACTAATTTTTAAAAAAAATGCTCCAGAGGCAATCCTGGCAATTACAGGCCAGTAAGCCTATCTTCAGTTCCAGGAAAATTGGTTGAAACTATAGTAAAGAATAGAATTATGAGGCGCATACATGAACATGCTATGTTGGGGAAAAAGTCAACATGGCTTTTGCAAAGGGAAATCATGTCTCAATCTATTAGAATTCTTTGAGGATGTTGACAAGCATGTGGACAATGGTGAGCCAATTAATCTAGTGTACATGGATTTTCAGAAAGCCTTTGACAAGGTCCCACACCATAAGTTTCCAAAGACAGGAAACAAAGGGTAGAAATAGATGGTCAGTTTTTACAATGGGGAGAGGCAAATAGCAAGGATCTGTACAGGGACCAGTGCTGTTCAACATACTCATAAATGATCTGGAAAAGAAGGTAAACAGTGAGGTGTGAAAATTGGCAGACGATACTCAATTACTCAAAAAAGTCCAAAGCACACTGCAAGGAGTTACAAAAGGATCTCATAAAACTGGGTGACTGGGTAACAAAATAGCAGATAAAATTCAATGTTGATAATTGCAAAGCAATGCATGTTGGAAAATATAATCCCAATTATAGATATAAATGATGAGGTCTCAATTAGCTGTTACCACTCAAGAAAAAGATCTTGGACTTGTTATGGGTTGCTCTTTGAAAACATCTGCTCAATGTGCACCAGGAGTCAAAAAAGCTAACAATGTTCATAATCATTAGAAAACGGATAGATAATAAGACAGAAAATATCATAATGCCATTATATAAATCCATGGTACACTCACACCTTGAATATTGCATGCAGTTCTGGTTGTTCCATCTCAAAAACAATATAATAGAATTGGAAAAAGTACAGAGAAGGGCAACAAGAATGATTATGGGTATGGAACAGCTTCCATATGAGGAGAGATTAAAAAGAGTGGGCCTGCTCATTTTAGAAAAGAGGCAACTAAAGGGGGATATGATAGAGGTCTATAAAATCATGAATGGTGTGGAGAAACTGTTATTTACACCTTCACATAACACATGAATCAGAGGTCACCCAATGAAATTAATAGTCAAGAGGTTTAAGACAAACTTAAGGAAGTATTTCTTCACACAATGTATAGTCAACCTGTGAAATTCTTCACCAGAGGATGCTGTGAAGGCCACAAGTATAACAGGATTAAAAAAGGAATTGGATAAGTTCATGGGGAATAGGCCCATCAACGGCTATTGGCCAAACTGATCAAGAATGCAACCCCATGCTCTGGGTATCCCTAAACCTCTGACTACCAGAACCTGGGACTGGATGACAGGGGACGGATCACTCAATAATTGTTCTGTTCATGTCCTCCAAAGCATGTGTTGTCGGCCACTGTCAGAAGACAGGATAATAGGCTAGATGGACCATTGGTCTGACCTAGTACTGTATGGCCATTCTTATGTCCTGACACTGATGACTGAGCAAGCTAAAGAAACTTTTTTTCTTTTAAATACCGTTTTCTTGTCCCTATTTTGTGGTTAGGGACACCTGTGACTTATACTCATGATTTTTCTCTGAACTGTTCTTTAGGTGTTAATGAGAGTGAGAGAGAGTAAAAAATAGCATGTGCGTATCCAAATTCTAAGTCAGTCCTATCTTAAATCACTTTGAGGGTTATAAAATAGTGTCTCCAAAAAATACTTTGCCCAAAGGACACAGTAAAGATAAATTAAGTCAGGGAAAGAGACACATAGTGAAGTCACTCAGGGCAAATCTACACTACAAAATTACGTCAACTTAAGTTACGTTGACGCACAGCCACGACAATAATTAAATCACTTTAGCATGTCCACACCATGCTCCTTATGTCAGCGGTGCACATTCTCACCAAGAGCACTTTCACTGATTTAACTGTCAGTATGTGGCATTGTAGCATGGCTTCTGAAAGGCAGCAATAGTTAACGTAAGCAACACAGTGTCTATGCTGATGCTGCATCGACCTAACTACACCAAACTAAATGCTACGCCTTTCACAGAGTTATTAAGTCAGTGTAGCAGGTAAGTGACATTGGCGGGAGCGGCATTTTAGTGTAGGCACTTATGTAAGCTGCGTAACTCTGTAGTGTAAACCAGCCCTCAATGACAACCTTGAAGGAATTTAGACAACTTCAAAGTACTGAGAAGCAAGCCATGCCTCCTTATGTTTCCAGGGACAGTATGCAGAAGAACTGATCATGT
Source organism: Mauremys mutica (assembly GCF_020497125.1). NCBI lineage: Eukaryota > Metazoa > Chordata > Testudines > Geoemydidae > Mauremys > Mauremys mutica. The sequence continues at coordinate 233,253,620 of NC_059073.1, forward strand.
GTTGTTATCCTCATGATTTAAATCTTATTGTGGTCATCCAGTGATTTAGTCAGTTACTGACAATAATAGGAAATGAAATCTATTTGTTGATTTATCAACATTTCCAACTGTCATTTTGATTAGATAATTGTGTTGTTTAATCCTTCATTGGTTAGTAAGATTTATAATAGTTTTAGTGACAAGTTTAAATCAATTTTACATTTATTATTTGTAATAAAATTCACAAGTCACAGACTGGTTTTCTTTCAAAATCACAACAAGAGCCACAAATCTGCCCCTCCCTGCAGGACAAAGGTCATTTATTAAAGTATCTAAGAACTACATAGCGCTGTACCTAAATAGTACCCATGTCTCTTACAACGGCCACGGTCTCCATTTTCTATATCTATACAACATGGAATTTAGGTTCAGCAAAATAACTGCTGCAGTGCTCTGCTACTTCTTCCCTTTTCTATCTGTTTTGAGCAGGGGTTGTTTACTTGTTTTGAGTTTGAGATGCTGATTCATTCACTACTTCAAAAAAGAAGGAAAAGAGGAAATTAAAAAATTATTTTCAGAAGTCCCACAATAAAGAAACTAATTACTGATAGCTACTTGCTGTCTTTGTTTTTAATTATTACATAAAAGCTTAAAGTTATAGCATTACATATTACACTAACCTTTTAAAATAAACTAAAAGCAGTCACAAGCAAGCATTATTAAGACTCATGACCAGATCTTTCTTTTCAAATTATTCAGCCAGCCACTTGCTAATATTGCATGAACAACTAATTTATTTTCACTCAGTTGGCTGCTAGTATCCATCAAACATACCAGAAGAGACTGGAGTTCTCAAGTTTTCTGGAATTTTATGGTCAGTAGGTGCTATAGTCACAGAATTTCATTGCTTCAAAATTTCTGTTATTTGCAGAAGCTGGCTCTGAAGTATCTTAGAATTCCAAGGTCCTGAATAAACGTGCTACAGTTAGAAGCAGTGTCAATTGCTTTTGTATACATATGCTACATAAGAATAGGCCCGGTTCAACCTAACCTTTGCAGAAAGACTGAACCAAATCCATCCTTGTGCACATTTATCATTTAATCCATACAAGGAAAAAACAAATTGTTAATTTTGTATTTTATTCAGAAGGAGCAATCTGTTCTCGTACCACCAAGAATTTTAAACTAGTCAGGGTACTTTAAGTGTCCTCCCTAATATATTAAAATCAGAACGTTAAAGGAAGCCAGAAGGCATTAGCTTCCTATACAATGGACTCTGTTTTGCCACAAAGATATAGTGTCTAGATATTATGAAGACACAAATTCCAGAAATAAATATAACTAGTAAAATGTTTTGATAGTACATTAAAATCAGATTACAGGATGTTTACAAATTTTAGACTTATTTCATAGCAAGAGCTGGATGTTTACATATGATGCAAACATTTAGTGAAGTACTGCACCTCTCACAAACTTAGGGCCCTGATCCTGTAGATGCGTCATGCAGGTGGATGTCTGCACCTGTGCAGAGCTCCCTTGGACTTAGTTACCACAAACTAACATTGCCTGCCAATCTATGTTCCTCAGAAATGTCAGCATATATCAATTTTAATTGACAAAATGAATACCTCTTACAGTTTAATACACTACACAAAATAAGTATTTAAATATCCAAAGTTATTCAAGACTATTTTAAAAGATTATTTGATGTTAATTTGTACAAACGAAAATCAATTATACAGGACAGCTTTTATAATGAACTGCAGCAAAGAAGATGAATCCTATTTCCCCCCCATTATTTAAACGTGATCTACGCTGACACCCACCTAAAAACAAAAAATGAACAAAAAATCTGAATATTTTTATTTACTATTGTTACAACTAACATTTGGGGTTTTTTTTAAAATAACAATTAGAGAAAAATCTGCATTTCAGTTCAGTTACTTTGTGCATTCAACAATTATGAATCTAGTCAATTTCACCTGTGTAGTTCCCCCTTTTCTTTGTGTAAGTCTTTCACGCAGGAACAGGGGAGCATAACATTTTTCAAAATAGAAATTCAGATTGTAAAGGCACTAAAACTGACACAGGGAAATAAGAAGCAAGTGTATATCTCTAATCAGTTAACTTTTTTCTGTAGTTAGACACTATCAAATTGAAATCTAAGAACATCATTCAGAACAGCTTTATTTACAGCTGATTCCCAGACAAACTTTAGAGTTAACTGTAAATAAAGAGTTTTAAGAATTTAAATTGTCAGACGTTGCTAGTGAGTCCAGGCTTCAGGTCCCTTCCAACCCTGATAGTCTATGATTCTATAAACAGTCTAACAGGTGATTTGCAACTGAAAAACATTGGACCTGCATCCTTCTGCTTCTTTATGTAAAAAAGAACTGAATGTGTTTTGTCCAAAATAAAAATAAAATAAAATAAATAAAAGAGAAGAGTCTTAGCTACTCTTGAATACTCTTATTGTAAAATACAGTTTCTGTGTAACTTAAGGGGAGGATGCAGTTAAACCTGACATAAAGGGGGAGTTTAAAAAAGGAAGTAGATCGAAGTATACTATGATCTTTCTATAAAGTTGATTGGTCTTTCTGTCTCATTGTGGAGAGATTATGTTCTAATAAGCAAATCAGAAACATTAAGTGATCACCATTAAAAAGCCTCAACAAATACTGTGCCAGAACCACGATCCATGTCTGGCTAGTACTTATAGTGCTGAATCCATGATTACCTTGATACTGCTGACTAAAATAGAAAACAATTCTTATATGGAAAGGTGTACTGTTGTGTGAGAATCCATCAGATCGCATGTTAGAATGCATTTGTCACCTAAACTATTTCTGGTTTGTACATACAATTCCATTCATTTATTCAGGACTTTGCATTTCTTTATCGTTGACAACTGGCTCTCTTTCAGACCTTGGAAACCCATGCTCAGAACACCTACCTCACAGATAACAGGACTACCTTGACATTTAGTTTATACCTCCCCTGATAGGTTAAATCAAATCGTACATGGTCATGCATTTCAGCCCTCTTTACAGAAATGTCCCATATCATTGCTCAGAAATTTATGATAGAGATTTTTTTAGATCACTTTGCTTTTTATATTGAAATTTAAAATGTGAATATTTAAAACTTATAATTTAAATTTAGACAATTCAAGATTGTCTAAAAGCCACAATAAAAACATTAGACAACATGTTGGCATTTCCTATTGTAAGGGGGCAACTGAAGTTGGGGAAAGTATGTTTGGGTCAGTGCAAGGTGTTTTTTAGATTGGTATTTACTAATATGTGAAGTGAGGCTTTGAGATTCTTGAAACATTGTCAGTATGATGGTGAATACAATGATGGACACTGATACAGGATCAATCTGTTTGCAGAAAAGACGGTTACTCACCTTTGTAACTGTTGTTCTTCGAGATGTGTTGCTCATATCCATTCCAATTAGGTGTGCGCGCGCTGCGTGCACATTCGTCGGAACATTTTTACCCTAGCAACACTCGGTGGGTCGGCTGGGTTGCCACCTGGAGTGGCGCCGCTATAGCGCCGAATATATACCCCTGTCGACCCAACGGCCCTTCAGTTCCTTCTTGCCAGCTACTCTGACAGAGGGGAAGGAGGGCGGGTTTGGAATGGATATGAGCAACACATCTCGAAGAACAACAGTTACAAAGGTGAGTAATCGTCTTTTCTTCTTCGAGTGCTTGCTCATATCGATTCCAATTAGGTGATTCCCAAGCCTTACCTAGGCGGTGGGGTCGGAGTGAGATGTTGCAGAATGCAAAACTGCTGAGCCAAAGGCTGCATCATCTCTGGACTATTGGACCAGTGCGTAATGTGAGGCAAAGGTGTGGACCGAGGACCAGGTAGCTGCACGACATATCTCCTGGATGGGAACGTGAGCCAGGAAGGCAGCAGAAGAAGCCTGAACCCTGGTGGAATGTGCAGTGAGGTGGCTCGATGGAACATGGGCCAAGTTATAGCAGGTGCGGATGCACGATATCACCCAAGATGAAATCCTCTGGGAGGAGACAGGTTAGGCCCTTCGTTCGGTCTGCCACTGCGACGAAGAGTTGGGGCATTTTACGAAAGGGCTTTGTCCTCTCGATATAAAATGCGAGCGCCCTACAGACGTCTAGGGAGTGCAATTGTTGCTCCCTTCACGATAAGTGTGACTTTGGAAAGAAGACCGGAAGGAAGATATCCTGGGTTGATATGAAAGGCCAACATCACCTTAGGGAGGAAGGCCGGATGTGGTCGCAACTGCACCTTGTCCTTGTGAAACACAGTATACGGTGGGTCCACCGTGAGAGCCCGAAACTCGGAGACTCGTCTGGCCGATGTAATGGCTACGAGGAAAACTGTCTTCCAGGACAGGTATAGCAGCGAGCAGGTTGCCAGTGGCTCAAATGGGGCAGTCATAAGTCTGGTTAGAACCAGGTTGAGGTCCCAGGTTTGGGCGGGGCGGCGAACTTGGGGGTATAAGTGCTCCAAGCCCTTGAGGAACCTAGAAACCATAGGGTGCGAGAATACGGAGCGGCCACTCTCCCCTGGGTGGAAGGTAGAGATGGCTGCCAAGCGTACCCTCAATGATGACACCGTCAGGCCCTGCTGTTTAAGAGACCAGAGGTAGTCCAAGATGGAATGGATCGGGACCTCGGTGGGAGTAACATTGTGCATTTCGCACCAGCAGGAGAAACGCTTCCACTCGGCCAGATGTGTTAACCGAGTGGAAGGTTTCCTACTACCCAGGAGTACCTGTTGTACCGAGGCAGAGCAACGTAACTCAGATCGGTTTAGCCACGCAGCAGCTATGCTGTGAGGTGCAAGGATTGCAGGTCTGGGTGGTGAAGTCTGCCGTGATCCTGCGTTATGAGGTCTGGGCGAAGAGGCAGGGGAATCAGGTTGGCTATCGACAGGTCTAGCAACATGGTGTACCAGTGCTACCTGGGCCACACTGGAGCGATCAGGATCAGGTGTGCTCTGTCCCTGCGGAGTTTTAGCAGGACCCTGTGAACCAGCGGGAATGGTGGAAAAGCGTACAGCAGATGGCTCATCCATGGCATCAGAAAAGCGTCCGAGATCGAGCCCGGGGAGAGGCCTTGGAACGAGCAGAACGTCTGGCACTTCCTGTTCTCGCGAGAAGCGAAGAGGTCTATGCGGGGAAAGCCCCACTTCCGGAAAACGGAATGGATAACGTCCGGACGAATCGACCACTCGTGAGACAGGAAGGATCTGCTGAGGCGATCCGCCAGAGTGTTCCGGACCCCTAGGAGAAAGGACGCTACCAGGTCTATTGATTGGGCTATGAAGAAGTCCCAGAGCTGGATGGCTTCCTGGCAAAGAGGGGAGGACCGTGCTCCTCCCTGCTTGTTTATGTAATACATGGCCGTTGTGTTGTCTGTGAACACTGAGACACAACGGCCTTGTAGGTGCTGCTGAAACGCCTGGCACACAAGGCAGACTGCTCTCAGCTCTCGGACACTGATGTGCAAGGCCAGCTCTTGAGCTGACCAAAGGCCTGAGTGCGAAACTGACCAAGGTGAGCACCCCAGCCGAGAGATGAGCCGTCCGTCGTCAGGGACACCGAGGGGTGAGGTGGATGGAACGGCATCCCTGCACACACCAGGGAGGGCGTTGACCACCAGTCGAGGGAGCTTAGGATGCTCGGGGGGGATCATGACGATCATGTCTATACTGTCTCTGCTCGGGTGGTACACCGAGGTGAGCCACGATTGGAGTGGACGGAGGCGAAGCCTGGCATGTTTGGTTACGAATGTGCAGGCAGCCATGTGACCCAGGAGACCTAGGCAAGTGCGAGCCGAAGTTGTCGGGAAGTTCCGTAGACCTTGTATAATTGTTACCATCGCCTGAAACCGAGGCTGAGGTAAGCAGGCTCTGGCGAGATTGGAGTCCAGGATGGCCCCAATGAATTCTATTCTGTATGTGGGAATCAGAGTGGATTTCTCTATACTGATCATCAGGCCTAGACGCAGGAATAGGTCCTTGACGATGCCCACATGACGGGTAACTTAGGCCTCGGAGGTCCCTCGAATTAGCCAATCGTCTAGATACGGAAAAACGTGTATCCGACAGCGGCGGAGGGAGGCGGCGACTACAGCCATGCACTTTGACCTCTCTACAGCCCCAAGAGTATTCAAACGGAAGGACCGTAAACTGGAAATGTTGACGGTTGGCCACAAACCGGAGGTACCTTCTGTGTAGAGGATAAATGGCGATATGAAAATACGCGTCCTTCATATCGAGGGCGGCATACCAGTCTCTGGGATCCAAGGATAGGATGATGGTCCCCAGGGATACCATGCGGAACTTCAGCTTTATCATGAACTTGTTGAGTTCCCGCAGGTCTAGGATAGGTCTGAGACCTCCCTTCGCCTTGGGGATTAGGAAATAGCGGAAGTAGAACCCCTTGCCCCTTTCGTCCTTTGGTACCTCCTCTATAGCTCCGATGTCGAGCATCTGCACCTCTTGCAAGAGGAATTGCTCGTGAGAGGGGTCCCTAAAGAGGGACGAGGATGGAGGGTGGGAGGCGAAATAAACTGGAGGCGGTACCCAAGTTCCACCGTGCGTAGGACCCAACGATCTGATGTTAGATGGGACCACGCAGGGAGGAAAAAGGAGAGGTGGTTGTAAAAGGGAGGGAACGGATCCTGTGTAATAACTGGTACGCCGTCCTCGGGCATGCCTTCAAAAGTTTGGCTTTGGCCCCGCTGGTGGTTTAGAGGGACCCTGATTTTGGCCCCCTTGGGGCCCTGACTGACGCCTACGACCGCCTCGGCCACGCCTTCTGCCAAAGTCCTGTCTTTGTCTAAGCGCAGGGTAAGGGCGGTGAGGCTGGGGACAGAAAGGTCGGCGCTGAGTCACCGGCGTGTGCATGCCAAGAGAGCACACAGTGACCCTGCTGTCCTTTAGGCTTTGCAGCCTAGGGTCAGTTTTTTCACATAACAGGCCTTTTCCATCGAAGGGCAAGTCCTGTATAGTATGTTGCAGCTCCAGGGGAAGGCCCGACACCGGGAGCCATGAAATGCGCCTCATGGCAACACCCGAAGCCAGAGTCCTGGCAGCGGAGTCAGCTGCATCCAACGAGGCCTGGAAGGAAGTTCTCGCCACTTTCTTCCCTTCTTCCAAGAGGGCAGCAAACTCCTGACGGGAGTCCTGAGGAAGCAACTCCATAAATTTGCCCACTGCCGCCCAGGTGTTGTAATTGTAGCGGCTACGCAGGCCTTGCTGGTTTGCTACGCGGAGTTGCAGGGCCCCTGCCGAGTACACCTTACAGCCCAGTAAGTCCATTCGCCTAGCCTCCTTCGATTTAGGGGCTGGTGCCTGCTGGCCATGGCGTTCCCTCTCATTGACGGACTGGACGACAAGGGAGCAAGGGGGAGGATGTACATATAGGTACTCGTACCCCCTGGGAGGGTACCATGTACTTGCGTTCGACTCCCCTGGCCGCGGGCGGGATAGAGGCTGGAGACTGCCAGATGGTATCCGCATTGACTTGGATCGTCCAAATGAACGGTAGGGCCACTCTAGTGGGGGCGTCAGCCGACAGAATGTCTACGACCGGATCCTCTATCTCCGAGACTTCCTCCACTTGGAGGTTCATATTGAGTGCCACCCGTCTCAGGAGGTCCTGATGGGCCCTCAAGTTGATTGGAGGAGGGCCCGAGGAGGATGTTCCTGCCACCACCTCATCTAGGGAGGAGGAAGAAGAAAGGCCGGGGACAAGTAGGTCCTGCGTGGGCTCGTGCTCCTGGACGACCTCCTGTTCCAGTGGGATCTGGGAGTCCGGTGGCTGAACCGGGGCTTCCTCCGTACTGGTCGGAGGGGGACGGCTAACTGTCGCCTCTGGCACCCGGTGCTCTGACGGAACAGAGCGAGATGGGATCACAGGTACGCCTTGGGCCTGGTGGTACGCCCAAGGTGTCCAGAATGACCACTGATGGGGGCCAGGGTCCTGGGGTTCCTGGAAGACTCTGGTGGGCACATCCGAATCACGGTCCTGCATGTATGAACTGCCCGCGTGGGACAACACTGATGCATGTCTGGATGGCCATGGAGGAGCTGAAAAGCCCTAGGCAGAGTCTCCCTCTCTAGCTGATGTCGCTCGACGTGGCACCGGGGATCGGTACCGGGAGGCATACCGGTACCGGGAGCGAGATCGGGACCTGCAACCGGAGCGGTGCCGGGAGGTCGACCGAGATCTCGAGGCTCGATGTCGGGAGTGGCTACGAGAGTCACGGTACCTGGAGCTGGATCGGTGCCGAGTGTACCGGGCCGGCGAATGGGATGCTGACCGGTGCCACGAGTACGACCGGTACCGAAATGGAGAACGGTACCGGGACTGCGAGCGGCGTCGGGACCTGGATCGGCGACGGGACCGAGAACGTCTGCGGGACTGCAATCGTGAACGGTGCCACTCTGCGGTGCCAACGAAGGGTGGTCTGATCAAGGCAGGCTTGCCGATCGACTGTATAACCCGCACCGGCGGTGCCGGGGGTTGAGGCAGCGCAGATTCCGTCATTGCAATCAACTCCCTCGCCGTGGAAAATGTCTCCGGCGTGGAGGGAATAGTGAGCTCAACCATGGCTCGCACTGGGGAGCTTTCAGGCACCGGACTCGACGGCTCTTGCGTGGCCGGAATCGACGGTGCCGATGTTGTCGGTGCCACAGCAGGTATCGGTGCCAGGCGGTCCGACTTAGTATTGCGCTCGGGCTGCGGAGCAGGCGGCGTGAACGCAGCAGGAGTCTTGTACTCTTTGCCCTCGGGGAGAGGGATCGGTGCTGAGCAGACGTTGGTGCTGGCGACGGCCCGTGCCAAGAGACCTTGGCAGTACCAGCGCGATCCGGTGCCGAGGGAGCACTTCTTGAAGACTGTCCAGCGCTTGGTGCCGAGGGCGGAGGAGTAAGAGCTGCCTCCATCAGGAGCTGCTTGAGACGAAAGTCCCGCTCCTTTTTTGTTCTCAGCTTAAAGGCCCTACAAATGCGGCACTTATCTGTTAGGTGAGATTCCCCGAGGCACTTAAGACAGGAGTCGTGGGGATCTCCTGTCGGCATCGGCTTGTGGCAGGCTGAGCACGGTTTGAAACCCGGTGAACCGGGCACAGGCCCCAGCACCGGGTGCGGGGATAATCCCCGAACCCCTCTGAACTATATACACTAACTATACTAGAAACGAATAAAGTTAACTACAACTATATAAATCTGAACTATTTATACAAGAATTAACGAGAGAACTACGAGTAGCAAGGGAAGTGGAGCTCAGCTAAGCTGCGCTCCACTGTTCCAACGACCAACACGGGCGGTAAGAAGGAACTGAGGGGCCGTTGGGTCGGCAGGGGTATATACTCGGCGCTATAGCTGCGCCACTGCAGGGTGCGACCCAGCCGACCCACCGAGTGTTGCTAGGATAAAAATCTTCCGACGAACGTGCACGCGGCGCGCACACACCTAATTGGAATCAATATGAGCAAGCACTCGAAGAAGAATCTTAAGTGACCCCCAAATAATCTTTTTAGAAGTGGTCATTTGCACTTGTTTCTTAAAGTTTTGCTACTTTTTTTTTTTTTTTTTTTTTAAAAAGCACAGAAATATCAGGAATGGACCTCTAGGAGGTTTCTGGAATTTTAATCATGAGCTCTAGCACCCTAAACAGGAGGGCAAGAGTGAACTTTTAACACAGGCTTCTTTTATCTAAAAAGTGTTAACCACTGAAGCAAAATAGATGTTAAATTAAAAAAATAAGTGTAACACTTATTTTCCAGACAATTCTTCCTTCCTTTTATTATGAGAAAATGGGATATGAGATTATCACAAGCACAAGTGTTCCCCAAATGTCTATATTTATCACAATATATACAGTATAGAAAACACCCTTTTTTTGTTTTAAAAATTTTGAAATTCAAGATATATATTGCTGGGGAGAGCTTTGAGGAAAGACAACATTACAGAAGGATTTGGAAGTCTGACAAATTATTTCCATCAGTTTACAGTCAACCTTAGCTAGACTGGTGTCACAAACAACGTTAGACACTTTCCACCTCCTTGTATTGTCCCAAACGTAGTCAAAATGGAAGCCAGTGCCCTGCATTTTTATGCAGAGATTAATAATGGGATTTGGAAAACTGGGCATGATGTTTCCAACTGTCAGTTTAAAAAAAAACCTCTCACTATCAACAATTGTGAAGGCATTCACTACCAAAGGATGGATTTAAATCAAATCCAAAGTCAAGTTTTAATTTCTCCTCTTGTTTAGGCTGTAAAGTATTGAATATTTTATGCCAAGGCCTGATGTACACACAGTTTTTGTAAGGGAATAACTTTTGTTTAGGAATGTGATTTTTACCAAAACATGTATGTGTTACAACCCCTACTGTGGATGCAGTTATACATGTCTAATTTATTTCCCTTTCTGTATGAGACTAGCACCCTTATATTGATATAACTGTGGCGACAATGATTGGTGGGGGTGTTACTGGGCCAAGTTGTAATACATGGGTCTGCCCATGAGTTTCAGTTGCAGGGCCCATGTGATTAAATTCCACGTGCAACCACCACTCTGCAGCTGTCAAATGCAAACCGGAAGTTGTCCGCACATTTGTCATGCATCTCTGATACTTGAAGTAATGTGAAACACTTCTGCAGATTGAAAATAAACAATTTTCTAGGCAGTTAATGAAGATCTGTGAAGAGTACAAAACAGGATATTGACTCCATTTGCCAAAAAATACCAAATGGCTGTCTGAAAAGGTTTGTTATGGGATTGCTCAAATACTGAAGTCCATAGTAATGACAATTACTGTAGAGGGAAATTAATGTTCACTATCTAAAGCTGTTGAAATGTGGAAGAAAAAAACCCACAACCTTTCAGTGAACTGCAATTATATATTGTCAAAATGTTTTCAGTATTTTGCACCATGTCATTTTCCAACATAAGTGATCAGCAGTACAAGTATGAGCCATTTCCCCCAGACAGCAAAACACATGCAGAAGTTTAAGTTGTTTACACTACCACGGTAAATCGATCTAAGCCAAGGGTTGGCAACCTGCGGCACGGGTGCCAAAGGTGGCACACAAGCTGATTTTTACTGGCACGCTGCTGCCAGCTGGGGTTCTGGCAGCCAGCTCGGCTCAGCCCGGTGCCTGCCTGGGTGAACAGAACCCTAGGCCGGAAGCGGCCTGAGCGCAGCCAGTGGCCAGGACCCTGCTGCCAGGAGCCAGCGGACGGAACCCCAGACCGGCAGTGGGCTGAGCGGAGTACCGGACAGAACCTCAGACCGGCAGCAGCTCACCCGCTGCCAGCCAGCTCCTGCCAGCCGGGATCCTGGCCACTGGCCCTGCTCAGCCCGCTGCCGGCCTGGGGTACCAGCAGCCAGCCCAGGACTCTGCTCCTGGCCTGAGCCCAGCGCGCTGCAGCTGCCCCCAATTCCTAAAAAAGATCTTGCATGTCTTGCACCCCCAGAAAGGGCACCTCGCACCCCTGGTTAAAAATCACTGCACTAAACTGATAAGATCTGCACTGTAATTTAATTTTAAATGAAGCTTCTTAAAAATTTTTAAAACCTTGTTTACTTTACATACATGGGGGGGTTGGATGGGGCAGGAGTCCCAGGGGGGCTGAGAAGCAGAGTGGGTCAGATAGGGGGCAGGGGCCAGCCCATGCCTGGCTGTTTTGAGAGGCACAGCCTCCCCTAATGGGCCCTCCATACAATTTTGGAAACCCGATGTTGCCCTCGGACCAAAAAGTTTGCCCGCCCCTGGCCTAAGTGCTCTGGGAGAAAACAACGATGTTTCAACCATTAATTCCTATAGGCCTATGCTGGTGCTAAAGGTGGTCTGTCTCATAATGGTTCAAATCTACTTTGGTCACTCTAATGCCCCCATATGCCACTCCAATCACCAACACAACAGGAGGAGCCACCCCATCTTACCCAAAGGTACCAGAAAAAGAGAGGAGCCAAAAGATGATTGCAGGTAGGATTGGTAGTCAGCCCCAAAAGCCTGGCAAGAAACAAGGGTCTGCTTTCCCGGGGGGGGGGGGGGGGGAGGGGGGGGAAGGGGGGGAAGAGGATAGAAGAGGGAAAAAACCTGCAAACAGCATAACAAGGAGCAACAGCCAAAGATTCTAGACTGGTGGCTTTTTATATGAAGAAAAAAGTACTCACTATCCAGCAGATTTTTTCTTCTGCTTATTATATTAAGCATATTTGAAAGTTTACTATGCTTCATTGCAGGTTACAAAACTGCACCATTAGTATGTGTCACAGAACTGACATTGCAGCTCCAGTTCAGATGCATATGGACATTCTTGCCTTATCTTCCAAAAATCACTGATGGAAGTTTTAGTGTTATAAGCAAAGCCAACAAAAAGTTGCATTTGTTTCCCATTATCTTTGGAATCTATTTTTTCCCCAGAAGATATCAGAGTAAGCCCAGACTGCAAGCACCTTAAAACAATTAGCCTATTTCTTCTTGAGATATACAATAGTTGGGTGTGTGTGTTATACCAATATAATAAAAACCAGCAGGATCTTATTAAGAGGGATAAGGCAAAGATGCCACATTTATTGTAAATACCATAAGAAAACAAAAGACAAAAGCAAACAACGTTGTTTTACTACTTATTTCTATCACTACTTATTCCTTACACACACACATATTTATTCACACAATCATTCATTCAGGTTCTGTATAGATGTTATAGTTACCAGCCTAGACGTTGCTCATGCCAAGTTACTGGCCAGGTATCTTGGTCATGAGGATGGAGCCGAGTCTCTGTCAGATGCATCTGATGCTCCTGGAGGCTGGCAGCGGAACCATAGACTCAAAGTCCTCAGTCTGTAGAGTCCAGTTTTATAGGAATTTATTCCTATGTCAGTTCATGAGAGTTGCTTCATTTTGCTGTTGCTAAATCAATCAGCAGGTGGCTGGCTCCATGTTGTCAGATGCTTTGTTTTTCCTTCCTTTGAGGTGTGGTGGGTGGATTCCAGTTTGCCCTCCAGGGGTCATCTGGTTGATCCCACTTGACACCTTCTTCAGCCGACACTGAATTCTTCAGGCTGGTACCTCCCTAACCATTCATTTACATACATTCTCTATCTTAATCACATCTGTTTCACTGTCTTTTTACCTTTTGGGGTGTTACCAATTTATGTGAGACTCCCTGTCTTTTAACAAGCAAAGATAAAGTGAGATGAAAACTTACAGAGGGTGGGGGTCTTTATCTATACACTATAACAGCTACTGTTTTGGCTTACTTAAGAGTTAATTAATGTTTAGCAAGTTTTATATGAAGTATTTCTTTGAGCTTAAGTTTTATACCAAGTATCTCTTTGAGCAGGCTTCACACAGACACAGCTGGTGGCTTGCAGGTTAGAGGCTAAATGTTGGGAATCACAAATTTACTTCTAACATAAACCTTAAGTTATAAAGTATCAATTAACAATAAATTAATAAATCATCTCATATAAACCATGTTTAATATAAACCTTCTTTAATATCCCTACGTGTGGGGGGCGGGGAAGAGAGAGGTGGCTGATCTTAATCCTTCAGCATTTGTGGGATGAATGAATGGTGGCGGTGAAGTTACTCTCTTTATATGCATCTCTTATTTTAGAAATTTGTAGGTTGTCCCATTCATCACAATATGTGATTTATTACCAAACATGGTAATTAAGATTTACATAAGGCCATATCAAGGGTCTCTGCTCTTCACCTTGCCTAGGGCCTGTCTACACAAGATTAAAAAGGTATATTTTTAAATATGTTAGTATGAAACATCTGTTCTCACATGACCTTTCGATAAGCAAATTAGGGAAATATAGCCTGAACAAACCTATTATAAGGTGGGTGCGTAACTGGTTGGAAAACCGTACTCAGTGTAGTTATCAATGGTTCACAGTCAAGCTGGAAGGGCACATCCAGTGGGATCTGCCAGAGATTTCTCCTGGGTCCTGTTCTATTCAATATCTTCATAAAGGATTTAGATAATGGCATAAAGAGTTCATTTAAAGTTTGCAGATACCACCAATCTGGAAGGGGTTGCAAGCACTTTGAAGGACAGAAATAGAATTCAAAATGGAGAAATGGTCTGAAATAAATAGGATGAAAGTCAGTATGGAGAAATGCAAACTAGTACAAGTAGGAAGGAATAATCAACTGCAGAAATACAAAATGGGAAATGACTGCCTAGGAAAAAGTAGCGCAGAAAAGGATCTGGGGGATATAGTGGATCACAAACTAAATGTGAGCTGACACAGTAATGCTCTTGCAACAAAAACAAAACAAAAATGATCATTCCAGAATGTATTAGCAAGAGTGCTGTAAGCAAAACAAAAAGACAATTCTTCCACTCTTCAGCATTGACAAGGCCTCAAGTGTAGTAGTGTGTTCAGTTCTGGGCATCACACTTCAGGAAAGATGTGAACAAACTGGAGAAGAGGAGAGCAGCAAAAATTATTAAAGGTCTAGAAAACAGGACCTATGAGGAAAGATTGAAAAAACTGTATTTTGTTCAGTCTGGAGAAGGGAATAATCGGGGGAAAACAACAACTTTTCAAGTATGTAAGAAGGTGTTATAAACAGAAGGGTGATAAATCATTCTTCTATCCACAGAGGACAGGTCAAGAAGCAATGGGCTTGTGGAAGCCAATAAATAATTAATAAGGATTTGAAGAGATCTTAAATGTATGTTAGTTAAGTTAGCATGAGTTAGCTGTGACCCTAATGATGTGAGATTTGTAGAAGTAAGATAATGTAAGACAGAGTGAACTGTGTGAAAGTTATTACGACCTTGCAATATGCAGTCTTGCTTTTTTTTAGTAGTAAGACAAATAAGATAGCAAAGAAGCTTATGTATAAATAAATGCAAATGTTTTCTTTTACTGTCTCCAGGATTGCTAGCTATTGTCTGTAACAAAGATATAAATGCTTGCTGTGATTGTTTACTAATTGAGAGAGAGCTGTCCGGGACAAGGGGCAACCCTGTTTCCTAGGACACTCTCTCCCTCTATTGTAATTACTAGAGAAAGAATAAAGTATTTGATTTTGCTGCACCCAAACAAAAAGCGAGAACTGAGTTTTTCTTCGACAGGCTTAAGTTGCAACAAGGGAGATTTAAATCAGACATTAGGAAAAAGTTCTTAATTGCAAGGGTAATTAAGCACTGGGTTGCTCTGTCACTGGAGGTTTTTAAGAACATTAGACATACACCTGTCAGGGATGGTCAACGTTTCTCACATACCACCACCAGGGGCTTTTTTGTGGCCACAGCTCATGGGTGGTGATGAGGGATGGGTGGGGGGGCACAAAGCCATAGCCTCTCCCTTGGGGCAGCCAGCAGAGGTTGGGCCTTGCCCCCCTCTGGGGACACAAACTCTGGAGAAGGAGGCAACCAGTGAATTCCTCACCTTCCTGCAGGTGGTGGAGTCAGGCTTCAGCCTGTGGGCAGCAGCTCCAAGCCCGGGGCTTCAAACTCCATCTTTACCCCAGGGATCCAGCCCCGGGCCTCATTCCCTGGATGCAGGGCGCAAGGCTCTGCCCCACAGCTGCACAGTGGCAAGCTCCAGCCCCAACTGTCCCTGTCCCCTGCTGCCTCGCACAGCCCCCATCCATTCTCTCTATTGCCCCGGGCCCCATTCGCTCCCTATTCACCTCCCCATCCAGGGCTTATTTTGTCCCCTGGCTAGCCAGGGCTGAGTAAGTTTGCGGTGAAAAGTGGTATTTATATGTTTGTTAATAACACTTTTCACAGCAAACTTAGTAGTTAGCTGTGAGGCCGTGCAAAGTGGTATTAATATACAAGCATCACTTTTCACAGCAGCAGACTTACTAGCCAGCAAGTCTTTTAAAAAGCAACTAAATCAGCAAAGGAAGCAACAAAAGACAAGAATGTACAAAGCACCTTACTTGTGTTTCAATTATGTTTAGGTCGAGTAAAGAATAGAGACAACTGTACATTATTTTTATTACTGCAAAAAAAAACCCCAACCCCCTAGATAAATCAATTACAACGATTTGGACATGTATATGCGCATATGTGTGTTTTTCTAAAGTTAAATATTTTAGGAAAAAATTGTCAGAGGCCACCAGCAAAAGTTGGTAGCCACACTTGGAGGCCACCAAAAAAAACTGTTGGGAGAACCCCTAGATATTATTTAGTCCCGCCTCAGTGCAGGAGACTGGACTAGATGACCTACCAAGGTCCCGTCCAATGCCATATTTCTTTGATTCTGTAATTTAAAAACCCTACAACAGAAGGGACAAGCTGTATTTTAACATGTTAACACTAGGTTCAAGTTAAGAGGACAGTGCCTTCTCTACACTTGGATTTAAAATAATCACACATACACACTTTATCTTAGTGCGTACAGAGCTCTAGGTACCACAATTTAGTCTGCCATTTTTGTTCTCTCATATTGGTACAATTCTTCATCTTCAACTGAGACAGCTTTTCCAGCCAAAATAAGAAAACCCTCAACTATGTGCAGAAATAATGTGTTAAGATGAAGACAGAATTTTGCCCTAAGATTGTGACTGTCTTCCTCAGCAGGCAAGTCCTACTGAACTCAATGGACTAGTAAACTGAGGGTATGGCTACACTTGAGAGTTACAGCGCTGGTCGTACCGCTGTGTAGGGAAAGCGCTGGTGTGTGGCCACACTCACAGCTACCAGCGCTGCAGTGTGGCCACATTTGCAGCACTGTTGGGAGTGATGCATTATGGGCAGCTATCCCAGCATTCAAGTGGCAGCAACGTGCTTTTCAAAAGAGGGGGGTGGGGTGGAGTGTGACAGGGAGCAGGGGGGAGAGAGAGAGAGAGAGAGAGGGAGGATTTTTGGAGCCGACACTGTATCAACTCCCTGCCTTGCAAAAATCAGAAAATTTTCCCGACCCCTTACTCTTAACTGCAAACAGCCTGCAGACCAGATAAGCAGCCGCTCCAACGGACTCCCTTTCTCCCTCCTGCCCCTGCTGTTTCTATCCTCAAGCAAACACTCATCCCCCTGCCTGCCTCATTCACAGCAAGGTAGTGGGTTATCTCATTTGATTGTTCACAGTCAGTTACAGATTGATCACAGCAAACAGGAGCTGTGTTTGTTTTTTAGATAAGCAGCTCCCGGAGCCCCGAGTTCACAACAAAACAAAGACAGGCAGCATAACAAAACAAAGAGAGTAATTTAGTTAAAAGCATTCTGGGATATATCCTAATACCCTGGAGGCCAATAACAGCGCTGGTGTGTGGCCACACTTTATGAGCAGCGCTGCAGCACCAGCGCTGCAATCGTTATACTCCAAGACGACCCAGGTGTACAGCCAGCGCTGCAGCCAGGGAGTTACAGCACTGGATGTGCCCTGCAGGTGTGGACAGTTGCTAATTGCAGCGCTGGAAAGCCTCCACCAGCGCTGCAACTCAAGTGTAGCCATATCCTGAATAAAGCAAAGATGATTTGAACCCCAGGTCGTTTAACATTCCTAAAATAATTCCTTGCACAAGAGCCATCCTAGTAAATTCAGTGGAAACCTACTGAATAATCAGAGACAAAACAATGCTTGGAATGTAGGTAGTGTGCAACTTCTGTAGCCTCATGCTAAAGCTAGAGTTCTGCAGTTGTATACAGCAAAATAGGATATTTGCACCTTTTCAGACTGATTACCAACATTTGTTTATTTTGCCATTGTTAAACTTTCCTTCCTTTGGTTATGCAGTCCTACAGAATTGTTAAAATAGTACCTCTGTCTGGTAGCAATTTTTCATTTGAAAAACTTTGATGAAAATTGCCAAGAGAAGTTTCTTTCAAAAATCTGTTAAAAATACTGTTTTCCAACCATTTCTACCATCACGCCTGGCTTTCCTCAGATAATTTATGTTTAGTGCCTTAGAACCAGGGCTGATTTGGAACAGTTACCATACATGCACACAGAAGACTGAAAACTAGATATCAAAGTTTGGACTTTCTTTCAATCAGTTCCACTAGCCAGCACAAAAGTAGTGTGTATAGTTGAGTGATTTAAGCATGTGCTTACCTTTAAAGTCAATGGGATTACTAAAAAGCTTAAAAAACTGGGCATGTGCTCAAGTGCTTTTCTGGATCTAGAACACAAGAAGGTTAACTTAATTGTATTAAAGACTCAGACTGAGTTTGTATACAGCCTCTTGAATAGAGATGAGCTAATATGGCAAGAGCATGTACAGTACATTTGAATGACATTTATGAAATTTGCTTGAACTGTATCCATAACCCTTCTTATTCAGTTTTCATATGCAACTTGTGATCAAAACTTGTGAAAGTGTCAATCTCATTATTTCCATTCACCTAATACCATACATACTTTCCTACTCTGCTCTCTATTGATTTAATGTTCAAAAATATTCTGAAGTGTTGAAAACTGCCTCAAGCCACAACAGCTTTTCTATTGATTGCAATGTGGGAGGAGTTTGATTAGAAACAGTGGATGCAAGAAAAACAACTGAGACCTGTAGGCAATTTCCAACACTAAAAGTGATCTGAAACACAGCTTAAGGGCCGCCCAGAGGATTCCGGGGGCCCAGGGTCTTCAGCGGCGGGGGGCCCTTCCGTTCCGGGACCCGCCGCCAAAGTGCCCCGCGGCGGGGGTCCCCCAACCGCCGAATTACCGCTGAAGCGGGACCCGCTGCCGAAGTGCAGCTCGGTCTTTGGTGGTAATTCGGCAGCGGGGGTCCCCGCCGCGGGTCTTCGGGGCACTTCGGCAGCAGGTCCCAGAACGGAAGCCCCCCCGCCGCTGAATTACCGCCGAAGACCGGGCTGAACTTCGGCGGCGGGTCCCGCTCCGTCTTCAGTGGTAATTCGCTAGCGGGGGGTCCTTCCGCCCCAGAGCGGAAGGACCCGCCGCCGGCGAAGACCGGGAGCG
Organism: Mauremys mutica; assembly: GCF_020497125.1. NCBI lineage: Eukaryota > Metazoa > Chordata > Testudines > Geoemydidae > Mauremys > Mauremys mutica. The sequence continues at coordinate 233,272,515 of NC_059073.1, forward strand.
GAAGAAGCTCCTGCGCCCAGCCCCGCAAGAGTTTTCCGGGCCCCGCTCCAGGGCCCCCGAAAAACTCTGGTGGGGGCCCCTGTGGTGCTCAGGGCTGGGGCAAATTGCCCCTCTTGCTCCCCCCCTCTGGGCGGCCCTGCACAGCTTTGATATGGAGACAAGAGAGGGAAGAAAAAAAAAGTAGTGAAAGGCAGAGCTATCAGGACTGTAGCCTCAGTCACAAGTTAAATCTACTGACATTTGCCAGTGAATTATCAAAGCTAGGCATCACAAGACCTGGCATAATTCTAACACTGCTCACAGCTTGCACAAGAGTGGCTTTTTGGATATCATTTGAAAATAAAGTCGCATTTGACATACACATTGCAAGGAACAGTTTGAATACTTTAATTTTTTTTGACGCAACATTTACTTTTATTTTTTTTCCCTCCATAAAATGAACATACACAAAGCTAGTCCTAAATGCTATAATACAGCATTTACTGAGTTCCCAGATCAAAAACACACTAAAGGTAAAAGCATTACATGCATTTCAGTTCTTTAAAAAACAAAGCATTACAAGCCACAGATATTTAGAATTAAGGTTAAATTTAAGGATATCCAACCAGGTTAAAATATGGAGATGCCTAGTTTAGACACCCAAATGTTGACTGTATTGTGTCACTACAGGACATGTATGACTAGTGCACAGTAGTGTTTGTAGTCCTAGATACTATTAAACTGTTAAAAAAAAAAACACACAGATTTCTTCATCATTCCCACCTTCTCCTCACCCATGTCACTAGAGACCAGAGGATGAGAAGGGAGTAGTTAAGGTTTTCCTTAAATATACAAAATCCAAGTTAGCACTATTCCCTGGGAACTCTTTATATTTCATACATCAACACTAAACAAGAAACCCTAAGAGAACATAACCTTCAAGTTATTAGGAATATTACATTATATGAAGCATCAGCCTTAATTTTTTCTTTTACTTTGAGAGTCAGATTCATCTGTGGATTCTGACTGCTTTTTGCCATTCTGGGACAGCCTGAGCTTTCTGGCTCCTTTCCGGTAACAATTCACTACTACATTCTATTTCACATCCACAATTTCTCCTCTCACTTTCCCCTGAGCATACAGGTTTCCTGTCTGGTTCTCCTTGTTGACTAGATCTGATGCAATGGATAGTCCTAAGACTTAGTTTGAGAGTGCATGCTTTTTTTGGCGCCATTTTTCATAATTAAGTTTTGTCAAACAGAGTCTGAAGAATATTTTTCTTCAGATACTTCCATGAAGAATGGTGTTCTTTCAAGACAGTTGCCAGCTACCATTTTCAATGAAACTGAGGCCATAGTGTCCTCAAATTGAGCCAAGCAGCTAAAAAGTGACTGGAAGCCAGTGAAAGGATTTTAGCATGGACCAGATTTGCTCATGATGGCCTACACCATGGAGTAGGGCAGGCAGCCACATTCTGTACCAGCTGCAGCCTGTGTATGGTCTTCACTTTCAGCTTCAGATACAATAAGGGTCATTTTTCCAGCTGGAAGTGACCAGTGCATTGATCACTGTGGCCCAGACCTCATCTGGAGGAAGGCATGAAGTTTCCTAACAAGCTGGAGGCAAGAGAACATATTTTAGATATCAATGCTACACAGTCATCCAAGCTAGTGAGGAGTCAAAAAGGGCATACGTGCACACCAGAGGCTTCACACTACTTTAATGAAAGGGGTTGTATGCTTTCCAGTGAAAGAGGACAGTGTCTGCTAGTTTTTCATTTCAAGACCAAAAGAAGTCTAAAATAGGGCAGGATTTCTTAAATGACCAATTTTTAATTAGCTGCAACTCCAAATTAAAGGATTTAGTTGCAAGTTCTCACAAAATTCATTCTGTACTCAAAGTTTGTAATTTTGGGAGGATGCGCTATATTCTTCATATGTAAGAGTGACTGAAATCTCGCTTTAGGTGCAAACTCAACCTTAAGCTACTAACAGACCTGTTTCCACACTATAGTAGAATTCTAAGATGTTAGACTAAATAGACTTGTTTGAAACACATAGTTGAAAAGATGTTCCTAAATGCCATAAAAGTTGACCTCTGAATTGTGTGACCCAGACAAGTATCTGACTACTAGAAGTTAATTTTATCACCAATATTAAGAGAATATCAACCTTTAGAGCTCTCATTCCTTGTTCATCCAGAGAGTTCTGTACTTTATGGATTCTTCATATTCTGGTTGTTATGGCAACAGACTATCCATTACTGTCTTATGATTACACAGCACTGGCACATTGCAAGGCACAAGAACGAAGTCCAAGGTCTTTGACAACTCAAAGAGCTTTAATTGTAAGAAAGTAATGCACAATGAGTGCATTATGACAAAGAAATATTAAAGACACCCATTAACAAAGTCTTTATTCTCACAGCTGTTTATCGTAACTGATTGCCAGGTCAAGCTCCAACCACTCAATTTTCAAATAAAGTTTTTTCATTCTGATCCGTTTACCATACTGAAACACCTAAACTGAATATGCAAGTACTGTAGCTACTTCACAATTCTAGATTTCTTAAATCACTTCTGTTCAGAGGGAATAGTAGGATAGATTTTGTATTTTGTTTCAGATTTATTAAAACCAATATGAAACTAAATATAGGAATTGTGCCCAACTGACAGCATTACACAGAACAGCAAGTGCTGTGCTATCAGTTTAGGGGGCCAAATGTAAATCTTCAATATTAGGAAGTTTGCAATAACTACGAAGTATGAAATAATAAGATATTCATGTATCAAGAGACAATCTTAACATTTTGCATTTAAAGAGAACAAACGATAGTTATGTATTACATACTATTAGCAATTTCCATAAATGCTAAGGCTGGAAATGCAGGCCCTCTAAGCCAATAATTGGAATATTTTAAACAAGAGATTGTGCAGAATGAGGGTCCCAATGAAGGTCTAGCAATGACAAGCTCCTGCCAATAGCCACTTCATGACATGGAGTAGTAAGAAGGCCTTAAGTCTTATTTTCAAAATTGCTGCAGTCACAAGATCCCCTAACTGACTGGAGTTGCATGTACTTTTTTTGAAAGATAGGCTCTAGACGTTCACTGGAAGTTTAGGCCAAGACTGGCATTCATGGCATTAGAAACTTTGCCAAATACCAAGTCAACTCCTTAAGTTCTGGGTACTGATCTTAGAATTCTCACTACATTCTCTTTTGCAGAGTGACTTTTAAAGCACAGATGAGAGTGGGAGATGAAGTTTTCGGAGTGAGACGTCACAAAGGAATAACCTGAATTTATGGGAGATGTAAGCTACAAATCTAGGTGGGAAGCTCAGAGGGTCCTTCATCAGCAAGAGGGAAAAAAAATTGTGCAGTTAGTTACAAGTATCTATACCATCACTTCTGGAGCACACAGAGTTTTACAGTGCAACAACCCTACACCCACTAGTATCTTCAAAAAAAACCTTAGTGGGGTGGTTCAGCCTGAAGAAGCAAGACTAAAACATGCAAGTACAGCTTCATCATACTCCTCTAATGACTTCTCAAGGAACTGGTTCTTGGTCAAGAAAATAGGTAAGACTCCAGTCAACCCTTGGCCTAAGACTGCCACATGATGAGCAAACTATGCCTGTATTTGAGATCAGAACTAGATAAGCCATCAACACATTTAAATATATGCCACTGAACACAGCAACAGCTTTGTCACTTTTGTTGAAGAAAATTCACACCTGTAACCGCAAAGTGCTTGTAGAAATAGGAATCACTTCTCCACCCAGAATAGGAGAGGAGAGGTTGATTTATTTTTCTATGGGGTAGGGTTGACCGTGCTCTTCCTATCACAGTCAGAATGTCACCTCATCTACAGTACAGAGCTGGGTCGATGCAAGGCAGCTTATATTGACCTAACCCTGTAAGCATCTAAAATAAAACGTCGCTCCTGCCAATGTAGCTTGCCCACTACGCTGACTTAATTCCACCTCAGAGAGGCGTAGCTCTTAGGTCAATGTAGTTAGGGTGATGCAGTGTCAGTCTACATTGACACTGCGTTACTTACATTAACTTTAGTGGCCTCCAGGAGGTGTCCCACAATGGACCATCATGACCACTTTGGTCACGATTTTGAACTCCACTGCCTGGTGACCAAGTACACAGTCCTCCCCTTTTAAAGCCCTGCAAATTTTAAATTCACGTCCTGTTTGTTCAGTGTGGACAGCTCACCTAGCAATTGCCCAGCTGACCATGCCTGCTCCATGCTGCAGATGCACTCCTGCCTGGAGTAAACAGAAGGTGGTGGATCTGTGGGGAGAAGAGGCTGTGCAGACACAGCTCTGATCCAGCTGTAGAAGTGTCGATATCTACGATCATATTACTTGGGGTATGGAGGAGAAAGGCTACAGGAGGAACCCACAGCAGTGTCTCATGAAAGCTAAGGAGGCAGGTGTACCAGAAGACAAGGGAGACTAGCAGTCACTCTGGCATGGAGCCAGATCTGCTAGGACTGTTATAAAGAGGCTGGTGATCAAGAAGAACTCTGTGTAAGCCAGAAAGCTTGTCTCTCCAACAGAAGTTGGTCTGATAAAAGATATTACCTCATGTCCTGGGACCAACACAGCTGCAACAATAGTGCAAATGAATTGTTCTGCATATCCCCTGAAGATAGGAAGCACTGGAATAGGCTTCCAAAGGAGGTTGTGGAATCCCACAAAACAGGTTAGACAAACAGATTGTGTAGGTATACTTCATCCTGCCCCTCCCCCTTTGAAGCCCTGTGAATTTTTGAAATTCCACTTCCTGTTTACTCAGCCTGGAAAGCTCACTTTGCATCTTCCCAGCTGATCATGGAGACTCCAAGCAGTAAACTGTCTCCCGCTTGGACCAATGCAGAGCTGTTGGATCTGCTCAGTATTTGGGGAAAGGAGGCTGTCCAGTCCCAGCTGCACGAATTTCAATATCCATAGGCAGATTTCTCGTGGCTTTTGTGAAAAGGGGTATGATCAGGATACAGTGCAGTGCAGAGAAAAGATCAAGTAGCAGGTGTGCCAGAAGGCAAGGGAGGCAAACCATTGCTCCAGTGCTGCACCAAAGTTCAATAAGGAGTTGGATACTATCCATGGCAGTGACCCCACCTCCACCACCAAGAGCCCTGTGGTCACTTCGGCAGCGCTTGAGGCAGCAGAAAGTGGACCTACCCCGAGGACAAGGTTGTGGATGAGGAGGTAGAGTTAGAGGATGCAGTGGAGCCCACAGAGCGGTTGCCAGGGGTGTCAGGCCAGTCAAGAACCGTTCTCCAATCCGGAGTGGTTTAGCCAGTCCCAGCACTCCCACTCTGGTGAGCAAGAAGCAGGAGAGGCAACACCTGGTGAGTGATGTTAAAAAAAGTTGATGGTGCTTGGTTACATGATGGGTAAAGGGACAGAAATGGACAAGGCTAGCTGTGTTTGTGTGCTCAACATTTCTATATGCAGCTAAGCAATACAGTGAAACAAGTGCTGATGCACACTGAGATTTCATGAGACTCCTCCAGAGAGATCTCTAGGACTTTCTTGGAGGTACTTGGCAATCCTCTGCCAGAGGTTCCTTGGCAGAGCTGCTTTGTTCCTTCCTCCACTGAAACTTTCCCACCTGACCCTGCAATCACTTGTGCAGGGACAAAGCGCCACACAGGAAAGCAGCATAGAGACTAGGTTGGAATCTGCAAGCCTGCAGCAGATGCAGCCTTGCTTCCCTGGTTATCCTCAGGAGTGAGATATCTGCTTCAGTGACCCCTGCCTGTGGAAAAGGGTTTACAATATTGTCCCTAGTCACCTATACTGAAACTCTTTCAAAAGCACCATTGCTGTTTAGCCCAGGTAGAAATTCACCGTGCCTGGGGTGTTCACCCAGATGTGTGCTTGCCAAGGGACAGCGAGAAAGGAGAAAGTGCTTGGTATGTTACAAGGGGTGTGCTAAACTGTAATTATTCAATGTTGTGCGTTAACTAACAATCATGCTTCTGTGTATTGTTTCTTGTGCTGCTGCAGATGTGGCCTTCAGTGGAACCCCTTACATTCAGAAGAAGCAAGGAGAACATGTCCCGGGAACTCCTGCAACTCTGATGCAGAAAAAGGGGAACACAGGGAGTGAAGAGAAATTGAAAGGCAGGACAGAAAAGAAAATCAGGACTTCGTTAAGGGCGCCACCAAGTGGATGATAAAAGTAATGCAATTCATTCAGAAACATGCTTAAGTCCCTCATAACACTGCAGTCAGAACAGATGCATGCCCGCCCTCCCCTGCAGCACATTCAGAACTGTTTTCCACACCCCCACAACTCCTATCTGCATATTCCCTGATGCTCCCCAGAATTTCTCCGTTTCCCATTCACTCCACCCCCAGGCCAGCTTTCAAAATGATAGCTGGACCTACGCACAGCTCCAACGGTCTACCCTTCCCTGATCCCTTCTTTTCCGAAGAAGCGTTTGTGTGTGTTGATTGTTTAATAAAAACAACATATGAAAGAGAACATCTTTATTTATGCCCTACAAATTGAGATAGCAGGTGGCAGCAAGACATACACAGGCAGTTTAATCCTTTGCTTACTGAAATCCTAGACCACGAATCATCTCAAGTGCTTCCTAGGAAAAATTGATATAATGAAGCATTGCAGTTTGCAGCATAAAAAAAATATACATTATTGGTTCTCATTCTCAAAGTGTTGCCTCAAAACTTCTGATTTGAATTGGCCCGTTGCCCCTCTAACAGCCTGGTATCAGGCTGCTCAAAATCAGCTTCCAGCTGGCGGGCCTCAGCAGTCCACCCCCAAAGAAACCTTTTATCCTTAGCTTCATAAATATTATGCAACGTACAGCAGGCAGCTATGACGTGGCTCTGGGAAGAAGGATAAAGGAGTTTGAAGCGCAAGTGGTGTTCTCGTCTATCCTCCCTGTGGCAGGAAAAGGCCAGGGTAGAGACCGTCGAATCGTGGAAATCAACGAATGGCTACGCAGATGGTGTCGGAGAGAAGGGTTTGGATTCTTTGACCATGGGATGGTCTTCCAAGAAGAAGGATTGCTAGGCAGAGACGGGCTCCACCTAACGAAGAGAGGGAAGAGCATCTTTGCAAGCAGGCTGGCTAACCTAGTGAGGAGGGCTTTAAACTAGGTTCACCGGGGAAAGGAGACCAAAGCCCCGAGGTAAGTGGGAAAGTGGGATATTGGGAGAAAGCACAAGTAGGTGAGTGCAAGAGGGGAGGGCTCCAGCCCCATACTGGGACAGCAGGACGATCGGGGAGTTATCTTACATGCCTATACACAAATGCAAGAAGCCTGGGGAACAAGCAGGGAGATCTAGAAGTCCTGGCACAGTCAAGGAATTATGATGTAATTGGAATAACAGAGACTTGGTGGGATAACTCACATGATTGGAGTACTGTCATGGATGGATATAAACTGTTCAGGAAGGATAGGCAGGGCAGAAAAGGTGGGGGAGTTGCGTTGTATGTAAGAGAGCAGTATGACTGCTCAGAGCTCCAGTATGAAACTGCAGAAAAACCTGAGAGTCTCTGGATTAAATTTAGAAGTATGAACAACAAGGGTAATGTCGTGGTGGGAGTCTGCTACAGACCACCAGACCAGGGGGATGAGGCGGACGAGGCTTTCTTCCAGCAACTAACAGAAGTTGCTAGATCACAGGCCCTGGTTCTCATGGGTGACTAATCACCCCGATATCTGCTGGGAGAGCAATACAGCAGCGCACAGACAATCCAGGAAGTTTCTGGAAAGTGTAGGGGACAATTTCCTGGTGCAAGTGCTGGAGGAACCAACTAGGGGAAAAGCTCTTCTTGACCTGCTGCTCACAAACAGGGAAGAAATAGTAGAGGAAGCAATAGTGGATGGGAACCTGGGAGGCAGTGACCATGAGATGGTCGAGTTCAGGATCCTGATACAAGGAAGAAAGGAGAGCAGTAGAACAGAGACCCTGGACTTCAGAAAAGCAGACTTCGACTCCCTCAGGGAACTGATGGGCAAGGTCCCCTGGGAGAATAACATGACGGGGAAAGGAGTCGAGGAAAGCTGGCTGTATTTTAAAGAATCCTTATTGAGGTTGCAGGAACAAACCATCCCGATGTGTAGGAAGAAAAGTACACAGGCGACCAGCTTGGCTTAACAGTGAAATCCTTGCTCGTCTTAAACACAAAAAAACAGCTTACAAGAAGTGGAAGATTGGACAAATAACCAGGGAGTATGAAAGTATTGCTCAGGCATGCAGGAGTGAAATTAGGAAGGCCAAATCACACTTGGAGTTGCAGCGAGCAAGAGATGTTAGGAGTAACAAGAAGGGTTTCCTTCCGGTATGTTAGCAACAAGAAGAAAGTCAAGGAAAGTGTGGGCCCCTTGCTGAATGAGGGAGGGAACCTAGTGACAGAGGAGGTGGAGAAAGCTAGTGTACTCAATGCTTTTTTTGCCTCCGTCTTCACAGACAAGGTCAGCTCCCAGACAGCTGCACTCTGCAGCACGGTATGGGGAGGTGACCAGCTCTCTGTGGAGAAAGAAGTAGTTCGGGACTATTTAGAAAAGCTGGACGAGCACAAGTCCATGGGGCTGGATGCACTGCATCCGAGGGTGCTAAAGGAGTTGGCCGATGAGATTGCAGAGCCATTGGCCATTATCTTTGAAAAATCATGGCGATCGGGGGAGGTCCCAGATGACTGGAAAAAAGCTAATGTAGTGCCCATCTTTAAAAAAGGGAAGAAGGAAGATCCAGTGAACTACAGGCCAGTCAGTCTCACCTCAGTCCCTGGAAAAATCATGGAACAGGTCCTCAAGGAATCAATTCTGAACCACTTAAAGGAGGGGAAAGTGATCAGGAACAGTCTGCATGGATTCACCAAGGGCAAGTCACGCCTGACTAACCTAATTGCCTTCTATGATGAGATAACTGGCTCTGTGGATGAGGGGAAAGAAGTGGATGTGCTATTTCTGGACTTTAGCAAAGCTTTTGATACAGTCTCCCACAGTATTCTTGCCAGCAAGTTAAAGAAGTCTGGGCTGGATGAATGGACGGTAAGGTGGATAGAAAACTGGCTAGATGGTCGGGCTCAACGGGTAGTGATCAATGGTTCCATGTCTAGTTGGCAGCCGGTATCAAATGGAGTGCCCCAAGGGTCGGTGCTGGGGCCGGTTTTGTTCAATATCTTCATTAACGATCTGGAGGATGGTGTGGACTGCACCCTTAGCAAGTTTGCAGATGACACTAAACTGGGAGGAGTGGTTGATACGCTGGAGGGTAGGAATAGGATACAGAGGGACCTAGACAAATTAGAGGATTGGGCCAAAAGAAATATGATGAGGTTCAACAAGGACAAGTGCAGAGTCCTGCACTTAGGACGGAAGAATCCCATGCACTGCTATAGACTAGGGACCAAATGGCTGGGCAGCAGTTCTGCAGAAAGGGACGTAGGGGTTACAGTGGACGAAAAGCTGAATATGAGTCAACAGTGTGCCCTTGTTGCCAAGGAGGCTAATGGCATTTTGGGTTGTATAAGTAGGGGCATTTCCAGCAGATCGAGGGATGTGATCATTCCCCTCTATTCAGCACTGGTGAGGCCTCATTTGGAGTACTGTGTCCAGTTTTGGGCACCACACTACAAGAAGGATGTGGATAAATTGGAGAGAGTCCAGCGGAGGGCAACAAAAATGATTAGGGGGCTGGAGTACATGACTTACGAGGAGAGGCTAAGGGAACTGAGATTGTTTAGCCTGCAGAAGAGAAGAATGAGGGGGGATTTGATAGCTGCTTTCAACTACCTGAAAGTGGGTTCCAAAGAGGATGGATCTAGACTGTTCTCAGTGGTAGAAGATGACAGAACAAGGAGTAATGGTCTCAAGTTGCAGAGGGGGAGGTTTAGGTTGGACATTAGGAAAAACTTTTTCACTAGTAGGGTGGTGAAGCACTGGAATGGGTTACCTAGGGAGGTGGTGGAATCTCCTTCCTTAGAGGTTTTTAAGGTCAGGCTTGACAAAGCCCTGGCTGGGATGATTTAGTTGGGTTTGGTCCTGCTTTGAGCAGGGGGTTGGACTAGATGACCTCCTGAGGTCCCTTCCAACCCTGAGATTCTATGACCATTGAAATATTCTCCTCAGTGAGAATAATGCCATAAATGCATTGCCAGCTCGCCTTTAATCTGCCAAACTCACATTCCACGATCATCCTGCACCTACTCAGCTTATTGTTGAAGCACTCTTTTCTGCTATCCAGGTTTCCTGTATATGGCTTCATGAACCATGAGAGTCAGGGGTACGCTGGTCTCCCAGGATCACCATGGGCATTTTAAACGTCCCCCACTGGAATCATCAGGTCCGGAAAGTCCCTGTCCCCAGCTTTCTGTACAGGCCAGTGTTCCTGAAAATACATGCACTATGTACCTTCCCGGACCATCCAGTGTTTATGTCAGTGAAATGTCCGTGGTGATCCACAAGCGCCTGCAACACCATGGAGAAGTGCCCCTTTTTATTAATGTATTCTGTTACAAGGTGGTCCAGTGCCAAAAATTGGGGTGTGAGCACCATCTATCACCCCTCCGCAGTTAAGGAAACCCATTTCTGCAAAGCCATCCACTATTTCACATACATTGCCAAGAGTCATGGTCCTTCACAGCAGGATCCGATTAATGGCCCTGCACATTTGTGTTAACGCAGCCCCAACAGTCCACTTCCCGAATCCAAAGTGATTGGCGACCAACTGGTAGTAGTCTGCAGTGCAGAAGCTGGTGACTCCAATCACCACGCATTTCACCACCAACAAGGCAGTTCCCATTTTGGTGTCCTTGCACCACAGTGCTGGAGCAAGCGCCACACACTGTTCCAGGAAGGTGGCTTTCCACATCCGAAAGTTCTGCAGCCACTGCTAGTCATCCCAGACCTGTATAACAATGCAATCCCACCACTCAGTACTAGTTTCCTGAGCCCAAAAGTGATAGTGCACTGTGTGCAGCTGCTCTGTGCCAAAAGTAATCACGTCACTCCTATCCATGTCACCCAGCAAGTCAGGCAAGTCTGAATCCTGTTCAGTTAGGAACTTTATGATTAACTGTACTACCATCCATGATGTGTTAATGACCGAGCATTGGAGAGCAGTGCAGGATCCATCCTTTCACAGAGATGGCAGGCGAACAGTGAACAAGAGCGGTTGAAAAACATGCAAACCGATGCTGGAAGACCATGGAATGCTGGGACAGAAAACAGTGCATCATGGGACTTTGAGCGTGCACCCATGATGTGCTATGATCCACTCTGCCAACCCACAAGTCATAGCAGCATAATGTGGCAAGTATCCCTGTGGGATAGGTACCCACAGTGCACCGCTCTCACTGTCAATGGTACTAAGTGTGGACGCACTCTGCCGACAGAGGGAGCATAGTGTGAACATGCAATAGTGATACTATAGCACTTTTTGGTTGTCAACATAACTTTTGTCTACAAAACTCTGAAGCGTAGACATAACCAGTATCATCTAAGGCTGACAGGCATAATTAAAAATTGAGTGTCATCTAGTTTCCATGCAACTTTTAGATGTACGTTTAAACCAGTAAGTGAAAAGTTATATTGCAACTTCTTGCAATAGTACTTCATCCCAGTTTGTAATTAGACCAGGAGTCAGCAACCTTTCAGCAGTGGTGTGCCAAGTCTTCATTTATACACTCTAATTTAAGGCTTCGCATGCCAGTAATACATTTTAATGGTTTTTTAGAAGCTCTCTTTATAAGTCTATAATATATAACCAAATTACTGTTACATGTAAAGTAAACAAGGTTTTCAAAATGTTTAAGAAGCTTTATTTAAAATTAAATTAAAATGCAGATCTTATCAGATTAGTGTGATCCTTGCCCTTGCTTTTCCTTGCTGAGTTTTCCAATGTGTTTGTATTTGGATACTTGAAGCTGCACACAGGCTTCTGACTGATCCCTTGTTAACCGGCTCTGAACAGGACAGAGGACAGATTTTGTGTGTGGAAATACCTGTTCACACAGGTATGTGGATCCAAATGCTGAATCCATTGCAAATGCAATTTTCTTCAAAACAGTTAAATTTCACTGGCAGGGATGTCCAGCAGGTCAGAATAGAGGCCCCATGATCTCTCTCGGTAGCTTCAAGTGCGCTCCGCAGAGCCACAAACTTTGATGTCCACAATTCTAAGCTTTTTAACTGAATGAGTTGCATTTCGAAATCTTCAACACCCATCCACGGAAATACAGACAAATCCAAGTCACTTTCGTTGAACTTTTCAGGTTTAATTAGAAAAGAAAGCATTGGGCCAAATCGCTGGAAATCTTGAAATCTGTTAGAAAATTCTGATTCCAGTTCTTGCATGTACTTTCCAATCTCATCAACGTTGATGATGCAACATGTCAATAGCTCTTTTATGAGTTGGAAGTAGCGGAAAGTAGAAGTTTGAATATCCCTGGAAAAAACTGCTGGTTTCACAACAAATGCTTTCCAGGCTTCATAAAGATCCAGAACTGTTTGCCCTGAACCCTGAAGACAGAGGTTGAGTTTGTTTAGGTGAGCAGTGATATCAGTTAGAAACATGAGCTTTACACAGCCATTTGTCATCATCCAGTTCAGGGTAGTTTTGTTCTTTTTCCAACAAAAAGGCCTTGACTGCATCAAAACAGTTTACAAAGCACACCAAAACCTTGCCACAACTTAGCCACCGAATGTTGCTGTGAAGTGGGATGTCGTTATAAGCACTGTCCATCTCTTCTAGCAGTGCTGAAATTGTCTGAGAGTCAAAGCAAATTGAGCAACAAGGAAATTCACAATTCGCACCACTGTATTCATCACATTAAGCAGCTCTGAATTAGAAATTTTAGCACACAAGTTTTCTTGATGGATGATGCAGTGAAATTTGACTGTCGGATGGCCAGTTTGATCTTCAAGTAACTTTACAAATCCCTTCTGTTTTCCGACCATGGCAGGAGCACCATCTGTTGTCACACAAAATATTTTTCTGATGTCAACTCCTCATTCTTCAAAATGGTTTACAAACCTTTCCAGTATATCTTCCCCCTTTGTTGTGCCATGCAGGGGTTTTAGGCAACAAAGTTCCTCTTGGATTTCATTGGAAGCACAATATCTTGCAACAACTGCCAAACGTGGAACGTCGTTTATATCCACGCTCTCATCAACTGCAACCCTAAACACTGCTGTGTCTTTCAATGCAGTTGTCTGCTTTTCCTTAATGTTTTCTGCCATTTCACTTATGCGTCTCTCAAATGTTCTGGCAGAGATGGGCAGTTCCTCTATTCTGGATATAATTGTATCTTTATTTGGCAAATCATTGAACAAAATCTCCAAACTGCTGAGAAAAACGTAATATATTCCCCATCTGTAAACGGCTTTCTGTTTTTTGCAATGCACTGTGCAATCTTGTAACTTTTATGTAGCTTGATTTTTACTTACACTTAAGCTTTTAAAAACACTGCTTTGCTTCTCATAGGCTGCTACTGCCTTTTTGATTGATTCAGTCTTGTCTGCTTCGTCAAGAAAGGTTCTCTCGTGCTTCGTTTCAAAATGTCGAACACTTGATGTGCGATAAACACTTTCATAACAGAAAGCACAAATAGCATGGTCCTTCTTTTCAATAAATCCAAATGCGTCTGTCCAAGCAGGCTGAAATGATCGGACATCTAGCTTCGCTTTCTCAGGAGCTGCCATTTTGTCAAATGTTCCCTTCAACTCTCAGTGGGGAAAAAAATGGCGATAGAAGGCAGGCACAAGGTCATACGCAGTGTGGTCTGATATAAGCAATTTTAAGATGGGGGTGCTGAGCTGCACCCCCTCTTGCCTTGTGTGCAACCCACACTGTCCCAGGCTGGGAACAGTGGGCCACAGCAGGGAGGCTGCAGAGCAGTGATCCAAGGCCAGGAGCAGAGCCCAGGGTGGCCTGCTGGGACTCCAGGCCAGAAAGCAGGCTGAGCAAGGCTGGAAATCCAGACCCCGGCTGGCAGGAGGTCAGCAACTGGAACCCCAGATCGGCAGCTGAGGTGAGTGGAGCTGGCAGATGGTAGGGCTGAACAGGGCCGGAGGCCTGGACCCTGTCTGGAAGGGGGCCTGCGCAAGGTGAGTAGGGCTGCGGCAGGGGGGACCCCGGCTGGCAAGGGGCCAGCAGCCAGAACCCCCCAGAGCAGTGACTGAGCGGCTCAGCCTGCCTCGCTCTGGGGTTTCAGCCCCTGGCTCCTGCCAGCTGGGGTCTCAGCTCCCTGCCAGCCTGGGGTTCCTTCCCTCCCCCAGGCCAGCAACGGGCACTGAGTGGGACTGGCGGAGCAGGAGCCAGCAGCAGAAAGCCCCAGAGCAGCGGCAGGCTGAGCCATCAAAAATCAGCTCGCATGCCACCTTTGGCACGCGTGCCGTAGGTTGCCGATCCCTGAATAGACCTAGCTGTATCTATCCTACAGCCCCAAATGCAGAGCTCTCACTGATTTCAAAGAACTGCAGAAGTAGCTTAAGAGACTAAGCATTTGTCAAAATAAAAAGCATATGCATGAACTTCAACCCACTTACTGAAGCATATGAAGAAAGTCTGGTCTCAGTCCCATCTCTACTAGGCACCTATACACAAGTAAAGACGATCACCACAACTGACAGTCTCAGCAAACAGGTAGAAGATTCAAACAGCTTTCTCCTGTGGACCTGAAATACTACATTTTCTTTTCTGTCAATTTTTATTTTTTTATTGCATGTCTTTATGATAAACTAAGAACAAATGAGGGTTAAACTTTGGCTCTTAGTCTTCCCTACACGTCTAGCAAGATAAAGATTTAGGAGTCAGTTGGTTTTGCATAGTAATTAAAAAACAAGAGCCTATTGTGAAACATCCTAGAAAGTTTAGACAGCTATGCATGTTTGACTGTAAGCAGCAAGGAATAGCCTTTTAATTTAAACTAAGCCCTATGTAAGCTCAAAAGCTTGTCTCCCTCACCAACAGAAGTCGGTTCAATAAAAAAAGATTCTCATCCACTTTGTCCAATATCCAGAAACAAACTAGATTATGCAGTTGTAGCCTAAACTATGACCATTCACCTGCACAACACACGAAGGGTGAAGCCATCCTGCATTTGTTACGCAATAAAGTGGGAGACCCAAGAGGTATCATGAGTTGCTTAAAGCCTCCAAGAACAGGAAGCTAGGGACTCCAAAAGGAGTTGTGCAATTTAGACAATAGTATAGTATTCCCTTGCACAAACTCCAATGTTATTTCAACTAACTTCATCCAAAAAAGCATGCTTTTAAATATTAAATCCCCCTTTATCCCACATATAGAAGGCATTTTTTACTTTTTAGATGAACGTCACTGAACATTTTGTAAAAGAGTTCCTGTTTTCCCCCCCCCAATAGACATCTTGGTCCTTGTAAATAAGACAAAATACAATTCCAATGCTCTTTGACCACTTTTATTAGTAAAACTGCTAACTCAGTGCATCACCACAGGGAGCCATTCATTACAGATGATCTATTTGGTCCTAGTTAGCTGGGACAGGCAGGAGTGTTGGACTGCAGCTCCAAAGCTTAAGTCCTGGAAGTACACGCACCTGCAGTCTCTCTCGGACATGCATTAAAAATCAGTCTAAATCAAAGTGCTGAATGGACGAAAGATAGATAAGTTTGGAACAAACAGCTTTTGACATTTCCCACGAGACTGGAGTTTCTATTTACGTAAATAGTATTTACATATACTGTTGAAGAAGCATGAGAAATCAGTCTGTTCTAATTAAATTATTTAAGTAGCTTGTGCTGTCAGTCTTGGGCCTGGGTTATACTACAAAGTTAGGTCAATGTAAGCCACCTTGCATCAACATAGTTGTGCATGTGTCTATATTTAAATTTGTCTCCTACCGATGTAAATGCCCCGTTACAGCAACCCAGTAACACTACCTCCCCAAGCGGCATTGAGCTATGGTCAATATACTGAGATCATAGAAGCATGACTATAGACACTGCATTACTTTTGTCAACCCTAACAGGCATCCAGTAGCTGTCCCAGAATGTTCAATACTGACCACTCTGGGCACAACTGTGACCTCCACTGCCCTTGGGTAACAGAGAAGAAGCTCCCCCACCCCTTTAAAGCTTTTGAAATGCTTTTTCCTGATTGTACAGCCTTGTGAGCACACCTAGCAGCTTCCCATTGTTGTGCACAACTGCTAAGCTAAGCATGCTGGCTACACAGTCCAGACATGCTCTTGCTTGGAGTAGACAGGAGATACTGGATTTCCTGTGCGCGTGGGGAGAAGAGATTGTGCAAGCACAGCTAGAGACCAGCCATAGAAACATCAACATCTATGAGCAGATTGAATTGGGAGGACGCAGGAAAATGGGTACAACAAGAACCAGTAGCATTGCCATGTGATAGTGAAGGAACTGCACCAGGCACATTAGGCCAGTTGATCCAGTGCTGCGCTGAAGACCTGTTGCTTTTATGAAGAGTTGCATGCCATACTTGGCAGATATCCCACAACCACCCCACACCCCACCATGGATACCTCCAATGGATCCAAGACACAAGCCCCTAGCTTCAACAGCGAAGACAAGTTGGAGGAAGAGGAATAGGATGGGAAACATGCAACCAGGTGGTCCAGCTATCCTGTGAGCCAGGACCTGCTTGAGACTCCACCACAGTCCAGTCAGCTCTGGCAGATGAACCCAATGAAGAGGAAGGTACCCTAGGTAAATGTGAAACTATTTCACATTACAAAGATGTATTGATGGTGTCCCCAACTTAACAGGGCACAGCTATCAACTTTTTAATTAGTTTATCCATAGAAGAGGCAGTGGTACAACCAAGAGAGATAGCATCATCATCCACTTTTCATTCTCCTGTAGAGTTAAGCAAGCAGGGCTATGTGGTGTAGTTTGTTATATACACAAGAATGTCCCTTGAATCCACCTGAAAGATCAAGATGAAACTTTCATGGAGGTACTTTGCAAGCCTCTCCTGAAGGTTTCTAGGGATGGCAGCCTTACTTCTTCCTCTGATGCGGGACACTTTCCCACACCACTCAGTAATAACTTCAGAAGGCACCATTGCAGTATACAAGCTAGCAGCATACTGGGGAATACAGCTTCAGGATACCAACAACAGCTGTCCTCTCTGTGCCTTTGTTACCCTCAGGAGTGAGATATCAGCTAAAATCACCACCATCTATGGAAAATGGTTCCAGTATTCAGTACCATTGCCCTATTCGCATACTTTCATGCAACTGAGCAATTCTCTTCTCATTTCCCTCACCCCTAGGCAGACCATACTCACCAAGGCTTGTGCTGCGAGTAGTGCCGTGCATAAGCACCCCAAGTAGAAATTTCAATAGCATGTCTTGTTTAAAACTTTACAGGAGCAAGGAAAAGAAGTTCTGAACCTTAACTTTTGATTTCTGTTGTGACTATACTGTTTTAACTGCAGCTGCGGCCTTGAGGGGTTCCCCCTTAACACCCGCAGAAGACCTGAGCCAGATACGGAGGAGAAAGAAGAGGACTCGGGATGACAAGTTCAATGAGATCCCGTAAGTCAGTATTGCTTCAGATCATGGGCAAAGGGCCTCATGGGTGAACATTGCAGACAGCCTGGAGAAGGAAAGAGGACAGGAGAGGCTCTGGAGTCCCTGCAGGAAAAGGAGAGGGAAATGCACCAGACCACAACGGGGGTTCTCCAGCAGCAAACACAAATGCTGCTGACTCTTGTGGACCTACAGAGTTCACACTCCCTGGTTCACCCTCCTTTGGAGTTCTCCATGGAGAACTCCATTACAGCACCTCCCTACATAGCCCCTCAACATTCCACGTGACATCAGGGACATCTCATTCTATGCAACATCGCTACCACTCCACCCTGAAGGACATTAAGGACAACCACAGCTTCACATAGAGCAATCGTGGCTTTCACAGATCAGTCTACATGCAGGTAAAATGGACATGAATGTTCTGTCCTCTTAAGTACTGTTCCACTAATGTATTAGGTTTAATGCATTTGCTTTTAAATTGCAGATTTTTTTGGCACTGGTTTTGTTATTGAATAAAATTCTATTTGGAAAATAATTCATCTTTATTAGTTCACAATATATGCTGCAGAGTGCCTAGCAGTTCTGAAAGCACCCACTTTACTAGTTGCTGTACAGGGTGACAATTCATAAGATCAGTGACAGTAATCACCAAATGTACAGCAAGCACTGCAAAATTAATAGATTCATTGACAGTATTATATTCATCAATATACACCAAGAGCATCACAATTTCTAGCAGGGTCAAAACAGCAGGGTCAAGTAAAACATAGTACACCACAACACATTACTGTGGCTCACTATTAAAGTGCTCTTCCAAAGCTCCACATTGAGCTCTTCTAATAGCCCTTATGTCTGACTGTTCAAACTCAGTAGATAGCCACTTCATCTCTGCCCTCCCCGCAAGCAGCAACTTCCCCCCACCCCCCATCTCTTTGCTTCACAGTTATTATGCAGGACACAGCAAGGAGCTATAACTTTTGGGACTTTTCTCCCCCACTGAGATACAATTTTGTGAATAAACAATGCCAGCAACCCTTCGAATGACCCAAAGCACATTCAACTGTCATTCTGAACCGTGGAGCTGGTAGCTGAATCTCTCCTTGGTGCTGTCGAGATGGACAGTGTATGGCTTCATGAGCCCGGGGAGCAATGGGTAGGCTGGGTCCCACAGGATCACTATTGGCATTTCAGTATTCCCAATGATAATCCACTAGTCGGGAAAGAGACTCTGGCTTGTATCTTTCTGAACAGTCCTGTGTTCTTAAAAGATGCAAGCATCATGCACCTTCCCTGACCAGCCAACACTGATGCTGGTGAAGCATCCCCAGTGATTCATCAATGCTTGCATAACCATAGAAAGAATAGCCCTGTGTGTTCTGTGACAAGGTCTAGTGCCAAAATAAGGATGCAAGTGCCATCTATTGCTCCCCCACATCTCCAAATCCACCCACTATGTCCTGCACATTGCTGAGAGTCTCAGTCCTGTGTAAGAGGAGGCAATTAATGGCCTTTCACACTTCCATGGCAACAGCCCCCACAGTTATTTTACAACTCCATAGTGATTTGCCACTGACTGGTAGCAACCCAGCATCGGAAGTTTTCACAGTGAAATCACCACTTTCTTTTCCATTGTCAGCAGTGCTCCCATTTTCACATCCCTGTGCTGGAGGATTTGGGCAAGCTTGGCATACAGATCCAGGAAAGTTCTGCAGCCACTGCTCACCATCCCAACAGTCAGTGCTCATTTCTCAGGCCCAGAAGCGGCACTACACCATCTGCTCCACAAATGCCACCAACCACCTTGAATTGGTTCTCATTATATTCCATAGAAATCTGTCATCAAGAAATCATGTTTCACACTGATCCAGTTCTTCTTGCAGCTCTGCAAATACCCAGAGGATCATGCATTCTGTGCTTGCAATGCATTATGACAATAGTGCTGAGCTGTGCAGGCTCCTGCTTCTGTCAGAGATGGCCAACAGGGCTTGTGGGATTTTTTTTTTATTTTAAAGTGTGAACATTATGGGATACAGATGACATTATGGGATGGAGACAGTTGCACACTGGGAAGTTGATCCCTTGCTCCCAGGTCACTTCTGCACAACTCCTTTCTGCCCCTCCATGCATTGCCAAAACTTCCCAAAAGACAGTGTGCTGGCTGGTGGCAGGTTGCACATCATACACCGCACTGTGTATTAACACAAGCATTCCTAGTGAGTACACACAGCACTGACACAAGGAGCCAAGTTTACGCACACACGTGATATACTAACTGTGAAAGCTTTATGCTGACGTAACTTGCAATGACCAGTCTGTTGTATAGCCATGGCCTCACTCTTCACTGAAGTGATCTGTCTTAACAAGTACTCTTAAAGCTAAGGTTTGCTCAGTGCAGTGGATCCCTACAGTCACATAATTAGCTGAAAAACGTAATACAAAGTTATAAATGTCTGTTTATGGTTAATTTTTCACTTCCAAAAAATGCACTTGCAAAGTTTGGGTTTTTTTTTTTTTTTTTTTTTTTAAAACAGACTTTAAAAATCCCTAATAACTTTTCAAGCACTGATGATCAGGTTAACAAGATTTCTAGACAGAAGACAAATGAAAGGTAGTCAGGTGCCAATGGCCCGGGGGAGAAGCAAAAAAACACCACACACACCCCTACCATAGCAACTCAGTCTACACTAAGGAGTGCTTTGGCAGTAAGCTACACTGCCAAAAGCAGTTTTTGCCAGCATAACTGCATCTACGGGAGGAACTTTTACCATCACAACTATATCAAATCACAAATGTAGACTGGGTCTGGGAAGATTTCTGCCAGGACGCAGTCACCGTTGAAGAGCTCAATTTTTTCTATCAGCCTCTGCTTAGGTAGGTGTGTGATTAGTTTGAAGCCTTCTATCCCCACCAACTGCTGGAAAGACACTCTCTGTTCTACCTCCAACTCCAGAGCTTCATGACTGCTGGGGATATAGGGTCTCTGCTATTCTACACACCCTAGCCCAGCTTCTGATTTGAGCACCTCACCCCACACACATACACTGATTAGTCTCAATGCATTGATTACTTTAAGTCCCCAGATAGACAACTTAATTGCTTCTGCAGCTGCTCATAGGTTTCTTAAGATGCAGAAGGGTGAAAACGTGCTTGCTACTCGGAACATTGTGGAGACTTAAGGAAGCAATATATTGACTTCTGCTTCAGAAAGTTCTCTTCACAGTCAGAGCTAATAAACATACATGTTTTGTGTAAGTGGAAGATCGCTATAGAGTCATCATGATTTGGTAGCACTAGCTCCCCTGCTTGTCAGAGAGAGAGAGAGAACTGCTGGATAAGTAGGCAAGTAAAATTTCCAAGCCCACTTATTACATGACATTTTCTGAACCCCGCTCTATTTTGTCATTTATTTTTGTAAAAATGTAGTAGGCTACCCTAAGAGATATACACAAGATCATTTTTATTGTTTTTTTTTTTTTAAGTTACACAACCAAGGAACCATACACTAAAAAGTTCATCAGGCATCTATATAGCTTCACATAGCATCCACACCAACTACAACCTCTTCCAGGACTACTTCTCAATTTAGATACTGCAACTCAACCACTAGATGGAGTACTCTAGCTAAATTTGTTTTGTAAGAATGTTCTGCTTCTAAAATAGGGGTGGGCAAACTTTTTGGCCAAGGGACACATCTGGGTGGGGAAATTGAATGCAGGGCCATGAATGTAGGGCTGGGGCAGGGGTGTGGGGTGCAGCAGAGAGTGCAGGGTGTGGGAGGGAGTGTGGTGTACAGGAAGGGGCTCAGAAAGGGGTTGGGGCAGAAGAGGGGTGCAGGGTGTCTGAGGAGGCTCAGGGTAGGGGTGCAAGGTGCAGCAGGGGGCTCTGGACATGGGGTTGGGTGCAGGAGGGGTGCAGCAGAGGGCTCAGGGCTGGGAGTTGGGGTGCACAGTGCAGGAGGGGTTTGGGGTGCAGGCTCCAGCCCCGTGCCGCTTACCAGGGAGCCTGCCCTGGCCTCGCACCGCTCCGGGAAGCAGCCAGCACCACATCCCTGCGGCCCCTGAGGGAGGAGGCAGCAGAGGGCTCCATGCACTGCCCTTGCCTGTAGGTACCTCCCACAAAGCTCCCATTGGCCACGATTCCCCATTCCCAGCGAATGGGAGCTTCAGGGGAAGTGCCTTCAGAGCTGGGGGGCCGGAGAGCAGTGGCTGCTGGCCAGGCACCCAGCTCTGACGGCAGCACCACCACTACCAGCAGCACAGAAGTGAGAATGCCATGGCATGGGGGGCAGGGGGTTGTCACTTTTGGGGGGAAGCAGGGCTGGCCTTATGGATGGACAACTGCCCATGGTGCCATGATCACCCCCCCCTCCACACACACACAGCCAGCCCCTTTAACCTGAATTCTGGGGAGGAAAAGCTGAGGCAACCTACTGTACACCAGGCTCCAGCTGCTAGTCCTGACAGGGCTGTGGTGGTACAGGACTTCCTCTTATCTGCCCAGACCACTCCTGGGGCCAGTTCAGACCCACCTCCTGGGGCAGCACAGAAGGGTGGCAATACCATACCATGCCATCCTCACTTCTGCACTGCTACCAGTGGTTTGCTGCCTTCAGAGCTGGGCTCCCAGTCAATAGCCACCACTGACCATCTCTGACAGCAGCACAGACGTAAGGGTGGCAATACTGTGACCCCCACCACCACCCATAGACTTGTGACCTCCCCCCACACACACAAGTCCTTTTTGGATCAGGATCCCCAGTTATAATACCATAAAATTTCATATTTAAATATCTGAAAATGTGAAATTTAAGATTAAATCCTATGACCAGGAAATTTATCAAAATGTACTGTGAATTTTGTAGGGTCCTAAACCTGAGCAATCCGTCTTAGCCACAGGGTTCTTAATAATCATAGTCAAGATGACTAGAGCATTGCCATCAAGTCCTTAGGAAACTCCAAATGGGCTGCATTGTCTAATCACTAAAGGCTACCATAAGCCCATCACACCAGATGGTCTTCTGCTCTTTATCTAGCTTTCTATAGAACAGCAAGTCAAATTCAAAATTTTCTTCATTTTCAAGGCACTCAGTAAACTGGATCCCAGATACCTAAAAGGTTGCCCGAGGCTCCAGAATTAGGACCATGAAACAGAATTCCATTCCTCAAGCACAATGAATCCACTTTAATGTTAAAACTCATCTGTGGACCAAGCACAAAGTTCTAAGGCTGTGGAATAAACTCACAGCAGCTAACAATCACCTTAAATATCACGAACTTCCCCCTTGAAAATTTAAAAAAAAATAATAATAATAATCACTGTGTGCTTCTCTATTTTTGGTCAGCTGTGCAATATACTGAAAGCAATAGCAGTTTTCCCCTTAGAGAACAGCTCACATGACAAAGTCTAGTCACGTCCTTTGGGCCTGGTCTACACATAAAAGTTAAGTCAACATAGCTATGGCACTCAAGTGTGTGAAAAATTCACACCCCAGACCACTGTATCTATGCTGACCTAACCCCCATGTAGATGCAGCTAGGTTGATGGAAAAATTCTTCTGTGGATCTAGCTACTGTCCCTCAGAGAAATTGATCACCTACGGAGATGGAAAAACTCCTTCCAGCATTGTAGAAAGTGTCTACACTACAGTGTTACAAAAGCACAGGAGTGGAGTGACTTTCTGGAAGTGCTCAAATACTACAGTGATGACGGAAGTTTAAAAGCCTTGTCAAAAATGAATTGAGCCAAGTGAGTATTGTTCATCTTATTCTGCTGTAACTTAGCAAAGCTATAAGCAGCAAGAAGTCACAGAAACTACCTATCTGCACACTTAGGAAGACCACACTTTGGTTGTTTTTGCAGCCAGAAGGACCAGAAACTTAAGTAGTAGTAGCCTTCCCCAATCCTCTCCACTAATGAGTGAGCAAGATCCTTTTCAAGCATTGATAATCACAATAGTTCCTCCTGCATTTCAATGACCACGGCAAAAATGCAAAGACTGCTAGAATGAAATATTATGAACAGGAGATTTAAGTCATTTCTGTGTAACACTGTACCTAGTTATAAGTAACAACCAAGGTTAGTGTAACCTAGAGTTGCTAGGAAGTATTTCTCTAGTTTTTCTATTTGATCATTTTGTGCATTTGACTGCAGCTTCTTCATAGTCCAGCTTCATTGTTTCTGCTATGTAAGTACTCAGGTTTTCTTGTTGAAAAGATCTTTGTAAACATTAACAGGAAATCAGGAAAACTTAATTCAAATGATTTATAATTTAAGTAAAGAGGCCATTTAAAGGTTGATTTACCAGTAACTGTATTTTTCTAAAAATTAGTCTCAAACAATTTAAGTCAGTGTCTCTTTAAGACAAGTTTGTCTAGGAGGTTCTTCCTATGCATGGAATCCTCCTGGTGTGACAAATGCCTGCAGATCTTTGTTTACACTGGAATGGTGTCATAACTGCATTCAATTTTTTCTGGAGATCAGCAATAAGGCAGTTAGAACTACTAATTTTTCCATTCCCCACCCCTCCAATTTTTGTTTTCCCAATGGACAGCAGATGCTATACAAGAGCTCCATCTCTCTGATAATTGTATAGAATTTAGTCTTAACTCCCCTCCCTTACTAAACAATTTTGCCATTAAAAAAAAACTCTCATTCTACTCAATACATTTTCCTGCACGTTGCACTTCAATTCTCAGGTTGCACTTCAGATTTTCTGCTAAGCACATCTGTCCACGAGGTGGCAATATAACCATAAAAGGACAAATTATAAACCAATGAATTGACTGCAATCACTCTTCTTGGGCAGCACACCAGCATGCTCATGCTATCTTGATGAAGAGGTAGAATGCAAGGAAATATGTTTTTTTTAAATCACAGTGATTTTTCTCAATCAAGCAAACATCAATAAAAGTGTGCCTTCATCTGTTTCATGATCAGCAGCATTCTACCAATACTTTGGCAAAAGGCTAAGAGTCAAAAAGCAAAGGTTTGAACTGGTCTGAGATCAACTGCTTGTCTCCAGCTACTGGATAAGTGAATTTAGCAGAAAAAGCTAAAGCAAGATTTGATCCTTCCAGATTCTGTAGCTAAGCAAAAACAGAAACTGACAGGTCAGTGCAAGATGCAAAAGACTGAAAAGTCAAAGCTAAACTAAGCCCCACAAACTTATGGAAAATAAAGGATAATCAGCCAGCAAGGATATAGGACTCTTCTGCTGTTCCTGCTGTTGAAAAAGACTGTAAAATGAAGAAGTGAGAGTCAGAAAAGTAAAGTCACAATACCTAAAGCTCTTACTTTAATAAGACATATCTTGGTAGTTTTATACATCAAGTGTTGACTCATTCCAATTATTTTTTTTCTTTTGATGTCACTTCAAACAGAATTTAAGGAGACAGACATTAAAATCAGCAGTAATTCTAAAAATGTTTATATTTCATATTAGCAGCACCCCACACATTTTAGTCATGTTCTTTAATCAGCAAGACCTTGAAAGTAATTAAACATGGACTAAACAGAAGGGATGGCTTTCTGAATTCCTTCCATCTTCAATTATAGGAACAAATTCTATTTTTACCAAACTCACTTGGGATTATTTCATATGGCCTGTGAAAGTACTTTACAAGTACTTATGCTATAAAAGCAGTATGTCTTTTTAAAAGAGTTTACAGTCTTATTCTTGGCCCCCTTGTTTCTCACCTCTCCCCCCCCCTCCACACACACACCCTCTCATATATCCTTCCTTCAGCTGTCAACTTCACCCATCATCTCTCTAACACAACTAAGACTGTCTTTAGCAACAAAGAGAGGTTTGTTACCTCAGGACAGCTAATGCTCATCAACTATCCTGCTGTAAAAACATAGTCGGAACAAGGAACTGTAGTTTTAAATTTATTGTGATTAGGTGAAGTCAACCACAGGCATCGGCATAATGTTGACCTCACCTAACTTACAATGGGTTAACACTACAAATGCCTTGTCTCCATTTAGGATTTTACAGCAAGACAAAACTCATGCATCTATTGCTGTCTTGTCTCCTCCATCCACACCTGTATGTCAGCCCAGCTCCCTGAAACCACCACCACCAACCCCCTCACTATTCCTATGCTCTGTACCAGCTGACACTACCATCAGCCTCCCAGCCACACAGAATCTTAATCATGTGGTCATTTCACTCTACCCTCTTCCTACCCCCACCGCCGTATAGATTGTATTCAAATCCTGCTGCTTCTCCCCCTCCCACCAACATTTCTAGAAACCCATCTTTTTTGTTCTACCCATAGAACTAAGACTCATCCAAGACACCCTCAACACATTCTGCCTTCTCGACCCCAACACTCATCACCACCCCCCTTTTTCCAATTCACAGAAGACAGCTGCTAAGGTCACCTTACTAGCTCATCTAACCAGGCCTTCTTTCCTCATTTTGGGTATGTCTTCACAACAACCAGAAGGTGCAATTCCCAGGAAGGGTAGATATACATGTGCTAGTTCTGCTTGAGCTAGCATCTAACACAACAGTATGGCCATGGCACCACAGAGTAGCTGCCCAAATATCTGCATCTCTCTGCATCCCTGTATACCCTCCCACTCTATAGCTACCCTATTTATGTTGCCAGCTTTGGAGCCAGACAGAATCATACTTGGGCAGCTAATCTGATCTGCCACCCATCCCACCATGGCCACACTGCTATTTTAAATGTGCTAGCTCCAGTGCAGCAAGTACAAGTGTCTACACCCATCCTGGGAAGTACACCTCAGCAGCTGTGTATACATATCCTTTGAATCCCTCCACTGGCTTTCCTTCCCCACCACAAATTTAAAACTTTCCACCTTCAAGGTTATGCAACTATGCCACTCGCTATACCAGGGGTCGGCAACCTTTCAGAAGTGGTGTGCTGAGTCTTCATTTATTCACTCTAATTTAAGGTTTCACATGCCAGTAATACATTTTAACGTTTTTAGATGGGCTCTTTCTATAAGTCTATAATATATAACTAAACTATTGTTGTATGTAAAGTAAATAAGGTTTTTAAAATGTTTAAGAAGCTTCATTTAAAATTAAATTAAAATGCAGAGCCCCCCGGACTGATGGCCAGGACCCGGGCAGTGAGAGTGCCATTGAAAATCAGCTCGTGTGCCGCCTTCGGCACCCGTGCCATAGGTTGCCTACCCCTGCCCTATACATACAACTTTATTCTTTTATATATAAAAAACACTCTTCAACTCTTGATGCCAATCTTGATACCTCATTTGACAATCTCTTCCAGGGCCTCCCCTATGCACAGAATGACCTTCCTGAACCAGTTGCTTGGCCACTGCCTTTTACTTGTTCAAATCCCTTCCTTAGAAACTATGTATTTTAAGTAAAAAAACAAAGAAACTGACTTGTTCTATATTGTGGCAGAAGTGGAACACACTAGTGCCAATCACCTCAACCACTTGCTTGCATCTTGCATCCCTCCCCCATTTAGGCCATAGGATGCAAGCCCTTTGGGGCATAGATTGTTTCTCTCTCGATATAGGTACAGCACCATGCACATTCCAAGTACTATTGCAACAAGTAAGTGTTATGTTATATAGGTACTACTGACACTCAACTATTAAAGAAACTCACTTCTCTGCCTGTAGGAGTAGAGACTTGTATTTAGATCTTTATTTATTTTAAATGAGCAAGCCTGTACAGAGAGGCAATGGGATCCAGGGAACTGGACAGATCAGACCTTGGTTCTATACCCAGCTCCACCACTTTCTTGCTGTATGACCTTGGCCAAGTCATCTCTCTGCATCCCTGTATACCCTCCCACTCTATAGCTACCCTATTTATATTGCCAGCTTTGGACGAGGAACAGTGTTACTCTGAATTTGTACAGAGGCTAGCACAATGGGGACATAATCTCAGTTGAATCTTGATTGTCCCATGCCACTAACAGAACTGGAAGATGTTTATAAATGGTATTTAAACTTTGCGGATTCAGATCCTTATACGGGCAAGTTTCACTCTGGACCATTATTGGGGGGGTATTATAATTAGTCTTGGCATTAAGAATAAACGATGCTGTCTAGATTTCTGCACATTTCAAACTCACCCAAGTTCTGTTCCAAACCACTAGATATAGAGTTAGTCCAAGGGCAATTTTTTAAATCCAGAACTTCTTGGAAAAGTCATCTTTCTTTAAAGGTTCATCCTTTCCACATCCGCACCAACAGTTTGATATTTGCATACTTTGGTAATTTACATTTTTTATTGAAAAGGTTCCAGTGATTAGTCCATTATTTAAATTAATTGCTTCTGTTTTTGGCAAAAAAAATTGCCATTTTCTTTAGAAAATGATCTACTGCACATATTCTGCAACAGCTTTTAAATCATTTCAGAAATTTTTGGTATGCACAGTTCGTCCACAAATATAGCAAGAGAACAAATACAGCTCTGAAGGAGCTGTAATGGTCTAATTGGCAATAACCTTTATGTTACGTTTTTCTTGACAAGATAAACCGAAACAGCAGTGATCTGCAGGATCTGCAGCCTATGGAAGCACACTGAATTCAAAGGAGTTGAAGGCTCAGTACATTCAAGATGATGTTGGAGGAGTGTTATTTGAAAATAAAATGTTACAAAAGTTGGAGAGTCTCCTCTACAACAGAGCCACAGAAATCCAAAGCCAATACTGACACTCTAGCCTTATTCATGACATTGTGCCTTGACACTGCAGACATCTCTGAGCAATGCGTGATCTCATATAATCTATGTTTATGTGGTGCAATACCCAGGCTCAAGCAGATAGGAAGGCAGAGAGACAGCCTCTGTACTCAACATTCTTGTAATTTTGTCAGTTTGGTCTTTTCTTAAGAGCCTTTTAAGATTATGAAAGAGCAGTTAGTAAACTAGCTACCAATTAATCAACATTTTATTTAAAATGTAAAGTTTCTTTATGGCATTTCTAAACAGTATCTGGTGACAAATGTTGACTAATCTAAGAACATTTAGGCGTGTTAAAAGCCAACCACCACAGCAGGACTAAAAGGAAACATTATGACACTACTGACAACCAACCAGTTTAACAGACACTGTGTGTTCATAAGTAACACACCAAGATTTATTCAAAGCCTCCTCTAGATGTCTATTTATAGCCACCCAGTCTCTCTCCAATTTCCCTTGGCCCCTCCTCTTCCCAGAGCCAAGTCAAGGGAAGTTTAATGGATGTAATCCTGGGCCCTGAGCTGCAGAGCTCATAGGAAATTCTGCAGTTCCAATCCAATGATCCCATGTTCAGAAACTGGAGATAGAGAAAAGACGAGTGGTCTGACCCAAGTGGGAGCAATACATAAAGGGTCACCCTTATCGCTACTCCATTAAGCAAACTTGTTTGTCCATACACATACACCAGGGTCTGAATGCAAGATGTTTGCCCCCTTCCCCAGTGATCAATCAACTGTCTTAAAAAAGAGAAACATTCAGTTCAGAGCTGACCCTGCACAACAGCAATGTCATCTATGTAGCCTCTTCTTCGTGTTTTAATTTTACCTTACTACTGTATTTGATGGGTTGTTTTTTTTTATATGAACTGGAGGCTAGGTATTTTCTCTAGAGACACTGTCCAAAAATAAATGATTGAAAAGGAGACTCCAGAACCCAAGAAGAAAGTGCATGTGTACATATATAAAGCATAATGCCAGACAGCTGGCTGCTTCTCTCTCACCAGCAACATCATCAAGAGCATTAATGCTTTGGTGAAGCTGGATATTTCCTCCTGCATTTAGCACACACACTGCAGCCCTAACTCTGCCATGTATCCCCCTCCTCCCCCACAACCGTGTACTTCCATCAGCCTGTAGTACCACTACAAAACCTAGTAAGGTGACAGCCCTGTGGCAATTACAACCCACCCTCCTCCCCGATCAAAACCAGCCCTCTTTCCCCCATCTCAATGCGAACTGCAGCGAGGGGAAGGGAGACGATTCCTCGGGGGAGGAGGAGGAGGAACGCCGGGCAGGGATCGGGGATAAACCCGCAGGAAGGGAGGGGAGATAATCCCTAGGAGGGGCAGCGCGGGATCAGAAAGGGGGAGAAGGGAGGCAGCGTAGGGAGAATAAACCTCTCGGGGAAGGAGGGCGGGAACAGATAATCTCCACGAGACCAGAGAATGGGGGCTGGGGAGGGAGAGATAATCCGGAGCGGCCAGAGAATCGCTGGGGACACAGCAGCGGCGAGTGATCAATCCCCACCTCGGGGGCAAAAGCAAACCCGCTCGCCCTCCCAGCGCTGCCATGTTCCCCCGCAGGTATGTGGCTCGCTCGGGGCGGGCCTGCGTGCGAGCGGCTCCCACACGGGGCGGCTCGACCCCCGGAGGCAAAGGAGCCTCCTCGCAACGCCGAGGCCAGCTGGCCCCACGCGTTACAGCCTCCCGCCGCAGCGGAGAGGAGCGGGGCGGAGGGGGGGGGGTCTCCGCAGAGAAACCAGAATAGCAACAGGACCCCTCCCGCCCACCGTCTGGAGAGGAGCCCCGTCCAACATCCCGCACCGACCCCACCACGTGAGGCGGGGGGGGACACACTCACCGGCTGGCCCCGGCTCCCGCTCCCCGGCTCCTCCTCAGCGGGCACAGCTCTGCCCCATCTACAAACTCAGGTTCGGCTAGTCGGGGGAGGGGGGGGGAGGAGTGCCCAGAAAGCCGAGGCAGCTCCTGCCGCTGCCCGCCGGCCGCTCGTGCTCCAGCACAGACTCCCCGTCCTCCCTCACAGCGCGCGCGGCCGCAGCCACTATGGCGCGTGAGCGCTACCAGGGGCAGCGGTTGCGCTTCTGCCGAGCGCCCAACAGCTGCTCTAGCCAGAGAGCGCGAGCGCGCCCCCTCCTTGTCTCAGGCCCCGCCCCTTTAACTCTTCGGAGCCCACGTGGCTCGGCCACCGTTTGGGAGCGTGCGCGCGCGGGCCGCCTCCTCCTGTTAGTGCGCCCGAGCCGGCTCAAGGGCCTGCTCGCTTCGCGGTAGGGAGCCAGGATCTGGCTGAGGGAGCGTCCCACTCCCAGCCACTGGGGCTGCAGGCCTTGGCCCCTTAAGGGAAGGACAAATGGTGCGTTATGCCCATTGGCTGCAGCTGGTGTTTGGTCCGAGTATGGGCGGCCTGGTTCTGGGGCGGGTGTCAGAAGTGTCACGCCCTTAATTAGGCTGTAAAAAAAACAAATCTTTGTGATTCATGCCCTGCGCAGAGTGGGGTGAGGTGCACAGTCCGTTAACACACCCCCTGCCTAGTTTGGGACTCCACTCTAATCAGTAGGGGTTACACCAGGAATTAGTTTGGCTTAATGGGTGGGGATCAAATGTGTTTAGGAACCTAAACCCCACGTTTAGGGTTTAGTTGTAGAATCTCAGGGTTGGAAGGGACCTCAAGTCCAACCTGCTGCTCAAAGCAGGACCAACCCCCAAATGGCCTTCTCAAGGATTGAATTTATAACTATAGGTTTAGTAGGTCAATGCTTAAACCGCTGAGCTATTCCTCCCTCCCCAGAAGTTCTCTGAAGCAGGATTTGAACCTTGATCTCCAGTACCACATTACAGTACTTTAACTACAAGACCACCCATCTGCCCTCTCTGGTTGGGGTTGCCTGTTGGCTAGTTTGGCAGCTCCTTCCCTGTGGGTCCCATTCTAAAACATGAATCTTTCCCCATTCATTGTATAGGGAGCCTAGGTGTCTAATACAGGCTTTGTGAAGCACAGTGTGTTCCTCAGATTTTCTAGGTGCTTAAAAATTAGGCTCTGTGATGCTGAGCACTACAATGCCTGAGTCCCTTTGTGGATCCCACTCAATGCACTTAGCCAGCCAGTGAGAGAGACTGGCAAATGGAAAATTGAAAATCTAATTTTCCTCTCAGTTTTTAGTCGTTGTTCACTTTTTACATTTTACTCCGTTTGAACAATGACACTAGACTAATGATATCACTTTTGTTTATAGTCTGTGCCACAGAAACTTTCACATTTAGGCTCTCATGGTCCCAGCCTAATGCTGCAGTATCTGAGTTGCAAACACTGGACCAATTTATGTCCTTATATTAGATATGCATGCAAAATGCCCATTGAAGCCAGTATGAGTCACATGCATATGAAAGGGAAGAATTAGCCCTAGTGCACAAAAATATTTAAATCTAAAACAAACCACCAAAAAAAAAATCCCATTACCTGTTTTCATTCAAACTTAAAAAAAAAAAGTCTGTTAGTCTGTAAACCCATTTTTAAAATTGAATATATATTTTGCACTTAATCTATCTGATTATGTCACTTTAAGAAAACCAGATAGAGTGACGAACACATGATCACTCTGAGTAATGGCTCAATGCAATTCACACTGGCTCCTGCAATGGGAGTAGTAAGGGGGAGGAGGAATAAGGGCTTGCATAGTCAGAGCAATTTGGGGTAGAGTTCATTTGGGAAAAAAATTGGCTAGGTATTGATTTTCGTTTAACAGATTGGGGTTGTGCTCTACCACTAGATAACGAACAAGCTGACTTTTATACAGCCAGAAGAGTTAAAGGAAGCAGTGTATACAGCGAGCCCAGCAAAAGAAACCCAAGTAGCAGCCAGCATGTTAAAAATCCTTTTCAGATTAACAAGTTAATACACATAGTAAATATGATCTTGCCATTGTACGTGCAGTCTTAGTTTAGGAGGCCAGGCTGTAAAATTCCTCCTATAATTATTTACTATTTGAATTACAGTTGCAACCAAAGACTCCAGTCAGAAGTAGGTCATTGTATTGGAAGCTGTACAAACTCATGGAATGATGTGGTTCCTGTCCCCAAAGAGCTTACAGTCCTCTCAATATCTCAGCCACAAAGATTGGGAGCATGAATGGGGCTTAAAGACACCTTTGTCTCCCCTGTCTTGCACTGAGTACCATTGGACTAGACTGGAGATTACAGCCATAAAAAGTTGTGGACTCAGTCCTCTGTGTTATGAGGAAATGGGCCTCATTGGGTGGAATCATCTCTTTATTATATCCAGAGCTCAGATGCTCAGTACCCCTCTAAACATAATGATAGAGAACAGGGTTGCTAGTTTTGTGGTAAAACTCTGTTGGTGTTACTAGTACAACTGGAATATTTCTGTCTCTTCTCTTACCTAATACTCTTGGCATTGGGATAAAAGGGGGAAAGGCATACGCCCCCTTTATCCACCTATTATTGGAGGAATGCTCCCATTGGTAGTATCTTTGGGCCAAATTCTGTTCTGCTCCATGTAATTCCATCAGAGTCTGAAAAATTGTTATAACTACTGATTTAGCTGTGAGATCCAGCTTCAGAAGATCCTGTCCTTTTGACAAAGTGTTCCCTGTGTATAATCCAGTTGTTGTTAATCAGTGTGGCCGAATTGTTAAAGTGAGGGATGAGGCATCAGTATACTCTTTGGCTATGTTCCCATCTATTCACTGACTCACTGTGCAACCAGTGTGAATCCTGTAATTTCTGTGCTTCTGTTTACATTTCTGTAGTATGGATATAATAATGCACACTTCACAAGAGCTTTGTGATGGTAAGTTATTGAAGTACATTGAGATTTGTTTATGAAATACGGTTCTTATTATTACTTCTTAGATGAGTTTCAGTCTACTATCATGTTGGGTAACCCATGGAATATGTTCCACTTGTCACATGACATTATATTGCAGTCAATACATCCACAATTACTTTGCCATATTTGCCAACATCTGGGATATTGACTCCCTAGTTTATTTATTCTGCTGACATAGTGCACAAGGCAATCATAATGAACATTAGTGATCTCTTTTTATGAGGTTCTTTATGGCAAAGGATCTAGCTAGGAGTTTGTGGCAGATAATATGAAGTGGTGTCTCATGAAATATCCTCCAAATTGAGAATAAAAAAGGTCCAGTGAAGTGCTATGAAGGTGTTAAGCAACATGAGTGTAACCTGCATTTGATGAGAGATTGCACAATTTTAGGAGTTTTTAGCTGGAAAGAAAAATAATTCAAAGGGGTCATTAACATTATTAAGGATAAAGTAAAAAATGACCAATTTCTCCTTTTCTCTGACCCAAAATGAGATAATTAGGGGAACATTCAGTTATATTAAAAGACAGTATGTTTTGAACAAATGAAAGAGAATATTTCTTTACAAAATATAAAGTCTATTTATTTAGGCTCTTTCACATATTCCAGCAATGTGGTATTTTCACATGTGGAATTCAATGCCACAGGAGGAGGTAATCAAGACAAATATTGTGGCTAGATTTTTTTTAAAGGGTTGGATAATTTCATGACTGCTTACAGTATTGGTAACTGGACAAGCTGCTAATCAAATCTCATGCTTCAGAACACTAGTTCCCTGTGGGATCAAGAAAGGTTCTTTCTCCTATATACAATATTGCACAATTAGCTATCCTTGTTATTGGGATGGCATAGAGGGGAAAAATATTTTTTTCTAAAGCATTGTATTGTAAAGCAAGTGTTGACTACTGTTGGCATCAGGATGCCATACTTGTTGGACTAGATGAGCCAGCAGGCCAGATAGACAAAAGATCAATGATCTTTTATGCCTGTTCTGTTACTCCTCCCTCAATCATCTGTTAGGTCCAGTATTTTAGGGATATAAGAACCAAGATTTTTTTTTTAATTACTTTCCTCTCTGGGCATTAATGCTTTCAGACATCAATGTTGCCAAATATCTGTCAGAAATCTTCCCCAGTAGGACTGAGCAGGCCAGCCAGCTCAAAAATAGCAGGCATTGATTGGACTCAAGAATGGCAATGATTAGGTGGCTTTTCCTCAACTTTTGCAATATATATTATCATCTGTTTAGGTCAGTATTGATATAGAATCTGCCAAAAACTGCTTCCCTGTGATGGCTCAAGCAGAAACTCATAGTCCCAAATGATGATCAGTTCTTTTAGCTGGAAGCTAAAGTGACATGTGTTTGGAATATTTAGTTGTAGAAGTACTGTTCATTTTCTTTAATTGCATGAACATATTGTTGTAGGTGTTCTGTCTGTATACTTGAATTTTATTTTCCTTCAATGTGTGCAGCAGGGAGACGATATTATTTATAAGTGAAAATATTATGCTATTTCTTTGTGCAAGAATTATATTCTCCATGTGAATGTGGCAATCCTTTACTATTTTGTCTTAGACGGTGGAAGGATTACAATGAAAGGACAGTGTGTCTTGGAAGTCCACATTCCAGAAGGAACTTCATCTCCACTAGCTATAACGTACATAGTACAACTGGGAAGTGCCCATCTTTGATCTCTACCCCCAAAGATATTAATTTTAAATGTATCAATTATTCTCTAATGTATAACTCCGTTCCTCTGTGCTCAGCCCACATACATTCTCAGCTCTCAGCCCACATGGTTTAGAATAAAAAACTAACACCCTTCTTGGGGTTGGCTTTATTGACAAAAAGATTAGCATGAGATGACATGACATAAAATTAATCTCAAGCCTTATTCCCAAATGTGGATGCTCCAAGGGTTCTTACCTGAGGATTACACAGTCAACACCCTAGTTTCTTTCTTTATAGACAGCCATTCTAACCGCATCCCAGCCTCACACCCATGTAGGACATTGAGCCACCTGTCTCAGCAAACCCCCTTAAGCCTCCCAGAAGGATCAACATCTAATAAGAGAGTGGGGTATTTCAGGCAAATATTGTCAGCCTGTTACACACATATTCTGTCTAATTAGATGAAAGGCACTGAAGTAGTGTTTAAAAGGAAGTGATATAGTTAAATATGCTATGATGAATATTATTCTTTCCTGTCTTTCACCTTTCCCCAAGATATGTGCATGTTTTAGCATGGAACAAAGAATATCCATAGAAAAGCATAACCATAAAAAATTCTTTACATGCTATTCCATTCGGTCTTGGATCCTGTCAGAGTAGGGTGACCAAATGTCCCGATTTTATAGGGACAGTCCTGATTTTGGGGTCTTTTTCTTATATAGGCTCCTATTACCCCCCACCCCATCCCGATTTTTCACATTTGTTGTCTGATCACCCTATGTCAGAGGGAATCACCCCTCTCTGTCCTTCTCTGATAATTGTGTAGCTGATAAGCTACCTTATTACTTGTAACTTGCAACTGATGAATTGTTGCCCATACCTTGTAAAAAACTAGATGAAAAAAAAGCACAGCAAATAAATAATGGGTGCTTTGAAAGAAAAAGTGTGAACATTTTTTAAAATGACTAAATTGTAGAAAATTAGTTTAATGGAAAACAGAAACTAAAAAAGAACGAGGAAAAAAATAGATAAAGAAACCCCTCCCCCCGCCAAAAAGGTGAAATATGAAAATGAGTGAAGAACAAAGAGAAGGGAAACATGGTAAATTAACCTTGAAAAATATTTTTTATAATAGTATCTTTAATTTTATAGCACTTTTCATCTAAAAAACCAGGGATAATTTCACTTCCGACTGAAATATAACAACCCCAGGAGGAAAGCTTGGCAGTTGCCTAATAGCACACAGCTACACTTCAGAACAGTTTAAGAAAGGAAGTGAAGAAGAACATGATATCTAGTTGAACATGCAGAGAGAATTTAGGTAAGTAGAATGTAATCATCCAAATTGGAATTTGGACAGGACCCCAAAATTCACTCCTGAACTCTTACAAAACTGCCATCTGTTCTCTAACCATGAGCGATGAGGGCCATTTACTTCTCATTCAGTTATCAATTAAAGCCAAAGACCTTCATGTGGTGATTTGGCATGACTCATAGGAATGATCACATTAGGCTTCAGGTTCTGATGGGTTCCTAAATGAAAATTTTGTAGGGGGCAATACACAACAACAATATATTTATCAAAAGTGTTTAAGGCATTACATATCAAGGCAATAGATTGTTTTAGGTTTGCAATAACTGCAGTGCCACAAAAAAGATTAGTCATCCGCTGTCCACCAATTGCTGACCTATCATCCCAAAGCCTCTGCTCGTATACATTCCTGTCACTTTCCACCTGCATTGTCTCTATGCAAATTATGAAATACTATAAAAATGCTCCCCATAATCAACTTTTTAGGTTCAAGATAAAAATTAGAGGAATTCTAGAAAATTAGGGGAATTCTAAAAACAGTGGTATCTTCTCAGTAGCTATAAATTTTGCTGTTATTACCATATGTGATTCAAACTAGCCTATGGAAAGTGTATAAATTCAATGACATTCTTCCTCAGGAGTGGCAAGATGAGCTCCAGAAGATTGTCTAACTGAAAATATTGTGTGTATGCCCCTAGAAGTACTTGAATATGTCATTTAATGCATATGACTCATTCATTTCGTTTAGATTAAAATTTTCCTGTCTCATACAAATCTGGTGTTCTCCCACTGTTATTTACTGTATATCATTAACATGAAATTTGTTGGATCATGAAACTGAGGAAATGGGTAGTGTTTAGAGGAGGGAACAGGAAGTCGGGGTTCTTGGATATTATTCCTAACTCTTCCACTGATTCTGTGTGAGTACACAAGTCACGTAAGCTCTCCAGTTAACTGCCTCAGTAGATCCATTTTCAAAATGGTCTAAAATTACACTACCCTGTATCTATCTCATAAGAGTGTTAGGCGGCATAATTAATGTTTATAAAGGGTTCTGTGATCCTGGGATGAATGCAATAGTATCATTTATGTTAAAGAAATCAGCCTGGCTTCATTTTATTCAGGTTCTTGTACTGCACCATTCACTGTGATGTCCAAATACCTTCCAATGTTAAAAATAAACAAGGT
Source organism: Mauremys mutica (assembly GCF_020497125.1). Classification (NCBI taxonomy): domain Eukaryota; kingdom Metazoa; phylum Chordata; order Testudines; family Geoemydidae; genus Mauremys; species Mauremys mutica. Next base: position 233,309,759 of record NC_059073.1, read on the forward strand.
GACTAATGTTGATCATGTGTTCTCTCTGCATTTGTCCCTTACAGAGGCAATGATATATGAGGGGCGGTTGAAGTAATTAATTTAAATATAAGAAGTATGCTCTGTGTTGCTATTCAGGAAAGCACAGTTAAAGGGGAAGGGTAGTCCAGTGGTTAGGGCACAAGCCTAGGAATTAGGAGATCTAGGTTCAAGTTCTTGCTCTGCCACAGACTTTCTACATGACCTTGCTTGGGTCACTTAACCTCTGTGCCTCAATTCCCCATCTGTAAAATGGGAATAATAGCACTTCCCTATCTCACAGGAGTATTGAGTATAAACACGTTACAGATTGTGAAGTGCTCAGGAACTATGGTGAGGGATTCCATACAAGCACTTTAGATAGATAAAAGAAGGGGGATTTACATTTGGACCAGAAAGAAATGAGGTTTGTGTTTACTTTTAGGGTCTAATTCACCACTACCCTGCACCATACGTAGTCATTTACAGCACTGCAGTGAGTACAAAGTGAGAATGCTACCAGAGCAGAATGATAGTGTTTTAAGCCAAATCTGCACTAGTGTAAATAGTTACAAAAAGTGCAGGGCAATGGTGAATCCGGCTCTCTGGTCCAGCAGTAGTGAATTCCACGGTCGTGGGGTAGGCCCTGAGAAAGCCCTGTCGCCAGCCCATACAAACTTCACCCTGGAGTTTGATAGTTCCATTGTTCCACAGGGGCAGAACTGTCAAGGGCTATCCAGGTCATCACAGAAGCTTTGGTCTTTATTTTTTGTTGTGTTCCTTATTTGGGCTCTTGTTGCATATTTTGAAATCTATTTGGGCTTCAGTGAGGTGGAGATCTCTGTGGTATTAAAATCTGAATATAATCACTTCTGAGTGCAGCAACTCCTTTGTTTCAGCATCATTTCCTCAGTTCAGACAATAAAGGCTCACTAAAAAAAATAAATACAAAGACCCTGATTCTCATTTGCACTAAGGTCTCTTTTATACTGCCAGAATGTTGTATAGGGCCCTTAGTGTAAATAAGAATCAAGCCCCCAGAAGCCTTTTTTCATATTCAGTAGAATCAGAGCACAAAGGCAAAGACTTTTAATTAAAAAAAACTCAAATAAACTTGGGGAAGTTAAATCACTGTGGATCTCAGCATGTTAGAAAAGCTACAGATTGGTGGCCAACGTGAATGGACTTAGCTCACTTCCTAATAGATTGGTGTCCACATTACAAAAAAACCGAAACAAAACCACCACATGCTAAAGTAAAACTAATAAGGATTAGGAATCACCATGTTTCAGGGCAAAAAGTTAATCATCAGCTGTGGTCAGGAAGAAATATATGCCTCCCCCCCAATACACAATAATGCACAAGATTAGTATCCTCAGGAGTGCATACCCCTCTTCACTCTACTGCAAATATCTCTGGCTGCAAAAGGCAGCTCCTTTCCAGATCTCCTTGACCAGCTGCGAATCTTCTCAAGTCAGAGTATATTGCTCTGCATCCCTACAGCTTCTTGGGATGCCAGGGAAAGAATTAAGCACCTAATGAAAATCTTATAGAAGATGATCTTCAGTAGCAAGCATTGCTGCCTGTTCCCTGCTCTCTGCCCTGGCAAATTCATTTAAAGGGAACCACAAGCAGTTCTGGCAAGAATGACAGCAGTGTCAGAGGAGATTTTCTGCCTGAATGAAGAAAGAAAGAAGAAAATCAGGGGAGACAAAATATGAGGCAATTTTCAGAGTTAAACACTTTGGAGAGGGAAAAAAAGAAAGGATTAGGATAGGTATTTTACTGTATCTGACTTTCACATATTTTAAAAGTGTTAATTTTAATTACAACCACATTTAAGGACCAGATTCTCACTTCAATTAGGCATGACATCATTGGGAGCTGCAAGTGTATATCTAATGAAAAAATCTGGCTTAACTCTGCATACCTTTCCTACTTACTTTTCTCTTAAATTTCCATATACTTTTTTAAGGGTCAGAACCTGTGGATTTAGGATATAGGCCAGTTTGTCCTAAATGTGCCTTAGAACAGAGGATTGAGCTTTTTGGGGCAAGTTTTCGGAGACGCTTCAACCAAACTAATTTTGTAACCACCATTGTAGATGCAAGTGGTAAAATACAGAAATCTAATTACCTGTTTTACCCAATCTAGTTAGTTTGGTGTATAAACCCTACCATTTGTTCCTGTAGTTAGTTTCAGGCATGAAATTAGAGGCCAGTTGTGAAGACTTGGCTCAGAAGCACCAATTTTGCCCTTACATACACAGGTATAACTCCCATTACAGCGTCACCCCCATTATGAAGTGCATCCATGAAAGCCAAGGTGGAGTTGGGTTCTCTCATCCCTTTGGGCCAGCTGTTCTCATGCAAGTGGACTGCAAAGCTGATGCATGAACCCATGGGGAATACCCACAGTGCCAGGAACCTTCTGTGGGAGTCACAGAACCAGCTCTGCATACCTTTTCCCTAACAGGAAGCCATAGCACAAGGAGCTTTTCAGGGCATTCTTATGCCCTAGTTATTCTCCACAGCTGCAGTGGCCTATAGGTACCATTGCAGTAGGAGCAAAAGTTAGGGCAGCTGTCACCTGCACTGAGGGCCTAATTGATCATTTGGCAGCCCTCTGAATAGGAGAGGTGAAAGCCCTCCAGTCCTTTGCAAGTGCTGACACAGGACTGAATTCCCCTGTTAATGTTTATATCCCACAGTTATGAAATCTATTACCTTTTCACATTCAGAGACGAATCTGAGTTTTTAAATCAAAACTGAACTGAGTATGTCTGATGCTTTATATTGCATTGAGTTTAGGAAACCCCAGGATCTGTGGGGGTGTATAATTTAAAAAATATTTATTAATTTATAGTAAAAACATCCCTGTTTTAGTGTTTTCTAATGCTATGTCTCCTTTCTCCACCCCATTGTCTGTCTTGTCTATTTAGATTGTAAGCTCTTCAGGGCAAGGGCTGTCTACAAGTGTATTGGGACAGTGCCTAGCATGATGGGGCCCTGTCATTGGTCAGTTCCTAGGCACTATCGTAAAAATAATAGAATGTAATATTATTTTGAATGTGGTTTTTTTCCTTTTTTTTTAGTCATGTCACCTTAATGCTCACTTTGGTTCCCCCTTCTTCTTTCAGACTTCCTGCTCTGACTCCAGACTTCAGCAGATTTCTACCTGACATCAGTGCTTGCATGGTTTTTCAAAAGCACTTCACCCACCATAGTGCTTCTTTTCAACATTTGGTTGGGTTTTTTTAATTAATAAAAGTCAAATTGTGAGGGGTCTTTAAAGCTCAGGGTTTTTTTAAAAAATAAAAAGTTAAAAAGCTGTAAAAAGTCAGGGGGATAGTTTCTGAAAGTGACAGTTGAGCTAGTGCCATCAAAGGAATAGAAAAAATCATTTTTTTTCAGCAGAGACTGTCAGTGGGTTTTAATGCTGCTTCATTTATGGCTGTTTCAAGGTTGATTTTCATTTCTCATTAGAGAAAAAAAATCTAGAGAATCAAACGCTTTTCACTAAAATGTGAAAGTTAAAAGCAGTAGTGTCCTGGGTACAGAACTGTTCAAAGCTGTGCTGGGTAATACTGGTAACTATTTGCCATGTAATTGTGTATCAGGATTCAACCTAAAGGATCCCAAAACACTTTATAAACTGATACACATGTGTAAAGGCATCATTTCATTTATCACAGAAATACAGTAACCTGCAGGGGAGAGGCAGCAGCAGTGAGCAGCTGTTCTACACAATACTTTAGGACATGGTGTGAAGAAGAATACCCGAATTCAAATGAAACTACAGGTTGATTTTAGGAAGGAGGTAAGTAATTTGGCTGGGTCACTCAGGGGTTAACTTTTCTACTCTTACAAATGCTGCTATCTGTTTTTAATCACTGCAAGTGGTCAAGTTCCTTATTTTACATCTTAGGCAGATGGCAGAGGCCCAGATCCTCAACTGTGGCCAAAGAATGTACAGCACAACTTGTGTGTGTGTGTGAAGGAGTGGCCTTAAGACACTTTTGCAGTCCCCTAATCATTGTCCAGTTGTGTGCTGGAATAAGTTAGAGCCTGAATGCGACTGGGGATTACCAGGGTACAGGGAATCCCCAGTCATGCTCCCGTTTTATATGGAAGGGGAATGCTGCAGGAGCCATTACACCAGCTCTACAACACAGTGGATCACCCATGCTGGAGTGATCCTCCTGTAACCATCTACACTGGCTTTTGGACCAATGGCAGCATGGCACAAAGTGGCCCTAATGCATGGAAGAATCTGGGTCACCAACTTCAAAAACACAATTTCCCATGCCAAAATTCTGGTTCAGTGCTGCTTCTGAAGGAGGTGTGCCATCTACTGAATCACCTATGCCACTTCCTGCAGAACCTGGTGTTCCTTGGAGGTCTCCCATTCAACTATTGATAAGATAGGCAGCGCTGGGCTTTGTGAGAGCTAATAGACTCACCGCCCAAGATGTAAGTAGAATTGAGGCTTGAACGTAGCCTAAAAGAGCCAATGTATAAATCAAGCTTTAAAATTCCAAGTAGTTATAAGAAAATAAGAATGGCCATACTGGGTCAGACCAAAGGACCATCTAGCCCAGTATCCTGTCTTTCGACAGTGGCCAATGCCAGGTGCCCCAGAGGGAATGAACAGAACAGGTAATCACCCCCACGTGATCGCCCCCTTTTTGCCCATTCCCAGCTTCTGGCAAACAGAGGCGAGGGACACCATTCCTGTCCATCCTGGCTAATAGCCAATGATGGACCTATCCTCCATGAACTTATCTACTTCTTTTTTGAACCCTGTTATAGACTTGGCCTTCACAGCATCCTCTGGCAAGGAGTTCCACAGGTTAACTGTGCATTGTATGAAAAATACTTCCTTTTGTTTGTTTTAAACCTGCTGCCTATTAAGTTCATTTGGTGACCCATAGTTCTTCTGTTATTAGGAGTAAATAACAGTTCCTTATTTACTTTCTCCACACCAGTCATGATTTTATAGACCTTTATCATATCCCCCCCAGTTGTCTCTTTTCCAAGCTGAAAAGTCCCACTATTATTTTTTTTTGAGATGGGGCAACCACATCTGCATGTAGTATTCAAGATGTGGGCCTACCATGGATTTATATAGAGGCAATGTGATAATTTCTGTCTTATTATCTATCCTTTTGTTAATGATTCCCAACATTCTCTTCGCTTTTTTGACTGCCACTGCACATTGAGTAGATGTTTTCAGAGAACTAGTCACAATGACTCCAAGATCTTTCTTGAGTGGTAACAGCTAATTTAGACCACATCATTCTATATGTATAGTTGGGATTATGTTTTTCACTGTGCATTACTTTGCATTTATCAACATTGAAGTTCATCTGCCATTTTGTTGCCCAGTCACGCAGTTTTGAGAGATCCTTTTGTAGCTCTTCACAGTCTGCCTGGGACTTAACTATCTTGAGTAGTTTTGTATAATCTGCAAATTTTGCCACCTCACTGTTTACCCCTTTTTCCAGATCATTTATTAATATGTTAAATAGGACTGGGCCTAGTATTGTTAAATAGGACTGGGCCCAGTCCACCTGGGGGACACCACTATTTACCTCTCTCCATTCTGAAAATTGACCATTTATTCCTGGCATTTGTTCCCTATCTTTTACCCAGTTACCAATCCATGAGAAGACCTTCCCTCTTATCCCATGACAGCTTTCTTTGCTTAAGAGCCTTTGGTGAAGGACCTTGTCAAAGGCTTTCTGAAGATCTAAGTACACTATATCCACTGGATCCCCTTTGTCCACATGCTTGTTGACCGCCTCAAAGAATTCTAGTAGATTGGTGAGGCATGACTTCCCTTTACAAAAACCATGTTGACTCTTCCCCAACAAATTATGTTAATATATGTGTCTGACAATTTTGTTCTTTACTGTAGTTTCAACTGGTTTGCCCGGTACTGAAGTCAGGCTTATTGGCCTGTAATTGCTGGGATCAACTCTGGAGACCTTTTTAAAAATTGGCATCACATTAGCTTTCCTCCAGTCATTTGGTACAGAAGCTGATTTAAATGATAGGTTACAGACTACAGTTAGTAGTTCTGCAATTTCACATTTGAGTTCCTTCAGAACTCTTGGGTGAATACCATCTGGTCCTGGTGACTTATTACTGTTTAGTTTATCAATTTGTTTCGAAACCTCCTCTAATAATACCTCAATCTGGGACAGTTCCTCAGATTTGTCACCTAAAAAGAGGAATGGCTCAGGTTTGGGAATCTCCATCACATGCTCAACTGTGAAGACCAATGCAAAGAATTGATTTAGTTTCTCTGCAGTGGCCTTATAATCCTTGAGTGCTCCTTTAGCATCTCAATCATCCAGTGGCCCCACTGGTTGTTTAGCAGGCTTCCTGTTTCTGATGTACTTAAAAATATTTTGCTATTACTTTTTGAGTCTTTGGCTAGCTGTTCTTCAAATTCTCTTTTGGCCTTTCTAATTATATTTTTACATTTCATTTGCTACAGTTTATGCTCCTTTCTATTTTCCTCACTAAGATTTAACTTCCACTTTTTAAAGGATGCCTTTTTACCTCTCACTGCTTCTTTTACTTTGTTGTTTAACCACGGTGGCACTTTTTTGTTTCTTTTACTATGTTTTTTTCATTTGGGGTATACATTTAAGTTGAGCATCTGTTATGGTGTGTTTAAAAAGTTTCCATGCAGCTTGTAGGGATTTCACTTTTGGCGCTGTACCTTTTAATTTCTGTTTAACTAACTTCCTCATTTTTGTGTAGTCCCCCTTTCTGAAATTAAATGATACGGTGTTGGGCTGCTGTGGTGTTTCCCCCGCCATAGGGATGTTTTGATTTAATTATATTATGGTCACTGTTACCAAGCAGTCCAGCTATATTCACCTCTAGGACCAGATCCTGTGCTCCACTTAGGACTAAATCAAGAATTGCCTCTCCTCTTATGGGTTCCAGGACTAGCTGCTCCAAGAAGTAGTCTTTAAGGTGTCAAGAAACTTTATCTCTGTAACCTGTCCTGAGGTGATATGTACCCAGTCAATATGAGGATAGTTGAAATCGCCCATTATTATTGATTTTTTTTATTTTAATAGCCTGTCTAATCTACCTGAGCATGTCACACTCACTATCACCATCCTGGTCAGGTGGTCAGTAATAGATCCCTACTGCTATATTCTTATTATTAGAGCATGGAATTACTATCCATAGAAATTCTGTTGTACTGTTTGGTTCATATAAGATTTTTACTTCATTTGATTCTACTCTTTCTTTCACATATAGTGCCATTCCCCCACCAGCATGACCTGTTCTGTCCTTCTGATATATTTTGTGCCCTGGTATTACTGTGTCCCATTGATTCCACCAAGTTTCTGTGATGCCTGTTATATCAATATCCTCATTTAAAATGAGGCAAGACTTCTAGCATTGGTATATAAGCACTTTAAAAACTTGTCACTTTCTAGCTGTCTGCTATTACATGATGTAATTGAATGGGACTTTTCTTCATTTGACTGTTTCTCATCAGATCCTACCTGTATTTTATCATCTTCCATCCTCTCCTCCTTACTAGGACATAGAGAATCTCCATTAATAGATCCTCCCGTAAGGGATGTCACTGTCCAAACCACATGCTCCTCTGCACCTGTCGCTTTCCCCCAATCCTTAGTTTAAAAACTGCTCTACGACCATTTTAATTTTAAATGCCAACAATCTGGTTCTATTTTGGTTTAAGTGGAGCCCATCCTTCCTGTATAGGCTCCCCCTTTCCCAAAAGTGTCCCCAGTTCCTAATAAATCTAAACACCTCCTCCCTACACCATTGTCTCATCCACGCATTGAGACACCTCATTTAAATAGCTTAAAATAAAAATTAAAAAATTGAGATTCAAACTTTTTCTATCAGAATGAATGGTGACCTCCAGTATCTGCCAACCTCCAGTATCTACCAATGGCAAAGCCATTCACATGGATGGAGACCCTCTCTGTTCTCTGTAGCATCACAGCTTTTGTAGTGCCTTTCACCTTTTGATGTCCTGGAAACTCTTCTTAGGAGCGAGAGGGGTGTCATGTCACAGTGGTGGAAATGGCATAAATTAATGCTGACAGGGTTAAGGAGGTGCTTCTGGGTCACCATTGAAAGCCGGCCATAGAGCTGACATTCCCTGCTCTGCATCCATCCTCTTGTCAGGATCTGCAGCTGTTCACTCTCTTCCACTTGCAGAAGCAGAAGGGAACATATGGCTCAGTATATTCATGTTTTACATCTTGCTCTTCTTTCCCCATGACCTGTTTAAGAGAATGTGTCAAAAATCTTGCCTTTTTCAGTTGGATTTGGAGATGACTATTACTGGGTACAAATTGATGGTGTCTGTTCTGTTTAGAATTAAAAAAAAAATTCTTAACCCAATAGACAAACATAATTTGGGATCAGTTCTGGTGCATCAAGTTTAAAGTACAAATTTTAAAAAGTCATTACAAAGAGTAAACTAAATTTCCCATTCCTTTTTACTATAATTATTTTTTTCATAAAATAAAAATGCATTCAATAAAATGCACACAAAATAATTTTCATATTTTCATTATAGACATTCCTTGGTAAATACAAAAGATCCGTATTATTACAGCAATAAGACACAACAAGGTATACGTTGGCCATTAATACACTTCCTGGGTGGTTGAAGTTACTCGGCCTTTTGCTTCACAATGCGTATAAGGCACATTTTAATAGACCATTAAAACATGGCCTATTGTGTCTTATTGCTGAAGTAATCTATTATCTGAATTAACAAGAACTGTGCTAGAAGCTCTTTTGGAGTGAAACAAGTGGAATTCAGATGAGACCATATTTCATACTTTTTGCCTGGGAAATGAATGAGAGCACTGTTCTCCAAGTACGATACTCTCCATTTACAGTTGGGAAAACCAGAAACGTCTAGTGTTTCTAAAAAGGTCTAGAACTTTTTGGAAAGATTTTGAGTCAGATTGTCCCCTCTACCTCAGTGGGGTATGTGAATGACTTAATGCATGGATACTTCAGCTATGAACACTATAGAAAAACCAAGGATGGATGGATGGATAGGCATAGAAGGAATGGGTAACATGCCTGCCACAATACCATTCTCTCCACTTCCTCTGGAGTTTTGTAGGTTGGGCCTCTGTAATACTTGAACGTGAGAGAGAATGGATAAGAGGGACAGCTGCTCTCACTGTAATTATTCTCTGTGGACCCTGTAGATTTCTGATTGCGAGTTAATGTGCTTCAAGGATTAACTCCTGCTAGGTCATCTTCATGGACTCTCAGTCCCTAGCCCAGGGGAGGGCAAACTACGGCCTGCAGGCCAGATCCGGCCCATCAGTGCTTTCAATCCAGCCTGTGGGAGTGCCAGCCCCATGACACAGCGGGGCTAAGGCACGCTTCCTGCTTGCCCTGGCCCCGCGCTGCTCCCGGAAGCAGCTGGCACCATGTCCGTGAGGCCCCTGTGGGAGGGAGGGCAGAGGGCTCTGTGGGCTGCCCTCGCCTGCAAACACTGTCCCCCGCAGCTCCCATTGGCTGGCAATGGGGAACTGCGGCCAAAGGGAGCTTCAGGGGTGGTACCCACAGGCTAGGGCAGCATGCGGCCGAGCCGCTTGCCCCACCCCATCCCACCCATGCCAGACATGCTGGCCACTTCTGGCAGAGCGCGGGGCCAGGGCAGGCAGTGAGCCTGCCTTAGCCCCATTGCGCACCACTGCACCCCGGAGCCACTCGAGGTAAGTGGTGCCAGGCCAGAGCCCGCACCTCAAACCCCTCGTGAACCCCGCACCCCAACCCCCTGCCTTGAGTCCCCTAGCCCCCTGCCTTGAGCCCCCTTCCACACTCCTCACCCCCTCCTGCACCCAACCCCCCTGCCCTGAGCTCCCAACCCCCTGCCTTGAACTCCCTGCGGCACACCTCCTGCACCCCAAACCCTGCTCTGAGCCCCCTCCTGCACCAAGCCCCTGCCCTGAGCCCTCACCGCATCCTGCACCCCTCCTGCACCCAGACCCCTTGTCCTGAGCCCCTTCCTGCACCCACCCCCTCTTGCACCCCAACCCCTTGCCCCGAGCCCCTTCCTGCACACCAAACCCCCTCCTACATAAGAACATAAGAACGGCCGTACCGGGTCAGACCAAAGGTCCATCTAGCCCAGTATCCTGTCTACCGACAGTGGCCAATGCCAGGTGCCCCAGAGGGAATGGACCTAACAGGCAATGATTAAGTGTTCTTTCTCCTGCCATCCATCTCCATCCTTTGACAAACAGATGCTACGGACACCATTCCTTAACCATCCTGGCTAATAGCCATTAATGGACTTAGCCACCATGAATTTATCCAGGTCTCTTTTAAATGCTGTTATAGTCCTAGCCTTCACAACCTCCTCAGGTAAGGAGTTCCACAAGTTGACTGTGTGCTGTGTGAAGAAGAACGTCTGTATTTGTTCTAAACCTGCTGCCTACCAATTTCATTTGGTGACCCCTAGTTCTTGTATTATGGGAATAAGTAAATAACTTTTCCTTATCCACTTTCTTCACATCACTCATGATTTTATATACCTCTATCATATCCCCCCTTAGTCTCCTCTTTTCCAAGCTGAAGAGTCCTAGCCTCTTTAATCTCTTCTCATATGGGACCCATTCCAAAGCCCTAATCATTTTAGTTGCCCTTTCCTGAACCTTTTCTAGTGCCAGTATATCTTTTTTGGGATGAGGAGACCACATCTGTACGCAGTATTCGAGATGTGGGCATACCATCAATTTATATAAGGGCAATAATATATTCTCAGTCTTATTCTCTATCCCCTTTTTAATGATGCCTAACATCCTGTTTGCTTTTTTGACCGCCTCTGCACACTGTGTGGACATCTTCAGAGAACTATCCACGATGACTCCAAGATCTTTTTCCTGACTTGTTGTAGCTAAATTAGCCCCCATCATATTGTATGTATAGTTGGGGTTATTTTTTCCAATGTGCATTACTTTACATTTATCCACATTAAATTTCATTTGCCATTTTGTTGCCCAATCACTTAGTTTTGTGAGATCTTTTTGAAGTTCATCACAGTCTGCTTTGGTCTTAACTATCTTGAGCAGTTTAGTATCATCTGCAAACTTTGCCACCTCACTGTTTACCCCTTTCTCCAGATCATTTATGAATAAGTTGAATAGGATTGGTCCGAGGACTGACCCTTGGGGAACCCCACTAGTTACCCCTCTCCATTCTGAGAATTTACCATTAATTCCTACCCTTTGTTCCCTGTCCTTTAACCAGTTCTCAATCCATGAAAGGACCTTCCCTTTTATCCCATGACAGCTTAATTTACGTAAGAGCCTTTGGTGAGGGACCTTGTCAAAGGCTTTCTGGAAATCTAAGTACACTATGTCCACCGGATCCCCCTTGTCCACATGTTTGTTGACCCCTTCAAAGAACTCTAATAGATTAGTAAGACACAATTTCCCTTTACAGAAACCATGTTGACTATTGCTCAACAGTTTATGTTTTTCTATGTGTCTGACAATTTTATTTTTAACTATTGTTTCGACTAATTTGCCCGGTACTGACGTTAGACTTACTGGTCTGTAATTGCCGGGATCACCTCTAGAGCCCTTTTTAAATATTGGCGTTACATTAGCTAACTTCCAGTCATTGGGTACAGAAGCCAATTTAAAGAACAGGTTACAAACCTTAGTTAATAGTTCCGCAACTTCACATTTGAGTTCTTTCAGAACTCTTGGGTGAATGCCATCTGGTCCCGGTGACTTGTTAATGTTAAGTTTATCAATTAATTCCAAAACCTCCTCTAGTGATACTTCAATCTGTGACAGTTCCTCAGATTTGTCACCTACAAAAGCCGGGTCAGTTTTGGGAATCTCCCTAATATCCTCAGCCGTGAAGACTAAAGCAAAGAATCCATTTAGTTTCTCCGCAATGACTTTATTGTCTTTAAGCGCTCCTTTTGTACCTCAATCATCAAGAGGCCCCACTGGTTGTTTAGCAGGCTTTCTGCTTCTGATGTACTTAAAAAACATTTTGTTATTACCTTTGGAGTTTTTGGCTAGCCGTTCTTCAAACTCCTCTTTGGCTTTTCTTATTACACTCTTGCACTTAAGTTGGCAGTGTTTATGCTCCTTTCTATTTGCCTCACTAGGATTTGACTTCCACTTTTTAAAGGAAGTCTTTTTATCTCTCACTGCTTCTTTTACATGGTTGTTAAGCTACGGTGGCTCTTTTTTAGTTCTCGTGTTTCTTAAATTGGGGTATACATTGAAGATGGGCCTCTATTATGGTGTCTTTAAAAAGCGCCCATGCAGCTTGCAGGGATTTCACTTTAGTCACTGTACTTTTTAACTTCTGTTTAACTAACTCCCTCATTTTTGCATAATTCCCCCTTTTGAAATGAAATGCCACAGTGTTGGGCTGTTGAGATGTTATTCACACCACAGGGATGTTGAATGCTATTGTATTATGGTCACTATTTCCAAGCGGTCCTGTTATAGTTACCTCTTGGACCAGCTCCTGCGCTCCACTCAGGACTAAATCTAGAGTTGCCTCTCCTCTTGTGGGTTCCCATATCAGCTGCTCCATGAAGCAGTCATTTAAAGTATCGATACATTTTATCTCTGCATTTCATCCTGAAGTGAAATGTTCCCAGTCAATATGGGGATAATTGAAATCCCCCACTATTATTGAGTTCTTAATTTTGATAGCCTCTCTAATTTCCCTTAGCATTTCATCATCACTATTACTGTCCTGGTCAGGTGGTTGATAATAAATCCCTAATGTTATATTCTTATTAGAGCATGACATTTCTATCCATAGAGATTCTATGGAACCTGTGGATTCACTTAAGATTTTTACTTCATTTGATTCTACATTTTCTTTCACATGTAGTGCCACTTCCCCACTCCCCCCACACGACCTGTTCTGTTCTTCCGATATATTTTGTACCCCGGAATGATTGTGTCTCATTGATTGCTCTCAGTCCATCAGGTTTCTTTGATGCCTATTATATCAATATCCTCCTTTATCACAAGGCACTCTAGTTCACCCATCTTATTATTTAGACTTCTAGCATTTGTGTACAAGCACTTTAAAAACTTGTCACTGTTTATTTGTCTGCCCTTTTCTGATGTGTCAGAATCTTTTTTATGTGAATGTTTATCATCTGATCTGGCCCTTATATTATCCTCTTCCATCCTTTGCTCCTGACTATAACCTGGAGATTCTCTATCATTAGACTCTCCCCTAAGAGAAGTCTCTGTCCGATCCACATGCTCCTGTGCAGCAGTCGGCTTTCCCCCATCTCCTAGTTTAAAAACTGCTCTACAACCTTTTTAATGTTTAGTGCCAGCAGTCTGGTTCCACTTTGGTTTAGGTGGAGCCCATCTCTCCTGTATAGGCTCCCCCCATCCCAAAAGTTTCCCCAGTTCCTAGTGAATGTAAACCCCTCCTCTCTACACCATCGTCTCATCCACACATTGAGACACCCCATCTCCCTGCCCCAGCCCTACATTCATGGCCCTGAATACAATTTACCCACCCAGATGTGTCCCTCAGGCCAAAAAGTTTGCCTACCCCTGCCCTATCCCCTCCCACTAGAGAGGATGATCTAAGGAAAACTTCTATCAACAGTCATGTCATGGAGTTTCTTGGATGCACTGCATCTCCTGTCCCTTCCATGGATATCTTTGCAGGAAATGATGGTTTGACTATTGTGCTTTAAAATCCTAGTGGCTGTGTCCCCGTTTCCTCTCCCTGTATCAACATTCAGTCAGTGTTATCAGAGTTGAAAATTAGTTGCTTCCAAGACTGCAGAGCATGTCAAATTAAAGAAAGGATCTCTTAAACCAGAACAGAGTAATTAAAACACAATCTAAATTTACTCCTCACTCTAGAGATCCTAATCCATTTTCCTGTGTCTGTCTTTTAGATTATAAACCCTTTGTGGCAAGGTTTCTTTTTATATTTGTGTCTTATACTTTTTCAAATAATAATAATAGCAAAATAATAATAATAGCAGCAGCCCCAAAACTAGTCTACAATCATAGTTAGCAAATAGGCCAAAGTATATCTGTATTCTAGTGCATTTAGAAAAAATACATTAGTGCAGCAAATAAGCTATGACAATATAGAGAGATGTGGAAGTGACTCAAAGCAAGTTAGAAAAAAAAAGAATCTCTGTTTATTCAGAACTGAACTAAATGGGGAATCTGACATATTGATCTGACAGTATTAAACCTTAACATTGTATTATTTTGATGGTTTTGTACCTACATACTTTAACATCACAGAGCTAAAACTGTGATGTTGCATGCCCTGTTTATCAAAAAACTGTATGAACAAAAGAGAAGGAATTTGTTTCTTCATCATCTTCATATTTGTGTTGTTGATTCCACATTTTATTTTACATTTTTCATTCAATTAGGATACATTCGGATGCTATTAATTGGAAACACAATGCATTATTAATAATAAGGGAATGTTTCATTTAAGCTTCAGAGCTCTGGTTAGGTGAGGAGCTAAATGCTTCCTGAAAAGGAGACAAGGGTCTTTCAGGAGGTGCTCAGCACCCCTCAGGACTGCACCCCAGATCTCTGATATTTATATTCTATTAATATTTTAAAAGATTTTCAATAATGTTTCTGTTGCCTTCATTAAATAATGTGATGTTTAACATAAGAACATAAGAACATAAGAAAGGCCATACCGGGTCAGACCAAAGGTCCATCTAGCCCAGTATCTGTCTACTGACAGTGGCCAATGCCAGGTGCCCCAGAGGGAGTGAATCTAACAGGCAATGATCAAGTGATCTCTCTCCATGTTTGTTGACCCCTTCAAAGAATTCTAATAGATTAGTAAGACATGATTTCCCTTTACAGAAACCATGTTGACTATTGCTCAACAGTTTATGTTTTTCTATGTGTCTGACAATTTTATTCTTTACTATTGTTTCAACTAATTTGCCCGGTACCGACGTTAGACTTACCGGTCTGTAATTGCCGGGATCACCTCTAGAGCCCTTTTTAAATATTGGCATTACATTAGCTAACTTCCAGTCATTGGGTACCGAAGCCGATTTAAAGGACAGGTTACAAACCTTAGTTAATAGTTCCGCAACTTCACATTTGAGTTCTTTCAGAACTCTTGGGTGAATGCCATCTGGTCCCGGTGACTTGTTAATGTTGAGTTTATCAATTAATTCCAAAACCTCCTCTAGTGACACTTCAATCTGTGACAGTTCCTCAGATTTGTCACATACAAAAGCCAGCTCAGGTTTGGGAATCTCCCTAACATCCTCAGCCGTGAAGACTGAAGCAAAGAATCCATTTAGTTTCTCCGCAATGACTTTATCGTCTATAAGCGCTCCTTTTGTATTTTGATCATCAAGGGGCCCCACTGGTTGTTTAGCAGGCTTCCTGCTTCTGATGTACTTAAAAAATATTTTGTTATTACCTTTGGAGTTTTTGGCTAGCCGTTCTTCAAACTCCTCTTTGGCTTTTCTTATTACACTCTTGCACTTAAGTTGGCAGTGTTTGTGCTCCTTTCTATTTGCCTCACTAGGATTTGACTTCCACTTTTTAAAGGAAGTCTTTTTATCTCTCACTGCTTCTTTTACATGGTTGTTAAGCCACGGTGGCTCTTTTTTAGTTCTTTTACTGTTTTTCTTAATTTGGGGTATACATTGAAGTTGGGCCTCTATTATGGTGTCTTTAAAAAGGCACATGCAACTTGCAGGGATTTCACTTTAGTCACTGTACCTTTTAACTTTTGTCTAACTAACCCCCTCATTTTTGTATAGTTCCCCCTTTTGAAATGAAATGCCACAGTGTTGGGCAGTTGTGTTCTTCCCACCACAGGGATGTTGAATGCTATTGTATTATGGTCACTATTTCCAAGCGGTCCCGCTATAGTTACCTCTTGGACCAGCTCCTGTGCTCCACTCAGGATTAAATCTAGAGTTGCCTCTCCTCTTGTGGGTTCCCGTACCAGCTGCTCCATGAAGCAGTCATTTAAAGTATCGAGAAATTTTATCTCTGCATTTCGTCCTGAAGTGAAATGTTCCCAGTCAATAGGGGGATAATTGAAATCCCCCACTATTATTGAGTTCTTAATTTTGATACCCTCTCTAATTTCCCTTAGCATTTCATCATCACTATTACTGTCCTGGTCAGGTGGTCGATAATAGATCCCTAATGTTATATTTTTACTAGAGCATGAAATTTCTATCCATAGAGACTCCATGGAACATGTGGATTCGCTTAAGATTTTTACTTCATTTGAATCTACACTTTCTTTCACATATAGTGCCACTCCTCCCCCTGCACGACCTGTTCTGTCCTTCCGATATATTTTGTACCCCGGAATGATTGTGTCCCATTGGTTGCTCTCAGTCCACCAGGTTTCTGTGATGCCTATTATATCTATATCCTCCTTTATCACAAGGCACTCTAGTTCACCCATCTTATTATTTAGACTTCTGGCATTTGTGTACAAGCACTTTAAAAACTTGTCCCTGTTTATTAGCCTGCCTTTTTCTGATGTGCCAGATTCTTTTTTATGTGACTGTTTATCATCTGATCCGGCCTTTACATTATACTTTTCAGTCCTCTGCTCCTGACTATAACCTGGAGATTCTCTATCATCAGACTCTCCCCTAAGAGAAGTCTGTGTCCGATCCACACACTCCTCTGCAGCAGTCGGCTTTCCCCCATCTCCTAGTTTAAAAACTGCTCTACAACCTTTTTAATGTTTAGTGCCAGCAGTCTGGTTTCACTTTGGTTTAGGTGGAGCCCGTCTCTCCTGTATAGGCTCCTCCCATCCCAGAAGTTTCCCCAGTTCCTAATGAACGTGAATCCCTCCTCTCTACACCATCGTTTCATCCACGCATTGAGACTCTGAAGCTCTGGCTGCCTACCTGGCCCTGCGCGTGGAACTGGGAGCATTTCCTAAAATGCTACCATAGAGGTCCTGGATTTCAGTCTCTTCCCTAGCAGCCTAAATTTGGCTTCCAGGACATTCCCTATGTCATTGATACCTACATGTACCACGACCACCGGCTCCTCCCCAGCACTACACATAAGTCTATCTAGATGCCTCGAGAGATCCGCAACCTTCGCACCAGGCAGGCAAGTCACCATATGGTTCTCCCGGTCATCACAGACCCAGCTATCTACATTTCTAATAATCGAATCTCCCATTACTAACACCTGCCTTTTCCTAGAAACTGGAGTTCCCTCCCCCGGAGAGGCAACCTCAGTGCGAGAGGCAACCCCAGCACCATCTGGAAGGAGGGTCCCAACTATGGGAAGGTTTCCCTCTGCTCCCATTGACTGCTCTGCTTCCCTGGGCCTTTCTTCCTCCTCAACAGCACAGGAGCTGTCTGAGCGGAGGTGGGACAATTCTATAGTGTCCCGGAAAGCCTCATCAACATACCTCTCTGCCTCTCTTAGCTCCTCCAGTTCCGCCACCCTGGCCTCCAAAGTCCTACATGGTCTCTGAGGGCCAGGAGCTCCTTGCACCGACTGCACACATATGCCACCCGCCCACAGGGCAGGTAATCATACATGCTACATTCAGTGCAATAAACTGGATAGCCCCCACCCTGCTGCTGGGCTTCTGCCTGCATTGTCTCCTAGTTAATGTAAGGGTGGTTTAAAGAAAGAGGTTTTGAATGTAGTTTGGTTTATAGGTTTTAGGATTTTAGGGGGGGACCACAGGGAAGGGGTTACGGCTGGCGAGGGACTCCCGCTCCCTTCCCACTCCCCTTCTAAACTCCCTTGCGAAACTCCCTGTTAGCAGCCCCTGTTCGCAAAGCTCCCTGGTCTTTTGGCTTGTGGTGGCCAAAAGAAAAATCTAATCCTTCCTGTGCTGAGCACCTCTTGCCAGGCATAGAGTGCACTCAGTTCCCAATGAGTCAATAGGTTGAGGACACCTTGCAGAACTGGATTGCCTACCCCATTAGCACCCTCTACTCTCATTGACTTCAGTAGGAGTTGAGAATTCTCAGCCCCTCTGAAGAGGTTTTCAACACCTTTCACAACCAAGCCCTTAATTTCCAGTGAAAATGGCTCATGCAAATGTATATAGGCTTGTAGAAAAAGTCTGTGTTTTCTATTTCAGAAGGTACTTAGTCAAAATGTTGGGTCTGATCTAGTTTACAGCAGTGAAAATCAGAAGTAACAGTGATGGGGTTAACATCAGAGTAAAAGAGATGTAAGTGAAAGGAGAATCAAGCCCTTGTATTTTTTTTATTATTTTTTTTTTTTTTGGGAAGTTCATATCTATTTTCTCTGTGTCAAATGCATTGCTACACAGGGCCCATCCTGCCCTCAGATACACAATAGGAATGATAGGAATTACATCTGTGAAACTGAGGCCAGGATTGGGCCTTTAATTATTTTATTCATTCCAAAATACTTTTAACAAAAGTCCGAGAACGACCATTTTTATTAAATAACTAAAACATAATATGGGCTATTAACTCAAATTTTAGCTAAATGCCTGCATGTTGATTTTGATATGTAATATAGAATCCACTCTGTACCTCACAATCCTTATATTCAGTTTTAAAATTAATTTGTTAGTCATTCTCAATAAATTTCTATTGCATCCATGGGAAAATATGTGAGCCCTCTGGTGGTCAAAACAATACCTTTTGTTTCCCCTGGATGGTATGCTAAAATAGCATATCCTAACAGAAAAAGTGTCTGCTTTATATATTTCAAAGATATTGAATTAAAATTTTGTTAAGATTGTACTTTTATGAAGACTTCTTATATGTTTTTCCTCCATAGGTGATTTTAGACTGATCCTTACTACCCCTGTAAAGCCAAAAGTAATAATATCTGAATCAAAACCTTTGCATTAAAAATAACCAACTTAGGACTTGTCTACACTACAAAATTAAGTTGACCTAACTTATGTTGGCATACATATACCACAGTAATTACATCACTTGTGCATGTTGTTGCCTGAGTTTCAGGGATTTACAGTGTCTACTGTCAGCTGAACTGTCAGTGTGACGCATTGTGGGACAGCTTCTGAAAGCCAGCAACAGTTGATATAAGCAATGCAGTGTCTAAACTGACACTGCGTTGATCTAACTACATCCATGGGCGGCCAATGACCCTGCTGTTCGGAGGCAGGCCAGCCAGCCCCAGCCCCAGCCAGCCTGGGCCAGGGCAGAGCGCCAGGAACTGCAGGATGCAGTCTGGGAGCGGAGTGTAGGCGGGGCCATGCCAAGCTGTTTGAGGAGGCACAGCCTCCCCCTGCCTACGATACCTGCCACCCATGACTACATCGACATTGACTCTGTACCTCTTGTGGAGGTGGCGTTATTAAGTCGGTGTAATGAGCAAGTTACATCAGCAGGAGAGAAATGTAATTAGATTTTTATGGCTCAGAAGGATATCTATTGTTTCCAGAGTTGTTGTAGCCATGTTAGTCCCAGGATATGAGAAAGACAAGTTAGGTGAGGGAATATCTTTTATTGGACCAACTTCTATTGGTGGAAGGTACAAGATTTTGAGCTACACAGAGCTCTTCTTCAGGTCTGGGGAAGGAAGCAGAGTGTCTGAGCTAAATACAAGTTAGGACAGATTGTTAAGCAGAAGATCTAAACTCCCTCATACACTGCCACCACAGCTTCAACAACCACCACCTGTCCATTAAACTCTCTCTGGAACACTCCCACAATAGCATCAACTTCCTGGACACCACAATCAGCTTCAGCAATAGAACCCTACAGACAACCACATACAAGAAACCCACAGATCACCACACCTACCTCCTCAGATCCAGCAATCACCACAGACACCCCCAAAAAATCTGTTATCTACAGCCCGGCATTCAGATACCACAGAATTTGCTCTGAAGAGAAAGTCCAGGATACACACCTAAACCACCTTCACTAAACAAGGACACTCCACCAGAGAAAGAGATTGAAGGTCAGGAGATTCAATACAGGAAAAGGAAACCCACTGACTGCACACCACTAGTTATCACCTACCAGCCCACCCTGGACCCCATACAGGATTTCATCAAACAATTACAACTCATATTTGATGGGGACCACATTCTGATAGAAATCTTTCCTGAATCCCCTCTTCTGGCCTTCAAACAATCCCCACCCCTCCCCGCCTCACCAAGCTCACCATCAGAAGCAAGCTCCCCACAGACCAGGACACACCAACTCAAAGCAGCACCAGACTCTGCCACAACAACAGACACAAAAACTTACAGACATATCTCTACTGCTGCAATGAGCAATTATTCCCACAACATACCTTTCAAGACCCGTGGGTCCTACACATGCCTATCACAAGTGGTGTACAGCATCCAGTGCATCCAATGCCCCAATAACAACTATGTCAGTGAAGCATAGACAATCACTACACTCTCAAATGAACTCACACAGAAAATGATAAAAGATAAAACCACCATATCACTAAGGGGTGAACACTTTTCACAAAGTGATCACTTCATATCTGATCTTTCAATACTTGTCCTCAAGGGAAACCTGCACAACACCTGCACAACAGCATGGGAACTTAAATTCATACCTCTTCTAGACTCCAAAAGCCATGGACTTAGAGATGCTGGTTTAATGGTTCATTACAACAATTTTTAATGTACCACACTACCTGCTACCCTTTATTGCCCACTTCGAACACTTTATGCATATCAATCTAACCCCCAATTGTCCACTTCATTTCAAATGACCACCAACAATGTGCATTACCCATTCTGTTAAATAATCTATCCCAACTTGTATTTTAGCTCTGACACTGCTTCTTTCCCTGGACCTGAAGAAGAGCTCTATGCAGGTCGATAACTTGTATCTTTTACCAATAGAAGTTGGTCCAATAAAAGATATTACCTCACCCACTTTGTCTCAAGGATATCTATAACACTCTTGTCTGATTGATATTAACTTGCCATCTGATAGGGAACACACATCAGAACAAAGTGCCAACAGGCTGGTGTCCTACAGAATCACGGAATATCCACAGTAATCCATCTAAAACTGGAATGTAATTTGCTACTGAACTTTCACACCCATTTATTTATAACAGTTAGAACCTGATTGTGTTTGCACCTGGTTTTTCACTTAAGGATTCATAGAGTTTAAGGCCAGAGGGACAACCAGATCATCTAGTCTGACATCCAGTCTGTCTATCACAGGCCACCAAAACAATCCAGCACCCGCATACTAAGCCAACAACTGAAATTAGACTAAACTATTACAGCTCGATTATCATGTGCCACAGACAGAGAATAGGAGGGACCAAGGTGCAACAGTGCCTGGGGCCCTGCAATGGCAGAGAAATGATTTAGTGTTTCCTATTGCTAACACCTACACTTAGACGCTAAGACCCCTGTCATTAACTGTATGTTAACGTTCAGCAGAATTACAGAAAGGAGCTGACACCCAGTAATTTCAGATAGTCATATTTTTGCCTGAAAAATCTTAGATCATTGATATACTGATTTTTCTCCTCCACAAGCTTGGCCATTTATATTTAAACCAGGATTAAAACCCCAAGTGTATTGTAAGAGCTTTTTAACATACACTGAAGTCAAAGGGAGATTTGCCATCCATTTCAATTGAGCAAAATTAAGCTGTAATTGACCAGCTGCTAACAAAGAAAAATAATTCACATGTCCATGTGTTAATGTATTTTTATTATACCCAAATGTCTAGGTTTATGAATACAAAGAAGGGCCCCCCTGTTAACCCTAATTATGATGTTTTGCCATCTTTATTAACTTGACAGAGGTGTCAGTGCTGCTGTTTTTGTTATCTGGACATGCTCTCTCACGCCCGCCCCCTCCTACCCCATGACTCCCACACACTGCTCTGGCAGCACATATGAACCCTTAATGCACCACAATAGTTTGAGGAAAAGTCCCCCAGCACAGGCACAGTGAACGATCAGCATTCACAGCACTATGCTGCCCACCTCGCAAGTAGAGATGGGCAAAATTTTTCAGCCAAAGTTTTTCTCAGCTGAAAAATGCAGATTTGGATCAAATAAAGCGATCTATGCACTTCCAGTGCTGTGCCTTCATAGAATCATAGAATATCAGGGTTGGAAGGGACCTCAGGAGGTCATCTAGTCCAACCCCCTGCTCAGTGCAGGACCAATTCCCAACTAAATCATCCCAGCCAGGGCTTTGTCAAGCCTGACCTTAAAAACCTCTAAGGAAAGAGATTCCACCACCCTCCTAGTGAAAAAGTTTTTCCTAATATCCAACCTAAACCTCCCCCACTGCAATTTGAGACCATTACTCCTTATTCTGTCATCAGGTACCACTGAGAACAGTCTAGATCCATCCACTTTGGAACCCCCTTTCAGGTAGTTGAAAGCAGCTATCAAATCCCCTCTCATTCTTCTCTTCTGCAGACTAAACAATCCCAGTTCCCTCAGCCTCTCCTCATAAGTCATATGCTCCAGCCCCCAATCATTTTTGTTGCCCTCCGTTGGACTCTTTCCAATTTTTCCACATCCTTCTTGTAGTGTGGGGCCCAAAACTGGACACAGTACTCCAGATGAGGCCTCACCAATGTCGAATAGAGGGGAATGATCACGTCCCTCGATCTGCTGGCAATGCCCCTACTTATACAGCCCAAAATGCCGTTAGCCTTCTTGGCAACAAGGGCACACTGCTGACTCATATCCAGCTTCTCGTCCACTGTAATCCTTAGGTCCTTTTCTGCGGAACTGCTTCCTAGCCATTCGGTCCCTAGACTGTAACAGTGAATGGGATTCTTCCGTCCTAACTGCAGGACTCTGCACTTGTCCTTGTTGAACCTCATCAGGTTTCTTTTGGCCCAATCCTCTAATTTGTCTAGGTCCCTCTGTATCCTATCCCTACCCTCCAGAAGTGGCAGCTCAGAATCAGACCCATTATTTATTTATTAAGTACCAACTTCGTGCTTGGCCCTGTTTTAAATGAGGACATTTCCTACTTTGAAGCTGAGAGTTTATTTGTGTATATAATTTTGTTTCACTTTTGGAGGGACTAGAATGTGGAGAGGGTGATGGCTAGGGAATTTGGGATGAGGGTGGGTATAAATAATAACAACAATAATGGATAATGGCACGGAGGTGGGAGCAGAAGGAGGAGGAGATACATGGGGCAATGAGACTGGCCGTGACCAACAGCACCACAAAACCTAATTACAGCAGAGGAAGTTGGTGAATTTCATATGGCAAAAATGGCACTTGAATACTAACAAGTTCTGCCCCATTATTGTCACATTTTAAATCCATTATGTTTGAGCGAGTTTAAAATTTGGCAGTATAGCAAGGTGGTCTGGCTCCCCGCCGCCCCAGAGGGGGATGAGCCTCTCTTTACACCAAAGTGGGCAGAGCCAGCGAATCCTGCGCCCGCCCTGCAGAGGTCAAGGTGCAGGACAGGAAGTATAAAAGCCCAACCCCAGAGCTCACTTGGAACTCAGCCACCGGAGAGGCCAGATGCCTGTGGCATAGCTCCCAGTTGGGAGACCATGGCAATCGGCAGCCAACCTGAGGACTGGCCAGACCAGCCAATGCCTGATGCTAGCCCAAGCCCAGAGACACTACCAAGCCTACTGCTCGCCCATTACCCTGAGGAACTGCCAAGCCAACCGTGTGCCAGTTACCCCGAGAAGCCCATGGTGTGTGACCCCTTGGAGGACACCATCCGGACCCAAGTACCTCTAGAGGGGGAAGAAGGAAGTAGCCTGGGGGCAGCTGACCCTAGTCTGGCTGTGGCACCCCCAGACCCCATGTCAGTGTGTTGCGGTCAGGATCCCACTGACACAGCAGCTGGTCTTCTGCCACTGCTAGGGCCCCGGGCTGGGATGTAGTGGAGTGGGAGGGCCTGTGTCCCCCCTGCCACCCACCTCATGGGTGGCATCTCCCCCTCTCCCAGGCTGCTTGGAGCCAGGAGCCTGAGGTTTGCTGTTCAACTGTTTGCTCAGCCCCGGCCTGAGGGCCTGAGCTGCTGACTGTTTGTTGCCCTACCCTGATCCAGGGCCTGGGCTTGCTAACATTGAACTGTTTGCTCAGCCCCAGCCTGAGGGCCTGAGCTGCTGACTGTTTGTTTCCCTGCCCTGATCCAGGGCCTGGGCTTGCTAACATTGAACTGTTTGCTCAGCCCCAGCCTGAGGGCCTGAGCTGCTGACGGTTTGTTTCCCTGCCCTGATCCAGGGCCTGGGCTTGCTAACATTGAACTGTTTGCTCAGCCCCGGCCTGAGGGCCGGAGCTGCTGACTGTGTGCCGCACAGCCAGGCTAGTTCCCCGACACACCTGACCGAAGTAGCGAGGCAGCCTAGTTGCTCGCCACCCCGGAAGGGGACAAGCCCCAGCCAAACCTCCCCTACAGGCAGATCAAGTTTTCCCATCTTTGTGCCAGTGCATGCTTCAGGAATAATGTATGAGCTAGGAGACATGGCATCATACAAGCACTCAACGAATGAATTTCACTTCTGTGCCAGAGGACCAGCACAAAGTCATTGCACCACTTAAGTCTCATTTAAGCCCTCAAAACAAAATTTAAGTGGGATTTAGATGGTGCATAGAGCTTGTGATGGGTCCCTGCACAGGGATGGGAATGTCTCTTAATATCTTCTTTCAGATATTAGCATTTCAGATGGAGCATACTTTTTATTTGTTTTTGTTTTATGGCATTTTTGAAATAATGATTTGTCTTTCTTTAGCTCTGTGATTCATTTGATTGTTTTCTATCATTTTAAGATGAATTTTAATGTTTTAATCTGTTTGCTGTCATCTCTCATTTCTGTGAAGCACTTACATTGCCATGCAGATAGTTTCTATATAAAGAAGATGTATTATTAAAGTTAGAGAACCTTGAGTCATCTCTTACTAAAGATAGCGCTTGCACTCCCATCACACTGAATCTTCATTTCTACAGGTAGTGCTTCCTTTTAGGTGACTTGGAGGGGGTGCAATTTCCAAGTGTGTCCATGCAGAAGAGCCAGGGTGAAATATTAAATGAGAATGATAGGGTAGATTTAACACTGAAATGTTCAGAGAATTACCGGTATTTTATTCAATAAAAACAATGATCAGGATACTGTCGCAGAGGTTGATCTCATCATATCAACTCTCAACCAAATAGAATAGGGACAGGTCAGCACTCTGGTGGGAGATCTCCAAAGTGCAGCGGTGCTCCAGGAAGTGGTGGTGTTGAGTGAGGAGGTGGCGCTCTCTTCTCTGAGGATATGTTTACAGTGCAGTCACAGAATGTGAATGCAGCTCACGTAGACATACCCAAGCTAGCTTTAATCTAGCTGGTACCGGAACAACGAAGTCACAGCAGCGTGGGCTCTACGAGCCCATCCAGGAACCTTGGTTAATTACTCAGACAGCTAGCCCATGCAGAAGCCCATTCTGCCATGGCTTCACTCCTCCAGTCCCCAAGCCAGCTAGATTAAAGCTAGCTCGGGTGTGTCTACACAAACTTCAATCACACTCCACGATTACAGCATAGACATACCCCGAGTCAGGAATGAACCAATGCCCAGCAAAGTGCTAGGGGACACTGCTGCTGGAGGTTGTGTCTTTTGGATAAGGGGCTTTTGGAGGCTGGCTCAGCACTGTTACCTGCGTAGACTTTTCTAATTAGTACCACTGATTTCAGTGACTACTAGGAGCAATGCCAGGGTGCAAAATCACCAGTGCTCAGGTTTACCCCAGCCACGTTCCCTCCCTTTTCTGGCACGCTCCCATGCTGACCTCTACGCTGCCCCTGGAATGCCCCCTATACTGGCGAATGCTGCAGAAGCAGCACAGAGGTGATGGAATCACCTTTTTTCCCCCCAGTTAACTGTGACAAGAAGGACTCCAGCTTTTCTGCCGCCCCAAGCGGTGCAAAAAAAAAAAAAAAAAAGGGCGGCGGCACTTTGGCGGCAGCTCAATCGCGCCGCTTCTCCTGCGGCAGTTCGGTGGCGGGTCCTCTCTCCCTTCCTCTTCAGCAGAAAGTTGGCAGCAGCTCAAAGAGGAAGAGAGGGAATGAGGGACCCGCTGCTGAATTCCGCCGAAGACCTGGATGTGCCACTCCAATACTGGACGGAGTGTCGCCCCTTTGAATTGGCCGCCCCAAGCACCGGCTTCCTACGCTGGTGCCTGGAGCCGACCCTGCATACATGCCCTCTGCACCAGTGCAATTCATTACAGGGCAACAGAACAATGATGAACCAGGACTATTGACTTCAATGAGAGCTGTGAACGTCTAGCATTTCTGAGAATCAGCCCATAAAGTGTTGTTGTTTTATTTTATCTGCACTGCTAGGTTTAATGCTCAAGGATTAACCCCTCCTTCCCCACAAAATAATTATCCCATCCTCACGTCCTCCCATATTCCTTACAGATTTGTTTGCCAAAGATCAGAAATAATTACTGAAAATATTTTACCTAACAAAAATTTTAAAATAACACCATTTAAAATAGCTGCAGGTGCTTTGTCTTCACATAGGGAATTGAAACTTCCAGACAATTTGAGAAAAGACATTAATGCTCAGAGCCCTTTATTAGCCAAATAAGATTTGTTTTAATTTTCCATTAGCAATAGTTCCATCAGGTTGCTCAACCAGCCACACCTGAGCAGAATCCAGACGAGGATGTCTTTCTTTTCAGCCTGGAGTTTTTAACTCTTAGCATGGCTGTGAAAAACCACCCGATATAGCTGGGTTGCATAGGGTACAATACAGCATGATATTCTCCCCACAGCTAGAACAGATTACAAGTCAAACGAGAGTCTTCATTTCCTCTTCTATAAATATAAGCACATAGGTCCATTTACTCACACCACCCATCACTGCGGAGAAGCTCCTGGCACTTCTCTGAAACTCCTGGCACTTCTCTGAAACTCATGCTGTTGTAATGTACTATTAAACAGAAGAAGCACACCACGATCTCCAGATGTCTGTTGAGAAACCAGTAACATCATGAGGTAATGATTTGGTTCTGAATAAGTCTCTCTCTCTGACCAATTGATTTTTGCAGTCTGAAATATCTTACCCAGAAAGTGTTTTTTATGCTGCTTGCCTGTAGGTCAGGTGTACTCAATCATTCAGCCCATCCCTCTAGCAGCTGATCCACTCTGAACTGGGGACTGTTTTTTTGAAGCATGAGGTAGTGACAATAACTACCCATCACATTTCCCTTTTGAAGGTGATGTCAGAGTTCCAATCATTCCCCCTGCCTGTATTTGTATTCTGTTCTCATCTCAATTTGAGTGAAAATCGTGCTTTGCAAACCAGATGAAAAAAATCCAGTACTATCTGTGTCAGCTTTAGTTTGTTTAGAATCCAACCATCCATCTTAAGAGCTCTGAGATTGTCGTCTCTTTTGATTCCAGTACATTAGGTTTGCTTGAACCTACAAATATATATATATAAATGGTTGTCTTTGAGCATATCTGATTGTTATTCTTTGACAGAGCTGTCACTAGAGGGTCCATTTTGAGCTCATTCATTGAAAGCTGTGGGAGCAACAGCAGCCAGACTTAGCTCGCTTCTGCCTCTAGAGATTTGCAAAGAAGCTATTGGAGTTTATCACACAGCTTTACAAAATACTACAGCCTCAGCATGCTGTTATAAAGAGGTTCTCACTCCTACTGGGATCATTAACAAATACTGTTTTATTACTCTCTACCTTTTTTATCTTGCACCTTGCAAAGCCTTTCTTTACCTCCTTTACTCAGTGGCTAGATTAAACAATTCTGGAATGGCATCATAAATGTTTAGTATCTTTGAGAGAGACAAGGTGGGTGAGGTAATATCTTTTATTGGACTGACTTCTGCTGGTGAAAGAGACAAGTTTTCCAGCTACTCAGAGCTGTTCCTCAGGTCTGGGAAAGGTACTCCAAGAGTATTTTAAATTAATTTATAATTCAACAGACATTGTGGTCCTATCACACCTGAGTTCTTTGATTCTTAGCTTGAGTCGTTCTTGTCACAGTTAACTGGGGAAAAAAATAAATTGATGTGAACCCAAGTATCAAAGTGACCCTCCCCCCATCTAGGGTTTCTACCTATAACCATGCTGTTTGCCATCTATCTACATGTCAGGCACCTCCATGACATCCTTGAGATAAGGAAATGGTAAACCTTGAGCACAGGAAGCAGCTGATGTGTGAAAGGTAGTGTGATTTTCATTCTATTATTATGAACTGGGTGAAGCCTGGCTATGGCAAGTTAAAATCTCATTGAGATTGATGGGCGTGAACACACTCTCCACATAACCTAACTGTAAAGATTAATTAATCACAATCTTCAACCTAAAGCAAAATGGTTATGTGAACTCACCCAGCAGAAGAAAAATTCAATGTCACCCAGAAAGCAATGGAAAGGCGAATGTGCAAGATATCGCTCAGTGATCACATACCAAAAATGAGGAGATCAGAAGGCATACAGAGGTGACCGATGTAGTTCAGGTGGTGTACGACGCAAAGCGGAGATGGGTAGGTCATGTAGTCCGTAGGCAAGACAATAGGTGGACAACCAACATCAGTGACTGGATCCCCAGAGACCCACAAGCGACTGCTGGGCAGACCAAAAACACATTGGACTGATCTCATGACAAAACTCTGTGGCCAGACATGGAAAAAACATGCTCACAACAAAACAGAATGGTGTGGTGTTGACTTGTGTTTGTGGAGGGACATACGAGGACAAGCTGGACAAAGGTGACCCCAGCAGAACACAGAACCAGAGATAGACAGAGACAGCCTGAAGAAATCCAAGCAGAAGCTTGTAAGAATTCCATGGTGTGACCCTGAGCAAAACCTAGAGAGAGGTTCTGGCTTGGATGGGCCTGGCTTGGGCCTGTAAGGCAAGAAACGGCTCCTTTTGCCTTTGGTTCCTGATGCATTTGGAGAAGCAAGACTTTATACATTCCTCCAAATAAACAAGACCGCATCAAAGAAAATGCCAGACTCCATCATCAATTTCTGCTCCTTACTGAAACATCCCCAGGTCCCTGAATTTTGACTAGCCACTTGGGTCGAAAAGGGATACATTCTCAATAGACTATGTCAAGCTAACAAAGGTACATAAAGCCCAGTTTGTCATTGCACCATGCCCCTTTTATACCACCTCTATCAGTGAATCTAGCCTTCATGATGATGGGGCTTGCCCAACTGGTGATGGACTAAGGGAAGGGTTTTATGCCACCCCCGGCAGTGTGACTGCTCCCTGTGGATGTCTAGGAGAGGCACTTCCTCCTCTCTTGTAGTCCTGTGCAGGGTCTAGTCAGAAAGACAGCCTTCACAGTCTCCTGAGTGCAGGGAGTGCCTATCAGAGACATTCCAAAGGGAATGGGGAGAAGGCTTGGCCTTGGCCTTGGCAGCAGAGCTAAGTTACTGTGAAGGGGGAATGCTGCCCCCTTTAAAGGCAATGGTGCAGTGGGTAGGTTCCCCTTGCAGGCCAGCTATCTCCAGGCAGCACACCAAGGAAGCTAGGAACTACTTCCAGCACAAGCAGGTATATAAATGTCAAAACTGGGTTTCTGTGACTACCTGGTCACTATTGAGCTCTCCAGTTTTGGTTCCACATTTTATAGGAACCTTTCCCAGAATGCTCTGCTGGTAACAGGTCCTTTAAATCTAGGAGAGAAAAGCGGCTGCCACCTTAAGGTAGCTATTTTGCATATGACTGCTGCTGGCTAGCCCTCTCCCCCTTCCCCTGGTATATTTAGCTCCTGTTACGTTTTCCTCTCTCTCTTAATCCTGAGAGGTGGCACATCCTCACGTATCTCTCTGGTCAGGATGGAACTTGTTTCTTCTTCAGTTTTATCTGGCATCACAGTTCCATATGGGAAATGAAAATTACATTTTTTATGTTGCGGTCTTGGCCAGTGCATGATTTTATATCTATGTGGCTGGAGTAATTCAGGTGTTTATGTCTTACATATGCTGTTCACACAGGTTAGTGGGTGATGTCTGTTACTAACAAATTCTCACCCTAGTAGATAACAAAACATATTCTTACTCCTTAAAAATGCATTTCATAGCCACACATTCCTGTTCTATCATGGGATCATATCTGTTCTACCATTTGTTGTCTTGAGAACTGTTTTTTTAACCACATAAAGAATTGACCATTCCATTTCTGAGGATTCTTGGTTTAATGCTACTCCTGTTACAGGCATAGAGGCAGTGCTTAATTTGTGCTAGCCTTGGCAAGCCCTGGAACCTCTAGGCTTGGCAGTTCATAAGCCCCGGCACCTTTGGGCTTGCCGCATCAGTTGTGAAAGTTAAAACATTGCTTGAGCCCCGGCACCTAATTTCTTGATCCCTGGCACCTTTAATCACAAATTAGGCACTGCATAGAGGTATCTGTTTGCAGAAGGGTTTCTCAAAATCTGGGCTATGTAAAACAGAAGAATAGCACAACCATTTCTTTTTCTCTTAAATGACTGACATTCTATAATATACTGATTTTTTTTACACTTATCTTAAAGGATGCTTGTTGATAGAGCAGTAATTTCACAGAAATTACAGATCTATTGATAGATCTGTAATAGCTGGCTGACCTTATACAATGTTTCACCTCTTTTTTGGTGTTTGGAACTTACCCCACTTCTCTGCCTTGACTTTATCCTAGTCAGGTTTCATCACTTCAATCCTTAAAATAAACCCAAACTCTTTAATTTCCCTAGGGCTTAAATAGCTTCTTTGGATTAATAGTTAGCCCTGTTGTTTCCAATTGTTTTATGACACACGAAAATCCAAGAAAGTAAAGTATTTTAAAATGTCTTATGCTGCTCATGTTGGAGCGCAGAACAAAGCTAGAAGACTTCTGAATGTTAGGGTATTGTTATAGTTAATGCTAATGTTGACCAGCATTTTCTTCCCTTTTTTCATCTCTTTTGCTCTAATGAAGAACATAACATAGCTTCTAAGGAGCTTGCATGCACTTCTGACAGGAAGGACTCCTTCGGTGTGTGACTGCCTGAAGCAACATATGGATGTCTTCCAGGGGCCCTCTTCTCATGCCCATGCCAAACTCCAAGGTTAGAAATAATCCAATGGTGGACAATATAAATCTTACTCTTGAAAGCTGCATTATAATAGATACTGTTAATGCACTGCTGTTTTTATGGGGGAGCGGGGCGTTAATATGTCTGTGTGCTTATATAAAGTCCTCAATTTATTTTTCAGAAGGGATGCTGCACAATTCGGCTTCCTGTTCTGCCTCATGTGTCACCTGCAGAGGCCTCATCTGGGGGTGCTTCTTAGTTTCTCGGCTGAAACTGCTGATGGTGTGACGTGAGCGCAGGTGGACAGAAATGAGACCACCAACTCGTTTCATACAGACTACCAAACAAATCGCCATCATATGACAATTTTTGATCACCACCCATCTTGGACCTGATCCAAAGTAGTGACGTAAAGATGAAAGCTTCTATATCCCAATACAAATCCTCTAAGCCATTCAAGTCCCTCTAAATCTCTGACTGTTTGTTAGCTGAAGACTTTTAGTCTGAATATATAGCATGGGTGGCATAAAATGCTCTTCTAAAGTGCACTGATGTCCTTTTTATTTTGGATGCTTAATCTATTTCCTTTTTACCTTACATACAATTATTTTTATTGTACATCTGTCCTGTGGGAGGACAGCTGTTTCATAACATTTTAGTTTTATTCAACAAGTTGCCTGTTTAATTAATTTGCTAGATCTAACGACTATGAGCTGTTATTGCAGTTTGTTGTATTTATAAATGACAATTTTATGTTGCCTGGGTTTACTAACTTGCGTGGGCTTAGATTCTTATAGTAAAACAAACAATAAAATATATTTCCAAAACATCCAAAGCTGCCTAGTTTACATTTTTCAGTGAAAGTGGCAAAGGGACGTGGAAGGAGTTTTTAGTTTTTGTTTTTGTTTGTTTGCAATACCCTCCTGGAACCTGACAATTAACATGTTTTTTCTTACCAGTGCAAGCCTCTTCCATTTGGTGAACTTTGGTTCCTCCTTCCAATCACCCAGATTTAGTGAAGCAGAAGCAAAATGTGGCTGTTTCACTTAGTTCTCTTTTAAAATCAGTAATACTTTTCCAACTCTGAAAATAGAGACCCAAGTCTGCAAAGTACTTCAGGACATCCTTAAGTCCCATTGACTAAAAGTCAAGCATGCGTTTAAGTTCTTTGCTGAACCAGGGTCTGAGAGCTTGCAAATCCCACTGATTTTAACCAGCATCTCTCAGTATATGGGCCCAGAGTTTGTTGTTTAAGATATGCTCCCTCTGCTAGATCAATGGCTGTAAAGCAGCAGAGCACTAAAAACAGTGGGTGAAATCTTGGCGCCATTCGCCATTGACTTCAATAGGGTCAGGATTTCAGTTAGGTAGGTCCTACCTAAAAAAATGTATTGGTGATCAAGTGATTGATTAAAACGTATATTATGGTTGCATTCTTGAGCTCCACTCTTTGAAACTGCTCTGTTGTGGTCTATGCCAAGTGAAGTCCTACTAAAGTCAATAGAACTCAATGCAGGTGCAAGAGTCCATCCAAATGAAGTACCTTACAGAAGTAGAGCCTTAGTTTATGTTGTGCTTTAAGCTTACTGATCAAAGAGGATGCATGTGATCTGTATCAGGCTTTCATATGAAAATATTTTAAAATCACAAAAATTAAACTTCAAAATGTTATTTCGATCTCACAGCATTCTCTCCATCAAATTATGATAAATTCAAGTAATGACAGTACTGGACTGTCCCCTTAAATTAATGCTTGGAAATATTCCAATATGCTGCTTACTACAAAAAAACAATAGCTGCTAAACTGTATTCTGGCATCTGCTTCTTTTGAATGTAGTCAGAATAACGTTGCATTCTTTGTAGATGACATAACTGGTTTAATTCCCTGGTGTGATAGTCAGGAGAGTTTAAAAAGCTAATCTCATATTGGCTGATGCAGGAAGATAAAAATAATTTATGGTTTTTGTGTAAGAATCATAAATATAATTAAATACATTAATAGAGACATTTGGCTACATTTGCAGCTATGTGTAATCTTATTAATGGCACTCAGTCAAATTCCAAACAGAAAGTTGGGGACAGCTCTTCATTTAATTTACAAGCACCTTCTAACTAGGGGCCCAATAGAGTTCTGATCATTTTATGTTAATGAAAAACAAATTTCAGCAGACATTAGACATGCTAATTTAATGCATTCTAGTGGCAATAAATGTATGAGCTATTTATTAGTACTTATTCAAGCAATTGCAAATTACCCAAAGAGAAATCCAGGCTGGTATGCCAGTTTACTGGTTGGAGTTCTGGATATGAAATTTTAAAAAAATCCTAAGGGCCCTGTAAATCTCTCTGAAGTGTCCTGGTTCTTTATATCCTTATCCAGAAAATTATTTTAATGGGGAAATGAAATTGATATAATATGCAAGTGTGTCATATAGGAAGTTTTAGTTTAATTTGTTTATGGTACTCTAATAACAAAAATTTTAATTTAAGTCAGTGAGCAGACCAGATTTGAAATGGAACCTAAAATGCAACTATATGTGTATTAGACGTGGGACTAAGGCCATCAAATATGTGGACTTTGCCACACAGTTTGGGAGAGTTTGGATATGAGGTTCTGATTCAGGCCCCTCGCTAATGTTTATTTTTAAAATGTCCCAGTACCCACCCAGGCTGATTAGATGACATTGCTGTTACCACAGCACCTGCAGCACAGACTCATACACTTTAGGGCCAGAAGGGACATCATGATTATCTAGGCTGATCTGCACACTGCAGGCCACAGAACCTTTCCCACACATTCCTGTAAGAGACCCCTAACCTCTGGCTGAGTTACTGAAGTCCTCAAATCATGATTTATAGACTTCAAGTTACAGAGAATCCACCCTTTACTCTAGTTTAAACCTGCAAGTGACCCATGCCCCATGCTGCAGAGGAAGCAAAAATATTGCAGGGTCTCTGCCAATCTGACCCAAGGGAAAATTCCTTCCCGACCCCAAATATGGTGATGAGTTAGACCAGGGGCGAGCAAACTTTTTGGCCTGAGGGCCGCATCGGGTTTTAGATATTGTATGTAGCGTCGGTTAGGGGAGGGGGTCGTGGCCTGGCCCCCACCCCTTATCCCCCCCTGCGGACTCCTGCCCAATCCAACCTCCCCATTCCCAGACGGCCCCCTGGGATCCCTGCCCCATCCACACCACCCCCCGCTCCCTGTCCCCTGACAGCCCCCAGAAACCCCACCCCGACTGCGCCCTGCCGCCTCATCCAACCCCTCCTCTCATTCCTGATGGCCCCCCCAGGACCCCTGCCACATCCAATCACCCCTTCTCTCTGTCCCATGACTGCCCCAGGAACCCCTGCCCCTGACTGCGCCCTGCCGCCTCATCCAACCCCTCCTCTCATTCCTGTTGGCCCCCCCGGGACCCCTGCCCCATCCAATCACCCCTTCTCTCTGTCCTGTGACTGCCCCAGGAACCCCTGCCCCTGACTGCCCCCTGCCGCCCCATCTAACCCCTCCTTTCATTCCTGATGGGCGCCCCGGGAACCCTGCCCCCATTCAACTCCCTGTTCCCTGCTCTCTGACCGCCTCAACCCCATCTACCCCACTGCCCCCCCCCAAACTCTCCTGCCCTCTATCCAACCCCCCATGCTCCCTGCCCCCTTACTGTGCTGCCTGGAGAATCGGTGGCTGGCAGTGCTACAGCTGCATCACCCAGCTGGAGCCAGCCACACTGTCGCCACCGCGCAGCACAGAGCACCGGGCTCTGCAGCTGCACTGCCCCAGGAGCTCGCAGCCCCACCGCCCAGAGCATCGTGCCGGTGGCGGGGCAAGCTGAGGCTGTGGGGGCGGGGGAACTGGAGGGGAGGGGCTGGGGGCTAGCCTCCCAGGTCAGGAGCTCGGGGGCCGGGCAGGATGGTCCTGTGGGCTGGATGTGGCCTGCGGGCCATAGTTTGCCCACCTCTGAGTTAGACCCTGAGCACATCAGCAAGACACAACAGCCAAACACCTTGGAAAGAAATCTCTGTAGGAACTTAGAGCCCTCCCTGTCTAGTGTCCCATCTCTGGCTGTTGGAGATATTTGCTAGTAGCAGTTACAGGTGGGCCACATGCCATTGTAGGCAGTTTCATCATACCATCCCCTCCATAAACCTGTCAAGATCAGTCTTGAACCAGTTAAGTTTTTTGCCCCCACTGCTGTCCTTGGAAGGCTGTTCCAGAACTTCACTCCTCATTTAATTTCAAACCTAAAATTGTTGATGGCCAGTTTACATCCATTTGTTCTCATGTCAACATTGGCACTTAACGTAAATAATTCCTCTCTCTCCCTAGTATTTATCCCTCTGATGTATTTATACAGAGCAATTATATCTCCCTTCAGCCTTTGTCTGGTTAGGCTAAACAAGCCAAGCTCCTTGAGTCTCCTCTCATAAGGTAGTTTTTCTATTCCTCAGATCATCCTAGTAGTCCTTCTATGCATCTGTTCCAGTTTGAATTCATATTTCTTAAACATGGGAAACCAGAACTGCTCTCAATATTCTGGATGAGGTCTCACCAGTGCCTTGTATAATGGTACTAACACTTCCCTATTCTACTGGAAATACCTCGCCTGATGCATCCTAGGATTGCATTAGCCTTTTTCACGACCGCATTTCATTGACGGCTCATAATCATCCAGTGATCAACAAATACATCGAGGACAATGTATTGGCATGGAGATTTCAGCTCTCTCCAAGGGTATGTCTGCACTGCAATCAGACAGTATGATTGCAGCACATATAGGCATACCTGAGCTAGCTTTGATCGAGTCAGCTTGCTAAAAGTAACAGGGTAGCTGCAGTGGCACAGGCAGTGGCACAGACTAATCACTCTATGGGTCTGGGCAGGATTGTGCTTGACCAGCCAGCTCATGTTGCCACCTATACTGCTGCAGCTACACTACTATTTTTAGCAAGCTGGCTCAATCAAATCTAGGTTGGGTATGCCTACATGTGGTGCAATCACACCTCCCAGTTGCA
Organism: Mauremys mutica; assembly: GCF_020497125.1. Classification (NCBI taxonomy): domain Eukaryota; kingdom Metazoa; phylum Chordata; order Testudines; family Geoemydidae; genus Mauremys; species Mauremys mutica. Next base: position 233,345,781 of record NC_059073.1, read on the forward strand.
ATGTAGGCATACCCCAAGAGACAAAGGGCCAGATCTCCAGCTGGGGTAAAGTGAAGATATGCTGATTTACACCAGCTGAGGTTCTAGCTCAAAGGGGCCCCTATTTGTATCAACCAGAAACCCTCTAAATTACTGAACAGGAGAGAAATCTACTAAAATGTCTAATACATTCCCATTGAACATCATAAATAATATTTCTTTATCAATGGTCTATCTATACGTGTCGAAACCAATAAAATAACATTGAACCAATGTTAAAATCAATTAATATAAAATATTATGATATATACATGGAAAACTCCACTATCCACTCCACTTTCAATTCAGTTGACGAGGAATCACAGTTTTTTCAGATTTCCAATTCCCATGTAGTAAGACCAGCTGGTCATGATCGGAGAATAAATATGTAGTCTTGTTATTAACAATCTGACATTTACAGTGTGATTCTTCCATGAATTTAAGATAAGGAATGAAAGCTAAAAACCTTTTCCTCGGACAAAAAGTGAACTGAATAATGCTTAGCAGATTAAAACTCTCTGCTCCTGAAAAAGAATACCTGGACATTGTCAGGCCAGTTTACGTATCCATTTCCAGCCAGTAACAAAAAATTAATGAATAAGAGCTTCTTTTTGTATCAGCAATAAAAATGGTGCACCTTTTCTATAAATGCTGGCACTAGTGAGAATATTTTGGATCAGTATGTAAAATATTTTTGCTTTAGGAGGAAATGTCAAACCTCTTCTACACAGGATTTTTTAAATGTCAGGGCATACATAACAAGATGTCTCAGAGGTAATCAAAAAGACAGTTTTACAATAGGTTTGCTTTTCAAACCAGAATTATGATGATTATTTCAATATTTTTCTGATCCCTCTCCTAAAAGATGGAACTAACCTTTATGCAGAGGGCCCACACAAGGCACTTAAGTCTCACTTTAGCTCTATTTTGAGGTCCTTGTGAATTTCACCCCAAAGGCAAAGGCACAGTTGATTTGAAACAGTTTGCCCATTTTATCCTAACAGAAGGAGCAAGTTACTGAAATTCACCAACTGTGAGAGAGGAAAGCATGATCTTGTAAAGGGAAACACTCTTGTAAATATCAGATCAAATTCTCTGCTGATGCAAGTCTATTGCTGGCAAAACTCCGCTGACTTCAGAGACTTCAGCCCATTACCTAAAAAAATGACAGATGAATTTATCTTGGAGAGTGTCTACCATCCCAACATGGCATCAGAAATCTTTTGCTAGAAGAGGATGCTCCCCATGTTAAATTTAAAATTGCCTGAATATTTTCCTGACACTGAAAAATGTTTATTATTGGTTATTGCCTAGTTCAGTTCCATTTCCAATCAGTGGAACGGCAACTTTAGTAACAGAATCAGAACATAATTTATATCAAGTTTCAGTTGTATATAATAAATTGAGTGATGTTTTGATGAAAGCAGCTCTCAGTACTGGAAAATTCCAAACCCTAGTGACGAGTGTTAATATTTATATTGTCGTTGTTTCCCAGACTTTAGGAACAGCCTGAGATTTAGCTGGCTGTTTAGATTAATCATTAGTGGCAGCTACTGGAAACACCAGATTGAGCATAAGCTGCCAATCACTTCTGGGAGTAATGCACTTGTAAACAAGGTCATCAGGTGGCCATGAAATATCTTATGTCATCAACTACAGAAAAACCTCTCTTTTGCTTTTGACATTGCAAGAGTCTTGTCACGAGGGTCAAGAACAGGGCTCTGACAATTCTGCAGCATTGGGAGCCCAAATTCTGCAGAAGAATTCCTTGTCTATAGCAATAGTTCTGAAACAATAGTCCTCAAAAAGTGCCTTTATTAACAGCAATATTGTGTCTCTGTTTGAGAGTCCTGGTAGGGAATCTAAGGTGAACTAGCAGAACATTAGGGCATCTATTCCTCAATACAGGCCAAACTATACGGGGAACCTGTGATATTATTAGTCTAAAAATATCACGCATCAAACTTTGTACTTTTGAGTTTCTGCACAGATTGGCTGCCTCCAGCATCATGGGCACTAAGTCTGTGCAATAATGAAAAAAAAAATCTTTCAGACTTTAATGTAGAAAAAAATTCCCATTTTTAGGTAGAAGTAATAAAAACCTCAGAGCCAGATTGTTCCGGTGGGTGGAGGGATTGAAAACCTGACAGTTCCCTAGTATGGGGAAAGTAATGAGGTAACTGCTGCCCCCAGGGCATTATTCCCCCTTCCCTTTCCGGGGACATAAGAGAAGCACCTCTGAGGTAGTTCTGCAAGCCTGGGATCTCTGAGGGTGGAGGCTGTGGTGGCAGGGAGCGGAGCAGAGGACTCATTGCTCTCCACAGCATCATCCTCGGCTGACCCTAAGGATTTCCAGCTGGAAATCTGAGCTGCAGTTAATACTGCTTGACACAGAATTAATTCTCAGAGTCTCCTCTGTAGCTACTACTACACAGCCACAGGGGAACTCTGCCAATGACAGCACACCTCCTGTGCTATGTTGCTAGGAGAACTGTGAGGCTAGAACAGCAGCATGGAGGGACATCCCCTCTGTGAGTCCGGGGGTGCCCATCCACCTGGAGCCCAAAAGGGGATGATTTGAGGCAGACTTCATGATCTGAACTGCCCTAGGTTTCCTAGATCTCCAGTGACTCTCCCACAAGTGTAACAAGGGAGAGGACAATATGCCCCGCAGTAAAATGAAGTTGGATTTTCATAAAATTTTGCATGCTGGTATATTTGGATATGTACTAGAGAATGCACTGGAAACTTCCTAACCTTTCTACTGAATGTTTACGCATACTTTCAATCACTTAATGATAAAATTATAGCGCCAAAAATTTCACTCTATATAATTCCATCAGAAAAACAGGACCCATTCATTTTTCCATTATACCCCAAATGGCAACATACAAACTAGGCTCATAAGAATTATATTTAATTCTACATTTTAACTCCTGTAGGTGGCCCTGGCAATTCTATACATTTGCCAGTTAATTTAATGCCAGCACCTCTCTTCTGTCCTTGTAAAAGACCAGAGCATGGTATCTAAACCCTTGCACACAGAATCATACAAAAGAACACAAAACATGGAACCCGATCCTGGTTCTAGCACTGTTCCTGAAACAGGGCCCCAAGCTTCTCCAAAGAGCTCTCAGCAGCTCCACAACAGCACTTCTATGTGGCAACCTAACCCAACCCCCTCCAAAGGGACTGTCCACGACTCCAGCCCAACTTCCATTAATATATGGCAATCAAGCCACTGTAGATTAAATCAGCTCAGGCAATGCCTCATTGTTGTCAGGAGGAGGGCAGGTTTCTCCCCATCTGAGAAACAGGTGGACATCAAATAAACTGCCACCAAAGAGAGTGTCCATGGCTAACAGTTTTGCTGTCTTTGCTTCCTGAAATAACACTATTGGGCAGGGACTGAAGACTGGGTCTTAAGACCAAAAAATGCCCTATTCACAGTCAGAGCTCCCGTGTTTGTGGCAGCATGGCAGGGAGCCTTCCAGGAACCCCCAACTACTTCAGGTGACTGACAGACTCTGTATAGTTGGTCTCTTTGTTCCATACTTGGAAACTTGAGTGAAGGTTACTGTACATCCTTCTCAAACAACTCAGCAGCTCTTTACCATGGATCTCACCTGGATGTTTTTGATGCTTTGATGTTTGCTTTATTAGAGGGTAATATTAATAAATAATATTATTAACCATTATTTCTGCAACTAAGTAGTTACACACACTGGGCTGAATCCTCTTTTCTAGCCAGGCTATGCTCAGCAAAGGACCAGAGAGAAGGAGCAAAGGTGACTTTGGTACTGTCAGTTCTCCCAATCCTGGAGCTTCTAGGGGCCAGTTCGGCTCCCAGTGCAATGTAGTGCAGCCGTAGGTCTGCTCTAAGTTGTATCTATCCCAGTGGGCTGTTCCAACACTTAGGGATCACTGGAGTGCAGTAGTGCTCAGAATACACCCATTTTTTGCCAGATAAGCCTTCTATGCCAAGAACTGTTACACTGGCTCTTTGCCACCCAGGAATCTTCCTACATAAGAGGGCTCCTCAGGAGTACAATTAAGCTGCTTTATGGCCCTTTGTGCTGCCAGAGATTTGCAAAGGGACTGTATATAGCGACGCTAAGGATCTGGTCCAATACTTGTATTTCATGTACATTTAATTCTTTCAGAACTGTCGGAGACTATATTAGATGACAAAGGGGCTCTCCAGATATTAAAGATAGTGTGCCACTGATCCAAATAAATGAAAAGGGCAAGGATTTGTGCTGTAAATATGAAACAGAGTGCATGATTGCAATTCAAATGGGTTACGTTTGTCATCTTAGATTAAATGGCCTTTCACCCTAACTCTTCTAATTTTAGCTAAAATCCTTCAACATTAGTGCTCCTCTGGGCTTGTTTTATGTTCTCTGACATGCTCCCTGTGACGCTTTCTTGGGGCATCCAGAACTGTAAGTCACCCTGTCACCTTTCTGCCTTAGCAAAAGAGGAATTTGTTGGTGCTAGCCTGCGTGACAGCTCCCTGCCACCATCGTTGGTTAGCCAGCCAAACAAACTCCTCAGGACTCTGTCAATCCTAACTTTGATCCTTGGTGTACGTCAGTTCCTGAACTCTCCAGAAGCATCTCCCTGCAGCATCCAGCCCCTATTCTGGATGCCCACAGAGATACCAAGCCCACTGTCTCCAAAAACATGAGCCTGTTGGTTCAACTGCGGATTCCCACCTCATTTGAATATAACAGCACTGAGGTGAATGTATAACAAAACAGAGACTTAAATGATACTAAGCAGAGATACTAAAAACCGAAAATGATTAGAAATAAAACAAAAATATAATCACACTTCTTAGTGACCAAAACTTAACTCAAGAGGTTACAATCCTTGTCTAAGGCAGTTTTCTCACCTACAGCCACTTCTCTGAGTCACCAGCCCCAAGAGGTTGGGCAGTGTCAGTGCTAGCTTGGGCATACAACACATATTAATTATTAATAAAGGACCCCTTTGAGCTGTTTGGGGCCCTAAGCAATTGTTTAGTCTGCTTATGCCTAGCGCCCTCTGGGGTTAGGGATCCACTTGTCATGGGATGCAAAGAGCGCTGACCTCTTTGTTCCCTCAGTGATGGATAATTTATATTCTTATATTCCCGGGGAGTTCACTCTCTTTGTCTCCGGGGTGCTGACGCCAGGCTGTTTCCTCATCCTCCTGATAACTGGTGTTTACCTCAGATACAAATGAACTGTCCATTATCTCTGGCACCGCCATGCTCAATTTACATTGGAGACATAGGCAAAGAGTCAAATCAACATTCTTTTCTCTAAGACAAACTTTTTTTTTTAAATCAACTCTGCCCCAAAACATATTTTATGAAGGTATTTCCAGCACACACACCATCCGTTCGTACACACACACACAATTATATTAATGACCAGGGTGTCACCAGCTTTCATTTGATAATTCATACAACACTCTTTACGGATAAACACTATCATAGCAATGGGTTAGGTGTAGTGAGCGTGTCAGGCCTGACAGGAGTTACAGAACATTGGGCCCTCTGCCAGTGGCACTGAGGGGCTCTTAGGGTAACACTCCCTTTCCAAAATTCTCTCAGTGATATGCCTCAGCAGGATTTTCTCCTACCTTTTCTTCTGTGTGACAGGGAAGGGAGATAGCTGAAACCCTTTTAGGAGATGGTGTTGTCTATTTTCTTTAAATAGGAAGAGATGCCTGTCACAATTATATCATAACACCAGGGCCATCTATGGGGGGTGCAGGGCCAAGGGTGGAAATGACAGATTCGTCTCTTTCAGGACTGACTGCATTGGCCAATCACACCAGCCCTCAGGGCCCCCTAAAGTGCGGGGCCTGGAGCAGTCGCCCCAATTCACCCTACCCAAGGGATGGCTCTGCATACCACTATGCCTCATTTTCTTTAGGCATTGACAAATATAAAAGATCACATCATGGAGAATAAACCAAGGGAGAGTGCAGAAGAAACAAAACCAAAGAAGGATCCAAACCCCATTCAAGCATACAATAAAAACACCAACATTAATATATTATATCTATCTATCTATAAAACTATATAGATCTACATATAACTATATCTACATCTATTCATCAATCCATCCACCTACCTACATATAACTACCTCCCTCTGTATCTCTCTCTATATCTGTATGTATATCTATATCTATAGTTCCTTGCTATTTTGTTCATATTCCTTTGGACAAAGTGGAAGTTTCAGAATGGTTGTAAAATATCCAGTACAATAAGTATAGTGCCAGAAATCTAAATCAAAGTTCTTTTGATGGTGAAGATAAAAGGATCTTCCATGTACAGCATTGTTAAAAATCACACACTGAGCATATCAAAGGTAGCAATGCATGCAGCATCACGATTTCATGTTTTGGAAAATAAATCCCTCATCCTTTTCACCAGAGGTATATATTAAATAGCTGACATGTACAGCCTGAGTTTCATAACATTAGAAGCCCAAGGTCACATTGAAAATTAATGTAAAATTGTTTGCCTAATTTACACACCAAATTACCATGATCACATGTGCAAATTGCTTATTTGTAAGTCTGCTTTAGATATTTTTGCATTTTAACCAAATTATCATAATCAGATTTATGCAACAATACCTTTTAGGACAAGATTAACCATAATTGTTAGTCATAATCCTGAAATAACAGGACATAATAATGGAACACTTATACAATTTAAACAGCATGTTTTGTGCAAACTGCAAATTTATCAGGAAGCAGAATTTATGACCACTACATTATGAACTTCAATATGATTTGCATGGAGCAAGAATATTAGAATGATACTATTTTAAAAATAGAATCTCATAGTGTTTTTAGTGTAATCAACCATGGACAAGGCCATCTGTTATATCCACTCCGTATGTCTAATTGTTAGTGATCTCTAATTGATATTTAGTTGTATTAAATAAACAAAGATGCTGTTAGAAATCCACTAATTCAATCCTATTATAAGCAGTACTTTGGGGGACAGGATAGATGAGTCTATGTGGTAAATTTTTGGCAGTGGTTATGTTTATATGTACTAAAATAAACATGTTCAATACTGAAACTAACAAATCTATCTGCAACACACAGCAGAGCAGCGTGACAGATGTCTACGTTATGGCAAACTCATCTGGAGTGTTCCCTGCTTTGGAGAGCATTGTGAATGAAAGATGGATTCACCCTGTTCAGAGATTATATTTTCTAGGGGATTCTGGACAAAAAGTGCCATACACATCCCATACAATACACTGAGCTCCAAAAAAAGGATCTGTGGTTTTGCACCAGAGGAGTAAAGGCTAATACTATCCCAAAGCCAGAGAATTTACAGGACTAGTTTAAAAACCTAGGATGAAATCGTGCCCCTGTTGATGGCAAATCTCCCATTGACTTCAGTGGAGTCAGAATTTCACCCCTTGAAGGCAAAATGCACTTTCTGTGAGGCATTAAATCCCTCAATTGTCATAGATTAAGTTAAGGGAGAGATGACGTTACTCAACCCAAGACAAAATTGGATTCTTCATCACTAGAAAGCAAAGGGACTTACTGTTTGTGCTTAATGAAAGAGTGTTTGTTCGAAAACCACCTTCTAAGGGCTTGTCCACGCTTGAAATGCTACAGTGGCACAGCTACGGCGGTAGCTCTTCAGATAATTCCTACACTGAGGGGAGCGGTTCTTCCGTCAGTGTAGGTAATCCATCTCCTGGAGAGGTGGCTAGGTCGACAGAAAAATTCTTCCATTGACCTAATGGTGTCTGCACTGGGGGTTAGATTGGCTTAAATACACTGTGATTTTTCACACACACCTTGATGATGTAGGTAAGCCATTTACATTTTTTAAATTTTTAGTGCAGACCAGGCCTAAGACCCCTAACTCTTGCTCAGTAGACTAAATAACGACCAGATATATATCACCAGATGCAATTTTTCAGTGGGTGTATTCATAAACTGGAAAAGTGAAACACCACAGCTTGTGCTAAAAGCAGAAAAGTCTAGAGATCTAGATTTTTTCGATTTCATTTAGCCTCTGCTGATTTTCTCAGCTAATCTGCCTTGTTATGCAGGTGCCTTATCACTATCAAATAAAACTGAGCAACATATTTAATTCTAAAGACTTAAGGTCTTGTGTTCCATTGGTGTCTGTTGTGTAAATACCTTGTCATTAGTACGCTTGAGAAGTAAGTGCAGGGCCGGTGCAACCACTAGGCGGACTAGGCAGCCGCCTAGGGTGCCAAGTGGCTGGGGGCACCAAAAAGCGGTGCCCCCCAATTTTTGTTTTAAACAGCGGAGTGAAAGGCTGCTGCTGCTCCCCGCCTCCTGCCTCCAGAGGGGCCGCCCATGGTGCGGCCAGTCCCTCCCACCAGGGGAGCAGCTGGTTGGGGAACAGGGAAGGGGAGGGTCTAGCTCTAGCAGCTGTGCCTTCTTCCTAGCGCCGCAGGCTGTGCTGGGCTCCCCGCCACTCCCGGGGCAGGGCCACCCAGAGGGGGGGGGGCAAAGGGGGCAATTTGCCTCGGGCCCCGGGCTCCACAGGGGCCCCCAAGAGAACAGCTGAGGCTCCCGCCTCCGCCCCTCTCCTGGAGCCTCAGCGCATCAAGCGGCGTCCTCAGACAGCGCCGCAGCAGGGCCCCTAAGCCCCGCCCCGCTCAGAGCCACGTGGTGAAGGGGCGGGGCTGCGAGCTCCAGGCTGAGCTCAGCTCCCTCCGCTCGGCGTGGAGCTCCCAGCCCTGCCCCCTCACCACGCGCTCTGAGCGGGGCGGAGCTCAGGCCCCGCCGGAGACACGCTGCAGCTGTTCAGCGAGGCACTGAGGCTCCGGGTGAGGAGGGAGCTGGGGGTAAGAGGCTGGGGCCAGGGGGGTTGGCTAAGGGGCAGGGAGTCCTGGGGACAGTCAGGGCACAGGGAGGGGGCAGAGGTTGGGGGTGGTGGTCAGGGGGTAGGGAATAGGGGGGTTGGATTGTGAGCATTCCTGGGGGGGGTGGCTAGGGGTTGGGGCAGACAGGGAGCAGGGGTGGGGTCCCAGGGTAGTGGTTGGGGGGGTGGGGTCTCTGGGGGACGGTGAGGGGACAAGGAGCAGGATGGGTCAGGGATTCTGAGGGGGGCAGTCGGGGGGCAGGAAGTGGGTGGGGGTCAGATAGGGGGCAGGGCCAGGCTGTTTGGGAGGCACAGCCTTCCCTACCCTAAAGCTCATTCAGCAGTTTGAGGCTTGTAGAAGAGCCAAGCTGTTAGCTTTTCCATTAGGGCAACCATCCCTTTCACTTCTCAAATGCCAAATTATAGTCTATATTTAATTTCAGTGCCATAGGGAGATTCATGTCAGGGGAGGGTAGCTTCATTTAAAATTAGCCACTGGGGGGAGGGATCACATGAGAAGAGCAACCCTACCAAGGGAGACCCCCCATCCCCTGCATTCCCTGAGGCTTCAGAGGGGTTAATTCAGTGGTTCTCAAACTTTTGTCCTGGTGACCCTTTCACATAGCAAACCTCTGATGCGACCCCCCCCCTTTATAAATTGAAAACACTTTTTTATATATTTAACACTATTATAAATGCTGGAGGCAAAGCGGGGTTTGAGGTGGAGGCTGACAGCTCACGACCCCCAGTAATAACCTCGTGACCGACCCCCTGATGGGTCCTGACCTCCAGTTTGAGAACCCCTGGATTAATTTAATTTTAGCACCCTGTGTCCATTCACATGCATGTGCTATTTTGAGCATTTCAGTTTTGACAACATAGGCTCATCCCAGATTCTGGAACAAGCTCAAATGCTCAGTTTGTGGAGTATGTACAGAAGCTATAGTAAAGAAAAACCCACAGTAATCGTCTCCAGTTTGTGAGGGACCACATGGAGCCAGTCTCTAGGAAACAGATAAATGCATGGAGATTAAGTCCATTAATGGCTATTAGCCAGGATGGGTAAGGAATGGTGTCCTTAGCCTCTGTTTCTCAGAGAGTGGAGATGGATGGCAGGAGCGAGATCACTTGATCATTACCTATCAGGTTCACTCCCTCTGGGGCACTTGGCATTGGCCATTGTCAGTAGACAGGATACTGGGCAGGATGGCCTTTGGTTTGACCCAGTATGGCTGTTCTTATGTTCTAACCTAAATGAACCCAAAGTTATGGAAACAGATATGAGTCAAGGAAGCCAGCAGAGTATCAGAAACCTGGAAAATCTCTGCCTAGATGGGCTCAGGTGTTTGGTTACAAGCTGAGGTGGTTCAAAAGTTTTGGATTTTTTTTTAAGCAGAATTTTTTTATTGTTTCTTTAAACAATCAAACACAGCAAGCAGCAAATATTTGGCCACACACTTCTGAAACCTCAAACCATGTTCAAGTTTTGGCAGACTAATTTCAGCTTTTCAATTAAAAATACCACAACAAATTTTGAAGGAAAGCAGACATTGTCCGTGATTTTTTTCTGCTTTTTAAAAACCCCTAGTTTTCGATCCAGAAAAAGTTTTGATGGAAAATATTTGTCCAACCCTTTTAATGAGCTTTATGCCTTTTAGCACTAGCTGATGCTGAGAACCGGTGATACCCTGTAAAGAAGTTTTCTCAAAACTGGGTTTGTGCCGAAATGCGGAAGGTTTATTTTTCCCAGGGGCACCTGTGGAGGGGAGCAAGTGGGGCAATTTGCTGTGGGCCCCACAAGGGCCCCCAGGAGAATATAGTATTGCAATTTTTTTATAGAAGGGCCCCCCAAAATTTCTTTGCCCCAGGCCCCCTGAATTCTCTGGGCGGCCCTGTCCCGGGGCTCTCAGCGGCAGCGGCGGCAGGCTCGGGCTCGGGGAAGGCTGGCTGCCTGTGCCGTTGCTGAGAGCCCTGGGGGCGGCGGGGAGCCTGGCTCAGCCCATGGCGTGGGGAAGAAGGCGCAGCTGTGCTCTGCTCTTCAGGGAGAAGCTGGGTGTCTACTCCACCTGCAGGGTACCTAGCCGGGCCGCAGGGAGCCTCACGGGCCCGCGGAGCGCTGGGGAGTGGGCAGGTCCAGTCCCTGGCCTGGGGAATGGTATATGTGGGAGCAACCCGGGCACCCCTCCCCCAGCCAGTGCCACCCCCTTCAACACCCACCGACCAGCTACCTTCTCCCCTGTGCACCCCCCGCCCCAACAACCCACCCTGTCCTGCCACTTTTGCCTCTGGGCAACCTCCACCTAGCAACCCCCCGAGCCAGCCATGGTCACCTTCACCCCTGCATCAACCTCGGGACCCCTCCCTCGCCTTCCATCTCCCTCCTGCCCACTCCTCCCTTGTGCAAACCCCTCCCTGCCACCTTCACCCCCTGCAACAACCCCAGGCACAGACACCCCCCACCTGCCAGCCCCTTGCAACAACCCCCTCCTGCCCACTTCTCCCTTGTGCAAACCCCTCCCTGCCACCTTCACCCCCTGCAACAACCCCAGGCACAGACACCCCCGCCCCCCGCCTGCCAGCCCCTTGCAACAACCCCCTCCTGCCTAATTCTCCCTTGTGCCACTCCCTCCCTGCCACTGCACCCCCTGCAACGAGCCCCTTTTGCCTCAGTGCAATCTCTTCCCTGCCACTACATGCTCGCCCCCTCCACCTCTTGGCCACCTCCACCCCCTGCAACAATCCTGTGCACCTCCCTCTCTGCCACCTTCACCCCCTGGAAAAGCCCCCATACGACCTCCCTCTTTGCAGCCTGCCCTCGGTGCCCCCAGCACTTTGTGAACATCTGTGCCTCTGGGGCGAACTTGGCCATAGGAAGGTGGGGGCTGGACATCGGGGGGGGGGGAGAGGCAAGGTGGAAGTTTCGCCTAGGGCGCAAAATATTCTTGCATCGGCCCTGAGTATGGGGGGTATTTTTACTGCTATAAAGCAACAAAGGGCTTGATGCTGCAAAGTTCTGAGCACCTTCTCTCCTACTGAGCACACTGATAATCGCATTCAGTACCCAGCAGGAAGTGCTCAGTATTTCACAAGATTAGGCCCTGGCTAGCAGTGCTCTGTGTATTTGGAATCATTTTTTGGTACTTTGGCCACCTAGACAAGAGTTGTCATTTTTTCCTGAGTGTCACCTATTGGCTGGGTAGTGTTGTTTTTATAAGATTTAAACTTAAACCATTCAACATACAACTGTACATATAAGTAGGTGGCCACTTAGGGCATAACCTATGAGAGCAATACTGGAAGAAAGCTGAGACAACTAGGGCCATTCACCAACAGACCACGCAGAATTGTTCTTCTCTGGCGTAGCTAGAGATTCCAAGTCAGGAAGGTCTCTCTGGTTCTGCTTAGTCAAATAAATGCCTTAGGTCTTAGATATACTCCCAAGACCTTTTGCATTGGTTGCTGTAGAGCTCCCCTCTGAAACACCACTGTAGTTGCTACAAGTAATTCAGTGGTGCTGTTAGGAGACTGAAAGCATCTGTCACAGATGACAAAAGCAGAAACAGGGACAACCTTCCATAGGAAGAAATGGTTCAGATTTGTGGTGACACAGCTAAGGAGAAGGGAACAGGGAGTCACTATGTGGAAAGAAGAGTCAAATCCTGTCTGTTTAGGGCACCAATGGCCTGATTTTGTCTGTCATAGAACAGGATCCACAGTAATTTTATTACCCATAATTATAAGGATCATGCCCATAAACTTAGACTAATGTGAATTTTTATTTTTACTAACAGCCCCCACAGCTCATATGAAAGATTATTCTAAAAAGGTGGACAATATTGTCCAAAAATACCACTTATTGCATAGAGGCCAAAGCTTGGGTAAGCTCTGTGCTAGAATCCCTGCCAAATGAGTTACTATCTCCAAGAGTTCAGAAAGAAAGTGGGAGAACTGCAGCATTGTTTGGCATGTAGCATGAAGTAAAAGCATGTCACTCAGGCGGATTCAGTTGCCTGGCTTGTTCCACTGAAAGCCTCAGACTGTCTGTTTTCTACTGTAACAGATACTTTCACTTCTTCAAAACATGCGGTCCCATCCACAGTGCAAAGCTGATATCAGGGATTGCTCTTGCTCTAGAGAGCTGAACGGTTGCATAGGCTGGAAGCCAGAATACTCGGCTTTGGGACGCTTTCAATTCTCTTTTATTTTAAAATGTGCTTTCTGTTTGTCTCTTATTTTATACAGTTGGTCATGATCTTCACTTGCAAGCTAGTGTCACAAATGTTTGCTCTCTGTATGAGCTTTTTGTTATTTTTTCTGCCTTTCCCAAAGAACAATTTTCTTTTCCTTGCTTCGTGTCTTTTTTGTTGTTGATAACGTCACACAATTTTGAATGCTAGAATTTTGCTTCCTGGATTTTGCCAGTAGGTGTGGTTTGTTGTTAAGTTATATGTTATTAAAGAAAACTGATATTTAGGGTTGGTTTAAAACAAACAAACCCCCAAAACTGTCACCTGCCTGTTTTAGTCTGTGCTAATATACCAGCAGATTCTGCATCCCCAAAGCTGTGGGGTAACATTTTCGAAAGCACCTAAGTGACCCATTTTCAAAGGGGACTTAGGCCCAGTTCCTTAAAGGTATTTAGGCACCTCAATCCACCATTTAGGCACCACTGACATTTTCAAACTGCCACTCAGCTGTCACCTAACCCCCTAGGCACCTACGTTTTCACCAGTCAATATTTGCAAAGACCCACAAGCCCTGCCTCCCAGCTATCGAACAACTCACAGCCCTAGCTCAAGCCAAAGCCCCAGTACATCTGCACAGCCTACGGCAGCCAGCCATCCAGCCCAGGTGGACAGACTGGGGCTAATGCTGTGTACCCAGGGGGGGCTGGAACAATTTGTATAGCAGGGGTGCTGAGAGCCATTGAACCAAAGTGTAAACCCTGGATATAATGGAAACCACTTCAAGTTAAGGGGTGTTGCAGCACCCCCTGGATCCCTAGTTCCAACACCTATGTGTGTAGCCAGTACTTTGAAGTTGCCGCTCAGGCTCTGAAACCTATGGAGAGGGGTGAGCTTCGGAGTCTGCGCTCCACCCCAAGCGGCAACTTCAAAGCGCTGGCCACACAGCTATTTTTAGAGCACTAGCCCTTGTCTGTCCATCCAGGCTGGGAAGCTCACTGCCAGGGGCTGTGTAGACATACCCCCAGAGGCCCCGAAGCAGGATTCTCAAACTAGGCAGGGGAACACCTGTCTCACCAGCGGAGCCTGATCCTATAGGCATCTCTCCTGCTGAAACTGTTCTACTATAGATAAAGAAAGAAAGAGTCATTGGACTGGAGAGAAAGAATGACTCTGTAGTCCAGTGTTTGGGCACCCAGCTGTGGGAGAGGAGACCCTGGGACCAGGCCCCCTGTTCCAATCACTCTTTATTTCTCCACAGTAGAACTGCTTCAACAGGCAATACTGATGGAGCCCCACATCAGACCATCCCACAACTCAGTGCTTAGAGCACTCCCCTGAGAGGTGGCAGACCTCAGCTTCAATCTCCCGCCCTCTTCCCAGATGCCAGGGAGGAGGGAATTTAACCTGGGTCCCACAGCCCAGGGGAGTGCTCTAACCACTAGGCTAGAAGTTATAAGATGGGCATCCCTGCACCTCTTCCAGACAGATTTTTGAATGGGGTCTGATCCATTAGGTGTCCTCTGAGTGCACCCACCAGATCAGGTCCCTTGGGTGAGTTAGGCACCCAAACACCTGTCTTCCTTTTGTTTGTGCGTCACTCTGGGGCATAGGCAGGAAACAGGTATACAGATGTCTAGATAGAGCCAGTCGTGCACATGACTAGAGGCAGAAACTTAGACATCTAGGGAATTTTTTACTTAGGAAAACTTAGGTGCCAAGTGAATTTAGGCACCTACAGGGTTTGCCGAGAGCTTTGTGGATCACAGTGGGGGACTTAGGCACCTAAAGATGGGTTTAGATGCCTAAATAGCTTTATGGATTCCACTCCTAGTCGCCTGTCGCTTAGGCGATTTTGGAAATTTTTCCTGTCATCTCACACAAAACACTCTCCTAGCTGCCATGCAAGTGTTAGCTTGTGTTATCTCACACAGTAGGTGTGTGTTATGCCTTCCATTTCATTGCCCTGCATGCCACTCATACTGCAGCCCTCTTTGACACTGAGTCCATTTATTTTACATTTTCTCACTTGCCAGTTCCCAAACAGAGGCCAAATTATTTTTATGCCATGTACTTGACTTTATGGGCCTGATCCTCAGCTGATGCAGACTGGCATAGCTCCACTGACTCCAACGAATCGTAAAAAGAATACAGACAAAAATACTGTCATTTCCACACTATACATTAATTGAACATTGGTGCAGTTTTGGGGTTGCTGAAAAAACTCAGCTGTTAGCCTCATTCCTTAAAATGCAGCTGAGGTTTAATACTTCAATAGCCCATGAATGAACTCTCTTGTACATTCTGCTGACTATATTAAGCCCCAGGATCCCAGAAGATCAGGCAAATTTTGCTATGCCAAGCCACCTACTGGAGGGATGAGTGTCTTGCAGTTCAGACAGTTTCTGTAGGCTGTCAGTCAATGTTCACTGTCTTAAGACATCTAGAGCTAGTAAATAGAAATGAGGTCAAGCCCATGATGTTTTCCACTGAGTGAACACATAAATGTTGAGACTGATTAGATACTATCTCTTCACTCACCTTGAAGGTTTACAGATTCCATACCAGTTTATCAGATTAATAACTCATACATAGAGCCTTACCAAATTCACGGCCATGAAAAGCACGTCATGGACAGTGAAATCTGATCTTCCCCTGTGAAATCTGGTCTTTTGTGTACTTTTACCCTATACTATGCAGATTTCACAGGGGAGACCAATGTTTCTCAAATTGGGGGTCCTGACCCAAAAGGGAGTTGCAGGGGGGTTGCAGTACTTCTGCGCTGCCTTCAGAGCTGGGCAGCTGGAGAGCAGCAGCTGTGGGCTGGGCTCCCAGCTCTGAAGGCGGTGCCCCACCAGCAGCAGTGCAGAAGTAAGGGTGGCAATACCATACCAGGCCATCCTTACTTCTGTGCTGCTGCTGGCGGTGGCTCTGCCTTCAGAACTGGGCTCCTGACCAGCAGCTGCATCTCTGCAGCTGCCCAGCTCTGAAGGCAGTGTCGCCACCAGCAGCAGCGCAGAAGTAAGGATAGCAGTACTGCAACCCTCCCTACAATAACCTTGTGACTCCTCTCCCCCGCCACACCTTTTTGGGTCAGGATCCCTACAATTACAACACTATGAAATTTCAGATTTAAATAGTTGAAATCATGAAATGTATTATTTTTAAAATCCTATGACTGAAATTGACCAAAATGGACAGTGAATTTGTTAGGGCCCTACTTATACAGTTTTGTACCAATGTCGCCAGTTTTTATTCAATTATTTCAGCTCTCTGGTTTTATAAACTTTTATTTCTTATTTTGTCTTTCCCTCTGTCAGGAAATGTCTTCTGGGGTCAGTTTTGAAAGCACTGCACTATGATTTAGGTTCATGACTCCCATTAATGTCAGTAAGAATCATGCTGCTATGTCTCTGAGCACTGTCTTTAAAATATACCCCCTAGTATTTTCAGCTATTTCTGCATCGTAAGCACTTCTGTACAGGATGCCTCATGTCATACAAATATATGCTTAGCATATACAGAGTAGCCAAGGAAAAAGCACTCTCTTCTCTACACCTCCCCTCCACCCCCCGTAATTGCGCTGGTAGAGGAGATGAATGAAAGCCTCTGGGGAATGCAGATAAAAGGACCAGGGTCAGACAAGGAAGGTTAATGCCTTCTACAGAATCTCATCATAGGACTTAGTATAGCTGCAGCACAACAGAGAAGCAGATTGTGCAGCTTGGTCAGCAGCGTACACAGTGTAACAACATGAGCATTAAGCTAATTAAATAGACAAAGCAGTTTTCAAGATCAACAACTGTCCCTGTACCCACTCACTTTTCAAATTAAGAGATTTTATTTATGTAAGTAGTTCTTATTTCTGTACATACGCCTATAAACTGACACATGACCACCCATCTCATACCTTACATTACACGTTAACGTTCACTTAAAAGCATTTACCAGTGCTTGGTACTGTCCGCATGGCACTGGTCCTGCCCAGGGATCCCTACCCCGTGACAGAAGAGACTGGAGTGTGCTAGGGACCAAGAGTGGAACACAGAGGATGTGGATTTTTATAAGCTCCGGACTTGCATTTATAGGAGTCACACTTAATAAGCTCCACAGCTGTGCATTTTATACACTTCATGTATATTTATTTTTGAGCAGCCAAAATTGTACTAGTTGTTTTACAGAATGAAGTAAAGTTAAGTAATGTTGACAATCCATGGCCTCAATCCTGCAAATACTTGTGCACATGCTGAACTTTAGTGCCTTTGAGGACCTGTTCATGGGTATAGTCACAGGCATAAAATTAAGCACGTATGTAAGTGATTGCAGGATTAGCCGGAACCAATAAATTCCACTTAGATGAGATCTGCACTTGCACCACAGGTAGAACCAGCTGTTCCCTGGTGCAGCTGCTCTTTTCCTGCCCTTTAATTCTACATATAATGCCTCTTTTCCCCGCTCAAAAGAAAGTCTGGCACTTTTACTAGAGATGGCTGGTGGACAACAACTGTGTTCCATGGCAACTTTTGAGGTTTTGAAATTTGTTCTCGTTCTGCATTGGAGTGAAAACAAAACATTTTGAACAGTTTCATGAAACCGAATAGTGTTGAAAAGTCCATTTTTGAATCAAAAAGTTCAGGTTTTCAGTTCAGATCTCTCTCACCAGAAGTGACGAGAGAGCTCATGTGCCAATATAGCCTTCACTATGAAAATGCTCCCAAAATAAATGCATCTCCATGAAACACTTCAATGAAACAGCATGTTTTGACAACATTTCATTTTGTTGAAAATGTTCAAACCAGATCTACTTTTTACTTATTTTTTTCCCTCCTACAGTATGGAAACTGTATTTTTATTCTTCAGTGTTTTATATATTACTATTAGGAATGAACAAGGTGAACAAGGTCCAGAACAAGGGTGAACAAGTCCAGATAAAATAAGAACCCCGCAACTCCTACAAACTTTCATTCAAAACTCAAATGGAACCCAAACCAAAAACTTTTCTTCAGGGTTCAAATTTTTTTTCTTAGGGTATGTCTACACTGCAGATACTAGAGTGGCACAGCTACAGCACTGCAGGTGAGCCTATGTAGCCCCTTAGTGTAGACACTTGCTACAGTAATGGTGGGGGCTTTTCTGTCACTGTAGTTAATCCACATGCTGGAGAGGCACTAGCTAAATTGATGAAGAATTCGTCTGTTGACCTAGTGGTGTTTATAGCGGGACTTAGGTCATCTTAACTATCTCTCTCAGGGGTGTGATTTTTTCACACACCCGCACCCCCCACCCGAGCAACACACTTCGGTTGACCTAAGTTTTAGGTATAGACCAGGCCTTAGTTTAAGGGACGCAGATGTAATGAAATGTGGCAAGAAAAGCTGTTCCCACAATACTTCCATCCTGACTGGAAGCACAAAATACTGGAGCTCTCACAGGAAACCCTGTTCTCATGAAATCCCAAGCTTCATTTTCAATCTCAAGTGGTTCAAGGTAGATGCAAAATGTCTCAGCTAAGCATCCAAACTGTGGGGTGATTATCTCACTGAACTAAGCCTGGGAACCTTTCAGTGTTTCTCTGTGTGTGATACCATTCTGCAATACAACTTTGTGATTGCTGATATAATTAAACTGAAAAACTGGACACTTTCTTCCAAAGAAACAAAACTAATGTCGTCAGGGATTAAACTTAATCTAAACTAAATCTCTGTCATTTGTGTTTCCACTGCTCCTAAATGACACAGAAGGATGACTTTCTGCCCACATTTAGCTAGTAAAGTTTCCAGAAATAATTGTTTGATCTTTTTGGCAGCTCTATCACACAGGGCTGAGGGATTCCCCTCCCCCCGCCTTTCTAAAACAATACTTCTGATTTACTGCGTCTTTTTTTCCACCATCAGACACTGTAGCCAGGTAAACTACATTTTGTCAGAAAAGGGAGTAGAGGAAAGGGCATATATACTCTCCAGCAATTGAAATCTGTCTCTAAACCCTGGGTGGTGTCTATATTTCTAGTAACTTGCAGCCAGAAGCCTTTCAACCTGTCAACACACAATGGGGGAATTCACAAAGTCCAGATTTACATTGCTCACAGTTGCGGACAAATTAAATCATATGCTGTAAAAGACTGCACAAAAGAACAGGTATGGCAGCCAACTCCTGAGCAAGCATCCTTGATCTCTCTTCTATTTCAGGCTACCTTTTTCAGACAGGTAATCAGACTCCATAAATCCCTGTGAAACTAGGGGTTTTGTGATAACCAAATGAGCCTTGCTGGACCCATGGCACGTTCTTGCCCTTCAAAGTACAATATTTTAGAGGCAGCTCCTTACATTCTTTTACTTCTCAGACCAAGGATATGTCTACACTACAATGGTACAGCCGCGTGCTGGATCTACGCTGCTGTAGCGTACATACTGCCTACAACGACAGAAGAGGTTTTTCCATAACTTTAGCTATGGTTCTCCTGTTGCTGTAGTAAATTTATCTCCCCAAGGGGAGGTAGCAGTGCCTACACATGGGCTTAGGTCAGATTAACTGTCTCCCAGGGTGTGAATTTTTCACATCATTTGTTGGGTTTGTTTCACCATTTTGTTTTTCTATTATTGTTGTTTGCCCTCCATGTTGGGTCTCTTCCTTGTCGCCCAGTTGGTGCTCTTTTTGAATAAGGGTGGGAAAGTGAGAGTGGGAAAAGTCACCTGACTTGGTGAAATCTACCTAGCAATGGCAGACTATATAAAGACTGTACACCCTGGATGAGATGCTGTCCACCCCAGTGGCAGCCGTGCTTGCTCCATGTCATCTTGGAAGAAGAAAAAAAAGATTGTACCTACCTCCTCCTTATATCGCTCTTGATCCCGCTCCTGCATTGTTGTCGTCTTCGTTGCTGTCCCGTCCATTTTGATCCCCGGTGGTATCAGCTCTTAGTGGTTCCTGATCCAGTCATTGTCCTGGTGTTGTCTCAGTCCGTTGTGTCCCTGTGAAGGAAATGATGATGTGCATAATTATTTGTCTTTCTTTGTAACCCACCTTATTAGTTTGTGGTCCTGGGTTTAAGCCATTGAAAAGTTAACTACCGAGTTATTTTTTAAATAAATCTCTGTTATTGTATCTTAATTGCATTCCCGTTGTATTACTGATTGGGAAAAGGGTCACCACCAGTGAATACATACGGAATCGAGGAAGAACCTTGGGGGAAAGAGGCCATTATAAAGAATGCCTCTCTTCGTTAAAGATGTTATTTTACACTTTTTGGTTAACACCTTGAGCGACATAGTTAGGTCAACCTAAGTTTTAGAACAGGCCTTCTCAGGTAGGTAATACAACTGCTTTTTCATAGAAACTTGGTAGAAGAAGAACACTTCTTTTTCTGTTTTACTGGAAGACATTCTTCAGAGTAGGTTTTTTGCTCTTTCCTCTGCCAAGTCTAGGGATGGTTGTAAATTTTCCTTTGAAACAGTTTTTCAACAGGAAATTAGATTTTTGACTGAATGAATTTCTCTGCAAAAAGTGCATGTTTTCTATGTTAATTTTTGATTTTTCAATCTAAAACAGAATGCCCAATCACACAAAAGATTTTGGTTTTTGATATTTTTTGCTAAAAAGTCAAAAATATCCACCGCGGGGGGAGATCAGTCGCTGACTGGCTATAGTCAAGAAACATCAGATGTCTAATTCCTTATCTGTTTACTCTTCCAATATCAAATGACTGTTTCTTTCAAAGGACAGGAAAAAGCTAAGCTTTCTAACTCATACAAGTTTTACAGGTTTTATGTTGTTCTGTTCAAATAATACTTCGCTGTTTTTTTCACAAGATATTCCTTGAATTTCTCATCATGGTGTGAGCAGAGAATGTCCTAATACAGGGGTCGGCAACCTTTCAGAAATGGTGTGCCGAATCTTCATTTATTCAGTCTAATAAGGTTTCGCGTGCCAGTAATACATTTTAACGTTTTTAGAAGGTCTCTTTCTATAAGTCTATAATATATAACTAAACTATTGTTGTATGTAAAGTAAATAAGGTTTTAAAAATGTTTAAGAAGCTTCATTTAAAATTAAATTAAAATACAGAGCCCCCCAGACCGGTAGCCAGGACCTGGGCAGTGTGAGTGCCACTGAAAATCAGCTCACATGCGGCCTTTGGCACACGTGCCATAGGTTGCCTACACCTGTCCTAATAGCTATCTAGCTTTTGGTGTAAAAGCATGGTGGAAATATTATAACCCCAAATCCATCCTCTGAAAGTTATGTCTGTCTTCCCTCAAGTCTTTGGCCTTAATTGTTCCTCTCTCCGGAGAGCATTTTCCTAGCACAAGAGGACTGGGAACCGAGCTGCTCTTTTCAGAGGACAAGGTAACTGCATCCTTCTTCCTTTTCCTAGGATGATCCTGTGATTCATTCCTTCCATTTTACCTTCCAGTTTTTGCCCTTGTTTTTCCTCTGCTGGGTGAGGCTATGATATACATTAGATTGTCAAACTCTATATGAACAAGATAGGGGACGAAGGTGGTTAGAGTGCTAGTTTGAGGCTCTAGAGACCTGGGACACCATGGTGCATCATGGAAGATGTAGTCTAGCCACAGAGCCCAGTCCATTGAGGACAATGGGGGCACGAGGCACCTGAACTACCAGTGACACTGTGGCATCATTGCCAGATCAAAACATCAGTTTTCAGATGATTGGGGGGGGGGGGTTGATTTTTTGCCAAAAAGTAAACATTATCTGTGAAAAATTAAGAAAAAAAATCCTTTTCATTTTCAGTAATGTGTTCTCTAGAAAAACAACCAACTCATTGTCTGACCAGCACTAGTATCTAATCACATAAGAAAAAGCCTCTTGTGTAAGGTTTCCTTTTCTCTCTCTCCCTTAAAGATGCTTCAGCAGAAAATCTGCTATGGCCAATTGAGACACCTACCCACTGCTTCTCTATCTATTAGATAATGGGCATCCTGGGAGGCACACAAGGGCTAGATACAGTTGCTGTAAAGCAGGGGTGGGCAAACTTTTTTGGCCCGAGGGCCACATTGAGGTTGCAAAACTCTATGGAGGCCCGGGTAGGGAAGGCTGTGCCTCCCCAAACAGCCTGGCCCCTGACCCCATCCAACCCCTCCCACTTCCTGCTCCCTGACCATCCCCTTCAGACCCCCTGACCCATCCAACCCCCCCTGCTCCTTGTCCCCTAACCAGCCCCCCGGGAGCCCTGCCCCAACCACCCCTGTGACCCCACTCCCCATCCAACCCCCCTGCTCCCAGTCCCCTGATTGCTCTGACCCCTATCCACGCCCCTCCCCCTAACAGGTCCCCCAGGACTCCCACACTTATCCAAACCCCTGTCCCCTGACCACCCTGAGAACCTCTGTCCCATCCCACTGCCCCCTGCTCCCTGTTCCCCTGACTTCTCCCCGGGACCCCCCGCCCCTTATCCAACTCCCCAGCCCCAGCCCCATTACCATGCCGCTCAGAGCAGCATGTCTGGCAGCCATGCCACCCGGCCGGAGCCAGACATACTGCCACGCTGCTCGGCAGAAGCATGCAACTCCGCTGGCCCGAGCGCTACCCCTGCGGCGGCGTGGCTGCAGGGGAGGGGCCAAGGGCTAACCTCCCCAGCCGCGAGCTCAAGGGCTGGGCAGGACGGCCCGCGGGCCATAGTTTGCCCACCTCTGCTCTAAAGTTTTCTGTTTCTTTCACCTCCAGTTCCTACTGAATGTATGGTCCCTCTGGACAGAAAATGAAACTCTCATCTGTAAATTGTGTTTATATAAATCGGACCCACAAATCTTCCCAGGAATCGGACTGACAAATCTCCATGTTTATTTATTTTGTTTGCTTATTTATTTTGCCTTTGGTTTTGCAACAAATACAAAAGAGTGGATCTGTTTTATGTTGTTTATTCCAAGGATGCCAATCTGGGCATTCTAGTAAAAGGAGCCTATGACTGTCATGATGATTTTCTCATCTCAGATTGTCCTATCTTTATGTCAGGCATGAAAGATCTCAAGTTTGATTGTTAAATCTGCTTTGCAAAAACCCAATTTACAGTCAGAATAAATTCCTTTTTTCTTGATTCGGGAATTTCATTTTGCCTATATTGAGTAGGATTATGCATTTATTGTGCACCCAAAACTCTCATTGACTTCAAAGAATTTTGAAGCACACAAAGAGTGCAAGATCAAGGTCAATGTAATTCTATCACTTGATAATGCAGTATAGTACCTGTATGGCAATGTGAAATTACTTTCTCCTATTTAAATGCTACGTGCCCTAAACACTAAAACATTGCACATATCTCTCTATTGAGGAGTTGTTAAGGACTGGAATAGCGTGGGCGTTGCAACTTAGAATTGAAATGCATTAGTAGAGCACTGGGAAAGAAGCACCCCTCTCACCTTATGCTTAGCTTAATATGCTATCCATCCCTTCCTTTTATGAACACTACATTTACTCACAAATTTAAAAAGTTTCCCATGTCTGCACCATACATGATGAACAGCAGAGTCACACGTGATAGACAGAGCTATCCCACAATCATAGTACCTTTCCCTGTAAAACGTCTTTGCAAAACTATAGAAGGTATGTTACCCAAGTTATAAATAGTTACTGTCAGTGCTGATAGGCCAATAGGCTTTACAGCTGCACACAAAAACATGGCTACATCCCTTCACTCTGCCTGCTTTTTTTTTTTTAAGTTCGTTGTTACTGATTTTCAAGAGTAAGTGCATCCAATAAAACTATCCATTTCAACAGAAGAACAGAACACAGACTAATAAAAACTGGTGGAAATAACAGTGACAGCAGGTTATATACCAAAGTACAAATCAAGAACCAAATTTTAGTCCATGTTTACACAGGAGGAAGGACATATGACTTTATTAGCATATAGCTAGTGGTTAAGGTAGATTAGAATCAGAGAGGGAGCTCACCAGTTCTGGTGACCATCATTACAGGTGACATGTCCTGCTTTGGCATTATCTTGTGGTGACAGGCTGCAGCGAGAGCAGAAATGTATCCAAAAAGATTTCATGTCCCCAAGTAGGCCCATAGATAGTCAAGCACAACTATGGGGAGGGTGGGGGGGTGGGATGAGCTGGACAGAGGCACATCCCTGAGTCTCTCAACAACTATCTTTATATATATATACCCTTGTTTAGACTTGCTCTGGGTGGAGAAAATGTCCTGATGTAATGACAAATAAAAAGGAAGGGCCCAGGAATTCTTTTCTGGAAAAACTGGAGTGCCTGGTGCAGTGTCCTGAATTTTAAATGATTTTAAGACATTTCAGGAGACAGATTTTATTAATTAAAAAGAAAAGGGAAAAGGAAAGGAAAGGAACCTGATCTTTGCCTGTGATTTGTATGTAGGTTTGGTTAAAAAACAAAACAACCCAGCAAACACTGGCCAAAGCCACCAGGTGTCAAACTTGCAAATTTTCCCATCCAGCACACACATTTAAATATGTCAAGCCATTGCCAAATGCCAGCATTGTTGATGTACAATGTCATATCCCACCAAAGCTCCTCTCTAAAAATTCTAGGTTCCTGTATTCATCTCCTACCCACAGCCAAATCCCTACATCCCCCTCCTACTCGAGCCTGTGCCCTGACAACTATTTTGTGTATTTCATTGTAATATTTTTATATCAAACTTTCTATGACAATATACTATTTTTTTTACTTACTGTGTCTCCTAGGTTTTCTACCCTCCCTTTTCTTTTCATTAATTCACTCC
This sequence comes from Mauremys mutica, assembly GCF_020497125.1. Classification (NCBI taxonomy): domain Eukaryota; kingdom Metazoa; phylum Chordata; order Testudines; family Geoemydidae; genus Mauremys; species Mauremys mutica. Next base: position 233,370,575 of record NC_059073.1, read on the forward strand.
ATTTTTTTCTCTTCCTATGCCTACCTGCCTCTCGCCAGCTCCAACTTTTCTTTACTTCTCTCCCCCCACTCCTTTTAGGGTACATCAACACAAAAAAAAAGACCTGTGCAGTGAGTCTCTGAGCCTGGGTCAACTGATTTGGGCTGACAGGGCTCATGCTGCGGGGCTAAAAATAGCTAAGGAGCTGTTTGGGCTCTGAAACCCAGCTAGTGAGGAAGGTCTTGGAGCCCAGCCTCCATCCCAAGCCCAAGTATCTACACTGCTATTTTTAGGTCTGCAGTACAAGCCCGAGTCAGTTGACACGGACTCAGAGACTTGCTGCCTAGGGTTTTTTTGCTGTGTAGACATAGTCATAACAACTATGGGTATGACCCCTGTCCCCATAATATCCAGTCTCTCACTTTTTTCATGTATTTAGCCTTACAACACTAGAGTATGATTCTCCCCATTTTGCAGATAAGAGACCGAGGCCCTGTCTACACTGGCAAGTTTCTGCACAGTAAAGCAGCTTTCTGCGCTGTAACTCCCAAGGTGTACACACTGCCAAGCCACTTAGTGTGGAGAATTTGCGCAGTTGTAGAGCTTTAACAAAAAAAAAAAAAAAAGGAGAGGTGTAGAGCTTTCTGCGCTGGGGCTACAGTGCCGCGGTACCGGTGTAGACACCATGGCAATTACAGCGCTGTGACTGGCCTCCGGGAGGTGTCCCACAATGCCTGTTCTCACCTCTCTGGTCATCGGTTTGAACTCTACTGCCCTGCCCTCAGGTGACCAACCATTATCCCCACCCCGTACATTTCTTCCTTCCTGTTTGTTCGGTGATGCGTGCAGTGGTCTCAGCGCATCTTTCCAGGTGGCCATGCCTGCTCCATGCACCAGGTGATCCCCTGCTTGGAGCAATGCCGAGTTGCTGGACCTCATCAGCATTTGGGGAAAGGAGGCTGTCCAGTCTGAGCTGCGCTCCAGCCGTACAAATTATGATACCTATGGACAGATTTCATGATGCATGACAGAAAGGGGCCATGACTGGGACACACTGCAGTGCAGGGTCAAAGTGAAGGAGCTGCGGAATGGCTACCACAAGGTGTAGGAGGCAAACCACTGCTCCGGTGCTGTGCCCACGAACTGCTGGTTCTACAAAGAGCTGGACATGAAACTCGGCGGCGACCCCACCTCCACTGCGAAGACCACTGTGGATACGTCTGTGGCTCGTATGCCAGTCGAGAGAGGACTGAGCCAGGAGGAGGAAATCTTGCATGAGGATGTGGAGGTGGAGGGGAACCCAGAGGCAGAGGATGACATGGAGGTCAGAGATGCATGCAGCCAGGAGCTCTTTTCTACCCCGGAGGAGCCTAGTCAGTCACAGCTGTTGGATGTTGGTGAAGCGAGGAGGCCCCTGGTAAGTGGATCTGATTTGGGGAATTGTTGAAGCGAGTTGTTGGGGGCAGGAGGGTTGCAGAAAGCAGGCTTGTCTCCCACCGCATGCCTAGTCTGAGTGGTGGAACAGGCTGTTGATTGATTCCCTCACATCATGGGAATCTGCCTCAGAGCTGCTTTGTTTCTTGCCCCATTAATGGTAACTTTCCCACACCACTGTGCCATCATGGGGGTGGGAGGACCATTGCTGCACACAGACGAGCTGCATAGGGGCCAGGGTGGAACCTGCAGTCTTGGAGAAAACCCTTCCCTGATTCCCTGCTCACCCTCAGCTGCAAGAGATATTCCATAATGATCATATCCTGTGGAAAGTGTGGGGACAGGAATGATTATCAGGCCTGCCCTACAGTGCTGGCTCTCCCCAAGAGCCACCTGCCCAGTGTACAGCAGAATCCGGGAACAGTGATTTCCCCTGCCCCTGCGGCTACTCACCACTTTGGGGGGGGTCTTGTGGCTCATGTGTGCTTGCCTGGGGTCAGCCAGTGAGTGACAGGTGTGTGAGTACTGGCTGTGTTTTAAAGCACCAAATCAGTGTTCTGTTTGGTGCAAACAATACTGCTTCTGTAAACTGTTGCATTTAAACTTCACAGAGATGACCGTGGGAGCCCAGCCTCCCTCTTTGTTATCGGCGGCAGAACGGCTGCGCAGAATTAGAAAGCAGCCACAAAGAACTAAGGAGGAATTTCTGCGTGAGGTTATGATGCACTCCATGGCCAAGAAACAGGAATTGAAGGAGTGGTGGGATAGCGCGAATAGGGACTGAAAGGAGAATGTGGCATGCCAGAATGAAGCCATGGAGAGGCTCTTAAATGTTATGGAGCACAAAGCAGACACCTCCAGGTGATACTAGCTCTGCAAACCGAGCAGCTCTGGGCCAACCCTCCCATGCAGCCCACATCCCAGTGCTTGTTTCCTGAGCCCAAAAGCAGCATTCCACTGTGGTCAGCACCTCCCTGAATGCCACAGGCAATCTCGTGTTGTAGCTACTACACGTGGCGAGATCAATGTCACATTCCTCTTGCCTTTGTAGTTTAATTCCACTGCCTTTGTGATGTGTTGGTCAGAACAAGCAGCATACTGGTTAACAGTTCGGGATCCATTCCTGCAGCCCAAAGAGGCAGGGCGTGCAGTACACAAACCATTGAAAGACAGCATCAAATGGGGACACAAGCACAGAATATCAGGGTTGGAAGGGACCTCAGGAGGTCATCTAGTCCAACCAGGACCAATCCCCAGGCAGATTTTTGCCCCAAATTGCCCCCTCAAGTATTGAACTCCCAACCCTGGGTTTAGCAGGCCAATGCTCAAACCACTGAGCTATCCCTGGGATTGCTAGGATGTGAAGCAATGCATCAAGGGGCATTGGGACAGGATCCAGGATGCCCCTCGACCCCTCCATCTTCCCACAACTCTTAGCGGCAGAAGAGGAAGAAATGCTCTGTGGGATAGCTGCCCAGAGTGCAACGCTCCAAATACCGCTGCAAGTGTGAACTCGCTATTGCACAGGCAGCTGACAGTGTGAACACACAACAGCGGTTTCCCTTCAGTGCTCTCTGAGCGGCGCTGTAACTCCCAGTGCTGTAACTCTGCCAGTGTAGACATGCCCTAAGTTACTCAGGAAGGCTGTGGCTGAGTAGGGAACTAAACCTGGATCTCCCAAGTAGCAGGCTAGCACCCTAACTACTGCACCATCTTACCTCTTGTCAGTTCCCTCTATTCTCCCCCCTCAGTTGCCCTCTGTATTCCTTTTTTAAAAGGAAAGAAAAAACATTTCCAGCTGTGACGAACTGGGAATGTTCTTAATGTTTTCTCTGAATACTGTGTTGGTGCCTCAGTGTCGCCTATGCAGTTCTTAAGTATCTAGCAGAGCAAAGGGTCAGTGCACCTAAATGCCTGACACTCTATCTCCTAGCAACTGATGGCCTGGGCCCCTCCCCTGCAAGGTGCCAACTGAAGGTGTTGGAGACAAAGAGGTCAGGTGGCCTCCTGGCCCGTGAAATAAACTGAACGGAGGAGTCTGGGGCTGGCTGGGGACGAGGAGTGAAGTGCAGATGTGGGTGTCTGGCTCACTGTCCCCCAGAATGGACCCGGCCGAAGGGTCCTGTTTGCTGTACCTACAAGCTCTGTTTTAGACCATGTTCCTATCATCTAATAAACCTCTGTTTTACTGGCTGGCTGAGAGTCACGTCTGACTTCAAAGTGGGGGTGCAGGACCCTGTGGCTTCCCCAGGACCCCGCTGGGGCGGGCTCACTGTGGGAAGCGCACAGAGGGGCAGAGGATGCTGAATGCTCCAAGGAGAGACCCAGGAGGTGAAGACATGTGAGCTTCTTGCCCTGAAAAAGTCTGCTCCAAGGGAGAGGAGGCTCCCCAAAGTCCTGCCTGGCTTTGTGGGGAGCAGTTCCAGAGCATCGCCCAGGGACTCCGTGACACCAGCCTCTATTAGTCATCATAAAGAAGCGAAACAGGCTATAACTTTGATTTCTCCTTTTTTCAAGTCTCCTTTAATTCACTTGCAATAAGAAGGGAGACAAGTTTGAAAAGATAACAGTTAAGTCTGTGCTAGAATTATGTTTGAGAAGGGCCTGATTTTTCAAAAGGAACCTATCCTCAGGGCTGGTCTACACTATGGGGGGGCGGAGAGGGGGATATCTATCTAAATTACCCAACTTCAGCTACATGAATAACGTAGCTGAAGTCGACGTACTTAGATCTACTTACCACAGTGTCTGCACTGTGGTGTGTTGACAGGAGATGCTCTCCCTTGCGCTTCTTGTTGAGACAGAGTCTATACTAGACATGATAAATCAACCCCCGCTGGATCGATAGCTGCCTGTTGATCCAGCCGGTAGTGTAAACAAGCCCTTAGTGTGGAACACATTCTAATGTTCTCCAAACAAAACCCTTCCAAAACAGGACACTACAGAGCGCTCACTGGGGAGAAGGTTACAAAAGAAAAACCTACCATGACAAATGTTTGCCGTGTTGCTGAATGCAGGACTAGAAGACACTATGGTGAGGAGGGTGGTATAAGAACCTATAGAGAATTGAATTGAATGGGAAAAAAATTCTAAAGCATGACTTTTCTTTTTGGTGACTTTGGTTCCTTTTTGCTTGCAAAGCCCTTTGGGACACAACAGGAGATATAACCATTTGTGAGGAGATAGACCAACATCAGAACACATCAAATCTATGTTTTCTTGTGTATGTGATGAATGGAGCCTTTGATAGGATGCTTATGATTTCCATTTGTTCTTTCCAAATCTATAAATAGGATAAAGAAAAACATATTCACAAAGGAAATTATATGATATAGAAATATGTCAGATACATAACTAAAAGAAAAAACAGCAATGACCTGATCCTAAATACCAGAGGCTCCCTAGGTAATTTAACTCCTGCTCATCTTATGTACCAAAATCTCAAACTAAATGTTTGGGTACACAAAGAAAGCAGGATCAGACTCCAAATGACATGTACAGTATTTTTCTATTTGGTCTGAATTGCTGTCCTTGAACTGACTACGCAACACTCAACCAAATCCTTCTTTAAAAGTGTTTAAAGGTGTTTTTAAAACAAAGTAAAGCCACCACGTAATATGTCATAACAAAATGTGCCATTTAAGCTACCTAACCATCTTATAGCTGCAGTTGGATGTGCTATGGATGGGCAAAATAAGGCCTAAATAGAGGCAGTCATTTGGATACAGCTCTACAGCCTGCTCTTCTGCAATGGCGCTGCAGAGACAGTGCTGTTGGCATGTACGGTGGAGACAAAATTACATTTTCAGAAGTAATTCCACTTCTTTAGTTTTCTTTTTTTAAAAAGGAGGTCCCACCAGTAACACAATGATTTGCAGGAGATCTTTCTACCAGATAATCACATGGTAATTAAGATTACATTTAGATAATGTCATGGTAGAATTACTTGTCTCTAACAGGCAATTCAGATAAAAAAGATGATGGGAAAGTGTGACACTTATCACAAGAGTGGCCGGTTCATTTTGAATAGCCACATTTGTATGTTTCTTGAAACTTTATTGATATTTTCATAGGAGATCAAGATCATCTAATTCACCAAGGGTGACACTCACTGGTGATGTAGGGGGCCTGTGCTGCATAACTATAGCCCTTCCCCTCCACTGGGATGGCACAGGCAGAACGACTGTGCAGGTATTCTCTACAACCACTCACCCCAAGGAGGGGGTCTTCACACCAGCCCTGAATAGACTTGTGTATAAGGAGGCTTGAGGTGGGCCAGGGGCAAAGGTAATGTGTTCATGATTACACACATCTGGTTACCCAAAAACCCAGTGCCTGGGGTGTGGAGTACTAGTGGCCAATCTTCCCACTCATGGGCTGGAAAAGCAACCTTCTGTGCAGGGTGATGTGAGCTGGGGGCCTATATTGTATGGGTAATTACTATATCTGGGTATGCAACAGCAGGGAGGAAGGATAGTTCAATGATGAGGGCACTAGCCTTGGATTCAAGAGGCCATGGTTCAATTTACTGGTCTGTCCCAGACTTCCTGTGAGACCTTTAGGTAAGCCATTGAGGGCTAGATCCACAAAGGGATTTAGCATCATCATGCTACTTTAGGCAGCCCAAGTCCAAAATTTAGATCCTCAATACCCCTGCTCAGCAACAGCCTAACCCTGTAGGCATCTAAGTTTCCACCTTTAAAGTCACCTAGGCCTATATTTCTGACACTGGGTGTGCAGGCTGCTGCCTACGTCCTAATGCCATCAAGCTGCTTGCACTCAATCTCTCCTGCTGAAGCTGTTCCACTTAGTATAAAATACTTGAATTTCATTGGGCCAAAGAAAGCATGAAAATGATTCTAGAGCCCAGTGATTAGGACATTTCCCCTGGGGTGTGAGAGAGTCAGGTTCATAGTCCCTCCTCCAATAAATATTTAAGTATGTTATACAAAGTGGAACAGCTTCAATAGGAAAGACTGGAAGAAACCCACTCCAGAATAGCCCAGTAGCTACAGGACTCGCGTGGGAGACCTGGGCTCAAATCCCTGATCCACATCAGGCAGAATGGGGGTTTGAAGTCTGGTCTCCCACAGTCTGAGCAAGTACTTTAAACACTGGGCTACAGAACATAAGGTGAGGGGCAGCACCTCCTCAGTTCTTTGTGATAAATCACTGACCTAGTTTAGGCACTCAGCTAGGGTGACCCTACATCCCTGTTTTGGCCAGGACAGTCTCTTTTTAAAGCCATGTCCCAGCCGTTCCGACTTATTATGGCAAAAGTGGGCGTTTGTCCTGTTTGCTCTTGCCAATATGGGACGAATACCCACTTTTGTCCAAAAACTGGGGTGCGGAGGATCAGGGGGAGGGGCGACCAGCGATGCCTGCTCTCCACGCAGGGAGAGGGGCTTGGGCGAGCGGCTTGGGCCAGCCCCACACGGTGTCCTGTTTTCCTCTGGGGAAATATGGTCACCCTACACCCAACTCCAGGACAAGGCTCACGGCTGAGAATCCTGAGTGGGGGGAGGCAACTCCCTCTGGCCCAGAGTTAGGTACCTACCTCCCTTTGAGGGGTGGGGCTTAGGCAGTGGTGTAGTCGTAAACTGTAAACTAACCTACATTAAATTCCACAGCCCCCAAATGAGAGGTGGGTAAATTCCATTTTACTCAAGCTTAGGCCACACCCCTGTCCTTGACATTTTTTACTGTCTAGCTGAGGTGGCACCCTGCCCAGTGTGCTGGCTTCTGTGCATTCTCTTCTTAGGTGCCTAACTCTCCCCAGGCATTGTATAGGGAATCTGGGCACCTAACTCAGGGCTGAGGATTCCACTAGGTGACAGGGTGCCTAAAGTTAAGCATTGTAACACTGAAGCTAAGTCCCCTTTGCGGATCTAGCCCTTAGTATCTGATCCCCCTAAGGTAGGGTAGCACTTCCCTACCGCTCAGGAGTACTGAGGATAAACACAGATACTATGGCAATGGGGTCCATATAAGGCCCATAGATATGTAACTGCATGCACTGATAGCCAAGTCTGGTAGCTTGTCAAATAGCTGATAACACAATTTGTGTGCTCAGTCATGATATAATGGATACAAACGACACATGCTGTTTGAAAATCTGACCCCCAGGGTCCCTATGCATACTCCAATATCTGTCTGCTAGTACCACATTATTAGCTATATTAAGGGTATAGTGTAAGACACGTCTTTGGTGACTTTTTATTGTTGTTTTGAAGAGAGGGAATAAAATCCTTTGCCTAATATTTTAAATTGTCCCTTTGATTTATTTCCCATTTAAAATCAGGCTTATTTTCTCTTTTCATAAAATACATTTGCACTCCCTCTAGTGTCAGAAATTGTATATGAGCTTAATCCAAGTATTGCTCTAAATGCTAGACTAAGGTTCAGTTTCATCATTCCACATTTCAAGGTTAATAAGTTACAGTAATATATAAAATTAATATCAGTCCTACATGGCACTGCCTTGCATCCACAGTACTGAAGCAGTAGAAAAAAAAATCTAGTGTTGACCTGTAAAATTAAACGAGTACTTCTCTTATTTATAAAGCCAATGCCTTGATTAGCATAAAAAATGTATTCCCCATTATTTGTCATTCCTATTCTAAGTTACTGATCTAGAAGAAAATAACTACAGGGCCAAGTCCCACAATAAAACCTGTCAGAAGAGCTCACGTGGAGGAAACTAATTTCTTCTAATTATACCCCAGAGAAGAAGCAGAGCCCCCGAGAACCTATGGATTCTTCCCTCCCCCAATCTTATGAATCTTAGGGATCTAATGGAAATCCAGGACTATCTGTGCAGGGAAGATGTGCCTCTACACTAGCTCCAGGGCTCTTCAATTGCAGGGCTAGGGCTTTTTCCACAAGGTCCCTTGTGAAGGGGGTTCCACTGTGTGGAGTGAACCTGTATTATCTTTCAGGGGCAGGATACTGGGGGATGCTGGATATCCTCTCTGGTCTCTTGTCCCCGTTGCAGCCACAGTTCCTCAGATCTAAAAGGGGGAAACATCATCCAGGTTACTGCTGACAGTATGAGGGCCATTACAAGTTTCCAGCCAGCTAGCTGCCTGTAAATGAGCTAGCTCTTCTGCTAAGCAGCCAGTGTCACAAGGAGAGGTACCATTCTTGTGTGAGAAGCAGCATGAGCTAGTGGAAAGCAAAGGACAAATTCCAGCTCTGACAGCGATTCTTTATGAGGCCTTGGTCAAGTTACATACGCCAAAATTTCCAAACTTGGGCACCTGAAGTTAGACATCTGAATTCAGAGGTACTGAGCACCCCCAGCTTGAACTGAGTTCAGCCAGAGTTGTAATTACTCAGCACTTTGAAAAACCAGGCACCTATATAAAAGGGGTCTAGCTATTGATTAAAGGTGCCTGACTTGAAAGATTTGGCATTAACCTCTCTATGCCTCATTTTCCACATCTGTAATAGGGGACTACTATTCCCTTATATTAAAGATTGGTTGTGACAAGGAAATGGTTAATGTGTGCAAAATGCCATATAAAACCCCTAATCTTGACAGCGTTCATACAAAAACCTCCAGTGGCTAAGGACATACCTGCACCACCAATCCCCAGGTTTTTGGACAATTATCCTTTGCAAAACTTTTCCAAATGTTGGCAAGTAACCACAGACTCAGGCCAAGAAGGGCAACTCGACTCATCCTCTTGCTCAAGGCTGGGGGTGAATCAGACCTAAAGAAGCTTACCCCCCACCCTTACATCAACTTAGGTTATGTGTTAGGCACCCGCCAAACAAACAACGGCGCAGTCCAGTGCCCACTATGAAGAGCTCAGAATCTAAGAAGACAAACAACAAACAAAGATGGCGAGGGGAAGAGACCAAAAAACGCACAATCGACATCTGATGGTTTTTATAGGTAAAAGATACAAGTATCCCCCCCCCACCCCCTGGCCTTTGAGCCAGTCCTGGTGAGTTGGACAGCTGCTGCTGGGCTCCATGGTAGAAGTGGGGCGGGAAGAGTTGAAGGAAGAGAGGGAATTAGCCTTATGAAGCCGCTCAGGTAGGGTGTTGTATGCGTAAAGGAGAGTCTGGAAGACCGAAGGCCATTATAGGAGTGGACAAAGGGGCGGTGATTCAAGGCTAGCACCAGTTACAGAGTAGGAGGGAGCAGGGCACAGTAAGAGACCAAAGAGGCTAGACAGGAAGGGAGAATTGTGAAGGGCCAGTAAAATTAGAGTGTGTGGCAAACTCTGGGCATATTGGCAGCCAGCCAGACCCAAAACCCAACCAGCCCTGGGGATATTGGCAGGATCCTGGTAGACAGGAATCTTTTGCCATTCTGAAGTCTCTCGGTGCAACGACTGACTGAGAATCAAGCTCTAGGTGGAAGAACTGGCTTGAAGCAGTGCTCACTGAGAGGCTTCATGGGTGGCGGGGCAGCAACATTTTTGCATGACCAATTACAGTAACTCCTCATTTAATGTTGTAGTTATGTTCCTGAAAAATGTGATTTTAAGTGAAACAATGTTAAGCGAATCCAATTTCCCCATAAGAATTAATGTAAATGGGGGGGTTAGATTCCAGGGATTTTTTTTTTTGCCAGACAAAAGGCATTATATACATTTTAAACAAGCAATTGAATACTACGCTGGTGGGGGGCAGTAGTGTGCACATGCTATGTGTTTAGTACTGTACTGTGTGTACAGTATGTTTGTATAGTTGGGAGGTGCTCCTGCCTTACCCTACACAGGCACAGCCCACTGGCACTGGAGGTGAGGCAGGCAAGGAGGCTGAAGGTGCTGTAGGCTAGGAGAAGCACGTTGTGCAGTAGCGGCAGCTTCCCCTACTCTGCAAGCACTGGGGGGGAGGGGGGGAGGCTCAACCCTCAGCCCGCCCACTCCCCTCTTCCCCCAAGTCCCCATCCTTGAGCTGCCTCTTCTCCCCACCTCCTCCCCCTTTACCTCCCACGCTGCGTCCTCGCTCCTCCCCCCTCCCTCCCTTCCCTTCTAAATGCCGCAAGCCAGCTGATTGCCACTGGCAGGAGGGAGGGGCTCCTAGTCCTCACTCCTCCCCCCTCCCTCAGGCAATCAGCTGGCTTGCAGCATTGGGGAGGCAGGGGAGGGAGTGGGGAGCCTGCGCGCCCAGTCCTCACTCCTCCCCCCTCCATCCTTCCCCAAAAACGCGGCAAGCCAGCTGATTTCCACGGACAGGAGCGGGGGGGAGGAGGGGGAAGGCGCTGATCTGTGGGGTCTGCCGGCGGGTGGGAGGCGCTGTGCGGAGGGGGAAGCGTAGGGAGGCTGCCACCTGTGGAGGTAGCAGGCAGCCAAACAACGCAAGAGTGGAGCATTGCACAACTTTAAATTAGTATGTTCCCTAATTGATCAGCAACGTAACAACAAAACGTTAACCGGGGTGACTTAAAGTGAGGAGTTACTGTACTATCATTTATTCTTTGTATTTGTAAAGTCTCAGACCCATTGTGCTAGGCACTGTACAAACATAAGATAGTCCCTGCCCCAAAGCACCTGCAATCCACAAAGACATGGAGGTGATCCAGGAGATGCATTTATATTCCCCTCACCTACATCCTATGTTACTAGGGTTGTCAGGGATCCTGTTTTCGAGTGGAATGCCCAGTTGAAAAGGGACCCTGGCAGCTCCATTTGGCAGCACAGTGGGGGCCCGGGGCTAAGGCAGGTTCCCTGCCTGCCCTAGCTGCGTGTGGCTCCCGGAAGCGGGCACCAGGTCCCTGAGGCCCCTAGGCACATGGGCAACCAGGGAGTCTCCATGCACTGCCCCCGCCCCAGTGCCAGCTCCGCAGCTCCCATTGGCCGGGAACTGCAACCAATGGGAGCTTCAGGGGCAGTGCCTGAGGGTGTGAGGGGAGCACGCAGAGCCTCCCTGGCCACCCAAGTGCCTAGGAGCCACAGGGCCCTGCTGGCTGCTTCCTGGGAGCTGTGATAAGTGATGGCGGGACCCTGCACCTCAAACCCCCTCCTGTACCCCAACCCTCTGCCCCAGCCCAGAGTCCCCTCCCACACCCAAACTCCCTCCTGGAGTCCACACCCCCAGCCCAGAGCCCCTCTCCCCCCCGCATCCCAACCCCCTTCCCCAGCCTGGAGCCCTCTCCTGCACTCCAAACCCCTCATCCCTGGCCCCACCTCAGAGCCCACACCTCCCTCACACACACCAACCCCCTGCCCCAGCCCAGTGAAAGTGAGTGAGGATGGGAGCGAGCGAGCGACAGAGGGAGGAGGGGGAGATGGAGCGAGCGTGGCCAGGGCCTCAGAGAAGGGGCGGGGTGTTTGGTTTTGTGCCATTAGAAAGTTGGCAACCCTAGATGTTACCAGCTCAGCAACTCCCTCTGGGCACCAGTGTCCTCAGAACAATACAGTGCTGTCTTTAAAATGGACAAAACCGTGCCCTGAAAATAGGGACTCTTCTTTTCAGGGACGCTTAGTCACTTTATTTTGTTATAAATACCTAGCTGGGCAGTTCAGTCACATTAATGTGAAGTGGTGTCTATTCAACTACATTTTTTGGAGGTGGAAAGTAGAAGAAGAGTCAGCCATTTTCATGGCATAAAAACAGGGTGAGCTGGGTTAGTGGAGATAAGGTTTGCAGGTAGTCCTGGCAAAAAACTGCTGAACTCAAGCCTGCTGGAATATTTCTAGGGTGCGATTACTCTTTCCCCTCATTTTTTTTTAAATGCACTGCAATTAGATAGTGTAAAACACATAACCCACAGGGACAGAAACTTTCTGGAGGCTGTGAAAACTTCTTGGCCTACTTCTTGGTTTCACAAAGCTAGTTTGAACTTAGAACCATTTTTTAAACCTGTAATTTTAACACCTCCTCTCCCAAAACCCATATATTTTAAAATACACGTTTCTCTTATTTAAGGGAAGCCTTTGCTATGTACTGGAAACAGAAGAACCCTCCCCTTCCCAAAGCTAGACTGGTTCAACTGGATGCTCACTATAAATGTATATGATTGTTATTTTTAAAATTAGAATTCTTTTCTCTCTCATCTGACACATGACAAGAGTTGGTACCCACTGCTTGGCAGGCACTCTTACATCCAATACCTTGTAAGAAAAAGTTTTAGTGATTATGATTATTAGGCCCAGCTCCTGCAAACATTTTGGCATGCTTAAAATATTTTATTATATGTGCTTCACTTTACCACCAAGAGTAGTCCCACTGAGGTTAATGTCGTGTTTGCAGTGTGAACTACTTGCAAAGTGGGGGCCTTGGAATGGAGCCAGCAGGAAAGATACCTTATTGTGGCAGGAGTACTGTATCAAACGTCCTCATGCCTCATCTGCACTGACATCAGTTCGTTGAGAAGGACATTATGGACGGTTTCATTTTAGAAAGTGACTGATCATCCTTTCAGATTTTTCAAGCTCAGGACATATTTGTTGCTAAGGCACCTGAACAGCTATGTAAATGCAACATTGTGTTTACGTTAGGAATATTGCAGGTGTTTTGAGGAATGTAGTTTCACTTGCTGGAAGATTACACAAACAAACTGTTATAAGGCAGCAACTCATTTATTTATATTCACTGGTATCCATTTTCTCTATTCAGTTCTTTCATAATACATAGAATAGATACCACTAGTCCGTTAAAAAACGGTTCTTCTTTTATTGTCCCACTAGAGGGTGCTTTAGCAAAATATATCTTAAATACTTGATTTAACACTCCATGATAGAATCATCAGGCATAGGGTAAATTAACATTGAAAAATGCCCAATTATTTTAAGTTGCTATGAAAAACATGACAAGAGTGGAGCTAAGATTCTGTAATGTGTCTGTGTGAGTGCAAGACAGTGATCAGCATACAAATAAATTAAATAATGCAAATGACTATTGTGCACATTAGTGGCAGCTTTATGAAAGAGAAATTTCATAATATCTAATGCTTTACACAAGCAATAACCCTCAAGATCCTGGCTGTCTTGCAAAAACATCAATTATATTTTATCTCAGTTTGCTAGTATCTTGGGCTAATTCTCAGTGGATAAACATCAGAGCTGGTCAATTCAAACTGTCTCGGTAACTGTTATGTTGATAGTTTTGCAGTGTTGCCAATTATCATTGTGAATTTCAAGATATTGGGTGTTTTCCTTAAAGCCCCAGATCCTGCAGTCCGGTGACTGCATGAGAATAGAGGTGTTCATTGGGGAAAAAAAGGTGTAAGGCTCCATTGAAATCAGTGGCAAAATTCCTCTCTCCATCCAAGGGCTAGGATTTCACCATGAGCCCTCACAGTTGCAGAGAAAAGCTTGAAAATATTACCCTGAAGGCTTAAAATTCGGAAGCCAAATAAAAACCCAAACTTTATTCCTTTAAAAAAAGTCTCTTGATTTGCAGGCTTGGCTTGTAGCAGGGGTGGGCAAAGTATGGCCTGCGGGCCAGATCCGGCCCATCAGGGCTTTGGATCCAGCCCACGGGATTGTCACCCCCGTGACGTCATGGGCCCCGTGCCACTCCCAGAAGCAGCTGGTACCACATCCCTGCAGCCCCTGGGGGAAGGGGCAGCAGAGGGCTCTGTGTGCTGCCCTTGCCTCCAGGCACCACCCCTCGCTGCTCCCATTGGCCGGGAATGGGGAACCACGGCCAATGGGAGCTTCGGGAGAAGTACCCGCAGGGGAAGGCATTACACGGAGCCCTCTGCTCCCCTGCCCCCAGGGGCTGCAGGAACATGGTGCCGGCTGCTTCCGGAAGTGGTGCAGGGCCAGGGCAGGCAGGGAGCCTGCCTTAGCCTCACTGCGTGCCGCTGCCACCCCGGAGCCACTCCAGGTAAGTGGCGCTGGGCTGGAGCCTGCACCTGTCCTGCACCCCAACCCCCTGCCCCGAGCCCCCTCCCATACCTCAACCCCCTGCCGCACCCTCCTGCACTCAATCCTCTGCTCTGAGCCCCCTCGTACACCCCTCCTGACCCCAACCCCTTGCCCTGAGCCCCTTCCTGCACACTACAGCTCCTCCCACACCCCAACCCCCTGCCCCAGCCCTACATTCATGGCCCTGCATGCAATTTCCCCACCCAGATGTGGCCCTCGGGCCAAAAATTTTGCCCACCCCTGACTTATAGGCTTAGGGTGGGTGATCCTGGGTAAGCCAAAGTGTGTGTGTGGGGGGGAAATTCCCCTGTAGCTGTAATCACAGCCCAGACAAAAGTAGCAGATCTCCTCAGAGATATGTTCATATTGTGAAAGACTATACTGGGTCTGACTGAGCCAGGGTTTAGTCATAGTGTCAGATAATGACAAGGAAAAGAGGCTCTATCTCCTTCATTGCTGGTACTCAATAGAGACCTGACATTTATCATCAGATAAATATGGCAAGTAGTGGCTGTTGAAGTTTACTGTATTGTAACTGCTGAAAGACATAGGCAGCAAAGCAGTAAAACTGGAGGCGGTTTTACTGTAAGCTACAAATCTGTCATTAGTGGCATAAGTAAAACGTCCATAACAGTCCAAAGGAGAGTTCTGCCAGTGTTGTCATCTAACAGTAAAAGGCACTGAAATCATAGAAATATAGGACTGGAAGGAACCTCGATAGATCATCTAATCCAGTCCCCAGCACTGAGGCAGGACTATTATCTAGACCAGTGGTTCCCAAACTTTTCATGGTTGCACCCCTCCCTTACCCTTGTCTGTGCTTCCCGCCCCCCACCCCATGAGCCAGGGCTGGGAGTGGGATCATGGCTCCTGGGGTGGGGGGAGGGGAGACTGGGGCCGCAGCTGGGGGAGGGTCTGGGGCCAGGAAGGGAACCGCGGCCAGGGGGCAAGGCTGGGGGTGTGACTGGGGATGGGGCCAAAGGCCTAGGCTGGGGCTGAGGCTGAGGCTGAGGCTGGGGCCAGGAGCAGAGCCATGGCCGCAATGGGGCTGGGTGGTGCTCCCGCCCTGACCCCCAGAGGTTGACCCAGGCCCCACCATGCATCCTGAACATTTCTGCACATAGCCCTGGGGGGGACGCACCCCACAGTTTGGGGACTTCTGATCTCAACCATCCCTGGCAGGTGTTTGTCCAACCTGTTCTTAAAAACCTCCAGTAACTGATTTTACAACCTCCTTAGACAATTTGTTCCAGTGCTTAACTACCGTTACAGTTAGGAAGTTTTTCTTAATGTCTAACCTAAAATCTCCCTTGCTGCAATTTAATCTAGAGTCCAAACAAAAGTACCTTTATCTACAAAATAGTTAAATAAACAAATTAAGCTTCTCGAAACTAATCTCACCTTTTTTTAATTTTTCTCTAATATCGAATGCATGTGGTTGACTTAAAGCTCTTCGGTTCATCTGCACTCTTCTGGATATTCCTGGGAGTGTGTCTACTCATCCAAACGCGTAGTTAAATCTGGGAGAACACAAATGGCCTCTGAGCAGAATAAGATTTAAAACTAATTGGATTTTTATAAACCAATTTGGTTTGTTTGTAAACTGTGTAATACAAGTAATTGATTTATATTTTAACCATTCATATTATACATAATCTACTTTTTCAAATATAGTTACAGTTAGGTAGCAAATGGTTAACACATTATGAGAAGTTTATAATGTTTTGTTTTATTTTGTGTGTGTGTGTGTATTCAACATTTAATAAAACATATGAAAAAAATGGGCTCTGAATTCATTTTTAAAAGACAGATATTCTCTTTCTCTCTCTTGCTCGCTGTGTCTAAATTGCCTTTTTTTCTTGAAAGATTTCCCATTTCTGCTAATATTGGTGCAGCTCTGCTGATGATACAGCAAGCACTTAGTGAAAATAGAGCTCTAGGCAGCTGCTGGCATTTTAACTACAGTGCCACCTGAGCCTCCTCAGAGCATTTTTTTAAATGAAATGGTGGTAAAAATACTGGCAATAGACAGTGCAGGTAGTGGCACTTGTAGTTAAGGTAGCCAGACACTTCTCATTGTAAGGCCCTATTTTCAGTTGCTTACAACTTAGCCAAACTTTAAATTTCCCAGGCTGGGAGCATTCCTCAGGCTGAATTTTGTTGGAAATTTTTAGCCAGAATGGTTCATCTGTGTCTAAGAATAAGGCTAGGAGAAAATATATTGTTTTGCCCATGTTCAGGAATTGGTTGAATTTGTCTTTTTTTTTTAAGAAGCTCTAGTGTAGAGCCCTGGACAGATACAAAATTTAAATCCACAGACGCAGATATCCATGGATATAAAGTGGGTATCTGTGGAGCTGCCGGGCTCACCAGGAACTGCAGCATCAAAAGCATCACCCCCTCCTGAATGCAGCCAGAACACAAGACAGCTGAGGTTCGACTACCTCATTAATTTGCATCAGGATTAGTTTCTCCATCATCTTGTCAGTAAAACACAGCAGAGAAATTGGTCACTAGGTCTTTGGGTCTGTCAATGGTTTCTGTGCTTGGGAACACTTATGACCTTTGCTCTGTGACAGACTTTTGGGATGCTGCAATCATGGGGACGAATCAGAAATCAAAGCAGCCAGCTTTTGGCTATTGACTTAAAGTGAGAGGCGAACTTGTGGATGTTATCTAGACCAGGAGCCTTGTGAGGCTGCAGTTGGTGTATAACCAGGCCACACTTTTGATCAGTAAAATGAGGCATTGGGTTCGTGGCCACTCTCAGAGCCTGCCTCTCTCAGCAACCATCATTTTAACTGCCCAGCAGGAAACTTTACACTGATTAGGAGCTCTGCCATCTGCCGCCAGCTGAGATGCCATGGAGTTTGCTGTGAGTGGTTATTCCCACTTGTTCTAATATTATAAACTAGGAGACAGAATTGAGCTAGAAGGTCACTAAGATAAGTAGATTTTTTAAACAGGATTCCTGAAGAAGAAAGATGTTGCAGCAAAAGGGGATTTCCCCTCTTCGGGCCTGACCCCAGGCTGACTGAAGCCAATGGAAAGAGTCTGAGGGCTAGTCTACACTTACCTGCCGGGTCGATGCGGTGAGTTCGACTTCTCGGAGTTCGAACTATCGCGTCTAATCTGGACGCGATAGTTCGAACTCCCCGCGCGCTCCGGTCGACTCCGGTACTCCACCACTGCAAACGGCGGTGGCGGAGTCGACCTTGGAGCCGCGGACTTCGATCCCGCGGCATCTGGACGGGTAAGTAGTTCGAACTAGGGTACTTCGAGTTCAGCTACGCTATTCACGTAGCTGAACTTGCGTACCCTAGTTCGACCCCCGCCCTTAGTGTAGACCTGCCCTCATTGACTTCAATAGGCTTTGGTCAGGCCAGTAGAGAACTCTGGGCAAATGACTTTTCCAGTAAAAACACAAGGTGACTGAGATATTAACTCTAATTACACTGAGAAAACCTAGAGAACAGGGAAGTTACTTGCCTTTAGAGTCATTTGGGAAAGGAATGCAGCCCTGAATTACGACTGTGATAGGAAGGAAGGGAAAAGGTGGTTTTCTTAAGTGATTTGAGTTAAAGCCAGATCCAGTATTTTAACAAGGGTCCCCACATCCATTTTCCTCATTAGCATGTTATAAATCTTGAGTGTTTGTGCTATAAAGAAGAAAGGTGAAGGCTGGAAGCTCTATTCACTTTTCAGCCTTATGGAGACTTATGTGCTTTAGTCACTGCTGAAACCCAGCATTCAGCCTGCAAGGCAGGGTAATGATATTAACCTCATTTTACAGATAGGGAAACTGAGGCAAAGGTTAAATGACTTTCCCAAGTTCAAACAATGATTCAGAGTAACCTCTACTCACCATAGGTGGTACTGCCTCCTGGCCACTCTGGGGATTAGCTCTTTCAGTCCAATGCCCTCTTCTTGCAGTTCTTCGGCCTGTTGTCTCTCTCTCTTGGTTTGCAGTCACTCTCTTGCTCCTGGGGACCTGCCGCACCCATCTTCATGGCTTAGCCACTAGAGTCCTCCCTTTCTAGGGTACTATTACAGTCTTCCACACCGTCCCAGGCAGGCCTTATCTCCATTGCCACATTTGGGCCACTCCTTCAGTGGCAAGAACAAATAGTCCCGGACAACCTCCTATTTCACTCCCCAGACTGCGCTTCTCACACTGTGACTGATTGGGGAACCCAGGTCCACCCCCTACACTGGGTTCCAGGCCAAGGACCCTGTCTGCAGCAGCAAAGATCTGGGCAACTACAAACCTTCTTGCCACTCCCCTGGAGTTCTTCCTACCTTGCCTATCCTAGGCTCGCATTCTCTACCCTTCTAGCTAAACCCCTGTCTCCTGGGTCTGGTAGACAAACCCTTCCTCTTGGGTCCAAATCTCTTTCTTGCCTTTGTCCTAGGAAGAATGGCTGCAGCCCCCTTTCTGCTACCAGCTCCTTGGTTTTATATCAGCCCGCCTGTTCCTGCACAGGTGAGCTCCCTTAATTAGGGCTCTCATCTTAGCCTAAATGTCCCCCAATTTGCAGCCTAATAGGTTGATTGACCCCTCTGGCCAACATTAACCCCTTCAGGGCAAGTGTGGGGAGCACACGCTGTCACAGAGTGGCAGCGCTGGCAATAGAACCCAGTGGTCCTGCCCACTAGGTCTTCTGTGCTCCAATGAAAAGACTCCTGTAAAAGATCACTTGTGAACTGAGGCCTGGTCTACACTAGGCGTTTAAATCGGTTTTAGGAGCGTAAAACCGATTTAACGCCACAACCGTCCACACTAGGAGGCACCTTATATCGATTTTAATGGCTCTTTAAACCGGTTTCTGTACTCCTCCCTAACGAGAGGAGTAACGCTAGTATCGGTATTACCATATCGGATTAGGGTTAGTGTGGCCGCTGATCGACGGTATTGGCCTCCGGCCGGTATCCCACAGTGCACCAGTGACCGCTCTGGACAGCATTCTGAACTCGGATGCACTGGCCAGGTAGACAGGAAAAGCCCCGCGAACTTTTGAAATTCATTTCCTGCTTCCCCAGCGTGGAGATCTCATCAGCACAGGTGACCACGCACAGCTCATCAGCACAGTTAACAATGCAGTCTCCTGAGAATCGTAAAAGAGCCCCAGCATGGACTGCACGGGAGGTACTGGATCTGATCGCTATCTGGGGAGAGGATTCAGTGCTAACAGAACTGTGCTCCAAAAGACGAAATGAAAAAGTATTTGAAAGAATTTCTAAGGCTATGACGGATAAAGGCCACAGCAGGGACTCAGTGCAGTGCAGAGTGAAAGTTAAGGAGCTCAGACAAGCCTACCAGAAAACCAAAGAAGCAAACGGAAGGTCAGGGGCAGGTCGAAAAACATGCCGCTTCTATGCTGAGCTGCATGCAATTTTAGGGGGCTGCGCCACAAGTACCCCTGATCGTGGATTCCGAGGTGGGGGTTGTAATCTCTGCCATGGCTGAGGATTATGCAGACGGGGAAGATGAAGATGAAGAAGAGGAGGAAGACCTAGCAGAGAGCACACAGCACTCCGTGAGCCCCAGAAACCAGGAGCTTTTTATCACCCTGACGGAATTACCCTCCTCCCAGCCCTCACAAGCCACTATCCCAGACAATGACGCCATGGAAGGGACCTCTGGTGAGTGTACCTTTGCAAATAGCAAACATTTTTTTTTAAGCAAGCGTTTTTTAATGATTGATTTGCCCTGAGGACTTGGGATGCATTCGCAGACAGTATAGTTACTTAGAAAAGTTTGTTAACATGTCCGGGGATTGAGAGGAAATCCTCCAGGGACATCTCGATGAAGCGCTCCTGTAGGTACTCCAGAAGCCTTTGCAGAAGGTTTCTGGGCAAGGCAGCCTTGTTCCGCCCACCATGGTAGGACACTTTACCACGCCATGCATGTAGCAAGTAATCAGGTATCATTGCGTGGCAAAGCATAGCAGCGTATGGTCCCGGTGACTGCTGGCATTCAAGAAGCATCCGCTCTTTATCTTGTTCTGTTATCCTCAGCAAAGTGATATCGTTCAGGATAACCTGGTTAAAAATCAGGAATTTAAGTAAGGGGGGTGGCCATTTTTCTACTGGGTTCGTGGAGTGCAGCAGCTTAAAAAAAAAACTTTCCTGCACGTAGCGAAGCGGGGGGAGGGGAGGAGTGAAATGCCGATGATCTTTTCTGTGTTTGGTCACCGGCGATCTTCCCCAAGCTACCAGCCACGCAGTGGGTGGGGGGGTGGGAAGGCTGTTGATTAGCAGGGAGCTAGCGTGGTATTAGCCATGCGTTGGGGGGGAGGGGTAAATCACTACAGAAGCCGAAAGACAGTGGCTTACCATGGCCGCATGCAAGCAGAATTCTGATGCCTGGACCTGTGTCTGTGAGATCTGTAACTCCAGAGCTGCAAGCACTCACTATTAAGATGAAAAATGCGACCTTGTAGGGAAATCACATGTGCTAGGTGAATAGTGCTGTTCACTGTGAAAGAGTATAACCATTGTTCTGTAAAATGTATCTTTCTAAATATTTATCTCCCTCATGCAGCTGCAAATTTTTCAACCATCCCTCCTCCATCCCAAAGGCTAGCACAGATAAGGCGGAGGAAAAAGAAGACGCGAGATGAGATGTTCTCGGATATTATGGAAGTTACACACAATGAAAGAGCTCATCTGAATGAGTGGAAGGACGTGGTATCAAATTACAGGAAAGAGGCCAGTGAACGTGAGGACAGGAGGGATGAACGTGAGGACAGGAGGGACAACCGAGATGAGAGGTGGCGGCAGGAAGACCGGCAGGAAAATCAGCGGTGGCGGCAGGAAGATCAGCGGTGGCGGGATGCAACTCTGGGGCTGCTGCGTGATCAAACTGACATGCTCCGGCGTCTGGTGGAGCTTCAGGAACGGCAGCAGGATCACAGAGTGCCGCTGCAGCCCCTGTATAACCACCCTCAACCCTCACCATGTTCCACATCCTCCTCACCCAGATGTGTAAGAACGCGTGGGGGGAGGCTCCGTGCACCCGCCCACTCCACCCCTGTGGACAGCCCAACCAGAAGGATGTCGTTACTGTGAATTTTTTTTAATGGCCTTCTCCATCCCTCCTATCCTCCTCCCAAACCACACCCTTACTTCTCTCCCTCTTTTTATAATGAATCAATAAAGAATTCATGCTTTTTAAATGAGAGTGACTTTATTTGCATAAGTAAGCTGTACTCGAAGGGGGAGGGGGAGTTGCTTACAGGGACTGAGTCAATCAAGGGGGTTGGGTGTTCATCAACAAACACAGCAGTCACACTGTACCCCGGCCATTGATGAAGCTCGTTTTCAAAGCTTCTCTGATGCGCACTGCTTCCTGGTGTGCTCTTCTAATCTCCCTGGTGTCTGGCTGTGCGTAATCAGCGGCCAGGTGATTTGCCTCAGCCTCCCACCCCGCCATAAAGGTCTCCCCCTTACTCTCACAGAGATTGTGGAGAATACAGCAAGCAGTAATAACATATGGGGCATTGGTTTGGCTGAGGTCTGAGCGAGTCAGTAATGTCCGCCAGCGCGCCTTTAAACGGCCAAATGCACATTCCACCACCATTCTGCACTTGCTCAGCCTGTAATTGAACAGATCCTGACCACTGTCCAGGCTGCCTGTGTATGGCTTCATGACCCATGGCATCAAGGGGTAGGCTGGGTCCCCCAGGATAACGACAGGCATTTCAACATCCCCAACTGTTATTTTCTGGTCTGGGAAGTAATTCCCTTGCTGCAGCCATTTAAACAGAGTAGTGCTTCTGAAGACGCGAACGTCATGAACCCTCCCTGGCCATCCCACGTGGATGTTTGTGAAACGTCCCTTGTGATCTACCAGTGCTTGCAGCACCATTGAAAAGTACCCCTTCCGGTTTACGTACTGGGTGCCCTGGCGCTGCGGTGCCAAGATAGGGATATGGGTTCCATCTATCGCCCCCCCACAGTTAGGGAATCCCAGTGCAGCAAAGCCATCCACTATGGCCTGCACGTTTCCCAGAGTCACAACCTTTCGTAGCAGCAGCTTAGTGATTGCTTTGGCTACTTGCATCACAGCAGCCCCCACAGTAGATTTTCCAACTCCAAATTGATTCCCGACTGACCGGTAGCTGTCTGGCGTTGCAAGCTTCCACAGGGCTATCGCCACTCGCTTCTCTACTGTGAGGGCTGCTCTCATCTTGGTATTATGGCGTTTCAGGGCAGGGGCAAGCAAGTCACAAAGTTCCATGAAAGTGCCCTTACGCATGCGAAAGTTTCACAGCCACTGGGAATCGTCCCACACCTGCAACACAATGCGGTCCCACCAGTCAGTGCTTGTTTCCCGGGCCCAAAATCGGCATTCAATGGATAGAATCTGCCCCATTACCATCAGGATCTCCAAAGTGCAGGGGCCCGCGGTTTGAGAGAATTCTGTGTCTACGTCCTCATCACTGTCATCGCCGCGCTGCCGTATCCGCCTCCTCCTCGCCTCGGATTGAAGGTCCTGGTTCACCATAGACTGCACGAGAGTGTGCGAGGTGTTTAAAACATTCACGATTGCGGTATTGAGCTGAGCAGGGTCCATGCTTGCTGTGCTATGGCGTCTGCACAGTTCACCAAGCAAAAAAGGCGCGAAACGGTTGTCTGCTGCTCAGGGAGGGAGGGGTGAGGCTGTACCCAGAACCACCCGTGACAATGATTTTTGCCCCATCAGGCACTGGGATCTCAACCCGGAAATACCAAGGGGCGGGGGAGGCTGCGGGAACTATGGGATAGCTACGGGATAGCTACCCACAGTGCAACGCTCCAGAAATCGACGCTAGCCTCGGACCATGGACGCACACCACCGATTTAATGTGTTTAGTGTGGCCGCGCTCACTCGATTTTATAAAATCTGTTTTACAAAACCGGTTTATGCAAATTCGGAATAGTCCCGTAGTGTAGACGTACCCTCAGTAAGATGAAAGTGAGGAGAGGAGGAGAGGGAGCCAGACTATGACATTATGCCCTCACCATAAAAGGTCCCTGCCGTCCCCACCCAGTGAGGATGGTGAGTCTGGTAGGAATCGAGTGAGAAATGTCCCCCCCAGGGCATGACAAAGGCAGCCAGGACCAGAAGGCAACTCTTGGAGGACCCAGGTCCCCTTGATTCTGAGACTCTTGGGGAACAGGAGATGGAAGCAGGGATTTTACTGAATAGAGAGGGAATAAGACAGTGATTATTCAGGGATGTGGGTGAGTTCCCAGAGGGGATTTCACATATTATCCACGCTGCATGTTAAAAGTTGGATTTTTAAAATTGTGTCCACTGCACACTCCGGACTTCACAGTAACAGCCGGGACAGAACTTGGCTCCTCTTACTTCAGACCTACAGGTCCCTGTCACTGGAGCTGAAGGAGAACTCTTTCAGCATTGCAGAGCCTAGGACACAAAGCAGTTCTTGATCCCATCCAGTACAGAACAGTAGTACACTTATACCAGCCTGTTCATTATATTTTTCGCTCTTCTATAGTACTTTTTAGACTCCCATCATCACTGGATCACACTCCCAAGGTATAATGACAGAGCTAAGGTAGTGGGAATAGGCTAGGAATTTGGAGCAGAAGTGGATTTTGTGGGGGCAAGACTGGGGATGCCCAGGAAAAGGTGTTTGGTTTGGGGAATTGGGTCACCCATAACCGGAACAAAAGGAGATGTTGCAGGTCTGATTTGGGTTAAAATCACTAACACATCCTTGAAACAAACCTCCAGCTCTGGGTGACTCTTTGATTCAAGAAACCCAGCAGGACTCGGGAGAGACTTCTCTTCCAAAAGTGTTGGTAGGTCATGCCAGGACCACTACAGCTAGTCCCCTGGAGTGGCTGTCCCATTGTTACCTCGCTGCCAAGGTATAGCTCAGCCCATTTTTTATTCCACAATTAAGCTACTGGGGAGTTCTTCAGCTGAGACCCACTGAGCTTCATGGGGAAAAGGGAGCAGAAGGTGCTGGGGCTGCCTGGTTGTTCTTGTGGTTTTTACAAGCATTAAATGGTAAACTTAAAAAAAGTTCTCTGTAGAACTGGACACTAAACCTTCATCCCTGTGATCTGATCAGAGGGGATTGAAATATGAAGGACAGAGAATGGAGATGGGCTGACGTGATAAGGGAGAGCTTTTACCCCTGTATCTGAGACAGGTTTATGCGGAACTGCATGGACAGTACTGATCATCTATTAGGAACACTGGAACTCTGAAGAGAGTAGAACTAGGGTTTGTTACTAGAAGAAATTCAGACAAGTGCTGACATCTAGGGGAGATGGGAAAAACAAAAAAGGGTTGTGGATAGAACAGGTTTTGTTCTCACAGGCCTGGGAGAAGGGAAGAAATCTCCCCCTTCTCATTTATTTTAATTCTCTGTTTAAGTCTTTTTCTTGTTCTTCCTCTTATAATAAAATCCCAGGAGGTTAAACCTTCCCCTGTGAGAATGGGTTTGAATCACCTTCCCTTTGCTTCTTTCCACCTTTATCTTTGTTGACAAGAAGAATGAGCCCAAATCAAAACCCCAGATCCAAACATCTTGGGCCAGACCCACAGCTGGCATAAAGGTGTAAATCAGCTGAACTTCACAGAGGTGAGTGGCGCTTTGCCAATTAATACAAGTTGAGAAGCTATGCTCTTGGGAGCTTGAATCTGGATCAGAACCGCATCTCCATTTGATCGAAGAGCAGATTGGCAAAGGGATTTGCTTTCTCCGGACATTTTATTCTGCCTATTAAATTCTGCTGCCTGTATTTTTAACAGACCATGGTGTCCAGGGAGTGTAAAGTTAAAATCCCTGGGAGGTGATTACATTAGGTCACATCGTTCCCACGCCAATGTTGGGGCACGGGGTGGAAACTAGCTTTCATTCCTCTCTGGCTCTTCTGTTCCTCTGTCATTTGCTGCTGCTTCCACCTGCTCTATGGTGTTGAGCTCAACTGCTGGCCTCCTCCTGGTTCTTCTCAAGGTTTCTGTTGGGCACCCTCACTTCCTCACACCAGTTGGTTTCCCTGTGACAACTTCTCATGGCAGTCTGTGAGTTGGCATCAGAGAACATGTCCCAAATATGCCCCATGCTTCCTTCTGATTTTAGTGGAGGTGAGCTGCGGGTTGGTGATTTCTCAGATCTCTTCTTTGGTGACTTAGGGTACGTCTATGCTGCAGTGTAAGCCCAGGATTCAAACTCAGGCACAAGCCTAACCCCTGCTTCCTTCTACACACTAACTCAGGGCTTGGGCCCAGCATCCCAGGACCCCACAGGGGTGGAGATTCTGAGCCTGAGTAAAGCTGGGACCCAGGGTTCAAGCCCTATTGCATTGCAGGCAGTGTAGATGCAGCCCCACTGGACTTATGCTTTGGCCGTCCACAAAAAGTATCCCACAGTCCCAGGGGCTGACTTTCTTTGTCCTTTGGACAGTCAAGTTTTCCCACACTGCACAATGAACAAAAAGCTAAATCAGCCACATTTTGGGAGGGTGCTAGGAAGTCTGGGATATGGGCAGTTAGAACCAGGCCCGCATAATGCAGTGTAGATGCTGGAACCACAGGCTGAACCAGGGTTCAACAATTCCTAACCTGGGATTATAAATGAGTATAGACATTCAAGCCATAGCTTAACAAACCAGGGTCTGCCAACTTGCATTCTACCCATCCTAGGCTTACATTGCACCGGGGACAGCTTGTGTCTTTCCATCCAGTGCTCAGGATCTTTTGTAGGCACTTACTTTCAAAGGCATCTAGTTTTCTGTCTAACATTTAGTTAGCTCTCCAGCTCTCGCAATCACGTTAGCACTAACATTTGAGTTGAAAATTCTGTGTTCTGGTGCTATATATCTTTGATTTCCATATGTTGTTGAGTGTAGCAAATGCTGTGGATGCCTTTCCCTGTACTTGATGTCACTTCCTTCTCAAGGTCTTCATTGACTAGTTAGGTGCTGCCCAGATAGATGGACTGTTTCTTGGTGTTTTTGCGATGTTGCAGCTTGATGTCTGGATTTCGAGGATGTTTATTTTGGCATAACTGATTATGAGCCCTGCTTGCCCTCCAATTTTTATATGTCTTTGTAGCTTTTAGCGGGTGTCACTCAGGAGCAAAGATCATCTCACTATTATTTAGTTTATGTAATTTATCCTTGCTATCACACATCCTAGAACAGCCTCCTGGGGCTCAGCTTTTATTTGTATTTCACCTAGATGTTAACCAAATTGCAAGGCCTACTTCAGGGTGTAAGATTTAAAAAGGAAGATACATAAAAACATCCACTATTACTTTTTTTCCTTAAATGTTTCACCCTGAAAAGGTTTGAACAGGGGTCCCCAACCTCGCAGGGGCATGCCCTAACCACTGAGATATGGGATATTCTGATGCAGGGGCCCCTTACTTATGTCTGTTGAAACTGTTCCACTTTGGATCAATAATTAGTCACTGGAGCAGGGGGACTGGACCCTGCATCTCTCACATCCCAGGGGAATGGTCTAACCACTGAGCTAGAAGTTATCAGGGAGGCACTGCCACCTCCTTGTCTCCTGGGATTTTGTATGGGCCCCAGTCTGGTAGGCCTGCTCTGAGCACACCAAATGGAGAGGCCCACATGGAAGATAGGCAGAGGAACATCAGTCTTCATCGAGTCTGACAATCCTGCTGGGCCTTATGCCTGAGACAGGTTTAGGGGCACTGGGTGCCTAGACTGAGGTGTTCTGTTGATGCCCAGAAGTAGAAATATAGGGGACTTTTATGACAAAAATTTAGTAAACAAGGGATTTTAGTCACCCACAGAGGTAGGTAGCAGATGAGCAGGGGTTTTGAGGATTACAATACGGCCTACATTTTGGACTTAGGCACCTAACTACCCACTTTAAGGACCAATACCCCCTTGTGGATCCAGGCCTTAGCCTCTAATGTCAGGAGAGGGCTCTGAAGGCACAGCAATGTGTGAAAATAACCCTGTGAAGAGGGTCAGCCCCAAAGTTATGCACCAGGCAAGCTCCAGTTTGAAGGCTTTTTTTGTACTCCAGTGAAGCCTAGGCCTTTTGCACAGAGGTGAACTGCACCCCGGGAGCTGATCTGTTGCATAGTAAAATCTCACACAGGCAAAGTGGAACATAGTCCATAAGGAAGAGATTTCCTTTAAAATATTTGTGTAACTTTATCCTCAAACTAATCAGGTAATTTTAGCAAATCTGGGTGGAGCAGCCAGATTTTATAGCCATGCAGCAAGAGGGAAGGAAAGGTTACCCGTGCTTATAATTATGTCATGAGGTCTTATTCCTGGTGATTTATTGCTCAAACAATAAAATGGTGTACATCTGTTTTGTATTAGCTTGATCAGGTGATACCATCAGCACAGAAGAGAGATTAACCCTTTGCCATGAGGACATTTTTAGAAGGCACTTGCTATCAGCGGTTTGTTATAAGAGTAACTTTCTTTAAAACCTCTAATTTAGACATTTGTCATATCATCTGACAGATCTATTTCTCATTCCATAACAACACTACATTGATTTTAAAGCTAGAAGTCAAGCACTCAAAAATTAGGAAACGCCTGAATTAAAGTTGCCCACACAACCTTAGTTCAGTCCCTTAATTACATGATCACATACTATTTTCACCATGGGACCTCTGCCCCACTCAGTACACAGAATGGATGGTGCTCAATGAGCAGCTACTCAATATTTTGTTTTATCCTCATCATTCAACATGTGGTGCATGCTTTATTTGCCAATCACCATCTAAACCTTGCACCAAATACAGAACTATTCATTTTCTCATGGGCTTTTCTATGGGATTCTCACCCTAGTATCTTTGGGCATGTCTACACTACGAAATTAGGTCGATTTTACAGAAGTCGATTTTTACAAATCCATTTTATACAGTCGATTGCATATGTCCACACTAAGCACATTAAGTTGGCGGAGTGCGTCCCCACTACCGTGGCTAGCATTGACTTACGGTATGGTACACTGTGGGTAGCTATCCCACAGTGCCTACAGTCTCCACCGCCCATTGGAATTCTGGATTAAGCTCCCAACGCCTGATGGGGCAAAAACATTGTCGCGGGTGATTTTGGGTACATGTCATCAGTCGCCCCTCCCGCCATGAAAGCGAAGGCAGACAATTGTTTCGTGCCAGACACCAGGGCGATTAGAAGAACACAGCAAGGTGCGCTGTGCATCAGAGAGGCTTTGAAAACCAGTTTCATGACTGACCAGGCTTCAGTGTGACAGCTGTGTATGTGTTTCTCCTTGATGCAAACCCACCTTCTTTGTTGATTTTAATTCCCTGTAAGCCAACCACCATCCCCCCTTCAAAATAAAGTAACTATTGTTTTGAAACCATGCATTCTTTCTTTAGGTAGCCCAGGTGGGGTGGGGGAGGAGGGAAGGACAAGGCCACATTGCTTATTGTAGCCACACACAAAAATCAAACTGTTTAAATGACAGCCTTCTGTTGCGTGGGCCATCCTCTGCAGTGGAATGGCTGGTGCCCAGAGCCTCCCCACCCCCACGTTCTTGGGCATCTGGGTAAGGAGGCTATGGAACATGGGGAGGAGAGTAGGCAGTTATACAGTGGATGCAGCGAGGATTTGTGCTCTTGTTGGCTTTCCTGCAGCTCCAACAGATGCTTCATCATGTCCATTTGCTCCCCCATTAGCCTCAGCATTGCGTCCTGCCTCCGCTCTTCATGCTCACTTAATTCTTTCCTGGCCTCTGCCACTGAATGCCTCCATGCATTAAGCTGTGCCCTATCAGTGTGGGAAGACTGCATGAGCTTGGAAAACATGTCATCGCAAGTGCGTTTTTTTCGCCTTCTAATCTGCGATAACCTCAGGGACGGAGATGATAGTGGGAGCATAGAAACATTCTATGCTCTACAATTCTGGGGGGACTGCATGGTCTCCTGTGCTGCTGAATTTGCCACACTGACCAAATAGGAAATGAAATTAAAAAGTTCCCGGGGCTTTTCCTGTGTACCTGGCTACTGAATCGGAGTTCAACGTGCTGTCCAGAGCAGTCACAATGGGGCACTCTGGGGAAGGCCGGCTCCAGGTTTTCTGCTGCCCCATTAACCCTGGTGTCCCATTCAATCCCCTCATACCTATAGGCCCAATACACCAGAAATTCAGGTTAAAGGGCATCACATGTTTTTGTAAGACTGACACAAAGGTGAACCCTAACCTAATTCTAATCTGGTTACAAACACCACTTTTATCAAGGTAATCAATTTGGAACACTAGGTGCTATATCACCTTGTAGAGGGGTTGGACTCACCCCTGCGGCGCCTCCTGCTGGTGACTCCGGGAATTAGCTCGTTCCAGCGCTGGAGCGCCCTCTGCAGGCTGGTGATCCACCTGTCCTCAGGCCCCCCGTGTCCCTCCCTGGACCCGGTGCCCTTTTACATGGGGTGCTGCCCCCTAGCAGTAACCCCTTTCTCTTAGGGTCTCCCCTCCTCAGGGAACCCCCCACCCTCTAGCCCCACCTTGCCTCAGTATTGGCTACTGCCAGTCATTGTCTAGCCCCACACTCTGGGGCAGACTGCAGTATCAGCCTACTCATCACAGGCAAAGGGGTTTGGACCTGCTGCCTTGGCCTACCCCTGGGCTGCCCTCTGCAACCCCCAGTACCTGTTGGCCCACTGCTAGGCCGCAGCCTGGGGCTTCTAGGCTGGAGCTCCCCAGCTCCTCAGCCTTTCCCCAGCCCTGCTTCACTCAGGTACCCAGTCTCTATAGCCCTTGCAGCCAGGCCCTTCTTCCTCTTCAGGCAGAGGAAGACTCCATGCTTCTTGCTTCCCTGGCCTTTTATAGGGGCCAGCTGTGGCCTGATTGGAGCATGGCCACAGCTGAGCCTACTTCCCCAATCAGCCCAGGCTAAAGGCTGTTTTCTCCTGCTACAGCCCCTTCCCAGGGCTGTTTTTAACCCCTTCAGGGAAGGAGCAGGGGTCCACCCTGCTACACACCTCTTCATCCATTCCTAGCTATATCAAACATTTGATTCCATTCTTAAGTCTTGACCAAATGTGTTATTTTTAAATACAGCCACAATGGAATTCAGCAACTGTTTAAAAAAAAAACAAACCAAGCCAAGCAAAACCAATCAAAACACTGTGTATATTGGTCAGGGAAACCTCGCTAGAACAGTGGTAAAAAACACCATGTTTATTGTTTCTAAAATGGTTTTAAGCTGTAGACCCTGATTCTACAAAGAGAACCATGGAGGATCTGTGTGGACACAGGGGTCTGCCTATGCAGAAAAAGTTGTTGGATGGGGACAGTAATGTGCACAATGTGTCAATTACATTGTTTGAGGGACATTGGATAAGGTGCCTGGGAACAATCCCAGTTAAGTAGATGCACCATATATCAAGTGCTGTATTGAACCCTAACATTTTGGGGGCAGGAATTAATGCAAAATATTCTTTGATAAATGCCACAATAACACTGCAAAATAACAATTTAACATTTAAGTGTATACATAATTAGACTAGATAAGTTATATAAATAAAGTAAAAGCTGTGATCATTACTATAGTGTAAAAGTACAATATATGTGTTATTTTATTTTTTGCATGCAGAAAAAATTTATTTGGCACCAAGAAGCAATTGTTTAGCTTAATTGTCTTACTTGATTGTGATTCTACATCAGTCAGACAGCATTTAGTAGATGTATTAAAGTATATTAGCTCTCTGCTGGTGCTTAATGACAAACAGGCATAGTCCATATTCACCAAGCAATTATTTATATCATGACCTTTTACAGAGTTGTGAATTATCCCTTAGGATTTTCACAGTGACTGATATTTCTAATACATTCTTAATTTTGTTCCATAAATTGGTGGTATTTTTTGCTGGGGAACTAAAAGCTGTAAAATTAAACTCCCTATGCAAGCTGTGCAAATCGGGTCTATGAGATTAAGAGGCAGTTGCAGGTCACTCTAACGTAACAATACTGCACCATTACAATACAAATTATGGGAAACATTACTATCTACAAATGGACTTTTGTGAGAATAGCTGTATCTAAATTGCTAATGTAAAGAATTTATGTAAGTGCTGCCACTTCTGCTATTGGGACAGGCTTTAGATATTTTTTAGTACTCACCAGATTTACCCTCATTTTTCTGTAATCGAATATTATGGTTGTTGAGGATGTGTTAGGCAGTCTTTACACACTACAGCTGTTGTTGTGGCCAGCACTTGGCCATCAGGACCCCACTGATATGGGTGCTGCAAAATTTTCATAGCAATTCCAAATAACAGTAAATTGAAAAAATAAAATGCAGTTCCTGGACCTGATCTTGCACTCTTTTACTCAGGCAAAATTCCCTTTGATGTCGACTAAAGATTTGGCTGAATAAGGAATGCAGGATCAGGTCCTCTGATTTTTGGCCCCAATTCAGCAAAGCACTTGGGCCCAGTTTTTGAAAGGTATTTAGGCATTGCTCCACTTGGTGTTGCAAGGCCAAAGTGACGTGACAAGTTATATCTTCATTATAAACCTTTCAGTGTAGACCCTCACGGCAGTGACGGGAGGGATTCTCCTGTTGCTGTAGTTAATCCACCTCCCCAAGAGATTTGTTCCATTGAAAAGCACTGTAATAACATTAATTACATTGAGTTTTGGGTGAAGGGGTATAGATGTGGCCAGTGGATCTGCAGCTATGAGCAATCATGAGCTGCAATGGTGAAAGCAGTTTCACTAGGGCTTCATGGCCCAGCAGGAGAGAATTCCATCTCCCCAAACCACACAGAGAGAGGTTTTGTGCAGGGAGGTAGGATTTGCCCGGATAATGGTGTTTCTTTGAATGTTCTGTTTGAAAAATCCAAATATTTCACAAACAGGTCTGTTTTCCACTTTCTGCTGATGTACTTTCATCATTTATACAACAAGAACATATTCCTGTAGGATCCTGTGACATTTTTTACAATGCTTACATCATAAAAAATGACATGTACCATAATAAAAATGCCAAAGACAGACTGTGATAGACTTTCTAACTGTCCACACACAGAAATGGAAATTGGGAATTTTTCCATAAATGGCTTTACCCTCTCCTGCAATATCTCACAATCTAATTTTGTATGGAATCCTGTCTACCAAGAAAGCATCGATAAGAACTTACAATATTGTGTAAGCATATTTCTGTCAAAGAGAAAAACCCTGATGTGTTCCTAAGACTGTGGTGATTCCATTTGGGAAAAGTAATCAACAGCTATAGTACGTGATTTTGTGATGGTGGATAACTGGGAAAGATTAATGTCCTGGCCTCACAGTTCATGGAGAAGTATCTCCAGTTACCCAGAAATAAAGTAACACCACCAAAAGCAATTGGTTTTAGATTGCTTCTTGAAATATAGGCTGGAATGACAACAGTGGAGAGTTTAAACAAGATTGCTTACTTTGAAATGTCTCAAGTGGCTGAGGAAATATCAGAATCATTGTAACTACAACTATTGGTGTTACTTTTAAGTCACTTTAGTTCCTCCAAGTTCTTCCTAGTCATAGTATTCAAGATGTCAGACTTGTATAGTTTAGCATTAACAAAAGTGAAACTATATTTCCCTAGACTGCTGTGTCTTGACAGGAGCTCTTCTTATTTATTAATAAAAACATTGCTTTCCATTTTATCTACTAGCTAACCAGTAATTAGATCTGGACAACTGTAGACAGTAATTTCTTAGTCAGATTTAGTCCTTTTAGCTGTTTGGAAAGTGTCTTTGAACAGACAACAGTTTCTTCAGATTTGTTTCCTGGTTGAAATTGTTTAATATTTTATGCCAACACATTTTAGCCTGTGCGTTGCTTTCAAACTGTTAGCTGTTGATATTACTTTAAGAAGTCAAAATTCATAATTGAACTGTTTTGCTTGGACACATAGATCACATGGTATGTTTTTGTTCTCTGATTGGATGAGAACTCAGAGTTCTTGTGTGAATATGAGTAAATACAAATTCAGATTCACTTTCCACAAATATTTTGCAGTATTTGTTTAGAACTGGATGTTTGGCTGAACATTCTTGTTAGTGAAATTAACTAGAGCATTAACAGAAGACAAACTTAAGAGAACAAACGTTCAAAGAAAACTCATTTAAAAATTGGCACTCGTGTTTGGAAATACATTTCTGAAACTCCACAAAGCAGACACAATCTTGCCTCTAAACAGAGCTGTCCTCCAGAGAACATGCTACTTGCAGCGTCAGACTGAAGTATTGCCAACCCCAAGCATTCAAAAAACACGAGGCAGGACTCAAAAAAACCCATGAAATGGTTAATAGAAAAAATGAGAAATTCAGGCTTCTTTTTGGCTTGTGATTTCTCCAAAGCCTTTAAGCTTCACCCTTACAACTTTTCTCTGCAAACCTGGAAGGATAGCAGGGTCTAAATTGATTTGTTTATGAAAGCTGAGATTTTCATTGATAACATGACTCCTGCAGCTAGAGCTTTAAGATAAACTCACACATTGCATGACTTATTAAACTGTGAAAGTTGGCAATAATGAGACTGTGCAGCCAACATAGTGGTTTACTTATCAAAGAGCACACACTTTCAGTCCCTGGACCAGGCTGTGGTGGTGTTTGCTTGTTTGTTTTATGGGGGTTTGGTTTGGTTTTGGTTTTGGCACAGCAGATGCTGAGAGTGCTTCAAGGATAGTCTGCTCAACTCTGTAGAAGGAGGCATGAAGAGGGACCAATACACCTTGCTCAGCTGTGCCCTTTTCAGCTGATTGAGGAGTGGTGGTATCAGGGCCTGAAGGAAGTCCTATCCATTTTTCCTTAGATGGAAACAGGGCCAGCTCCAGCTTTTTTACCACCCCAAGCGGTGAAAAAAAAGAAAAATCCAATTGAGCTGCCGCCAAAGTGCACCGAGGAGGAAGCCAGGGACTGAAGGACCCACTGCTGAAGACACAAGCGGGCCGATTGAGCTGCCGCCGAAGTGCCGACGACGACGACCTGGACGTGCCGCCCCAGCAACAAACGAACTGCCGCCCCTTTCTATTGGCTGCCCCATGCACCTGCTTCCTTTGCTGGTGCCTTCAGCCGGCCCTGGATAGAAAGATGGTGGCCTTGTCGTGTGGTCTTTGAGAGAGGTTACAGCAAGGGAAATGAAGAACCTAGGCCCACCTTAACAACTTACAAAAAGGCCATCCCTCATTTCCTGCAATCATTCACATAATAAACAATCACTAGGCATTTTCTTGTCCTCGGTGAACCCTTGTTCTGCCTAGGCTGACAGATCCAGCCAGGGGAAAAGTAAGGAATGAATGGCTTTGTCCAGCTGTGAATTATAACCTCACTAAGACTGTAGCTACAATGCCCTGCTTTGGGGATGCCATGGAGCCACACCACCCCAGTGGGGGCACCAGGAGGGGCTGTGGCAAGGAACATGCCTTAGGACTGTGAAGTATGCACTTCCTTCCAGGGCTGGCCAGATCTGCTGGCCAGTGCATAGGTATGTTGGGCTAAGGCCCTGCTTCCTTTCTGCCTCCTTTGGAGGGACTTGAAACCCAGAGGATGCTAGGAGGGAATGAGAAATTGGAGGGGAAAAGGGCAACTCTGTAAACCCCAACTCTGTAAACAGTCACAATCTCACCCATCCTCTGATCTGAGTCTGCCCGTGTTAAGA
The DNA here is from genome assembly GCF_020497125.1 of Mauremys mutica. NCBI lineage: Eukaryota > Metazoa > Chordata > Testudines > Geoemydidae > Mauremys > Mauremys mutica. The sequence goes on from NC_059073.1 coordinate 233,405,449, forward strand.
GAGGAGTCTTTTAGAGCAGGATACTACTAGCTGCCACTATCTACTTAATCAAAGCTCTATATAAGAGGGTAATACATTTTTAATATTAAGCATACATTAGCAATGACACAGCTTGAGACATGACAGACTTTATTTAATATATCTGCTTTAAAGTGCTGTGTATAGTTTCAGCCTTGTTGAGGAAATTCAAGGCTCATGTTGTTTGGACATACTGACAGGGTGAACTGCTTTTGACAGACGATATTAAGCAATGCCTTGCAGAAGGCAAATACTTGATATTCTCAAATTGTAAAGCTTTGTAGATGGCTGACAGCCTTCTTGGTCCTGCGCCTGTTTAGCCCCCCAAGAAAAAGAAAGAAAGAAAGAAAGAAAGAAAGAAAGAAAGAAAGAAAGAAAAGAATTATTAAGGAATTTATAAACAATAATTTTCCATTAAATTTGTACTTTTCTAGAAACTTTTGTCTGACCTCTAAAAATATCCGAAATATCAACCCTGAGGAGACCTGAAAAAAAGGAAGCCAATACTATGTCTATAAATTCATTTGTAAATAACATGTTTTAAGAGACTATACTTCTCTTGCTATACTGTCAAAAACACTTTACAAATATCAAGTCTTACAGCAGCTCTGTTGAGTAGAGACATCTCATTACCCCCACTTTATAGACCGGGAAAATGAAGTTCCACAAGGTTAAATGACTTTCTAAGGCTACATGGCTTCATTGCATTTATTAACAGAACCCAGGAGTCCAGAGCCCCAATTCCCTGTTCATTGTTATTTCTGCCAATTACAAAAAATAACCATTCCTATTCTTTCTCACTGTCTTTTACTATAATGTTTTCATATATATAAATATGACACCCACAGGGTTTAGTTCTGTACTATTAATACTGCACTGATCTTCTATTAATATAACTGGGAATTACTTGTGCAATTATAGAAAAATATCCTTGTAAGTAGAGCTGGGGGGAAATTTTCAGCCAAAAATTTTTTTCAACAAAAAATGCAGATTTGGTGACACCACAATAATTTGTGAATTGTCTGTTTCTCCAAGCTGTTCATTTAGAAAACAAAACAAAATCTGAAAAAAATCAAAATGTTCCATTCTGACATTTTCAAAAAGAAACATTTAAAATGTTTAGTTTGAAATTAATTTTCATTTAAAATTTCCTTTATTTTAATAAAAAAATATGTAAAAATGGTTGAAATCAAAACAAAATATTTTGTTAACCCAAAACATAATTTTTTTTTACTTTTTATTTTTTGAAATTTTTGAAAATTTTAATTTAGGCCAGAACACCAATTTTCCCCCTGATTTTTTGAAATTTCCAACAAACCAAAAAAATCTGTTTCCGCTCAGCTCTACTCAAGTTTTTCTCCTTTCTGTTATCTTCCGAGTACTTTCCTACAAATCATTGGTTGTGAAAGATCTGCTACGTATTTCTCAAAGAAAATACTCAAGTCACAAAATGTTATTTTATTTTTAGTGCCATTACCTTAAAATAATGTTACAGTATTTATGAAATCAGATCAGGAAGATGGCACCTTAAATTTCCTCCTTCAAAGTGGACCCTTGGATACACTTCAGTGAGCTGCTATGCATATCTTCACCTCCACTTATTTCAGAACTTCAGCCCAAATAAAATAAATATGTTTCCTCATGATGGTCCCTCATGCGAAGACTAGGTGTGCCTCTGTATTAAATGAATGAGAGTGGCTGCAAGCCACACTGTAGAACTCAATTGACCACTCTTTAGTTACCCCAAACCATGTACAAGCCGTCGTCAGGATTTTAGATGGGGTCAGTTTAATGGTGGGGGTCATAAATATGAGCCATGTCTACATTACCATTTATGTCGGCAAAACTTATGTTGCTCAGGGGTATGAAAAATCACACCCCGGAGCTACATACGTTTCACCAGCATAAGTGGCAGTGTGCACAGTGCCGTGTCAGCGGGATAGCTTCTCCCGGTGGCATAGCTACCACGCTTGTTGAGGTGGTTTTATTATATCAATGGGAGAGTTCTCGCCCGTCAGCATAGAGCAGCTATATGAGTGATCTTCCAGTGGCACAGCTGCATCGGTAGAGCTGTACTGCTGTAAGCTGGCTAGTGTAGACATGGCCTAATAAACCTCTTAGGAGAAAGTGTTGGGGGATTTTTCCTCACAAAAATCTTCACACTAAAGAAAGCTTCAGTATTACAGCAGAGGGCCTACCTGCAAAGTGCCCCTATGGGAGGTGACAAGGCTGTGCTATGCCTTCCACTGGTACAGGTAGTTCTGTACCGAAGGGCCTCTAGAGGCTTTATCTTCACTACCAGCAGGGAGCAGCTGTAGCAAGACTAGCTCCTCTCCATCTCCCCCTAGGGTTGCCAACTTTCTAATCACACAAAACCGAAATCCTAGCCCTGCTCCTTCCCCGAGGCCCCACCCCACCCCTTCTCTGAGGCCCCACTCACTACATTCCCTCTCCCTTGGTGGCTCACTCTCCCACACCCTCACTCACTTTCACTGGGCTGGGGCAGGAGGTTGGGGGGTGAGGGCTCTAACTGGGGTTGCAGGCTCTGGCGTGGGGCCAGAAATGAGGGGTTCAGGATGCAGGAGGGGTCTCCGCGCAGGGGCAGAAAGTTGGGGTGTGGGAGGGCTCCAGCTGGGGCGGTGGGCTATGGGATGGGGCTGGGGATGAGGGGGTTGGGGTGCAGGAGGAGGCTACAGGCTGGGGGTGGGGCCAAGGGATTCAGAATGTGGGAGGGGGCTTGCAGGTTGAGTCAGGGGATTGGGGTGTGGGAGGGGGTATGGGCTCTGGGCTGGGGCCAGGGATGACGGGTTTGGGGTGCAGGAGGGGGCTTCAGGCTGGGGGATGGGGCCAAGGGATATGGAGGCAGGGGGTTGGTGTGTAGGTTCGGGTACGAGTTCTGGGATGGGGGTGCAGGCTCTGGGGTGTGGCTGGGGATAAGGGGTTTGGGGTGCAGGAGGGGCTCCAAGTTTGGGGGGGCTCAGGGCTGGGGCAGGAGGTTGGGGCGTGGGCACGGTCTTACCTCAGGCCACTCCTGGTCAGCAGTGCAGCAGGGATAAGACAGGCTTTCTGCCTGTGCTGGCTCCGCGATGCACCCCAGAAGCAGCCAGCAGGTCTGGCTCCTAGGTGGGGGTGGCCAGGAGGCTCCACGTGTTGCTCTCACCCACAGGCACCACCCCTCCAGCTCCCATTGGCTGTGGTCCCCGGCCAATGGAAGAGCAGAGCCAGTGCTTGAGGCGGGTGCAGCGTGCGGAGCCCCATGGTCTCCCCCGCCTAGGAGATGGACCTGCTGGCCACCTCCAGGAAGCAATGCCATGCCAGGACAGGTAGGGACTAGCCTGCCTTAGACCCTGCAGCCCTGATGACCGGACTTTTAATGGCCCAATGGGCGATGCTGACCGGAGCTGCCAGGGTCCCTTTTTGACTGGGTGTTCTGATAAAAAACTGGACACCTGGCACCCCAAATCTATACCCTACCCTATTTCCCTGTCCCACCTCCACTGCAAGTAATTGCAGCATGACTTGATGCCAAGGATTCCTCATAATCCTTCTGTGCCATGACACAGTTTTAATCCCTAACAAAAACACTTGGTTAAAGGAGAATTAGGGGTGCTTAGCAGAGCCTCAGACCCTTCCAGAATATGCAGTTGGCAGCTAAAACCAAAAACCTCTCAGCCACACAAAACACAAATGTTAGAAGAAAGCCAGGAAATGAACAGCTCAGGTAAATGCAGTCTGAGACATACTATTCTTTCTAATGTCTAAGGGATTAATTTCAGTCAAGACAATTTCTAGCACTGGCCCACCCCATCCCTGGCCTACTCTGGATATGCTAGCGTAGTTTTGATATTGCTTTGGTTTTGTTTATTTTTATTCTGCTTTTTGAAGACTATTTTTTTAAATCAGAAAGTGTGCCAGAGAGGCTGTGTCAGAAACTGAAGTCCTCTGTCTATCCACAAAAGTGGAGAAACATGGGCATTGACAATGCAAGTTTCTGCACAAATTTACCTAAGCCCTTTTCAAGAGAAACCACTAAAAGTGTTGAATCACTTCTGCAATTTACAAGCATTTCTGATTTGTATAAGAAATACAAAAAAAAAAAAAAAAATAAAGAAACCAACCAACCCCACTGCTTTCTACAGATGTGGACCATTGAAATCAATGAAAGCCTTTCCACTGAAGCCACAGGGCTTTGATCATGCCTGAACACACTTGAAATTAAGACTGAATAACCATTTCTAGAATCTTTAATAATGGCCAAATATAACTAATTATATGGCTTATGTCTATACAGAGTTTTCATGTCCATTCAGGCCTTGGCCAACAAGGTTCTCACTTAGTGCCAGTTGCGAGGGTGGGTTTTATGACTCACCAAAACTCATTTCGTTTAGATAATTCAACAGCCACCAAAAGCAATAACATTTGCTTGAACCAATATGTACTGCATTTCCAAAAACCCTATTTAGGATAGAAAAGTTTGAAATCTGGTTAACATCATATCAATAAAACATCAGACTGCCTTTGTTAAAGCTGTCTTCTTCAGAAAGAAGTGGGAAAAGACATGGGGGTGATTTCAGTAAATGCAATTATCCAAATATATCTGTAAAAGATAGAAAAAAATCTACCAGCCCACCGCCCGTAATATAACGCATCTCAAGCGCTATTTGTCAGTATACATGAAGTCACTGATGACACCACAGACTACAATTATGGAGCTGAAAACTATTCTAAAGAGTTTGTTCTGCTTAAAATATAAAAATAGCTGGCTGTTGGGATTACTCACTATTAGCCATATAATGTACGATAGCAATGAACTGGAGACACTGCAGAATTAAATGATTTGCCACTCTATGAGGGTTTTGGAAGAAAATATAGAAAATGACATGCTCAGACATTTATTAACAACAAACCATAAAATGAAATAAATAATACAGTTCTGTACTTATATAATGCTGTATATCGCCAAATACAAATGTTAACTATTTAAATAAATCCACAACACTTCTGAATTACATAACTACTATTATCCTCGTTTTCACAAATGGAGAAACTGAGGCACAGCGTGGCTTGCTCAAGGTCACATGGTAAATTAGTGGCAGTGGCAAGGTTAGAACTGAGCAGTTCCTGGCTCCTAATCCTATGCCCCATCCACCAAATCACATTAAAAACATGCCTGTTTGAATTCCTTTTATTATCTATATCAAAATCAGCACCTGGTTGAGAACCTGCTTACTTAATTAACATCTCTTTAGTGTCTTTCTTCCACTCTTATCTTTGCAGCTTCTTCCGGTCATTCCATATACTCAGATTATTTTCTCTAGTTTCTGTGCCAAATGACCACAAATCCTTTCTTAAAATACCCTGGCTCCAAGAAGCCCATCTGCAATAACTCAAAGTAAATGGTACATTTATTTGAAACATTATTTACAGTCACTTTGAGATTTAACTATCAAGCATCTGGTCATCTCATTCATTGTGCATCTGTTCTTCTCCATCTGTCCCTGTAGTGAGGCGGACTGGCCTCCCACGGACCTGGAGGGGGAGGAGCCCCTCACTGAGCCCTGGAGGGAGGAACCAGGCTGCGCTCACCCCTCCCACCAGAAGTCAGTGGGCAGGACAGGAAGTAGAAAAGGCGGGTCTGGGAGCTCAGTTGGGCTGCAGCTGCCGGAGGAGCCAGACATCATCTGCTTGCTCCTGAGCTGGGAGCCTGCTGCAGGCCCCTGGGGAGCTGAGGACTGGCCAGAGCCACCGGAGCCATATGCCGACCTGACCTCGGAGAAGTTGCCAGGACTACCACAGGCCTTCTACCCTGGCCATCTGGACAACTCTCTACAGACCCAGGTACAACCCAAGAGGGAGTTAGGAAGTGGTCCAGGGACAGCTGAGCCTAGTCCGGCTGCGTTGTTGCCATTGACCCTGTCAGTGCGTTGCGGTCAGGATCCCCGCTGACCCAGTGGCAGGCCTCTCTGCCACTGCTAGGGCCCTGGGCTGGGACGCAGTGGAGTGGGTGGGCCTGCGTCTTCCCTGACACCCAACCCTGGGATGGCGGTCTCCCCATCTCTAGGCTGAGAAGCCAGTGCTTGTCAGCCATCTACCAGAGCTAGGATGCCCGAAACCCTTGCTGCTCGACCCTGACCACAGGCCCGAGCTATAGACTCAAGCTGCAGACTGCTGTCGCCCCACTAATTCCCCATGGTAGGTGACGAACAGAGACATAGTGAGGTGGAGTGGCCTCCCACGGACCCAGAGGGGGAGAAGCCCCGCTGCTAAACCTCTACAGTCCAACTCAGAAGGTAAGCTCCAGGGGGAAAGGAAAGTCTCTATAGCTCTATGCACATTGACAGCCCTCAATAAACAATACCTACTTCACTAACTGAGAGGAGTTATTGAAGGACTTAGATAATAAATCGTTTCTGCTGGTTGTCCTGACCTGGTTAAACCAGCTCATTAATCGAATGTCACCTGCTGTCATATGTAGCCATCTCAATATATTCACACAATATATGAAGCCTGTAATTTCAATAAAAACAAAAAATCTATATCTGATTATTGCCGATAAGGTTCCTTCTTGCTATTAATATTACTTATTGTAATCGCCTTTGCTTCCTACACACCTTTCTTCAAGCCCACATTGGACTGGTTGCCCTTCTGGCTAAGGAAGGCTGGCCAGAGCTCCTGCCAGTGTCCATCAGTGCCAAACCTCAACCCAGAGAAAGGGATGCTGCTAGAAACCATGGCAAGGCATGTCTTCCCCACAACCCCATGTGCTTGGGGCATTGTCTCTGCAATGCTCTCATTCCTTGCTGATCTGGGTGCAAGTGATCAACTATACCTCTATATTCAGACTCTCTCTCATGCCACTTAGTGCAGAAGGGTGGTGGTTATGGCTCCCTAATTCCCAAGGTGCATCTGTGCCAGCCCCAATGGGCCATACACCAACTGAGAGTTGGCACAGCATAGTTATACTCCAACACTGCCCCTTCCTTGCTTTGCAGAGCTGTTGTAGCCGTGTTGGGCCCAGGATATCAGAGAGACAAGGTGGGCAAGGTAATATCTTTTATTGGACCAACTATTGTTGCTGAAAGAGACAAGCTTCGAGCTACACAGATCTGAAGAAGAGCTTGTATGAGCTTGAAAGCGTGTCTCTTTCACCAACAGAAGTTGGTCCAATAAAAGATGTTATCTCACCATCCTTTCTTTGACACCATGTTAGGTGGGGGCATAGTTAGTATGTTACAGCAGCTGGGATCTCTCCCATGCTGGAGGAATTCTCAGCTGGCGAGAACCAGTTACTTTCCAGCCACTTTGCACTACTCAGAAACTCAGATCTCGTGCATGTTTAGCAAAAAGTGCTTCCCCAGACACCAAACGTGTTTTTTACTGTCAATGTACATGTGTGTTATTAATAAATCTTAATAGTTCATTTATTTGAGGACAGAGATTCCCGCAACTCATTTGTAGCACAATTCCATGGCAATGGCTGAAGGCCACTTCTTTGCAAAATGTATGTCCATTAAAAAATGTAGAAGATGACAATGAAGTGACTGTATTATTCAATCTGGTTCTTAGCTGGCAAGTTAAGAGAACCAGTAATTATCTGTTTATGTCATCTCTACCCACGACTGATGGTTGAAGAGCACAGTGGAAGGATGCATTAAAGGGTAAGGTGGGTGTTATAATTTGCATTCACTACTTCAGTAGTTTTTTGTTTTTGTTCCAGAAAAGATCAAAAGATGCTCTTGTGCCATCCCAGACACTGGTCTTGTATTAATCTCAGTGGAATAAATGGACGAGGAGATTCAAAGGTGTTAACAGGATGCTGTCACTGTATGTCACCAATGTTCCTCAGAATCAACAAATTTGATATAGAAAAGTCCTATTAGGTCACCTAGTCTGTCTCCATCCAGTACAGTATTGTTCCCTACAGTGTATTTCCTAGTGATTTATACCATGTATCTATCAATCAGGACCAGCTCCAGCTTTTTTGCCGCCCCAAGCGGCAAAGAGGGGGGAAAAAAAAAAGGCGCGATCTGTGGCAGTTCGACGGCTGCTCTAACGCTCTGCTTCATTCTTCGGTGGCAATTTGGCAGTCGGTCCTTCCCTCTGAGAGGGACTGAGGGACCCGCCGCCGAAGACCCGGACGTGCCGCCCCCTTCCACGGGCCACCCCAAGCACCAGCTTGCTGCGGCTGGTGCCTGGAGCGGGCCCTGCTGTCAATGGCACAGTATACTAGCACTTGATGTGTGTTGTTAATATCAGGCATATTAGAACTGGGTAAGTAAAATAGACAGATTAGGATTTGCAGAACTCAGAGCCAAACTGTTTTAGATTCATATGTACAACTCCCCTTGACTTCAGTCTCTCTCTCTCATGCACATATGGCATCTGCAGAGCAACATTCTATAGACACAGCTGTAGGTCTATAAGCCATTTCAAGGCCCACTCTGTGATGTTTTAGATATCAACCATTTCACCTTTGAATCCATGTTTGGGACACTGTGTTATGCTATATTCAGTGGTTTGGATGTTCTCACCGTAGTGCATGAAGGGGAGTCTTTGATTTTCCACTTGTGCATCAAGTAGCCTCATCTTACGTGGTTTGTTTGGATGCAGTTCAGTATGGTCCAAAGTCTGTGTGGCAGGTCAAAACTATGAGGGCAGCTTGGTGGGTCAGTGATAATGTGCTTGTTTGTAATGAGGGATGGGGTCCAGACACTTTGCCAGTCACTGGCCCGATCCAGAGACATGAGGAGACATAGTGGTTTTTGCAATTTCAGGCATTGTTGAGGTATGTTGTCCACAGTCTGCCAGATGGGAAGTTCTGGGTAGTCTTCATGCTGTAGCTATATCTCGACAGATAGCTGGAGGTACAGTGTTTGCTAATACAGAAATCCACAGTAGAGGTGTTGATTTTTAAAGTTCCCATCATGATTCTCATAGTCTGAGTCAGTTGGATATGGCAGCTTGCCCACCCCAGTGCACAGTACTCTGCAATTGAGTACAAAGGGCCACAGCCAATGTTCGTAACTACAGGTTAGTTGATCTCTAGCTTGTTCTTACTAACTTTTGAATAACGTTGATGTGAGTCTTCTCTTTGGAGGCTACTTACTTGAGGTAGTCATGAAAGATGAGGGTGTGTTCAAGATTGACACTGCAATATGTTGGCTTTGGGTCATAACACAGTTTCACCACAAAACTCAACAGTTAGAATGTTTTGTGCAGTTCTAATGTCAAGGTGGAAAACAGAGAACACTGATTTGCTTGTATTTGGTCTCAGCCACCACTTTTGGAACCACGCCTCCATGATCTGAAGGTCAGATGTCTGGGTCACATCAAGTTCTTTAACTGAATACAGGCCTGAGTCGCGAGTGCCAAATCAGGAGCATAAGCAAACTTCTGTGCTATCATTTCAGGCATATCACTCATGTAGACATTGAAGCATGTCAAAGTGAGTACAGAGCCTTGTAGTAGCCCATTATTTAAAGTGTGCGCTAGCTGGTTTGACCTCCAAGGCATATACACATATTTTGGCCACTTTGCATGATGTTCAGCAGCCAGAAACTCTGTGCACAGGGGATTACTTTGGCCAGTTTTGGTAGCAGTCCGTCCTTCCAGATTGTGTCATATGCCTCTGACTGGTCGATGAAAGCAGTACCAGACTTGAGTTTTCATTGGAATCCAGCCTCAGTGTTTGTAGTGAGGGCCAGGACCTTGTCACAGCAACTTCTGTGTGGTTGGAAACCAGCTTGATCGTTGGGTGAGTTGGCATCCACAGAGGGCCCAATTCAGTTCAGCATCATATACTCCATCACCTTGTAGGTGGTGCTCAAGAGAGAGCTTGGCCTTTTACTGGAAGGGTCATCTGCAGATTTTCCAGGCTTTAGGAGTGCAATGACCCTGGCTTCTCTCCACAGATGGGGATTTCACCAGTCTCCAGATGTTGGTGAAAATCTGCATCATCCATTTCCGTGCCAGCAGCCTCAGGTTATATAGGAACTCTAGATACATGACTTCAATAGGAGTTGTACGCATGTATCAGCACTTAGAATCCAGCTCCTAGAGTTTCCATGCCTCCTCAGAGGTAGATCTCTAGATGTGTATCTAAAAACATAGATACTCAATTTACACTATTGAAATAGGCACGTCGCAGGCTGCTTGGCTTAAACTGATTAGTAGAAACCAAGCACCTCACTGTAGTTTGCACAACACTTAATAGTTCCTTTAGTGCCTTGTAATAGCACTTCTGAGCTCGGAGTGTGATTATGCCTCTTACAGCAGCAGTCATTGAGCTGCTTTGGCTGAGTGCCCCAGAACTGTTTGTGCCATGATGAGCACAGTAGTGTAAAAGGCTCACCAAGAACAGCTCAAAAAGCAAACAGAATGCAAAAATAATCTTTGCCCATATTTGATTTACTATTTGTAGCTTTGCTCAGATAAAGAAAACAGCTGTAGCCACAAATCAGGTGACTTAATAAGTCAATACGCTCTCAGCATATTTCCCTTTGAGGCTTTTACTGAATAGTATACAAGAAATGTCTGATCAGATTATTTTTGTTTGCAGTGTTGTAGCTTTGTTGGTCCCAGGATATGAGAGAGACATGGTAGATGTAGGCCAATAAAAGATATTACCTCACCTATCTTGTCTCAGATTATTTTTATAAGGGACAGAGAAAAAGTGAATAAACAAACTGGAATTGACCATAATTCACTGATGACCTGAGGTACAAAATTTAAGTATTTCTGACATTACATATAGTTACCACAGAAAAACTTCTGGTCCTGGTTTAAGTCTGTGTGTATCCTTACTGTTTTGTTTTGTTTTAAAGAGTCCTGTGGCACCTTAAAGACTAACAGATGTACTGGAGCATAAGCTTTTGTGGGTGAATACCCACTTCGTCAGACGCATGTAATGGAAATTTCCAGAGGCAGGTATAAATATGCAGGCAAGAATCAGTCTGGAGATAACGAGGTTAGTTCAATCAGGGAGGGTGAGGCCCTCTTCTAGCAGCTGAGGTGTGAACACTAAGGGAGGAGAAACTGCTTTTGTAGTTGGCTAGCCATTCACAGTCTTTGTTTAATCCTGATCTGATGGTGTCAAACTTGCAAATGAACTGAAGGCTCAGCAGTTTCATTCTGAAGTCTGGTCCTGAAGTTTTTTTGCTGCAGGATGGCCACCTTACGATCTGCTATTGTGTGGCCAGGGAGGTAGAAGTGTTCTCCTACAGGTTTTGGTATATTGCCATTCCTAATATCTGACTTGTGTCCATTCATCCTTTTACATAAGGACTGTCCAGTTTGGCCGATGTACATAGCAGAGGGGCATTGCTGGCACATGATGGCGTATATAACATTGGTGGATGTGCAGGTGAATGAACCGGTGATGTTGTAGCTGATCTTGTTAGGTCCTGTGATGGTGTTGCTGATTTAGATATGTGGGCAGAGTTGGCATCAAGGTTTGTTGCATAGATTGGTTCCTGAGTAAGAGTTGTTATGGTGCGGTGTATGGTTGCTGGTGAGAATATGCTTAAGGTTGGCAGGTTGTCTGTGGGTGAGGACTGTCCTGCCTCCCAAGGCCTGTGAAAGCGAGGGATCGTTGTCCAGGATGGGTTGTAGATCCCTGATGATGCGTTGGAGGTGTTTTAGCTGGGGACTGTATGTGATGGCCAGTGGAGTTCTATTGGTTTCTTTCTTGGGTTTGTCTTGCAGTAGGAGGCTTCTGGGTACACGTCTGGCTCTGTTGATCTGTTTCCTTATTTCCTCGTGCGGGTATTGTAGTTTTGAGAATGCTTGGTGAAGATTTTGTAGGTGTTGGTCTCTGTCTGAGGGGTTGGAGCAGATGCGGTTGTACCTCAGTGTTTGGCTGTAGACAATGGATCGTGTGGTGTGCCCGGGATGGAAGCTGGAGGCATGAAGGTAGGCATAGCAGACAGTGGGTTTTCGGTATAGGTTGGTGTTAACGTGACCATCACTTATTTGTACTGTGGTGTCTTGGAAGTGGACCTCCCGTGTAGATTGGTCCAGGCTGAGGTTGATGGTGGGGTGGAAGCTGTTGAAAATTGTGGTGGAATTCTTCCAGAGTCTCCTTCCCATGGGTCCAGATGACGAAGATGTTGTCAATGTAGCGTAGGTAGAAAAGGAGTGTGAGTGGATGAGAGCTGAGGAAGCGTTGTTCCAGGTCAGCCATATAAATGTTGGCATGTTGTAGGGCCATGCGGGTGCCCATGGCAGTGCCACTGGTCTGGAGGTATATATTGTCACCAAATTTGAAATAATTGTGCGTGAGGATAAAGTCACAATGCTCAGCAACAAGTTGTGTTGTGTCATCATCAGGGATACTGTTCCTGACAGCTTGTATTCCATCTGTGTGTGAGATGTTTGTGTAGAGAGCCTCCACATCCATGGTGGCTAGGATGGTGTTTTCTGGGAGATCACCAATGCATTGTAGTTTTCTCAGGAAATCAGTGGTGTCACGGAGATAGCTGGGAGTGCTGGTGGCATAGGGTCTGAGTAGAGCGTCCACATATCCGGATAGACCTTCAGTGAGAGTGCCAATTCCAGAGATGATGGGACGTCCAGGATTTCCAGGCTTGTGGATCTTGGGTAGTAGAGAGAATAACCCCGGTCGGGGCTCTAAGGGTGTGTTGATTTGTTCTTGTGTTAGTGTAGGGTGTGTCCTGAGTAGATGGTGCAGTTTCTTAGTATATTCCTCAGTGGGATTTGAGGAAAGTGGCCAGTAGAATTCTGTATTGGAGAGTAGTCTGGCAGCCTCCTTCTGGTAGTCAGACCTGTTCATGATGATAACAGCACCTCCTTTATCAGCCTCTTTGATTATAATGTCAGGGTTGTTTCTGAGGCTGTGGATGGCATTGCGTTCTGCCATTGTTCTTTCCAGACAGGAGCAGTGGAAGCTCCCAAAAAAGTGGTATGTAATCAGGGAGGCTAGTCCCTTCCACCACTTGCACTGTTGTGGCTAGTGCTCTAAAAATAGAGCTAGCACAGGCATGTCTCCTTGGGCTTGGATTCACTCTCTCACACACACACACACACACACACACACACACACACACACACACACACTTGAAGTGTAGATATATCCTAAGAGGCACAACTGAGAAGCTGCCCATTGAGTTACATGGGACAACTGGAAGAGAGATTCTGCCCTTAGAAAATAATTTATCTGAGAGTTGTCAACTGTTTAGAAATACTGTATTTGTCTCTGTTTCGGTGATGTTGCTATTCTCTCTTTCAATAAAGCTTCCGTTTTAATGATGCTTCTCAGCAGCAGAACTAGTCTGATGATGCAGAGAAGGCCTTTGGCATTTGGAAGTATTGGAGTGTCAAATGTGTAAGGTAAGTTTTTAAAAGGGGCTTAGAGGTGGCTTCCTGTATGGTGTTGGCATAATGTAAGGTGAAGAGCTGAATGCTGTAGGGAGAGTATGAGGTGCAAAAAGCAGTAATGTGGTAAGGGAACAGAGCTGGGTACTGTGGTAAAGAGCCACTTTTAAAGCAAATACTTAGGTAATTCTAGTTACTGGATTTAGCATAGGATACAGCCCTCTTTTTGACAGAACTTCACAGCAGCATAAATCCACAGGGAGGTTTCCCTAGTATCTGCAAATTCAGCTCCATTAGGCTTAATCCCCTTAGTGAGAATTACAAACCTCCCACATTTGGAGTTCAAGAGTAAGTGAACAGGCCTGATAACTGGGAGCTGCAGGTAGCTAGCTCCACTAGGGCTCAGAGCAAACACCATAGAGAGAGGACTGGAAAACCACTCAGTGCTTTAACACAACACAATAGGCTAATGCTGCAGGCAACTATCCATCTTTAACTCCCACGAGGGGCAAGCTGTATACTAAGGTAGAGGTAAGGAAAAACGCACTTTGGAGCTAATAAAAAGTCAAAGAGAGCATCACAATGTGTGCTCGTAAAAGATTAACACAAGGAAACATGTGACATGAGACATCCTCTTATCTCCTGGGAACTCGTGCTCTAACTTGTGTAAATAGAGGGGGAAGAAATTCCACAGAAACAAACATAGGTGCTGGAACTAGGGGTGCTGGGGGTGGGCTGCTGCACTCCCAGGCTTGAAGTGGTTTCCACCATATATAGGGTTTAGTTTGGTTCAATGGCTCTCAGCAGCCCACTATACAAATTGTTCCAGTGCCTGTGGAAACAAATGAGGTAAACACTGGAGGTGTGAGAAGAAATGTAAATCAAAGATTCATTGAGCATGCCAATGAATGGTCTTTAGTAGGAAAAGCTTGGAGTAGAGCAATAAGCCACGACAGGGTGTGTATTACTCAGTGACAGGTGTGCACCGCACAGCCCTCGAAGAAGTGCACCAATAGCCTACCTATATATGCCCTGCTGTCCTATTACAATCAGAATCTTTAATATTACATTTAATGTGAAAAAGCCTTTTGAAAGTCCAGTTGTGGGAGGTTTTACACAGCAGTAACTTTCCCTAGGCAGAACAGTCCCTAGCAGAAGGCTATGAGCAAAGGTTATTAACCATCCCTCTTTCTTGACTATTTAGAGTGTATTAATCCGTTATCACTTTTCAGCCACCTGGGCCATGTGGAGTCTGGCTGCATGGCCAGCAGCAGTTTGTGGCCCAGAACCTATTTTCAACTCATTTGCCAAAAACAAAATCATGTGGCCACAGGACTGTAAACAGCTGCCTACAGAATATCTGGGATGATGGGAAAAGGGGGCAGATGAAAGCTATAACTTTTACCCTTTCTCCCTTAACCGTTCTCCTTTCTCCACTTCCTCTTCGCATTGAGCTCCCTCCACCTTTCTCCTTCTTCTGCCTTCCCCTCCTTCCACATAGTAGCGCTTAACTAAAAAGCAGGCTGGCGGCTTCCCGATGCTGCTGAGGTGAGGGGGCGGAGGCCTTAGTTTGCCTTAGAAGTGCTGCAGCGGAAGGAGAACTGTCAGTGGAGCCTCAGAGGAAACCAATGCTTCCCCCTGCAGCTCAGCCACTGAGCTGATCATTGCCTGGAAGCACCTACGCTGGGGAAAGGGAGGGAATGAAAAAGGAAGGAGAGAAGAAGCCCATGCAAAACCTGGAGACAGGGGGGCTGGAAAAGAGAGGACCATTTTAAAAGTGGGAGGGCAACGGGGTGGGGGTGAATGGGGCAGAGAGGAGCGAGTGGTGGCGGGGTACTGGGGGGAAGAGGTGTCACAGGGCAGGGCCTTGAGGAAGGGGCGGTACAAGAGCAGATGCTCGGGGAGAAGCATCTGCATGAGAGTGGGGCTTTGGTGGGGAAGGCGGGGTCACTGTTCAGGCACCCATACTCCCTCCCCAGCCTGTGCTAGCTCTATTTTTAGAGCACTAGCTGGATCAAAGTGTAGCTACAACAGCGTGAGTGGTGGAAGGGGCTAGCCTTCCTGAGTACATACCACTTTTTGGGAGCTTCCACTGCTCCTGTCTGTAGAGAGGGGCAGACATGAGGGGAGAATACAGATTTTGGAGGCAGAAGTGTGGCCCAAAAGAGACATGAAAATGATTAAGACACCGTCCAAGACACTAGGCATGTGCTCCAGCAGTTAGCCCCTCCTGCCACTCACCCCACCATGACTACACGCTATTTTCAGCATGCTAACTCGATCAGAGCTAGCGCTGGTACAGCTCCTCCAGCTGGGAATCACACACATAGCTCAAAGTGTAGGCATGGCGCAGCCCTTGCAGCCCTGAGCAATGGTGTAGCTGAGGTGACTTTTAAGATACCTTTGTGCCCTCCAGATTCTGGGCTGTTCCAGGGGCTGGAGAGGCCCCCAATATAATTCTGACAGCCCAGGCTACCTGCCTAAGTTATGGCAGTCTCCCTGAGCTGCCCTATGGGCCACAGCCCTGCCCAGAGTCTCTGCAGCTGTGTGCGCTGCAGCCCTGGTCCTGACACAATCCTCCTGCCTCCAGCTCTGCAGTGCAGGCACCGGGGGAATTCTTTCCCAGACAGATATGGGGCTTTTAGTGACCCTTTATGCCACTCTGGCCCTTTTATGTTATATAAAGGAGTCAGAGCAGGGATGAGGATCACCCTATGGGACAACCAGGAGTAAGATACTGTTCAGCATGAGTAAGAGTGGCAGAACTGGGCTATAAATAAGCATGTATTCCGACACAGAAGACAGCTATCTCTCTATCTATCTAAAACTTCATTTTTCAACTGTCCATGGAGTAATTGCAAGTGGTCTGTGAAGAGCTGGTTGGTCAATTTACATGAATTCTCTTTCTTATTTCCATCTGCTAAATTACATTATAAGAAGATAAAAATACATTAAAATCCTTCCTAGTATTAATTTCCATGCAAGCAATTCCTTTAGTTGCCACGGGGATGTTATGTATATTAACAGGAATCGAGGTGGTCTATGCAACTGCAAATTGCAGGGAAAGTGTCCCCAAGAAAATCTCTGTTAAGATGTTACCCATACTATGAAAAAATAAGAGAACCTCTGGAATAAGGTATCCTACCCAATTTTAAAATTTATTTTCAAACATACCTCCATGAGTCAGGGCTTTTATTTTTGCATAATAATGCTTGTAGTTGCTCACATTCAGTGGTGCAGACATTTTTCCATGTGCGTTGATCCACGGACTCCCAGCTTATCTGTAAAAAGCTCTGATGTTTGAAGCTGGGTCCCAGATTAAATAATCTAAAACAGAAAATAAATTTTAGGCTTTAAGGGAAAAGAGAGAACCTATTTTAATTAAATGCCTAGGGTTTTCCTCTAAAACCAGGAAGAAAATGTGGGATACCTGATCAAAAAGAAATGTTTTTAAGGAAATGTAAGTATAATAGCACATTGTACCAAATTATTTCCTCTACACAGAATAAGGCTGAAACTTTTTTATTGGGGGTGGTTAATTTGGGGGAATTAAAAAGAAGCTTCTTATAAATCAGAACTATTACATGAAATGAAAAACTATTCCTACTCATTTAAATGTAGCTCATTATGAATAATATTGATGGTCTCGTTGTACAGGAAATGCATTTCAGTCCGTGGACGGCATTGTGACAATTACTATGAACACTGAAGCATTCTGACATCAGCGTAGCTGTAGCAGAGAGAGGCACCTCCATTTGTATGTGAAGGAATGTTAAATGTACTTCTGGCTAAGACAGATAAGGCAGTCAATTTAAGATGGGTTTTTAAGCAGCTCTAAATACGATTCATCTTTTAAATGTAGATTTATATTAAGCTCAAGGTGCAGCAAACTCATAGCTTACACGTCAAAGTCATAGCAATTTTCTGTAATTTCTCATTTTGCTTTGGAGGCAGCAAATTATGGTAAGTGAAAATCAAAATGCTTACATAGTTACCCATTAAAAGGAAGTTATCATTTCTGATCTAATATCTAGGTTTGGCACAATTTGCTCTCTGCATGAAAGGGGCTCGTCTTGTCAAGAGGGGTCTTAGCATCTGGTCTATTAACATTCAGTTGATGGTGTTTATTTTCTGTTTTAAATTGTGATTCAATCTTCACAACACAGTTGGGGGGAAATGAGTAATTGTGGATACGCTTCTCTGAAAAATAATCTGAGACACTAACTCTGAGGTAGGATAAATCAGAATCGCAAAAGGCGGTGGGGAAAAAAGTGAAATCCCTGCTTGAGTCTACCATGGTGATGCTTAAAAGCAAGCTTTTTTGTTAGGAATGTTTTTTTAGGAAAATTTCAACATCTGGTTACAATCATAATGCAGAGATGATCATCATGGTAAAATACATACATGGATGATATCAAGCTACAGTAACATTACATATTATAACTGCATAATCTCAAAATTACATTCCCCCTTTTTCCACATAAGGCAATCAAAACTAAACACAGCAATTAAAAAGATTTTTTTTTTAAAAGGGGAAGACCCACTTGTAAGGAGGAACACTTGCCATTGTTGAACGAAAAGACAACAAAATGTGTCTTGAGATCTCTTAAACGGCCAGAAAGTCACACTAGAAAACACACTCAACAAATTTCATTACATTCTCCTAATTAAACTAAGATATCCCTATGCCAAATAGGCTTTCAGCTCACATAAACTTCTGAGAGTGGCTGCCACAGTATATCCTACTTATGAGGTTTGAAGATCTGGTGAAAAACACTGATTACCTCAAGCAGATTGTTACTCCAATGCACAATATTTGGCACTGTAGGCTGTTTCCACAGTTAAAGTTTTCAGCAGCAATCACTGCTCTCACCAATGCCACTTTAGGGTATGTCTTTGTCTACACTGCAATTAAAAACCAACAGCTAGCCCATGCCAGCTGACTCAAGCTTCCGGGGCTCAGGCTAAGAGGCTGTTTAACTGCAGTGTAGATGTTCAGGCTTGGGCTGAAGCCAAAGCTCTGGGACCCTGAGAGGTGGTAGGCCCAGATTTTCAAATGTATGTAGTAGCCTAGAGATGCAGACAGGTGCCTTGTGAGGTTTTCAAAAGTACCTAAGTAGAGATGATTGGAAATTTTTTGTCTGAATGACTTTCTGGTAAAAATGCCCCTTTCACAAAACCAGAATCTTCAGTTTTGCAAAATATTTTGATTTTTCTGTTGAGAAAATTAAAATGACAGCTACCTGCCTGCCCCTCTCCTCGCCATCCCGCAGACCTGGGGGGTGGCGAGGAGGCCGAACTGCCGGACTCTCAGCCTCTCCACCCCAGAGCTGCGGAGGCAAGCTGAATGCCGCAGCTCTTTGCTTCTCCAGCACCTGGGCTGGAAGAATCTTTACCCATAGTACTTCCTCTGATAGCTTGCTCTATAGTGAGCTCCAGACAGAGAGGCAAGGTGGTCTGTTATGAGTGAGCTTGGATTTATAAAAAAAAAATCCCAAAAACCATGCCTTCAAGAAGAGAAATTTAGGGTTGTACTGTAAAGCACCCAAAAGCCAGGAAATGCCAAAAGTAAGGCCAGTCTGCCTTCTGGCAAACATGCGTCACAGCAGCCTTCAATTATCTGATCATATATAATTTCTCAAATAATGATACCATACAATATCTATCATAACTTTTTTCTACAACCTCATGTGCAGCATTTGTAGTACGGGGCACTACGCTGTATAAGGCAGTTGCAGCATAACCATAGCCTGAGCCAACCCAGGGGTGCCAACACTAACCCTAGCTTGATCCCACAAACTGGCACTAATACCTAATCCTTGCCTGTGCCTATTAACTTAAACCATAGCCTGAGCTCAGCTGGTGTCACCTCTGAGCCAATCAGCCAGCTGCCTATCCCCAGGCCCATGAGCTAGCACCAAATTTAGCCCTATTAAGCCAGCCCAGATATTAACCCAAACCCATAGACCAGTGCAAACCATAATCCTAGTCCAGGGCCACAAATTTTCCCCACGCCAACCTTCACCTAGGCTCACAAGCCAGAACAATCCAGATTCTAGCCCAAACCTAGAATGGGACCCGACCCCACTGTGACACTACACCCCATATTCATCATAGTAATATTATTATGATATGATTATGGCATAATTATGATGCATTTTGTGAAAAATGGGTCATGTAAGATGTTATTGAAAAAGTTATGATTTGCTGAATATGATTATCCTATTTGAATGCATGTATCATTTTTGTATCTGAAGTTATAAATATTGACTATGTATCTGTATTTCAAATGTGGTTAAACCTGGGTGACAGCCACTAAGCAAAATGCTTCCAGCCTAGACAGCTGGTTGTGAAGGGCCTATTCAGGGTAATGGGCCATTCAGAAAAACAATAGGCCTTAGGAGAAGCTTTTCCCCCACCTGGTGAGTCTTCCTGAGAATGCTCCAGACTGTAAGTAATGGCTGCTATGACTTAGCAGGTCATGTAAGGACATGTGACCAGACCACATGACACTGATCTCTATTTTGGGTACCTGTATTTTTCCAAAAATTGGCTGGGAACTGTTTTTGAAACAAAGGGTTCCCACCATATGGAAAACCTATATAAGGCAGGGAGTGACATCATCTTTGGTTCTTCACTCCCCCACAACTCAACACCTTAGAAAAGCTCCGAAAGAAAAGGACTTGGAATGGGGATAGGGAGCCCAAGCTGCAAAGCAAGTCCAGCTTGTGCCTTGAGAATCTGCAAGCCTGCTTGTATCATCAGTCAGGGTGAGAAATTGCTAATTCATATCCAATCTTTCTAGTATTTTAGACTTAGTTTGTGATTTTGTTTATTTACTAGATAATCTGCTTTGATCGGTTTGCTATCACTTATAATTACTTAAAATCTCTCTTTTTGTAGTTAACAAACTTGGTTTTGCTTTATCTAAACCAGTATGCCTTGGAGTAAAGTGTCTGGGGAAAAATCTCAACTTGGTTAACACAAGCGTATTGTGCATATCCTTCCCACATCGAGGGGAGGGTGAATTTTATGAGCTTATGTTGTACAGATCCCTGTGCAATGCAAAACGGTACAATTTTGGGTTTATACCCAGCAAGGGTCCAGGGTGGAGGAGCTGGGAAATTGGCTGTTGTCTCCTGCCTGACTTTGAGTAAGGCACTCAGGTAACTTAGTTTGGGTGTGTGGCACCACCTGCTGTCATGTTGAGTGACCACAGCACCTGAAGTGGCTGTGAGTCACCAACAGAGCAGTGTGGGAAAGGCCAGGCCAGTTGGGAGGTTAAAGGGGTGCAGCAGTTCCCATGGCTCCCAAACTGCACCCCAAGGGTGACAACCTGTTACACCCACCCTCACCTCTAACCCTCAGAATGGTCCATATCCTAACATGATTCAATGAACTGGCACCAAAACTAACCCTAGTTTGATTTCACAACCCAGCCGCAACATTTACCTGAGTCCAACCCCACTAGCCGGTGCCAAACCTAATCCTAACCCCAGGCCACAAACTGGGACCAATACTATCTATAACCTGAACCTATGACCTAACATTAAACCTAACCCTTGGGCCTTGGCTATGGTGAATACTTTGTTCAGTCTATGGGCTCAAGCTCAGGCTAGCATAGGGTAAATTCACAGTCTCATGCTCAGACTGAAGCTGGTGTGAGTTCATAGACACAGTTTAGGCTAAGGAATGGGCATGTGGTGGAACTGGATGTGGATCAGGTTAGGAATGGATACAGCTGCAAGTTTCGGCTAGGCATGGTATGGAGCAATTTCTTGGTCTGGTGTAGAGGTTATGGTTGTTGCACACTCCCAGGCTGGGGTTTGTTCTCAGAGTGGCTTGGGGGTTCTAGCTAGGAGCAGGCCTATATGAGAAGCAACAACATGGATCTGAAATAGTTTTAGCGACTGCATGTATGAGCAGGAAATACAAGATATATAATACTTGCCTCCATTTGGAACTTCATATTTTTAATTTCTTTAATCAAAAAATATATAAAGCTTATGCAGGGTTCTGTATTTCTACAGCGCTGAGCACAATAGAGCCCTCTTCCACGACTGGGGGCTACCACTATAGTATTAGTCACGTAGCCCAGCAATAAAATACAGCTGACTAATATGTATTACACTATTTTTTGCATAAGAAAGTTCCATTCTATAACATTTTCACACACATTGTGTTCTGAACCAGTAGAACAAAGTAAGGAATATTTGTAATTTACATTAGCAACTTGTATGAAGATATCTGTGGAGTATTTATTAATAGATCATTATTAAATATTAAAACTGAGCAACCAGACTTGACATAGTTTGAATTATGGTGTAATAATTCAGAGTTTGTGAATTACCACATGTAATCCAGTCATTAGTTTCTGACCCAAAGGCCTCAAAGGAGTATCACAAATCCAGGTGACATCCCTACATGATAGATTTTGCACTTAGATTTCTAATTTAGCTGAAAGCCATGTAAAAATTCATGTAGCAGACAGCTAGCCACCTGTTGGTATCCTATCTAATGAGCTTTACACACAAGATATTCCAGCTACTGTAAAATTGGCATCATTTGGGTTTACAAAATGGTCTTGAGATCAACATGTTTCAGATCGTTGCATATGACGATTTTCAGGGTTTGGACCACTCACTTTGTGCCAAACCATGTCTTCTTTCAGGGATTTGCCGTCGTACACATGGAAGGCATATATCAGAGATATGGACAGTGGCAGAATAATAGCCCCTATTACAGTGCTTAAATTATTCCTATTTCTGGATCTACATGGGTAGTACTGAAGACAGATTTGTCAAAGAGAATGAAATTATAGAATATGCACTGGGTTTAATTTTTAGAAATCATACAAATTTAAGAAGACTTGCAGCATATCTCTGGAATACTATGATCACATTCAAGGACCAGTAAAAATTATAATAAATTTGTCAAATGATTTAGTTTTTCACAGATGAGAATTAATATATTTGCATCTCCTTTCTATCAGTAATTCCCAGGTTAGAATTCATAGAGACGGATGCATTCAACAGTTCTCTGTTAAATATGCAAACTGATAGAAAGCCCACAGAAGACTGATAAAGAAACAAACCATTCCATTCTCTACAGAAGTATAATGGACAAATGTAATGTTCCTAACAGATAATAAAGAGGTATTCCTAAAATCATAAGGTTGCTGTATGCCACTGAGATGATTATAGATGTAAATCATGGAATGTCAGGGTTGGAAGGGACCTCAGAAGGTCATCTAGTCCAACCCCCTGCTCAAAGCAGGACCAATCCCCAGACAGATTTTTGCCCCAGATCCCTAAATGGCCCCCTCAAGGACTGACCTCACAATGCTAGGTTTAGCAGGCCAATGTTCAAACCACTGAGCTATCCCTCCCCCCTAATATCACTTTTACTATATATTTAGACACTGAAGGGCTAATTACTGCTCTAACCCTTTTAATACTTCCACATCGTAGCATTAAAACAAAGGCCTTGATAAAATAAAATCAGCATGTTCAACAATATGCCCCATATAGCAGCAGCCCATAATCCAACTCATTTAGAACGTAACATTGTCTATGAAAATGGGGACATATAGGAACCCACCTTTCCTTTCGTTCGATGCTCCACATCACCTGTAGCTCTGTTCACCAAGTGATAGCTACAGCCCTTGATAAAATGCTGAGCAAATCAGAAAATTTAGAACTTATGGGAGATAAAACCAGGGATTTTCGCAAGTGCCGTCACTTTTTAGTGGGTGTGGGGTTTTCTTCCTTCTCCCAGTTGTATCACTTCCTGGCAACCTAGAGGAATGAAGACGTATCCTGGCTGCTCTGGTCCATTTGTTTAGTGTTACCTGTGCTGTCTCACATGTATCAGGCATATGGGGAGGGCTCCTGTTATCAATTCTCCACAGAGCAAGAAGATCTTCATTCAAACTGATAGACTCCACCAGAACTTCATGTGATGCCTCATAGAGATGGATGAGACTAAAATTACAGGTTGAGCAACATAAATGTAATGGAGCCCCTCATGGCTATTTAGTGAGCCAATATAAACCTACTAATATCCCTTCCTAGTAAAAGAAAGAAGGAACTAGTGAAGTTTTTACTGTTAATCTAAAAAAGAGAGAGAACAAATTTGATTACAGATTTTGCAGGATGATACTAGTACATCAAATTCTAGACATTTGGTTAATTTAGTTCCAATATTGATCAATTGCCTTTTTTGGGGGGGGAGGGGGGCGTGTTACAGTTTCATGGATATCAAGTCAGTTTGGATATGGAACAGATTGCAAATTCTGCAGATGGTCTGCCATTAAAAGAGCAACTGCGTGCTACAGAAAAGCCAATTCCAATTGCAATATTTAGTAATAATTTTAATACTGTTTAAGATACCAAAACATTAGCAAAAAATGTGGGTATTACAAATAAATTTCCATTTCCAAATAAAAATGATTTAAAAGCCATTTCTTTTTCTCCTACATACCAAGAATTTAGCTAAAGATTACATAATCTCCTCTGTAATCACTGATGTTATTGCAAACACCTAAAACAGTATATGCAGTACATTCCCTGCAGTGTCATCTTTACTTATGTGACAGATGGGGCCAAGGTCCAAGGCAACAGTAAATGAGGCACAATGTGCAATGGTCAACAGAGACATACACTAAGGATTTTTCATTAAATCTTTCCATTTTCATTTCAATTTGGCTCAGATGTGTGTTTCATACAGCTCCCTGGATGTTCTCTGATTAATGCAACACAGTATTCAATGCATTCTCTGTTGCTGATGTTTTGACCATTAGCCAAATGTAGTGCCAGTACCACAGGCAGCCTTCAGTGGTTGTAGGCATGTTCTTTTTGGTTTTATTTTCTTCCCTTATAGGGATTGTGCCAAAAAAGTGATGGGTGAGTGTAACATCCTAGAACAAGGATTATATTTGACTACCTGTTTTTAAAAAATAGGAGTACTAAATGTTCAAGTTATTAAAGCCAGAATTAAAATCTAACATCAGGGTACATAACCTTAATCAGGGATTGTACAACAGTGTTTAAGATCTCTTTGTATAGTCATTACAAGCAAGAAATACAGCAATGTAAGCGAGATCATTCACATCAACCCAGGGCTTTCTTATTTAATATCATTAACTTCCATTATGCAAATGCAAGACTTGTAACTGAAAAGGCAATAATTTAATTGTAACAAAATAATTGATCGAGCTGCCTATTACATAAACACTGCTGATAATGTAGATCAATGACATGTTTCAAAATGAAAACAAATTTGAAAAGATTGAGCCCATATCTACAGTAGTCAGTGAGAGATTCTCCATGCTCATTTGTACTAGTGTGACGACCCAACATGCAATGCAGAAGAGAATCAGGCCCACTAAAGGATTTAGGAGGGTGACCTCATCCAGCCCTACCAGTGAACGAGGCTACTATAGTGACTGCATGTAACTGAGAAGAAAGCAGGTGTAAACTGTGGTCCCAGAATGAAACAATGGAGGAAAACCTAAGGATCTTAGATAAATAAGTCCTTAGAAGGGACCAGGCATGATTGGTTCAGGAGCTGCCACTTCACTGTGGTGCAGGCACATTTTATCCCCATCTGCCAGGAATGTCTATGGGATGAGCCCCCATTAACTCCATCACAACCAACACTGCTAACACAGCAGCAGCAGGACTGGGTCTAGCAGCTGCTATTTCACTGCAGCTCTGGCCCACCCCGACTGTAACAAAGATGTGACCCATCAGAGAGCCTGTTTTTTTATTTCCTGTCCCTTGTCACATGACTGATTCTGGCAGCTGCTGTTTCCTCCCACCCCTTTGTATTAAAACCAAATGTAAATAAAAGATATCAGCCAAAAATCACCCCACATTAATAAAACACACAAATAGAGATGTGTAGGAGGAAGGCCAAGGAAGATGACTTGACAGATGAGACAATTCTGCCACTTATTGGACAATAACTATTGTTTGATCGGTGCAGGCAGCACCTCCACCAATAGGTGGTATTGTAGTTTTATCTTAGTGGTAAATTGTTGTCTGTTTTGATAGCGTATGTTGTCTTGGTTCAGCGGGGGTTAGAGAAAAGACAGTTACCTTTTCCATAACTGGTATTCTTCAAGATGTGTTGCTCATGTCTATTCCGCAATAGGTGTGTGTGCTCGCCACATGCACTGGTGCCAGAAGCTTTTTCCCTAGCAGTACCCATAGGGGAGCGCCTTAGCGACCGCTGGAGTGGTGCCTTCATGGCACGGTATAAGGGGTGCTGTGCACTCCTCCACCCTCATTTCCTTCTTGCCAGACAACTCTGACAGAGGGGAAGGAGGGCGGGATGTGGAATGGACATGAGCAACACATCTTGAAGAACACCAGTTACAGAAAAGGTAACTGTCTTTTCTTCTTCGAGTGATTGCTCATGTGTAGTCCACAATAGGTGATTCCAAGCTGTATGTGTTGGAGGTGGGTAGGAGTTCACAAGCTCTCAGGATGGAGAATGGCCCTGCTGAACCTGGCATCCTCCCTGGTCTGAGAGACAATCACATAATGCGAGGTGAACTTATGAACTGAAGACCATGTGGCAGGCCTACAAATGTCCTGAATGGGGATGTGGGCCAAAAAGGCAGCTGACGATGCCAGCGCTCAAGCTGAGTGTGCTCTCACAATCAGTGGCGGAGGGATTCCCGCCAGGTCATAACAGGTACAGATGCATAAGGTGATCCAGTTGGAGAGCCACTGAGTGGAGATCGGACGACTTTTCATGCGCTCGGCCAAGGCGATGAACAGTTGTGAGGACTTTCTGAATGGCTTAGTCCGCTCCAGATAAAAAGCCAGAGCCTGTCGCATATCCAGTGTGTGGAGGCGGTGCTCCTCACTGGACACATGGGGCTTGGGGCAGAGGTCCAGCAGAAAAATGTCCTGACCCATGTGATAGGCGGAGACCACCTTCGGGAGGAACGAAGGGTGTGGGTGGAGCTGGACCTTATCTTTATGAAACAGCATATACAGGGGCTCGGAGGTCAGGGCCCTGAGTTCCAAGACCTGCCTAACTGACCTGATCGCAACCAGGAAGGCCGCCTTCCACGAGAGGTGTGACCAGGAGCATGTGGCTAGCAGCTCAAATGGGGGCCCCATGATACGGGCCAACACCAGGTTTAGGTCCCACTGTGGGACTGGGGGCCTAACATATGGGAAGAGACGATCCAGCCCCTTAAGGAATCAGCCGATCATAGTATGGGAGAATACTGTGTGGCCCTGCACACTGGCGGATGGAAGGCCAATATGGCCGTCAAGTGCACCTTGACTGATGAGGGCGCCAGGCCCAGGGCTCTAAGGTGAAGGAGGTAGTCCAGAATCAGCTGGATCGGGGTGGCCACCGGGGAAATGCCCCACTCGTCTGCCCATCTGGAAAACCGAGACCACTTTGCCAAGTAGGCTCGGCGCATGGAGGTCTGCCTGCTTTCTAGGAGGACACGCTGAACCTCTTCCAAGCACGTCCTTTCCTCCCTACATAACCATTGAGCAGCCACACCTTGAGGTGGAGTTCTGCTAGGTTGGGGTGGAGGAGGAGGCCCTGGTCCTGGGAGAGCAGGTCCAGGCCGGACGGCAAGATGGAAGGCCTGTAGGCAGATGTTGTGGACTATACAAAAGTTCCACAGCTTGAGGGGTTCACGGCAGAGGACAGAGGATTGGGCCCCGCCTTGCCTGTTGAGGTAGAACATCAAGGCTGTGTTGTCCGTGAGGATCCTGTCTACCTTGCCCTCCAGGTGCGAGCAGAAGGCCATGCATGCCAGCCATACCACCCTGAGCTCCTTGACGTTTATGTGGAGAGTCATATCCTGAGCCGACCATAGACCATGGGACCTTGGATCTGAACATTCCCCACATGGGCCCCCCATCGCAGGTCCAACATGTCGGACACCAGCTCCAGTGATGGGGCCCTGCCCCTGAACTGGACCCCTTGGAGCATGTTTCTTGGGAAGGGCCACCACTGTTCAGAAGTGATCACTGGTTCAGGAACCGCGAGGACTTTGTCCATCCTGTCCCTGGCCTGGGAGAACTCTGAGGCCAACCAGAGCTGGAGGAGCCTTATCCTGAGTCTGGCATGAGGGACCACATACGTGCACGCTGACATGTGACTGAAGAGCTGGAGGCACACTCTGGCAGTTGTCACCGGAAACCTTGTGACCATGTCGATGAGCCCCTTCAGGATTTCTACCTGTCCGGTGGGAGGGAGGCTCTGGCTGATGAGGCGTCCAGGACTGCCCCGATAAACTCTATGCGTTGTACCAGGACTAACGTGGACTTGGTGTTGTTTACCAACAAGCCCAAAGTGGTGCACGTGGACAGAAGGAGCACCACATGATCCCGCACCTGCGACTGGGAGCTGCCCTTACCAACTAATCATCCAGATAGGGGAAGATCTGGACCCCCCAGCGCCTGAGATAGGCCGCCACCATCAACATACATTTTGTGTGGCAATGGATGGGCCAAATGGGAGGATCGTAAATTGGTAGTGTTCCTGCCCCACCGTGAAATGGAGGAAGCATCTGTGCCCCTTGAATATCTGAATGTGGAAGTACACGTCCTGCAGATCGAAAGTGGCGTACCAGTCCCTGGGATCCAGAGAGGGGATGATGGAGGCCAGGGAGACCATGCGAAACTGGTTCAGTCCTTGCAGGTCCAAGATGGGCCTGAGCCCTCCTTTGGCCTTTGGGATATGGAAATAGCAGGAATAGTACCCCTTGCCTTTGAACTCCCCTGGTACTGCTTCCACCACTCCTAGGCCCAGGAGCCACCCCACCTCCTGCTTGAGCAGAGCCTCGTGCGAGGGGTCCTGCAGGAGGGACGGGGTGGAGGGTGGTTGGATGAGGAGGAAGTAAACTGGAGGGTGTAGCCTCGGGAGATGGTGTTGAGGACCCTTCGGCCCGAGGTCAGCCACAACTGCTTCGGGAGGAAAGCACACAACTGATTGGAGAAGGGAAGCTTTATTGAGGGTGGATCCCTGATGAGGACTGGCAGGGCACCCCCAAGCATCCTGTCAAAACTGCCTTTTCCCCACTTGCTTGCCCTTGGAGGACCCAGGCTGAGGGGCAGGCCAAGACTGCCTCTGTGGGCACCTTTTATAGTCCTGCGTCTTCTTCTAAGTGGTCTCGTATTTTGACTGGGTGGCCTGAGCAGGAGTCTGCTGCTTGAACTTAGGTTTAGCCGGAACCAGAACATAGAGACTCAAAGTCTGGAGAGCTTTGCGGAAGTCTTTCAGGCCATGCAGCTTTGTATCCATTTGTTCCGCAAACAGAGCTTTTCTGTCAAATGGGAGGTCCTGCAGGGAGCTCTGCGCCTCGCTGGACAGCCCAGAGAGCAGGCGCCATGACGCCCTTCACATGGACACCGCAGAGGCTGTGGACCTCGCGGCCATGTCCGCTGCATTTGAAGCTGCCTGCAGGGTTGCCCTGGCAGCTGCTGTGCCCTCCTCCACCAGCGCTTTGAACTCTTTCCTGTCACGCACCTGGAGGGAGTCCTCGAACTTGGGCAGGGAGCTCCACAGATTGAACTCATACTGGCCTAGGAGAGCCTGGTAGTTCACCACCCATAACTGGAAGCTCAAGCACAAATACATTTTTCTTCCAAATGAGTCCAGCCTCCTTGAATCTTTATTTTTCAGGGTAGGGGCTGGTTGGCCCTGCCGTTCCCTATGGTTGACCGACTCGACCACCAGGGAGTTAGGAGAAGGGTGGGTGTATAAGTATTCATGCCCCTTGGTGGGTACAAAATACTTGCGTTCCACTCTCTGAGAGATGGGGCCCAGTGAGGCTGGGGTTTGCCACAGGGCATTTGAAATTTTCACCCCCTCCCTTCATGGAGAGGCAAGGCCACCCTGCCTGGTGCTGAGAAGGGCAGTACATTAAACAGGGAGCCCGAGGGCTCCTCCCTCTCCTCTCCTTGGAGGTGGACGCTTGATGCAATCTTTTCCAAGAGCTCTTGGTGGGCCCTAAAGTCCTCCTGCGGGACGGAGGGGCCATAATCACCTCATCCAGGGAGGGTGAGGAGGCCGGCGCAGTACTTTGTGTGTCCACTGGCACCGGAGGGTCCACCACCTGGTCGGTCTCCGGGTATAATGCCGAGGATGTACGTCCCGCCGCTCCTTCCTTGGAGGTCTGGAGAGGGAGGCCGATGGTCCTTCTGAGGCTCTGGCCACTGAGCGAGCCCGCACCGGGGGCTGCGTCGGGGGCCACAGTGCCCACTGGTACCATTGGGCTGGCCACGGGGCCCGGTGCCACTGCACTTGCTGTGGCACTAGCAGAGCCGGCTGTTCGGCCTGGCTGGCCTGGCCCAGCCCATCGATGGATGACTACGAAGAGAGGCTGGGCTGACATACAACCTGCCGCTGTCCCTGGACTGGAAGGAGTGGAAGTGCTGGGAGCAATGCCGACCAAGGGACCATGATCCTGACGTGGAGGACCAGTACCGTCGGTAACAGCTGCTCCATGATCGGCTCCGGCGGGCGGACCCACGATGGCAAGATGCTGGCAATCGACGCATGAGGCTGCAGAGGCGGTGCCGTGACGGGGTCCTGGAGCAGGATGATGAATGGGAACAATGTTGACATTCGTGCTGTGACCAGCTGTGATAGCCCCTCTGAGACGAGGACCTTTGGCGTTGTCTGCCTCAGTCCCGGCAGTGTTCGCTCCTCGAGGTAGAGCAGTTGTCATAAACAGATAGTTAAGGATTAAGGTCTCTTTTACCTGTAAAGGGTTAACATGCAGTACCTGATAACCACCTGACCAGAGGACCAATCAGAGACAAGATTTTTTCAAATCTCTGTGGAGGGAAGCCTTTGTCTGTGTTCCTTGTTTGCTCAGAGCTCTCTTTGGATCTAAGAGAGGACAGTCATGTCTCCAAGTTCTCCTGGAGTAGTTTCTACTATTTAATAGTGAGTATTAATTAGAAAGGCGGATTAGTCTTTTGAGTTGCTTTCTATATTTGCAATTGTGTGTTTGCTAAAGGAAATTCTTTATTCCTGTTTGCTGATATTGCTTTTACTGAGAAAGGGGGAGGGGGAATTCTCTCCAGAGATTGATAAGTTTAGACCCTGTATTGTTCCATCTTGGTTACAGAGACAGTGACTTTTCTTTTTTATTCTTTAATAAATTCTTTTCTATTAAGGACTTGGTTGGTCTTTCCTTGGGTGGATTCTCAGGGAAAGAGGAGGGGGAGGTATCCCTCTGTAGTTAGATCCCGGTGTCTCTCCTAGGAAAAGGGAGGGGGGAGGAAGCAGGGGGGAATGGTTTATTTCTCCTGGGTATAAGAACTCCATGGATTTGGGGCTCTTGGGATCCCCTAGGATTTTGGGGAAGGATTGTGTCCCAATCCACGTAATTGATTGGGTGGTGGCAGTTTTACCAGATCTAAACTAGGATTTTAGTTTAGAGGGAAACCAAGGCAGGTCCCCACATTGGAACCCAACAGCTCTAAGTGGGGGTGAGACCTATGACAGCAGTACTGAGAGTCTCGGTCAAACGGAACCCAACCAAACAGCCTGGTGGGCGTCGAGGGCGATCCACATGGACTTTGCCCTGAACAAACGCTGAGCGGCGAACAGCGTTGGGAACATTCCCTCCACCGAAACCGGTACCAAGATGGGGGCGACTGCGGAGATCCCAGCGGTGGCTAGCATCTGGAGCGCAGGGCCGACATCGGTGGTGCTCCTGGTACCGGCATGGGCATAACATTCCGGGCCACCTGCAGGGCCTCAGATGTGGAGGACATCCGGACATCCAGGGAGTCCTGCTCCAAATGGGCCGGGCTACTCTGGAGACCTAAAGGCCAGCAGGGATCGAGGACTGCCCAACATGGGTCCAGCCTCTGTCCCGGGTTTACTCTGCTGCCACAGCGAAGAAGGCCTCTTCCTAGTCTTCTTGGTGTGCCCCCTGGATGGGGAGCGGTACCGACTAGTCAATGGCGCCAAAGGGTCGCTGCGCACCGACACTGCGGTGCCCAGTGCCGACTCAGAGCAGCATGCCAGAGCCGGGGTCAGTGCCGACTCCATCAGAATAGGCCGGAGCCTGATGTCCCTTTCTCTCTTGGTCCGAGGCTTAAACGACTTGCAAATCTTGCAGTGTTTGCTGACATGGGTTTCCCCCAAACAGTGTAAATAGTCCGTGTGCGGATCACTCACTGGCATAGATCGCCTACAAGTGTTGCACAACTTAAAGCCCAGGGCATGGGGCATGCCCTGGCCTGTGCGCTCTAGCTAAACTAAACTAACTACAGGTACCATATATTGAGTGAACAAGCAGTTTTGGGGACGAGCTACAGCAAAGCTGGAGCAGAGCAGTTCCGAAGCACCTTCACTGGCGGCAAGAAGGAACTGAGGGGGGGGGGATCACGCAGCGCCCCTTATACCGCGCCAGGGAGGCACCACTCCAGGGGTTGCTGGGGCGCTCCCCTACAGGTACTGCTAGGGGAAAAACTTCTGGCACCGGTGCACGTGGCGAGCACGCACACCTATTGTGGAATACACATGAGCAATCACTCAAAGAAGTAGTTCTGTTTTGCCTGTGTGTGCTGGAGTTGGTACTTGCAGTGTTTGCATAAACCCTTGCGATTCTATAAGTGAGTGTTGCAACTGCTGGCAGTGCCTTGTGCCTAAGAAGAAATGTACCAGTTATGCAGATGAGCCTGGAATCTGTGAGTAGCTGACAGACTTTGGGGTGTTACTCTCTGAGAATGATTGGACTGATGAGAAAACATCACTGTACCTAGCAGTGTTTTTGGACTGTATTGCCAAAGCTTTCTACCAGCAGCATCTCAGTGCACATTGTGGGCCTTACGACCTGTTCTGCAAACACTGAAATGACTGCTAAGAGGGGAGATTGGCTCTTTTGAAATACCAGAAGGAATGGCAAGCCAGGCGACAGCAGGAAGGCGAACGCCTGCATAGTTATTTGTGAGTTTGATAGGACTGTCCATGCGCCTCCCTGGCCAGGAGATGACTTTAGTGAAGCAGAACTCACTGTGTCAAAAGTAGGCCTGGGAATGCATAGAGGGGACAGTGTCCAATGGCAAACTATGAGAGAAGCTTGTGTGAAAATTGAGTGTATAAATTGTTTAACAGCAGAACCTTATAACCTGTTAGTGAAGGAGGATCACATACTGGATAAACCTATGGATCAGATTATATGCAGAGTTCAATGCATGGAAACAGAAATTGGGGGTTCCTTAAAGGTATCAGCTCAACTCCCTCCTACAGTGTGACCCCTTTATACCAGATGCAGCACTTCAGAAATGATTGCTAATGAAGTAGCTAAACAATTGCAGGAGGGCCAGGTGCAAGCGATTCACAAACTTTCTGTGGGTCAGATGAGTGAGACTATTTCCCTTGTGGGTCCCAGGCCATATGACATTTGCACACAATGTGGAAGCAAAGGACATTGGAAACCAAATTGCCCAAGCAGAGGGAAGTAACACCAGGGAAACTAAAAGTTGCTGACACAGTAAGGTCACCATCATCCACTATTGGAATGGCCCATGTGAAGAGTGGCCCAAATACCTGTTACTATGTGTCTGGATACATGAACACTAGGAAAACCACAATGCTGTTAAACTCAGGATCTGAAAAATGTCAGATCCATGGAGAACACTCTGTGCTGAAGGGGAAAAAAACTTGTTCTGCAGAAGTTAAATTGTTGACTATTAATCATTAGCTATTGCAGGTAGCAGGCAACTGTCTAGACAGAGAAACACCAAAAAGCTTTTGAATCAATGATGGCAGAACTTCTAAACTATGCTTCTAAACTTCTATACTATTCCCAGACCTTTCCTGTCCATTTATGATAACCTATGACTGTTGTTGGATTTGCACTTGAACAAACTGATGAACTCAGTAGGCAGAGACTGGTGGCTTTTGGAGGTCACAAATTAAAGAGAGAAAAATCAAGTATTCGGCTACAGAACTGGACTGTCTGGCTATAGTGGATGTCCACAATGCCTATTGTCCATATTTACTAGGTACGGAATTCATCATGTCCACAGACAACTGTGTCCTTCAGTGGCTTCTTAAGAATCACAACCCCAAAGAATGCCTGTGGAGATAGATTCACAAACTATCTGAACATACATTTGGACCATAAACCTGGTCCCAGCTCTTCAAGGTCTCCAAGATGCTGGGAGAACATGGGGGTTGAAAATGGCAGAAGACCAGGGTCCAGAACCTTGGAGCGGGTCACCAAAACTCTCAGTGCAGGTGGGGTCAAGTACTGTGGAAAGCATTGATGAGTTCATCCACCTAGGCTGCAAGCAAAGTTCAAATGGTCTCAGCAATCCGGATATACTTTAATGAGCAGGTCTCACTGCCTCCTGCATGAAGACTATTTCTCTCTTATGGATACAAGAATGTTTTTGTGCTGAGACAAAATTCAGGATTTATCATACCTGTGTGATACCCATATTGCTATATGGTCAGAAACCTGGACTCTCTTAGAGGCTGACTTGGAGTGGCTAGATGCATTACCTTTGTGCTGTCAGTGCCAAATTTTGATCATAAAGTGGTTTGATTTTGTGCAAAATGTCACGCTCTTTCAAGGATCTGGCCATCCTTCCAGTCACTCATTGTATTCAACAGCAGTGTTGCATGCTCTTCAGTCATGTCGCCCAGATGGACAAAAGCACATCTCTTGTCGCTGTCTTGTTCTCTCTAAGCTGAAGAGACAGGAGGCAGCTGGAATGTGGTGTAAAGTTTGAACCAGGTATGAAAATTCATCATCCATACCTAGAAGAATTCATTGGAACAAGGAATATTTAGATAGACACAATTAGGATTACATCTTTTATTTTCTGTAAGGCTTGTAAACTCCTCTGTGCTAACTACAGATGCTTTTGTTTGCTTGTAACTTTTAAGCTGAACCCCCAAGAAAGCTATTTTGGGTACTTAATTTTTGGAATTGCTCTTTTAAAATCTAGCAAAAGCCTAAATTCCAGATGTATTTTTTTTGTTTTTAATAAAATTTACCTTTTTTAAGAACCTGATTGGTTTTGTGTCTTAAAAGGTCTGTGCATATGTTTTTAAATTAGCTAGTAGCAACAGCTGGGTTTCCCTTTTGTTTTGTTTGTTTGTTTTTTCTCGGCTTCCCCGAGGGAGGGGTGGAAAAGCCGAGGGGCCTTGGATGGTGGCAGCATTAACCAAGCCAAGGTCAGAGAGAAGCTGTAACCTTGGGAGTTTAATACAAGCCTGGAGTGTTCAGTATTAATTTTTAGAGTCCTTGCAGGCCCCCACCTTCTGCACTCGAAGTGCCAGAGTGGGGAATCAGCCTTGACACCTCCCATCTAGGAAGAAGGTAAGAGAGCAGCACTGCCAACCCCAGAAGTTCAAAAGTCATGAGTCAGACCCCATAAAACTCAAGACTGGACCCCAATCTTGAGGTTTTTTAAACACTGTTGTGCTTTTTTCGGTCTGTCTGTTGCTCCCCAGGCCCATTCCCAGTATGTCTCTGTGACAATTGGTATTGCCAACTCTTCCAAATTTATAGACAAAGGTGATTTTGGTCCCTGCCTTCAGGAGCTCTCGCTGGCTGCCTGATGGTGCAGAGCTTCCAGCTTCTTCCGAGATACCAAATTCTAGTTCATTAATTCTGTCTCCTCCTCATCCCTACATCAGTTTTGCCCCCAAATCAATTCTGCCCTCTCAGCCCTTAACTATGCACCCCCACATCAGCTCAGCCTTTAGCCCCCATATCAGTTATGCAACCCTCAGTCCCCACATCTGCCTGTCCCCCCAGCTCACTTCTGCTCTTCCTGCAGCTCCAGAAGTTCTTCATCCCCTTTCCTCGGGTCAGGGGTGGGTGGTTCTCCTCTGCCCTGGTATTGCAGGGATGGAGAAGAGAGGAGCAGAAAGCAGACTGAGCCATTTGCACAGGAGGGGAACAGCAGAGCTGCTGTTGGACTCTTTCCCTCCTGGGAGAATGATGAAAGCTACTCCCTCTCCCACCCAAAAATTCCTTCCCACTGATGAGGGGAAGGAGCTCAGCCTGCCTCCTGCAGCAGCTCTGATTGGCTGCTCTATCTCAAGGAGGGGTGCCAATCAAAGCAAGGGCGGGGCTGTTGCCTCAGGTAGGACTGAGATTTGAGAGAGGGCTGGAGTCATCACCATTGTCAGACTGCAACCCCAGCCAAAATCATGTTGCAACATGAAGAGGGTCAGAATTAGGAAGAAGGGGAGCTGCCTCTTAGGGGTGGAAGACTGCGGTGGGTGGAGGAATTAATTCATTGTTGTGCATGAGACTCCTGGAGTCAGCAGAAAATGGAGTGGGGTGGGGTTTTTAGTAGATTGTGTGTGTATAATTTTCCTTTTACAAATAGGATCTACAGGATATATATGATCTGTCTTATTTTGGAAACCCTCTCTTTGGATAAATCAGAGTTGGGCAGACTTATATTTTGGAGAGTTTGTCTGTCGTAAAGGTAGACATGCAATATAATAACTGGCCTGTCACTTATATGGTTCACCCTGCAGGGGTAGGCGGAAGTTCACTGTGAAGGAGACAGAGGTGGAGCAAGGGAAGTTATTGAGACTCAACAGGGTAGGGAGCCAACTAAGGCTAAGAAGGGGGTCCCAGCGGTTTCTGTTTGCTCCGTGGCCTGATCCTGGATGCCGCGTCAGCCCCTCAAACTGCCTCCACCCTCCAACCCCCGTGCACATGCATGAGTTTCTGCATAAATCCACCCTATTTGTGCTGCCCCTGGTTCACACTGTGTTTCTTATTAATCCAGAACTCCCAGTGAAACCAATACAGTGTTGACAACTCTCATGATTTTATTGTGAGTTTCTCATTTTCTTAAAGCCTCAAACTTCTGGAGTCATGAATCTCAGCTTTTTTTAAGAAAAAATTAGAGTCTACTCCTCATGGCTATGGAAAAGTTTGAAAATATAAATCCTAAAGGCTCAAAAACCAGAAGGCAAATAAAAAGAACCCTAAATTTACTATTTAACATCTCATTATTTTTAAGATAGTTGCATGATTTTGAGGGCCTGACTCATGATTTTGAATGTTGCAGTTTCCTCAGTATTTGGAAGATGAGGTACACAAAGACTCAGTTCCTCAGAAGGCAAGTTTCACTCAATACTATAAGAGCTTCATTTGCAACACAGGAAGATTTAGAAAGAAAATCCAAGAACCATATTAGTATATATAATATCATTCGGTACCATGTTGTTTGATTGCTTTGCCTCTGTCATCGATGCCTCATTAAAACAATAAGGTAAATAAAACAATGTCTTAGAGATCTCACTAGCTTTTGTACACAGGTGTGTGCTCCATAAGATGAAGAAAATTCACCGAATTAGGTGGGACTGCATAGAGTGAGTAAGTTGTGGACATGCTTCTACTTTAACCGTTCCTTTCTCCATTCAGGCATATATATTGAAGATAATGCTAGGCAACTCTAATTTAACAGTCATGGGATCTACTAACATTCTCAGTACCATCAAATCATAGTCCCCCAAGATCACTAATGTATTTATTATACACAATGCCAGAAATCAGTGGTAAATACAATATATATCTCATTAAATTCAATTTTTGTAAAGACTGCACCAGAATAGACCAACTATATAGTCTAAATCAATAAAGTGACAATGTAGGTGTTGAAACAGTTTGCCTATTAAAATACCATCTGCGTGTTTTCTTTAAATGAATATGTTTTTAATGTTTCACTGAAGTAGGCGTGACATACATTAACTGGCAAATGTGGAGGAATTACAAAATGTAACAACACATCCAGTGTGTATCTGTAACGAGCAGATTAAAAACCCACTTAAATTGTATAGATGTATTTGTGTTTTAGCAATATAACAATATTTGTAAAACAGATATGAAATGTTTATACATCAAACTTCCAAGCAGATTTTTCTCTGACTTACAATTTTGGCTGTGTTCTTTCACACGATCCCTATGCATTTATCTCTGATGTATAAATAAGGGGTAGCATGCTAAAATATCAGGGACCAAGGACCAGAATCTGTGCCACTCTATATAAGAGGCCAAATATAATACAAACAGCTACTGACAATATTCCACACTGAATCTCTGACAATGACAGAACCATATATAGAATGAGAGTAGAAAACGCTGTTATAACATTAAGTAGTTTTGAATGAAAACATTAAGGTTATTTTCAACTCAACAAGCATCAGTAGCTCTCCCACCAGGGTAATGGGAATTTTACACATGGAACATTTGGAGAAGAAACACCAAAGAAAATACCATTATACCTGATCTAGGTACTCTCTGCTTATGGAAAGAGTGACTAGGACAGAAATTAAGAAAATTCTTTGTGTTGGATTCAGTTATTCAAAACTTTGTATCACAAAGAAAATATCAAACGTTCACTAGGTAGCTTTTCATGGAATCAACTATTAACTCCCAAACACTTCCAAATTCATATTGCAATATTACCTAGGAATTATATTGTTTCCTGTCACTTTGTATATTGCCAAAATGAAGAGATTCCATTTTTTAAATTTGAACTCTTAATCAGTCTTGACAGTTTAGCAGAATTAAACCTCTTTGTATTTTGAAAATGCTATTAATTTTAATATATGGGTTAATGTAAATAATAAACAATTGTTCTGTATAATGAGTATGAAAAAACACTTTCCAGATCATTTTATTTTCCTAAATTATGTAGGAAATATTGACTGTTGTGAAACATAAATAAATGTATATAAATCAAAACAGAAAAATTAAATTAAAGGCCCAGGTAAGTGTTGTAATTATTTCACCTTTCACAATCACTATTTTAATATTTGTGAAATGATCACTGTACATGCTACTTTAGACTGCAGGGAGGTTGTAATTCAATTTTAATAGTTTAAAACAAATCTTTACTATGCCAATAATAGTGGTGGTGTCTTTCATTTAGTATGTTACATTGTGGAATGCACAAATAAATTATTTAAATAAATGTATATACAAATATGATGAAGGAAAAATGCTACAGAATTCAGTATGATGGTTGCATGCACTGAGGAGTGATAAACTGCGATTGGTCTTATAGCAATAAGTATGGATTGAAAACTAGGAAAAGTTTGACGATGTGCTGAAATTTCCATCACCACATAGAAGGGTCTTCAAACCTGTAACACACATTAAACATGTTATGAAATTTTCTCTGAAAGATTCGTGATAGAACCAAATAGATTTTAAGATAATCGATGATCTTTTAACAGGAAAAAGTAATAAAAGTTCTCACTTTAATACCACTAGTAGAGTATGGGATACATTTCCAATGTGAGTATGAAGACTGAATTGCTCCACTTCCATGAAAATGAATGGAAGTCAGGTGGCTAAATACCCACACGTTGTTATGTAATGGGCCCCTAAATGTTGCTGCATCAGTGCTGTGTCTTTACAGTACTAAAACCCACTGCGGAAAAAATGCATGCTAGTGGCTAACACTTGCTAAAAAATTATGGCATGTAGAGATATAAACATGCCTATTACCACATTTGTATCTCTGACTAAGCAGTACAACAGACATTTTTCAAAGAGAGGACTTACTGAATTTAGCAAAATTCTATAATGCTGTTCTCCCAGATTTTAGTTTTTTCTAGAACTCAATCTGAAGGTAGCAGCAGTGATTGTTAAAATCTTACAGTGCATTATTGCTTAATATTTTAAATAAACGACGTTTAAAATATTTGCTAAAGCAAATGCTGCGGGCCCAAAGTATTTCTGTATCCTGGTATTGTACTACATGTGTACAGAAAGCGAGACAAAAAGAGGGAGAACATAACTGAGACAAAAGACAATACACATACTAATTTCCTAATGACTACGTGGGATCCACAAGATCAAAACCATGCACCGTTGCCATAAGAGAGTCATTTGTATTAAACTCAATGCTTCCCTTAGTTTCCCAGCACATTTATTTTTGATCTATTTTCTCTAGGAATCTAGTAAAGATGTTCCACAAGGGAGAAACTTTCTTTAGATGTCCAAAAGTACAGTGTTAATTCAAGACATTTATGGAGTTTCTCTTTATTAGCTGGTAAGAATGCACATCAGAGGAGACTCAGCCAATCTGAAAACTATTCAGGTTTTTCTTCATACTTCATTAATTTTGGGTACAATGTCTAAGTTCACAGAAGTGACAGAGCCATGAAATGTGACCCTTCTGGTGATGATACAGCAATGGGAAACTAGATCTATTCTCTAGCAACCCGTGCGTGCATCTATTTCTTAAATACATACATAATTAAATATATACATAATTACTTTATTTTAAGTTTTGAACTAATTTTAAACTGCTTTTATTTTTTTATTAATCTTGGACCTTGTTTTAATCTTACTGTTGATTACAATACCCTGTTGAGGGCATGAAACTAAAATCTCTTCCTTATAATTTCTTCCATTTCACATGCACACCTTGTTTATTTATTTACTTTTGTTCATAAGCTTTGTTATTAATGATTATCAGCTCCAGGTTTTTTGCCGCCCCAAGCAAAAAAAGAAGCTAGAGGCTGCCAAAGCAGCAACAACAACAAAAAAAGCTGGAGTGCCGCCCCTTGAAAAGTGCTGCCCCCAAAGGGCCGGAATGCCGCCCCTTGAAAAGGGCCACCCCAAGCACATGCTTAGAACGCTGGTGCCTAGAGCCGGCCCTGATTATTATTATAAATAAAGCATTGTAGCATTTTTGGAGGTGGGGGGAGAATTATATATAAAGAATTCCATGGAGGAATTACATAAATTGTAACACTACATGTGTGCTGCCCCAAGCTGATGACACTGATAGCATTCCTTGAAGAATTAGCATTCTGCCTTGTCTTTATAAAGCATAGAGAACCTCCATAACATATTTCACTACAGTTTACATTAATGTTTACATCAAATCAGCAAGATAAATTTTATCATGGCAGGTGCACTTAAAGTTATAACCATAATGCTGTATTTTAACTTTGTAGTAGAATTTCCTACACTTGGGCCCAATCTCCACTGCACAGACAACTTCCATAGGTATCAATGAGAATTCTGGACACAAAGGGTTTGCGGGATTAGGCCCTTCAGTCCCAATGCTGCAATGATTTACATGTGTGCTTAGTTTTAGGCACAAGAGTACTCCCATTGGGCTCATGCATGTTGACTTACGAAGCACAACAACTGGCTTGGGCATTATGACATAGCTACTGTAAAAATAGTTTACTTCTACAGTAGACATATTATCACCAATCTTTTAAACATAACAGTCAAGGCTTAAACTCTGCTTACCCACTCTTAACTACAATTAAGATTAAAAATACTATTTTACATCTCCATTAAAAAAATAGACTCAATCCAGATGAGGCGGCAAGTAGAATTTTGCAAGACTGTGTTAATCTTAGTCATTATTATAGTATTTTAATCAGATATGCCATTACCTTAAATGGATGTATACTTAACAGGCTGAAATTCACCCCTGTGCAAAAGGCCAACACCAGACCTATGCATCTTTAAGGTTCTGCTTTTTCCACACAACATCAAGTTTAAGTGGAATTTCAGTGATGCATAGATCTTATACTGATAGTCATACCTTAGCAATTAAAATTATACTGAGATAATCAATAACACCTTTAATAAAATCAGCCACCCTGGACAATGTTATTTTATATGATGATGTTGTAAAATCAGACATCCAGATCATGGGCTTTCAGATGTGGATATTCTTGTGTGTGCCAACCAAAATTTACCAATTTGTGACTTTTTCACTTTGTAAAATATTAGGCACAAAACTCATGCAAAACGTAATATTTTAAAGAAAGCATTGTACATAATCTGTGTTTAGATTAAGATAGTCTCAGATTTTCCCACCTAAAGCTATTTTAAAAGAACCCAGGATTTAAAACTAAGGAAAGTAATAGTTAATGGGGAAATATGCCTCATGTTTCAGTATGTAGGTGGATCACTGTGACGTTCTGTACCTCGTGGGAACACCCTACACCCCCATGTTCATCCTTATAATATGATTGTGTAGTATCTAATGCAAAGGTTGTCATGTTGGGTGTCTTTGGAAGGCTCATGATGTACTGAGCACTGTTGTTATAGTAATATTATAGTAATCATTGTTATAGTAATGTTATAGGTTGTAATTTCATGTATATAGTTATAAGGCTGAAAATGTGTCCTCATGGCTTAAAGCAAGCCCAGGCAAAAACTCCCGAAGAGCAGCGGGGCAGTTCACACCTCATCAGGGCATGTATGGGACAAACCCAGCCCAGCCTCACAGGAACAAAGGACACTGGCCTAGGCAACAAGGAAGGATCTGTTGGACTCTCAAGTGAGTCACCCCCTCTTCCTTTGGTCAGTTTGGGACTGCGATGAGGTAATGTTCACCTGACTCTGAAGTGGGGGGGCAAAGCCAAGAGGGAAGAAAGAACATGATAAAAGGGAGACACGTTTGCCATGCTCTTCCTCTCTCATCCACTTCCATCTCCAGACATCACCACCAAGTGGCTGAAGCGCTGATCAAAGGGGAGAGCCTGGCAGAAGGGCAACCAGCCAGTCTGTGGTGAGAAGCATCTAAGTTCGTAAGGGCATTGAAAGTGTTAAGATCAGCTTAGACTGTGTTTTGCTTTTATTTCATTTGATCAAATCCGACTTGTGACTTTGATTTATAATCACTTAAAATCTATCTTTCATAGTTAATAAATTTGTTTGTTTGTTCTACCTGAAGCAGTGCATTTGGTTTGAAGTGTGTCAGAGACTCCTCTTGGGATAACAAGTCTGGTACATATCAATTTCTTTGTTAAATTGACAAACTCATATAAGCTTGCAGCATCCAGTGGGCATAACTGGACACTGCAAGATGGAGGTTCCTAGGGTGGTGTCTGGGACCGGAGATATTAGCTAGTGTATTTCGGTTGCAAGTAGCTGGGAGTGGTTTATATGCCAGACGCTGTGAGTGAACAGCACAGGAGTGGGGGTTCTCACAGCAGAGCAGGGTAAGGCTGGCTCCCAGAGTCAAGGATTGGAGTGACCTAGCAGATCACTGGTCTGGATAACACCAGAGGGTAACGTCACAATCACCATCAGGGTGGTATTCTGTGCAGCATTTCACAATAAGGCAGGTGGATTATGGGGATTATTCCCTTCCTTTAAACATCAGGTATCAGCTACTGATAAAAGTAAGATACAGTACTTGACTTGGGCCAATGGTCTGGTATCATAGCCCCTATGTTCCTAGGATATTTGTGTTGTTCTAATAATGGATAAATAATTGTATTTGTTTATATATATACACATATATATAAAC
Organism: Mauremys mutica; assembly: GCF_020497125.1. Taxonomy (NCBI): domain Eukaryota; kingdom Metazoa; phylum Chordata; order Testudines; family Geoemydidae; genus Mauremys; species Mauremys mutica. The sequence continues at coordinate 233,448,084 of NC_059073.1, forward strand.
TGACAGCCAAATACAGTGTTCTAATTTCTGATGCTTACATATTTTCTGCCTATGAAAATCATTTACTGAAATAGCTAAATTTAAAATAGAAATAAAAGCTATCACAAAGCACTTTTGTACTTACCTAGATCTAGGAATATTCTCTGTGCTTTCTCTCAACAAAAGATCCGAGATCAGTGTCTCTGGGCTTGATCTCTTTCCATATCTATTAAATGAAAAAAAAAAGTACCTATTTTTTCATACCTCCAACGTTAAAATTGAGACTAACTTTGGAATGTTCATACAAACCTTTATTGTGAAATTTTGTAGGGCAGAAGTAAAGGCAACTCTCCAGCAGGTGTTTAGTTGAACCCAGTTTGCTCATATGAGAATGTGTTACTCTAGTGTCACATTGTTAAATCATTAACAAATATGTTAATAATTAGAACATATCAAGACCTCTCATATAGAAATATTTTCATAATAATCTGTTATAATGTACATGATAGAAACCGGACATTTCTAACATTTCTTTGTTTGGTGGGTATTAGCAGATATCTGACATTCACACTCTTTGTGCGGGAGGATGTGCAAGTGAGGGAGGGAGAGAGAAGTTGAAATATGACAGCAGATCTGAGGTTTATGATCCTTTTCTACAAATACAGTTAAGGTTTTTTTGTTCAATTCCAGCACAGTTTTGGATAGTGCTGCATCTTCCATCAGAAATTCACTGAGTGAGAAATCCACAAAAACTACCTGCATTATATAGTGAATACAAAAAAAGACTCATACTGCATCAATTTACCATACATATAGACCAAGATTTTCAAAATTAACTAGTAACATGAGATGAGATGCCTTAAAGGCGCCAGATTTTCAAAACGTGTTGAGTATAGACCTGTGGAAAATCAAACACCTTAAAGTTTGTCTCAAGGGGGGACCCAAAACTTGAGCTACCCAAACTCACTAGTCACTTTTAAAAATCTTGCCATTGTAGATATTGTATTGCAAATCAGAGCTTTTAGTAAGATGGTATGACAATTGTTGTCGGGTGTGATCTTTGTTCTTAGTAAACCTGACAACTGTGTTTCTATTCCTGCATTTAAAAAAAAAATACTGAAAACAGTAGATTCCATTAGGGGCATTTACTTGAAAAAACAATCCCAATTCTCATTTTTTGTAAAGGAATGTGCCCTTTTTCTCCTTTCTGAAAACAGTATCAATAATGAGCAGTCAGCTTGACAGGTAATCCATTACTGCCTAGGATCACTAGGTTACAATAGTAATGGTAACCACAAGAGAACACTTCCTTCACTGTAAAGAAATAAAGATCATGGTTTATTACTTGTATGGATATATAGTAGAACCTCAGAGTTCAGGAATGGAGGTTGTTCATAACTCTGAAATGTTCGTAACTCTGAACAAAAGATGGTTGTTCTTTCAAAAGTTTACAACTGAACATTGACTTAATACAGCTTTGCAGAAGAAAAATGCTGCTTTCCCTTTAATTTTTTGGAAGTTTATGTTTAACAGCACTGTACTGTATTTGCTGCTTTTTGGGGGGAGGTGGTCTCTGCTGCTGCTTTATTGTGTATTTCCGGTTCCAAATGAGTTGTGTGGTTGACTGGTCAGTTCGTAACTCTGGTGTTAGTAACACTGAGGTTCTACTGTATGGGTAAAATGACAGTAAAATTACATAGGCAAAGAATTACTAAATGCATGGGGTGAAATCGTGGCCCCATTGAAGTCAATGGTCCTCAAGATGTCCCTCCAGTGGGTTCAGCTAGATTGCAGAAGAGCAAACTTCCAACAAAAAACTCTTAGCTTTTCTTGATACAATTTGTGTGGTGATTTTCATATGTTTACCATGATATATGACTGTGGAAACAAGGCTGACTTGTTATCATTATATCTTAATGACTGGATTTTTTTCCATGGTCTTGGTCAATTTAGTATGTTGTCCATGCTTTAGAGAGATGCAGTATCAGTTTCAAGTTTTGGAAGCAAATTTCTGTTGAATATCTGAAAAGAACCAGCCGCACACAGTGAAATGCTATTATAGTAATTCAATCAAGCGTGATGCTGAATCAAATGTCTTATGCTCCATCACCACAAAGGAACTTGTTTCTAATTACCTACTCCAATTAATATGGATGTGACCAGGGTGTCCCCTAAGGAGGAATCTAATTTCCCTGATTAAAATATTTGTTTTTAAGAAATTGATTAAACAAATTAAAAACTGGATCCAGTAGCCCATATCTCGGCAAAATTCCCACTGACTTCAATGAGAATTTTGTCTGACTAAAGACTGAGTCGGGTCCCTTGCAAGAGAGGAGACATGGCTCAGATACATGAAGAGGATTCTTATTTTGAGATACTCGACACACTCTGTCCCTGAAGCTCTCTGGCTCCCTGATTGAGGACAACACCTTGTGCTGCACTGTGTTGCCATACAGGGTGTGTCTGTGTCTGTGTCCTGAATAGGGTTATGCCATCATGGAATGGAGTGTTGACTGAAGGATCAGCCCAGGTGGCAAAGGACTAAAAAGGAAAGCAAATTCTTCTAATGTTAAATGTTCGAGGCTTGGGTGAGCCCCTTAGTTTTGCAGTCTCTATCACCTAGGATAGCCCTTATGGTCACAATAGAACAATGACAAGAGAACTGAATTGAAAGCCAGGGCTGAACACAAAAGAGAATTAGTTGCCATTGGAGGAAATCCTTCAAAGTCTTTACACCAGAGTAAATGGTACTTTCTCTGTATCTATCTTGCACAATTCAGAGACTTTTCAATGACAGTATCCCAACCTACTGTTTGCTGTGTGGAAGATGTTTGAACAGCCACTTCCATCAAATAGTATTAACATTTTAAAGATCAAGGATCAACTTTGCAAAAGTGGCCAGTAGTGTTTGGTGCCCAATTTGAAGCCCGGTCTACTCCTAAAACTTAGGTCAACCTAGCTACCTAGCACAGAGCTATGAAAAAAATCATGCCCTGTGCAACATAGTTAGGTCAACCTAACCCCCACTGTAGATGCAGCTAGGTCAATGGAAACATTCTTCCATCAACCTAACTACCGCCTTTCGAGAGGGTGAATTCACTACAGCAACAGAAAAATTCCTTCCATCACTGTAGTGTCCACAGTAGTGTTACAGTGGTGTAGCCGCAGTGCTGCAGCTGTGCTGCTGCAGCGCTTGTAGTGCAGACATACCCTTAGACATCAAGGCCTGTTTTCCCAGAGGTGCAGATAATCCACAACTTCAGTTGAAGTCAAGGGGATCTGTGAGCACTCAGCACTTGTGACAGTCAGGCCGTTGTTGTCCCACATTGTGCACCCAGAGCACCACTTTTGAAAATTTGGGCCTGGGAATTCAAATCCTATAAGGTGTTCAGCACCTCTAGTAGGGGTTGAGGGAGCTCAGCAGCAAATTGTAGGAGTTGCTCAGAACCTTGCAAAGTCTTCAATATCAAAAGAATCTGCATGTAACAAAGGCTCTTTTTCACATTACAGATCTGATATAGATGTGAAATGGGAAAAAACTAGTATTTTCTGAAACCCAAGTCATCAGAGCTGGTTCAGACACATCCAGAGCCACCAGCAGAGCCCCTGGATTAGAGCCTCTTCCTATAGGAAGCAGCAAAGAATCCTGTGGCACCTTATAGACTAACAGACGTTTGGCAGCATGAGCTTTCGTGGGTGAATACGAGTGCTGACTGAAGGCATCTGAAGAAGTGGGTATTCACCCACGAAAGCTCATGCTGCCAAATGTCTGTTAGTCTATAAGGTGCCACAGGATTCTTTGCTGCTTTTACAGATCCAGACTAACACGGCTACCCCTCTGATACTTCCTATAGGAATTCCACCTTCTTGTGGTCTTATAATTAAAACAATATGTTATATGTTTCTTTATAACACAGAATGGCAATGCATGCAAAGGACAAGCTGGGGGAGGCAAGTGGTGACAGTGACAAGCCCTCGAGGAAGTGAAGAAGAGAGGGAAGGTTCAGGGATCAGAAGCTGCAGGCAACAAAATGGCAGGGCAGTGCCAGTTGCAGGAAGGAAGCCACTGTACAGGAGTAGCAGATGGTTCGAGGAAGGATGGGGTTCTGACTCAAGCAGCAGGACAGGGATGAGGCCCAGAGGAAGTTCCTAAGGGCACCACTGGAGCGAGAGGGTACAGCTGAGAAGGGCCCTGTCTGGGAATGGGGAATAGCCTCATGGAAGGTGGGGCAGAGGAAGTACAGTAAAACATGCCTTCATGACCACCTCTGGCAAGAGACCACCTGTCATGAGTGACTACTTGCAGAGGCCATGGAATGTTTTCCCCCTATAATTTAACTGTGAAGAGTAACCACCTGTCATCTGCAACCAGTGACCACATTTTCCTACTCCCACCCATAAAAACAAACTTGTAGGAGGAAACTGATCTTCCTTACTTCTACGCTGCTGCTGGCAGTGGCACTGCCTTCAGAGCCGGGTGCCTCGCCAACAGCCACCGCTCTCCCGTGTGCAAACCTTTGAAGAGAAGCCACTTCTTACAAGCAATCACTCTTGCTAGCTCCCATGAATGGTCACTTTTGGTGGCAGGTTTTACTGTAGTTGTGGGTAACAGTAGCCCATGGGAAAGAGACCGTAAGAGGTCTTGGTTAAAACAGCAGCAGTTACCAGGAGGAATGGGGCAGAAAAATGCCATCAGTAGCTACAGAAGCATCAGACGACAAAGCAGGCAGTGGAAACCTAAAAAGAAAGGGCACTTATCTCTGTCTCTTTCCCCTCAAACATACCCTTTCCTGTATGTTTCACCAATTGTGCGGTGAGCTGGAAGCTCATGGCTGGGCCTAGGGGGCGCCATATCCCCAGGGTAAGATGAGAGGCTCAGGGCTGTAGCACTTCAGTGTAGACACTATCTACGCTGACAGGAGGGGTTCTCCTATTGGTCAAGGTAATCCATCTCCCTGAGAGGTGGTAGCTTGGTCGACAGAAGAATTTTTCCATTGACCTAGTGCTGTCTATACCAGGGGTTAGGTCGGCTTAACTGCACAGCCCATGGGTGTGGACTGAGCGACGTAGCTGGGTTATCCTAACTTTTTAGTACAGACCAGGCCTTGGGATCTTGCTCACCATCAGTGAGACCTGATGAGCATACCGAAATTCTCTCTTCCTCCCGTCTGGAGCCTCTCTGGCTATGTCTACACTTCAAACTAAGCCCAGGCTCTAACTCAGGTTTGAGCCCATCCCCTCTTCCATCCACACACAAATCAGTCTGATTCAAGAACCCGGGTCCTCCTAGAACTCTGCTAAGGGGGTGGGTCAAAGCCTGCGTCCTGCTGTCACTTGAGTCCAAGCCCTGTCATTTGCAGTGTGGATGCAAATACAAACACATTAGCATGGCTGAGAGAGCTGGGTCCAGAAATTGTAAACCCAGGTTTACAATGCAGAGTGGATGTTCAAGCATGGGCTTGAAAATGCTGAGTGCACAAGCCCAGGTCCCACAGACAGAGGTTTAGTTTGCAGCCTAGCTATGCCCTCTCATTACGGGTCTCCCCACAATCACAGGTTCCATCGAGAGTGCTGGAACAATTTGTATAGTGGGGGTGCTGAAAGCCATTGAACCAAACTGTAAACCCTGTATATAATGGAACTCACTTCAAGCCAGGGGGTGCGGCAGCACGCCCAGCACCCCTAGTTCCAGCACCTATGGGTTCCATAGCCCGTCAGAATCAGTCTTGAAAACCATCATCCAGTACTAAGTAAAATGAAATAAAGTTCCCACTGGGGAACTTTGACTTTAGTTATGCTGTAGATCACAAGAAAGGGAAAACTGTAAAAGTATAAGGGGTGGAGAGAAAGAAATTTATTGACACTTCTGCTAGAACATATTGAATATTACTCAAGATCCTAGATCAGAGCTGAAAGACGTTTATGCCACAAAATTTTCTATCATTGCTGAAATAGGAAATGTGAAAAAGTTAAATTAAAACCAATTGCAAGCCTGTTGCCGTGGGTTGTTTCAGTGCAGTTAATGCATTGAACGAGAGAAACGGTGCATCATGTTTTTTAATTAAGTCCTATTTGGGCCTCCATTCCTCTGATTACAGTGTGGTCCACTCTGGAAAGTGACATTGTGAAACTGGCATTGTAGGGTTCTACATTTATTGTCTCTCAACTCTCTAACTGACTCTCCAACTCAAATTTACTCCATTTAAAAGTAAAATGATTGTTCCCACTACTTGCCACCTGGAATATAAAAATCAAACTTGATTTTTTTTGCTCCATGCCTTATCATCAATAAAGACTTTGGTTAATCATTCTATTTATAATGTGCACACTAGAATGGAATCTAGCTTATTCTCCCCCTGCTATACTGACTTTGCAGAACTAAGAGGGATAAGGGGGGAGTAAAATCTTATTTTTGTCACTAAAGGAAGCAGATATGAATATGAAATATACGCAAGCAGTGGATCTGTTAAGTAAGGTGATGTCATTTTTACACAGTCACTTTTCAGACTAGAACCACACTTGAAATACTGTCTAATGCAGTGGTTCTCAACCAGGGGTACCATGTACCTCTGGGGATAAGCAGAGGTCTTCCAGGGGGTATATCAACTCATCTATATATTTGCCTAGTTTTACAACAGGCTCCATAAAAAAACACTAGCAAAGTCGATACAAACTAAAATTTCATTCAGACTACGGCTTGTTTATACTGCTCTATATACTATACACTGAAATGTAAGTACAATATTTATATTCCGGTTGATCTATTTTATAATTATATGGTAAAAATGAGAAAGTAAGCAATTTTTCAGTAATAGTGTGCTGTGACACTTCCATATTTTTATGTTTGATTTTGTAAGCAAGTAGTTTTTAAATGAGGTAAAACTTGGGGGTACGCAAGACAAATCAGACTCCTGAAAAGGGTACAGTAGTCTGAAAAGGTTGAGAGTCACTGGTCTAATGAATAAATCAGCTGATATAAGAAATTGTATTTGGGAAATGGGATATGAGAGAAGAGGTGGGAAACCAATGTAGTGATTTAAGTGTGTGAAGAAAGGGGAAGATGATATGGGCAGAGCCTTGGGGAAAAGAAGAGAAAATGTTGGCATCTGCATTTTATGTGAACTAGAGGGAGGAAAGCAAAAACACAGCAAAAGGGAGGTTCCAATAGCCTAGATGGGAAATTATCAGAGCATCAGCTTTTGTGGGTGACGCATGGTTCAAAGGAAGCTTTCTCTTCTATTAGCCAGCTGAACTAAATTGGACTGATGCCCCCAAATAAAGGGATTTGACATTGTAATTTTACCTTTCATTTCAATCTGAGGTTTCACCACACACATCTGCAGTAACATGAGCAAGTCAGGGCCATTCCTAGATAACCATTAAAGGCAGGCTTGCCTACCGACACAACGCGCTCTTTAATTATTTGTTAAGTGACTGGTGTACTAAGCAGCTGTCAAAACAAAAGATTTCTGAATTACTACAATTCTTCAGCAACAATAAGAACTGTCACTCGCTCCAGATAAACACCAGATAAATATGAGACACAGCGGCAGCAATGGAAGTGTGAAATTGTTCTGCTTTTTTTCCCGGTCTGTCTCACATTCTCACGTTCCAAGTTGATGTTTTATTTCCCTCTTTGCTTCTGCCGGTACTCTCTCCATAAAATAAACTTCCTATTACTGTCATGTTCCTAGCCACGAAAGCTCTTTGTGTTAAAACCGACAAAACTGGATGAGCCCATATTGGTACCTCTCCACCAATCCTTTATTACATGTTATTCATGTTGGAGGTCACATTTACCTACACTTTACACAAAACCCATGTGCTGTATCCAGACAGGAACCCCTGCCCCGTCATGAAGCGGTGGCTGTGGTTGCTACAGAAATGGAATTCACCCTTATCACACTTTTTTCTCCATTACTGTTTTTCTTGGGCGCCTCATTTTGTGAATTCACAAGTGCTCAGAGCTCTGATTGGGGCATTTTAGCTTCCCCGCAGTTGTGCCCCCCTCACCACTTTGCCTCTCATATTGTTGTTTCCATACCCCACACTGGACCATGCTCAGTCTCTGGTGCCTGGTCTCAGCCTTGACCAGACTGTCCTTCGCGTCTGCCCGCCTGGCTGGTGTAGAAGGACCCATGAGCTAGAGATCCTAGTGGATTTAGACCCCACTCCGAGCAGTGCTCATTAGTGGCTGCTGTGCAGAGGGAAAGAGCCCCTCATACAGAGCAGAACCTGGGCGAGACCAGAACTTATTTCCCCCGTTTGTTTTCTGAGAAACGGGGTGGGGATGAGCCTGCTGAATACACAGGCTCTCCCCCCACCCCACACAGGACAGCCGGTCTGTGCTCGCCCTCCCTGCCCGCGCTGGGGTGCCCAGCACCTACCTCTGCCGCGTGATGAGGTTGATGTAGTGCCTCAGTGCCGAGTAGTATCTGGCCATGTCCTCCGCAGGCGCGTCCTCGCCGGGGTTGTCAGGTTTGGACGGATACGCCTCCGCCAGCGTCCCCAGGCAGATCAGCAAGGACAGGGCGAAAGTCACCACGGACAGCCACAACCGCATGGTCCCCTGCATCTGCACGACACCCGGGCGGTGGGGCGGGAGAAAGGAGCGTGAAAGGGCGGGCGTCGGGCTGCAGCTGAGCCCAGAGAGCAGCAGCCCCTTCCCGGGACTGAGCGCTCGGCGGCGGGACCGTGTCAGTCCCACCCGGACACGACTTGCAAAGTCTGCCCCTCCCCCCCCGCCTTTCTGGCGGGCATCGGTCACACGGGAGCCGCTGGCGCTGGATAAAAGTCCCCGCGCCCCGCGCGCTGAGCCCGTGCAAGGAAGTTGCACTTGTTGTCGCCGGGGGGGGGGGGGGGGGGGCGGCGGGTCTGGTTATAGCAGCAGCCCCAGGGCAGAGCTGCGTGAGCCAGGACACGCTGCGGGGATTTTCTAGGAGGATGCTAGGAAGCGACCCGGAGCCTCCAATGACACGCGAGTGGGGAGAGAGACCCACGCACCGGCACACTCTAGTTCCCTTTAAAAAGCATGTGGGGGGCTGGTGGTTTATGCCCCCCCGCTCCACGGGCTGCTGAGCTGGACCCAGCCCGGGCAGGAGGCGGCACCCAAACCGGGGCTCTCCCCCAAACGGGCAGAGGCTTCGCACCTCCTCCGAAAAGCGGAAGAAACGAACGTTTCTGCACCCGAGCCCGGGCGGGCGAGGAACCGCCGGAGACCCCGGCCGCGGGGCCGGTGCTAACGAGGGGCGCGGAGCCGCCCCGCACCCGCGCCCGGCGCGGCGCGGCGGGCCGGCAGCAGGGGGACCCGCGGGTACTCACGGCAGGCTCTGTAGCTGGGGCTTTTCCCGCGCTCAGGTCGGCGTCGCTCTCTTGCCGGTGGCTCGACTCTCCGGTCTGTGGCTCGGCGCCTCGCCGAGGTTTTTTATGGCTTTCCCAGCAGGCAGGAGGGGCCTCGGGCGGTCACGCTTGACGCTTCGGCGACTCCAATCCCCTCGTCGCCTTCGCCCTGCCCCGGGATTGGCACCAGAGGCTGCTGCTGCCTCTTGACACTGACACCCCCATCCCCGCCACGCGGGGAGGGGAGAGCGGGGTGGCTGCTGACGGGTCCCAAGCCAGCCCTCCCCCCTCCACACACCCACCTGCACCGCCGGGCACCTCCCTCCCTCCCCCGCGCAGAAGCAGGGTGAAGCTGGGGCTACCTGGCTCCGATGGAGCCGCCCCGTTGTCCTCTCCAAACTCCCACACTGCGCTGTCAAAACTATAGCTGCTCCTACTGCAGCAGAACAAAAAAGCCCTGGCCCCTGGCGCAAACGTGTCCCAAAGAGTCTGGTGCAAACCCGCTGTCTTGCTAGACCCACTCACTTTTGGCAGCCACCTCCCAGTTTCCACAGGCCACAGCCTAAATGAGGTGCAGCTGCTCCTACTGCACCCATAAAAACTGCTCATGCTGGAGCAATAGTAGTTCGGGTGCCCTGGATCTTACACCTGAAGCCTGCCAGCTACAGCCCTTGTTTTGCACAAATCCTCTAATTGTACAGCATAACTAGAGAACAGGTGTAGATATGCCTCTTACACCCAAAAAGAAAACCAACAAAAAAAAATACAAAACCCTGATACATCATCACAGAAAACTTGCACTGCCGGATATAGCCAATTTTTCACCCTAATCCCAAAATTTCACTGCTTGAATATAGAACAAGGTTAATTGTTCCTGTTGCACCAAAAGGCTCCAGACCCTGATGTACAACTGCATCATAAAAATCCAGATTTTGCATCTGGATCCTGCCAAAATTATAGTCACAGACCCAGAAATTGTACCCTCCCAATAGAGACGCCTTGGGGCTTATCTGTTCAGGGAAATTGATCAACTCTAGTTCTAATATAACTCCCCATATGCACACTCTATTCTGGAGTAAAAGTGACTTTTTTCAGTATAGCTTATGTCACTTCCATGGCAGAGGATGTTCAGCACCCCACTAACCTATGATGCCAGCAACAGCGGGCCCCTCAAAGTTCCAGGAGACACCAATACTTTAACTTTCTTACACCATGGTAGTGCTCACAGTCTGGAAAAGAGAAACTGCTTATGGTAGTGGATGTTGCGTAGGTCTCTAATGGCCTCTCAGACTTTGTTGAAAGGACTTTTGTGGAACCATGGAGACGTTTTATAAAGTAACATTCAGTAACCTAATAAAATATGGAAAATATATGTTACTAAATGAGGTGACGCCAGCCTTTAAAATCAAATCATTCTGACTGACATCTTGCCGTTAGCCCCACTCTCTCACTTCAGCGCTAATACAACTTTCTTTCAGTTATTTTTTTCTTTAGATTTAAATAGTAGTAAAACATAAAATGCCTACAGAAGAGCTCTAAGCCCCCTGACAATTAATCTTTCAATAGTGTAATACACCAGGCAGCATTAAAAATCAAACATTCAAACAGGAACAAATTAACTCAGCCAGTAGGCCATCTGAAAAAAAGCTCCTTTCTACCTCCATCATTTCGAGAACATAGTCAAAACCTTCTCCCAAAACCCTGTCAAACAAGTGCCTTGTACAGCATGCCTGGAAGATCACCCAATTCTGGCTATTTCAGACCAAGGCCGGGGAGCAAGTTAAAGAGACCCAGAGCCCTCACCAAGATAATAGCCAATAGTTTATGATTCAGTAAAGCATTGACCGTGACACAGAAAGAGAGACTGTGGGTTATATTTTACCCCATGTAGAAGACGACTTTCAATGAGTCTCCAGGCCTGGAGTTCCCTGCTCTTTTTCCATGGAATAGCCAGGGTCTTTGGCTCCTAAAATCAGCAGCTCCAGAAAGGGATCCACAGAGCTCTGCACAGCAGCTCTGATAGCCCTCATCCTCCAAGCCGTGCAACTCCTGCAGGACTAGTAAAGAGACATCATATGCATGTTATCTTGTAAAGAGTTACCCTATTAATTCTGCAGAACTTTACCAACACTGGCTGACCCCCCTCAAGGAGGCCCATTGGAAATTCATGGGTTCAGCTAAAGAGTATGCGATAGAAACCACCTCCATTTCCAACTTTGCCTCCAAAATTCTGCTGAATCCAAACCCTGCAGTGCTTCAGTTAATTAGCTTTCATAGGGTTCTGGGAAGGACGGATGGCATATTGGGAGAGCATGCTCCAAAACTGGCATTCACCATCTTTACCACTCTCTGGCCCAGCCCTGCTTGATTTGGGTCCCATCAGCTCACAGAAGTGGAGAAGAGTTTACCACATTAATACTTTTAGTCTGCAGTGGTATTGTAACTGTGTTGATTCCAGGACATTATAGAGACAAGGGGGATGAGGTAATATTGGACCAACTTCTTTTATTTCTCAGATCAAAGATATTAATACTTCCATACAGTCTGAAAATTGAGACTCCTTGCACTCTAATATTGCTATTATTTCTAGTACTGGTGATTCTCAAGATAGCACCCATTAAAAATCAAGTTGAAATGGAAATAGGAGTAAATGAAGAAGATGGTAATCAGAATGAAATCAATGTAAAGTCCAGTATTTAAGGACTTACCAGGGCTAGAACAAAAGCTGCATAGTGCTAAAAATCTGTGAAAAATACACCTTGTGTGCATGCCTATATCATTCATTTATACCAGGGACCATCTTTTGCTGTTGTTACTACTGTTGTGTGTTTGTAGAGCACCTAGCACAAATGGGGCCCTGGTCCATAACTGAGGTTCCAAGTTGCTACAATAATAAATAAACAAACAATAGCATAGTGATTCATGAAATATCAAACCATTAATTTCTCACTGTTCTTCAGGATGCCACTGCTTTTTTCGTACCAAGATTTAATTTAGGAAGACCAAGACCTTGGACCAGTATATGTTCAATCGCTGTATATATGTGAACTCATAAATGGGCTGCAGTAATATAAATAATTCCAACAGGGTTTTTTTTGGTTGGTTTGTTTGTTTTTAACATTTTAAATAGAGAGAACAACGCTCTGGGCCATTATCTAGGCCAAGATTCAGGAAAGCACATATGGAGTGCTTAAATCCATCTTTTTTCAGAGAAGCACTTGAGCATGTGCTGACCTTGAGGCATGTGCTTAAGTCCCATAAGATATATTTAAAATTAATTACATACTTAAGTACTTTCCTAAATAGGGATGTGTTCCTGATTCAGGGACATATAGAATTGTAGTAATCCATATAATTCACTGCAACTTTTTATTAACATTTTCTCAGGGTGGTTGGGTTGTTTTTTTTTGTTTTTTTTTTTGTTTTTTTTTTTTTTGTTTCTTTTGGTCTTATTTCTCAAAACACTGAAAGTCTCTAGGAGCTAATCCTGTTCCTATTGGAGCTAATGGGAAAACTTCCACTAAATTCAATGGGAGCAGCTTTGGCCCCTTAACATGTTAACTAGTGCAATCCCCATCTACAAGGTATTGAAGCTATTAAAATAGTATGGTAAGGCCAACATTTGCAAACCTGGTACCTAAAGTTAGGAATCTAATTTAGGCATCTAGGTGGCCTGATTGGTGGAACTGAGCTTCTCTCCAGCTCCCACTGATCTCAGCAGGAGTTTTGCAAGAGGTCTGCAGGCTTAGGGCTCACTATGCACTTAATCATGCATCCGACGAAGTGGGTATTCACCCACGAAAGCTCATGCTCCAAAATGTCTGTTAGTCTATAAGGTGCCACAGGACTCTTTGCTGCTTATGCACTTAATGACATCATCCATACATTATATTCCCACTTGGGTGCTTTAATTGCATTGTTGTTCTGCAGGACATCCAGCATCAAGCATGCTGGTGTTTGTTGCTTCCCTTTGCTGGCAGACACGAGAGCTACATATTCAGCAGGAGGAAGCTTTTGGGAGAGGAGTGAGATGGGAGGATAGTTGGAAGAGATGACTGTGATAACATAGGGCTGGAAAGGAAGGGCAGAAAAAGATGAATGCAGTTTGGGAGTGTTAGACAGATGGGGATGATCCAAGTGCAGTTTGGTAGGGAGATAAGAAAGAGACAGAGTCAGGAGTGTTAGCAGCTTAGTTAGTTACATTTACTTTTTGCCAAACAATTAAATATCCCATCCGTGTCCCCAGAAATGTACCTGTCAGATGACTGCATTCTCACTCTGTTCATCACACTCTCTCTTTAAATGAGGTCCACACACACTCACACAATATCCTGTTAAAAATCAATACACTGAACGGTAGCATTACATATTCAGAGCAACTATTCACATCATAGTATTACTACATAAAGTGCATGATCACATAAAATGTGTTAATACAACCAGTGTCAGTCCACCATGTCATGATACTGTTTATTCACATCAGCAAGCAACTGGATGGATATTGATGTCTACAGAAGTAAATGTCTGAGCTCACTGGTGCAAGCTAACTTCAGTGGCAGCATAAAAAGGCAGTTAAAGAGCCCGTATGTATGTAACACTCTGTACAGAGTGAAACACAGGATTGTTTCAAAGTTGCTAGCAAATATCAGATCAAAATACAGCATTCAGAAAAAAGCCAAAAGGAACATGAAACTTCATATTTACATATATTTTAATTTCAAGGTATTTAAAAGTTAAATAGAAGGCTGTTTAGCTACAATTTCAGACAAAGATGAGAACTTGAATTCTTCCAGTATGCCAATTTATTGAAGATGATATTGTTTTGCAAATACCATAAATGTGAATGAAAAATTAAGCCATTTATTAAAGGTGATATACATGATTGCACTAAATATGGGACATCACAGAGCGTGATTAAACTGAGATGTAGTATGATTAAGTTGTCGTGTGGATAGACTATTACTCATAATATGTAGCCAATGAATTAAGGGGGCGGGGGTTCTTATTAAAGAAACAAAATGAGGTGTCATGCATCAATGATGCCATTAACAGCACTTGTTATAAATGCAAGAACAAGATTAACACTTCACTTAGCACACGGAGAGTATTTAAGAATACAAGCTCCAGCCTAAGTCTTAGGAGATATGAAGCAACTGGCAAGGGCAGATATTATCCGTCAACTGATGATGGCTGTGCTCCCTTGTAAGTTGCAGTGGTAATTTGAAGTTAACATGTTAAAAATAATTAAAATTACTCCCTAAGGATTTCCATAGTTGAACAACCCTTCCAGAAATTTTGAATCTTTAAGATTGGAATTTTGGAAGTTCACTCTGATAAGAGTAGTACAATCATTATTCAATAGTTGCGTGAACTTATCTGAACCTGCAGGGTAAGAAAATTGGGCTGGTAATCTCACAAAATCAGGCTCTCACACAAAATTCCTAATGCTGGTTTCAATTGTTTAAAAATACTTCTAGAATAGTCTCTTTCATGGCACTTTAATACACCTAGCCAATGCCCACTTTTTCACTCTTTTAATCCAGGACTCTCCTAAGGCCAAAGGACTTGTCTTGGCTTTTTACACATACTCAGATCCCATTCTTGTTAATCATTTTACATATCAATAAGATTCAAACATAGGAACTTCAGTCTTAAAGCATAGCACTTCTCTGTCTGCTAATATTAAAGGAGCATCTTCACTAACTCAGCAAGTAGTAGAAAGGCCCATGATATCCAAGAAAGTTCATGATATTCCACTAAAAGGCAGAGATATGCCTGTACCCCAGCTAACTCACCAGGCACTTTCTTTTTAATTTATGTGCACTCAAACAAGTGAGGAAAACAGGCAGAGCACAGCACAAGTCATTCAAGGAGCAACACAGTCAATTCATCCCTTATCAGGGACACCCAGAAGAGCATAAGAATGCAAGACAAGTGCTAAGAGACTTGGAGAGCTCCCTCTTATGTATTTAATGCCATGGCCCAGATCCTCAAAAGTATTGAGGTGGGTAGCTCCCATTGATTTCAAGGGGAGTTAGCTACCCAAATACCTTTGAGAATCTGGGTCTATATTCCTATATGGCCCCCATCATCAAAGTAACTGAATATTCCAACACTTTCATACTGAGAAGGCCAATTATATTCAATGACCAAGTCAGGGAATTGGAACTTCAAGCACCACAGAATTTGAGTTCATTTTGAAAGCTAAGGTGTAGAACTACAATGATGAACTAAAGAAAAATTATACAGCTAGGTTCCCACAGACACTCAGGCCACCATGCATCTCCATCTACCCCCTCTCCCTTTTAGGCAAAAGGAAAGGCAACATCCTTGAAAATAACAATTTTTGGTATTGACTGAGTGATTCTGTTTAAACTGCTTGGATTGGAGCTGGAGTTTCAAGATTTAGTATAGATAAATTCTATTTTATTTAAAGTAGTGCTGTTCACACCAGTGAAGACTCTGTAAGCCTTTGCTTTATAAACCACAGAAATGTACAACTGGAAACATGAAACTTTGCTTCAGTGGAACCTTGCAATAAATATAATTGGTTTTGCAAAAACACAGCAATAAACCCAAAGTTCTGAGAATGTTGTTGTGAGACCAGAGGGGATCAGTAACAATTCTCAGGACACGTATAGAAACTCACAGTTTTAACAGGAACACAACCATACTAGCCAAAGCAACAAAAACATTATTATTGACAATAGGGAGTTTTCCCCAACACCCCAACCCCTGAAGACAGCAGAGAAACACAGACACATTCAAGAGGATGTAGAGACTAGAACAAGATCTCTGGCAACACCTCAACTGCTATCACTAAAAACAGCGAGTAACGACATAAAATAAAACATGGGTTTCACAGCAGAAATACAATCTTCCAGCTCGGGGGGCGGGGGAGAAGTGTTTTTGCAAGAATACGAGACAAGAGAGATTGAGAAAACTGCAGTAGCTCAATGACAAATAGAATGACTAAAATGTACAATGATACAACTGTAGTGTAAAAGAAGGGGAAGAGAGAGAGAGAGAAGTCCAGGTAGGCCCCACAACAGGTCTGCTAAAATGAGGCATCTGAAAAAACTACAAAGGCTTGTCTGAAACGCAAAAGACTTCAAAGGCTAGTGAGAGTATGCTAAAGATTGAAGAAAACCAAACACATCCAGATAGAGGATTGTCAGACATCCTACCTGCAGGGAGTAAATTAAAGAGGGGGATACAAGAATACGTATGCTGAAGCTTTCAAAAGAAATCTGAGAATATTCATTAGTAAAATGTTACCACTGACTGATATGTGTCCAGAAATGAATTCATCTAGATCTAAAGCACTGAAGCTGAAAAACAGCCTTGTGCTTAGAATGTGGTTATGGTTAGGAAATTAACTATATAAAAATGCCACCTTCTTTCCCAACAGATCCACAACCCAGGTGTAGTCATATTTGCTTATTTTACTGATAAAGATCAATTTTTACTTTTGGTGGGGTTTTGTTTGTTTGTTTTTTTGTACTTACTCTTGTTAGCACTGCAAAGCCAATACAACTAAGAGAGAGTTCGTGGGAGTCAGCCTGGTCTAATAATTTTCTATGTTTCAAATACATTGTTGCTGGTAACGTTGAGTTACCCACAAAAGCCAGATTGACTTTCAAATCCAAAGTTGAATTTGCAGCACTGGCAGACATTAAAAAAAGATTTTATGTTGGAGATAACTGTGACTGATCAATTATAAGCCTGGGCTAGCCTAGCATGGGTGAAGTGTGCCCACTGGAAAAGCGCTACCCATGCTAACACTGTGTAACTGTGTCTGCAATGGTACTGCACTAGCCAGTGTGCTGGGATGATTTCTGGTGGGATTTCCCATGGTTCTTAGTGGTGCATTAAACTGAGCAGCTTTATGTAACTATTCGCAGCATATTGTGGGAGAACTTATTTGTAGTGCATGGGCTTGCCATTTCAATAAAGCAAACAACCAATGGCAAGGCCTGGGTTCTAGTCTGGAAGAGGACCTGTTCCAGCTGCTATTAATGCAACCCACATTAATGAATGAATTCAACCAAAGGCAAAGGTGCAGGGCATGAGAGCCAGGGACATAAGGAATGCCTTATGTGCCCACACCCTTGCGCTGCAGGGGGAATTACCATAAGGATATTAAAACATTGGCAGAGGGAATTATGTGACCATAGGTTTGGAGAGCTGTAGCAATACACCTGTGTGAATCAGTATATGGTATAATATTTACCAATGTAGCAATCAACTAGATGTATGTTTAAACTGAGATTTTATTAAAAGCTTTTTCTTTAATTCACATGTCCATTGACTGCAAAACAATAACAAAATGAGCTATTGATTGAGCAGCAAAAAATAATCAACAGTGTGTCAAGGTACAATATAAACAATCATTGCAACAAACTGACTCCAACATACAAAAGCCACCGGAGCAAGAAAGCAGCGAAGGCCAAGACACGCAACAACCTTCTCAGCAAACTGGTAGGTTCTTCATGGGGAGGAGATGCTCCTGTTATACCAATATAATAAAAACCAGCAGGATCTTATTAAGAGGGATAAGGCAAAGATGCCACATTTATTGTAAATACCATAACAAAACAAAAGACAGCAAAAGACAAAAGCAAACAACGTTGTTTTACTACTTATTTCTATCACTACTTATTCCTTACACACACACACACACACACACACACACACACACATATACATTCATTCACACAATCATTCATTCAGGTTCTGTATAGATGTTATAGTTACCAGCCTAGATGTTGCTCATGCCAAGTTACTGGCCAGGTATCTTGGTCATGAGGATGGAGCCGAGTCTGTGTCAGATGCATCTGATGCTCCTGGAGGCTGGCAGCAGAACCATAGACTCAAAGTCCTCAGTCTTTAGAGTCCAGTTTTATAGGAATTTATTCCTATGTCAGTTCATGAGAGTTGCTTCATTTTGCTGTTGCTAAATCAATCAGCAGGTGGCTGGCTCCATGTTATTAGATGTTTTGTTTTTCCTTCCTTTGAGGTGTGGTGGGTGGATTCCAGTTTGCCCTCCGGGGGTCATCTGGTTGATCCTACTTGACACCTTCTTCAGCCGACACTGAATTCTTCAGGCTGGTACCTCCCTAACCATTCATTTACATACATTCTCTATCTTAATCACATCTATTTCACTGTCTTTTTACCTTTTGGGGTGTTACCAATTTATGTGAGACTCCCTGTCTTTTAACAAGCAAAGATAAAGTGAGATGAAAATTTACAGAGGGTGGGGGTCTCTATCTATACACTATAACAGCTACTGTTTTGGCTTACTTAAGAGTTAATTAATGTTTAGCAAGTTTTATACAAAGTATTTCTTTGAGCAGGCTTCACACAGACACAGCCGGTGGCTTGCAGGTTAGAGGCTAAATGTTGGGAATCACAAATTTACTTTTAACATAAACCTTAAGTTATAAAGTATCAATTAACAATAAATCAATACATCATTTCTCATATAAACCATGTTTAATATAAACCTTCTTTAATATCCCTACACTCCAACCCTAAGGACCTCAGCTCGTGCCATCTCGTACTCAATAACAGAGTATTGTGCGCCAGCATGGAGTCAATCAGCACCCACCAAACTTGTTGATGTGTAACTCAACTCAACAATGATCATCATCACAGGAACTCTCTGACCGACTCATCTTCCATGGCTTCCAGTTCTGAGCCACATTGCTCCCCTTTCCATCAGGAGGGAGATTGCAGCTGGCAAGCTGGTTGAGAAGGTACAAGCCAACCCAAGCTTACCCTTGTTCAATGACCTTTATAGCCCACAATCTACGTCTTTAATCACTACACCCATTGTGGTCGAGGCTGCCATGTCAGTACATGACAGCAGAGTCTCTGTAGCGGGAAGACTGGTACTTAACACCAACCACCAATCAGTTCCTCGCCACAGACCCTACCGCTTGTCCACCCAGCTTCGACCTGCTATGTGATCAGTGGGCCCTTCTTAACTGATTCTGGACTGGGCAAGGCTCTGTGCAGCCAAACAGCACCATTGGGGTCTTCGATACAATCCAAACTGCAGCTGCAGCACAGATCAAACAATGATACACATTGTTGAGGAATGCTCACTAACCAAATTCAGCGGTGGGCTCTGAAAGCTCCACTTGGACACTAAGAATGCTATTGCTTGGCTCAGCGAATATGCAAGCACTAAATAAATTGCAACAAAAAGAAATGACCTTTTCCTTCCCCTTCCCCCCCCAAAAAAATCACTGACTACAGGAGGTAATTGGTTTAATTAGCAGCAAGGGAGATTTAGATTAAAAATTAGGAAAATCTTTCTAACTGTAAGGGTAGTTAAGCTCTGGAATAGGCTTCCAAGGGAGGTTGCGGAATCCCCATCACTGGAGGTTTTTAAAGGACAGGCTGGTCATGGATGGTCTAGGTTTACTTGGTCCTGCCTCAGCGCAAGGTGCTGGACTTGATGACTTCTAGAGGTCCCTTCCAGCCCTACATTTCTAAGATTCTATGAAATGATGAGACTGGTCCTCAAGATCAAACTTGTTTTCCTTCGCTCTTTGCTGAGCTTGACTAGAATGAAATAGGTACATCTGGCCATGTGCACTATGTACATTACGTGCACTTCTTCCGTGTACTGTACTGAGTGGTTCATTCCCCACCCAAGCTTGTTTTCTGAATGCATGGCAGAAGCTAACATCATGGCTGGCATTTTCTGCTGCCTGCTGGACATTATGCTAAGCAGCCAGTCCAGATATCTCCCTATGTTGATTTTGCTGTCACCCACAGCAGCTCTCTATCTTCCTTCCTCACCTCACAGTCACAGGCAATGTAGTCCACTATAAGCTTCTTCTCCTTTTCCATCATCTGCCTGTTGTGTTCCAGGGGCCAGTCCACCTTGCTGGAAAATTCCCTATGTATTTTTGCAGCAGTTAATCTCTGGCCTTTTTTTCGTTTCACCCGATAGTTCTTGCACTCCTCGCTGACAGTCCATAGCATCATGGTGCTGTACCTATTCACACTGGGGTCAATATGTCTCTGAAAAGCAATGAAACAGCATTTTATTTTTATGTCCCCCAAAAAAGAAAAAAATCGAAGAGTGGAGAAAAAAATCAGCAAACATAAACAGGATGCTGAACGAGGATGCAGCTGCTTAGAAGAATTGCAGATGTGTGTTCCCACTCACCCCCCTTCCACCTGTATCAGCTATCCACCAAACTTGCAAAAATTTTGCAAATGCTATGGCTTGGCTTAATACCAACGAAGGTCATGCAGTGGACTTAATATGCAGACTGCCTCAAAATATGATATATCCATATATTTTTGTTTTGCCCCATCCCTGTATTTGCAGGCAGTGCATTGCTGTGCTTTTACTAAATCTGTGCTTTGCATACTTGCAGCACAATATATTGCTGTTTTCCTTTTTGCATTCTTCTCCTCACTAGGAATCCACCTTGAATCACACATGACTGCAGAAGGCAGGAGGTGGTGGAAAGCATACCAGGGAAAATAGAGTCTTTTCCACCCTCAACTGAAGCTTTGCAGGCAAAGCCAGATCCCTTATGTTGTAATAGGTCCTATAACAATAACAAACTTGGCTACATGCTACTCACCCTGATGCAGAGATGCTGTTTTCACTTCATCCTGGGATCAGTCCATGAAGAATTCCAGGGTCAACATTAATTTGAGGTTGTTGTCCAAAGCAGAGGCAGTGTATGGTATGGTGGGAATAGGGGTTGGGGTTGAGGGTCTGCTCCATGTCTTCTGGCCCCATTTCCTGCTGCAGCTGCACTACGCCTTCTTCCCCCTATACCAAAAGATCACCAGAAATTAAAGGGGGCACCATGGCATCAGAAGTGCCCAGCACCTGGTCAAAGTCATTGTAGAATGGGCATGTTTCCAGAAATTTGCTAGACGTGGTGGTATGATCCATAGCTTTCTTGTACATGGTCTTAAGGGATTTGATTTTTTCCTTGTGCTGAAATCCTGTCCATTCAATCTCCTCCTTTGCCAGCTTCTTGGAGATATCATCATAGCATTGTTGATTTGAATTCATTTCCACAAAGTATGGGTCTTACTGATATCACAACATGGCTTTACCAGAAGGGTGGTTGTCACATTTTAGGGCAACTGCACCTGTATTTCCCCTCAGTGATCCAAAAGGGCACCCGCTTTCAGCTTCCCAGCCATTGCCTTTCTTGGGTGGAGACACACATCCCTCTCCCTTGTGACCATAGTTCCAGGCTGCACAGTTTCCTGCTTACATTGTGTTATTCCCAGCACAGACAGATTGCCTTAGGTCCAGGACACCTGATTGCTTTCTCTTCAGTGATGGTTAACAGGTATAATTGCTACAGTTATAAGGTACTACATAGCTCTTCTTATGTAAGCCTACTTTAGTCTTAAGGTAAAAACCATTACAGAGAAAATACATTCAAAACAATAAAAGAACCTTCATGAATGCTAATAAGCCTACCAGAGCTCACTCAATCCTAACATGGATTCTGGCAGGAACAGTCTTTCAAACCCCTCACCCAAGGGAGATTCCTTGTGGTTACCAGTTCATTACAGCTTCAGCTCAGAACAAGCACCCAGACCTTCTAACCCTACCCTAGGGATTGGGTCCCTCTGTGGATCAGGGGTCCTGACTGTTTGCTAGATCAAGAAGGCCCTGAGCCAGTTTAAAACCAGGCTATTTATCCAGAAACCCTCTCTTTGTATGTTGGTCCCCAGAGACTCCAGTTTGAATAACTATATGCGAACCTTTCCAAGGAGTGGTTTCCAAAGGTCGATAACGGAGGACATATATTAGCATCCCCCTTCCCTACTAGAGAAGGTAC
Source organism: Mauremys mutica (assembly GCF_020497125.1). Lineage (NCBI taxonomy): Eukaryota > Metazoa > Chordata > Testudines > Geoemydidae > Mauremys > Mauremys mutica. The sequence goes on from NC_059073.1 coordinate 233,470,244, forward strand.
ATACAGTGCCACAACAACACATACACAATTGCATTTTAATACAATAGACCCCAAAGGCATTAACCCTAATTCAATAAGGTTTGTTCAGGATATTGTCAGTCTAATACAGTGGTGTCAGCTTCTGGCCAGCTGGTAGCCTGGGAGGAAGATTTCTTAGCTGGCATCTCTCTCAAGTGCCGTGGAAGTGCAGCAGAAATGCAGCAGGCAAATGAGCCAGTGAAAGTTAGTGACTTCCAATGCAGAAGGAGGGAGAAAGTAGACAAGAAAATATAGCCCAGGTGGAACTGTGGGATAGTAATGGAGGACTAACTGCACCCAGGTCCCTCACATGACTGTGGGGTCAGACCATAAGTACAATGCTTGCCATAGAGGACCCCCAATATTTGACTCACTTAGTGATAATTCTTTACCTATCAGCCAGTCTGTAAATGTGATTACACATTGGCCTGGGATGTAGAACATGATAACAAATTAATTACTTTTCCAAGGAGCCTGTCTCTGATGATCTTTCTGAAGTGGGGGGACATGTGACTGATGCTCATTGATTTATTTTGACACAAACGCAGAATGGCTAAAGCACAGTTAAGGCCATTGAACAGCCTGGGTAGCTTGGCTGTGGTCTGACTAGGACCGTTTCACTTTCATCAGCTTAGGCCAGTTGTTTTTAACCTCTTCTTAAGAGGATTGGTACAATAGGATGAGCTACCACTTTAGCCAGTAATCCAATAACTCTGACACCAAGGAGAGGAGACCCGCTTACCTGTTGTTCTGTTTCTTCCTCCAACTTGTACTTCGGGGCAGCTGGGGATGGGGAAGGAGAGCATGATAAATGTAATGATAAGAATATGTCTGCTTAGTGCACGATGAACATAACAGTGCACATAACAAAATTTACCTCTGAAATACTTTTCTTTAAAGTAGGCCTACACTATTAAACAGATTCCTGTAGAGTCTTGAATCTAGCTCACAATACCAGTTTTATAGTTTTCCCCTCCACATCCCCTTAAGACTTATTAGATACTGAATCCACAAAGTCAAATCTAAAGACACCTTCAATTGACACAACCGAAAATGTATTTAGCCCATTCTGATCCTCCTACCCTGCTTGATGTTGTTTATCATCATTATAATTACTACTAATAATGCAGGAATGTATATAATGCCCATCAACTCATTGTTATGGTATCTGTCGCTTCACTTATTTACTCTTGCCTTTGTCCAGACAGTTTATAGGTAAATATAGCACTGGTCATTTGGTAGTCATGCTGATCAGTGGTATGTTAGATTTCTGTTGCTGTAGAAGATATTTCAAAATCTCCTTCTCTTTTATGGTATATTATGAGAGAAGAAAAGGTCTGAATTACTATGGGTTCCTCCTGTGCATTACTCTAATCTCCACCCAAAAGAGGAAACAATATAAGAATCTACTTTTGGTTGTGTATGAATGGAAGCCAAATTCTGGAATTGGCACGGTGGTTAGGTTGAAGGAATTAGCTGCAGGCTGGAAGCCAAAGAAGGCACATCGCCAGAGTAGCTAGAAGTATGATGATAGGATCCCATTACTAACTGGAAGAATGGTCTATTGAGAAAACAGTAGCACAGAATAAGAACCCTGTTCTAATTTTCAATAGTTGAAATCAGTGGAGTCACGTTAGTGTAGTTCAGGACAGAATTTGGCCTTTACTCTGCAAATTACACTTAGCGGAGCATTCGTGTTGTCCATTCTTTGAGTCTTGGAAGGATTTGACATAAGAAGGCCCCCTGCTAATTGAATTTGTTGTTATATATTCTTGATACTATAATACATGTTTACTTGTGGCACCTTAAAGACTAACAAATTTATTGAAGCATGAGCTTTCGTGAGCTACAGCTCACTTCTTCGGATGCATAGAATGGAACACACAGACAGGAGATATTTATACATACAGAGAACATGAAATGGTGGAAGTATGCATACCAACAGGAAGAGTCTAATCAATTGAGATGAGCTATCGTCAGCAGGAGGAAAAAAACTGTTTGAAGTGATAATTAAGATGGCCCATAGAAGATGTGAGGAGAACTTAACATAGGGAAATAGATTCAATTAATGTAATGACCCAACCATTCCCAGTCTTTGTTTAGTCTTTGTGGTCTAAACAAAGACTGGGAATGGTTGGGTCATTACATTAATTGAATCTATTTCCCTATGTTAAGTTCTCCTCACACCTTCTATGGGCCATCTTAATTATCACTTCAAACAGTTTTTTTCCTCCTGCTGACGATAGCTCATCTCAATTGATTAGACTCTTCCTGTTGGTATGCATACTTCCACCATTTCATGTTCTCTGTATGTATAAATATCTCCTGTCTGTGTGTTCCATTCTATGCATCCGAAGAAGTGAGCTGTAGCTCACGAAAGCTCATGCTTCAATAAATTTGTTAGTCTTTAAGGTGCCACAAGTACTCCTGTTCTTTTTGCGGATACAGACTAACACGGCTGCTACTCTGAAACCTGTCATAATACATGTTTGTTATCCATGTGTTTTTGAAGAAAATGTTGGGATTATGCTGTCTTTTGTCAGTGCTTTGCATAATGAAAAATCACTCCTGTGCACTGGACACCAATGGAAGCTGTCACATCACTTCTGAACTGTCAGTGTTCACTCTGAATGAACATTTTCTCTTTTTCTCTATTTCCTCACAAAAAGCAGAATTCCTGCACCAGTGATTAAAAACGTAGTCAAACAAATCCCAACAGAAGCCAATACACAGCTTTGTACTTTGGAGATTCTTATTGAAACATGAGTACTTGTGGCACCTTAGAGACTAACAAATTTATTTCAGCATAAGCTTTCGTGGGCTACAGCTCACTTCTTCAGATGCATAGAATGGAACACACAGACAGGAGATATTTATACATACAGAGAACATGAAAAGGTGAAAGTATGCATACCAACTGGAAGAGTCCAATCAATTGAGATGATCTGTCCTCAGCAGGAGAAAAAAAACCTTTGAAGTGATAATTGAGATGACCCATAGAAGGTGTGAGGAGAACTTAACATAGGGAAATAGAATCAATTAGTGTAATGACCCAACCATTCCCAGTCTCAATTGATTGGACTCTTCCAGTTGGTATGCATACTTTCACCTTTTCATGTTCTCTGTATGTATAAATATCTCCTGTTTGTGTGTTCCATTCTATGCATCTGAAGAAGTGAGCTGTAGCCCACGAAAGCTTATGCTGAAATAAATTTGTTAGTCTCTAAGGTGCCACAAGTACTCCTGTTCTTTTTGCGGATACAGACTAACACGGCTGCTACTCTGAAACCTGTTATTGAAACATGCGGTTTTCCAGCATACCCATCCAGATGCAGAGTGGCAGAAAGGAAGAGTTCCAGGATACATATTTTATGGTTTTGTCTAGTACGCATCACCACAGTGGTTTAGTGGTTGAGATTATATAATGTATATGTGCTTGTGTAATTATATATACATATAGATAGACATTCACATTAACTCAGTCAAACTGCATCCATTGATATAATATGCCTCTATAATATTTAAAAATAGAGTTAACATGACACATTGCTCTTGGAGAGCAAAACCTTGATTGTGCAGTATATTCTGCCTTTTAGTAGTCTTGATATCTTTTATAAAACCAGTCAATATTTTTCCACTTACAAGATTTGGTATGATTTCTAAATCAATATTAAAGACTTTTGAGCATTTGTCTTGATGACTGTTATGCCCTGAACTGCTTAGAGAACATCAGCATTGCAATATTTTCCAAAATTTCCCAAACTATTTGTCCTTACTACAGGATAGAACAAAACCACCTTAGAAAAATGGAATTTATTATTTAAAGCTATTGGGCCAAACTAATCCCTGCTGTGTCTCTATCAGCTTCAATAGTGTTACACTAGGAATGAATTAGCCCACTTATTTGTAATTAAATTTGGTCATCATTAAACTGCAGGGTTGGTTTATGTTTTTGTATTCTCAAGCATGTTCATCTAATTGAGCTGTCAATGTTTAGTTTAAACATTTTATTGAAGATTATAATAATACATAGACTAAAAAATAAAATAAAAAAAACTTTCCAAAGACCAGGCAGACAGACACAAAAAGGGGATCCCACAGTAAAAGCCCTCTATTAGATCAGAAACTCATTCACTGCACAATCCCTGCAGAATTTTATAGGTTCCCAAGGGCAGAGTCAGTCCATTGTATTGAAGATTTCTGCAGAATTTTTCCAGAGCTGTAAATCCTCCCTGCAGGAAAAGACCATTTTAACATTCCCACCACAAAGGAAATTGAACTGTCAGTGGAACTCATTTTAAATATGGTTAAAGCATAGTACGCGATTTAATCACAGCTTGTCTCGTCAGCCTAGCCCAGGCATTACATTTCTAAGATATGTTTAAAAACCACTCTAGAATACATTTTTCAAATGCAAATTTAAAACCAGTTCTGCTTGCATTTTTTTTTGCCAGATCTTAATTTTCCCTCCCTTTAATAGAAGGATAATGAGACCGTTATTGTAAGAAATAAACTAAATTGAGACTCCCTAATGAAGGGCCCACTCATGCAACCCTTACTCAGGCAAAACAACTCCCATTGACTGTCTAGTGCATATATTTTCTAAAATGGCATAATTAAGAAGTAGGTTCCTGGACTTCTGGTGATTCTGCAGAAGGACAAAGAAGGGTTAGCAGCACCAAAATGCTGATGGGGGGCCTCAGAGGAGGCAGAAGGAAATTTACACAAGTAGAAGTGTGTAAGGAGTGGCACCATGGTACTTCTGGGGAGGATCATTGTCCCATGCAACATTTAAGGCAAAATTACTACATTAGTTGTAAAGATATTTGACACTCCCTCTGTTAGTGCCCAAAAGGGTCCGAGGTACTCTGCAAGAACGAGACCAACTCCACACTGAGAGTAATTGGCTTTAATGAAGGTAAAGTGACACATCTGCAACGGGGACCCCAAGCGTTGCTGTCACTGAGACGGGGACCCAGCGCCCTGTAGCTCGGCCTGGGGTGAGGTCCTAAAACAAACACAAAGCATGCTCATTTTATACAAAACAGCAGCATATCAGCTCATACATAATGCAATAGAAACTCTCCACCCTCTGGGGCTGCCCCCCTGGCCAACAGCCAGGGGCTTGCCACGCAGCAGTCCCAGCCGGTTGAGGCAGGTCAAAGCTAGCATGCTGTGTCCTACAATAACCGGAGGCTGAGAAAGCGGAATTGCCTGAGCTAAGCCATAACAAAATCTTCCAAGGTTCCCTAGACTGCTACACCCTCATAAACTATCCCTTGTATGCTGCCAAGGTACAAGGATGGTTGGTCCATCCAGACTTTCACTGGCCAAATTTATTCTTGGGGCAACTCCAATAAGTCACATTTATTTAGCAGCTTTTCTGTGGCACTCTTTATTCTAGTGGCTATTCTAAAATCCAGGTACCCCATAAACACGAATGAGTTCATCTTCACAATATGTCTGTTGGGTAGAGAAGTGTTAGCCTTGCATTTTACAGATGAGGAACTGAGGCACAGAGAGAGAGAGAGAGAGACTGAGTGATTTTGCCACGGTTACACAGAAAGTCTGTATCAAGCCTGGGAATAAACCAAAACCTCTTGAGTTCTAGTTCACATAAATGTGGCCTCCTTTCTTATAAAAAAAATTCTATAATAATGTGCAGTGCTCTTGTAAAACATTTTCTGAGGCTTCTCTAAATGCTTGATAAGAATCCCATGTCGCATTGAAATATTCCATACAGTAGATGCTCATCATGCAGTTTCTTAGATGCCTTCACCAACAGCAAGCCTTCCCATAGACATCAGATTACCCAGATACAGAGGACTATAACTACAGCTACATTACACTGGATGAAATCCTGGCCCCATTAAAGTCAATTGGAAAACTCCCACTTAACTTGAGGGGATAGGGTTTTACCTGCACACTACAATGGAGTTTTACTCTGGTATAACAGAGAAAAAGTGGGTACAACAATTGCAAGATATTGGAAAAAAATCAGGAAAAGTACAGTATGTAAAATCTATGTGACTTTGTGGATTAAAATCAGAGTGGTGGGTTTTGAGGAGGGGATTGGTGGTGGAGGAGTTAATACCATGAAGACACACTGAATCAATTAAAATGAGGAAAAGACATATCCTTGTGCCATGTGACAGATTCTCTGCAATTTCACTAATTTCAGTTCTGTAGGTGAGCAGGTTTACATTCTGGCAACAGGAATATACTAGTTGTGTCTATCAGTAATTTTAGAATTCCACATAGCAAACTTGAGCATCACTGATAAAATGAAAAAAAAATATCAAAAATATGTTTCTATATGGAAGAAATTGTGTCTATTAAATGAAAAAACATCATTACTGAGGAGCATACTAGGGACAAATCATCCCCACATAGAGGGCATGTAGATGTTAGAATCTTGCAGCATTTTATATGAAATACACATTTTGTGAGTGTTTTTAAAGCACAATGTAGATCTGTAATGAGGTTTTTAAATGTTATGTATAGGGCACAGTTTTATTAAAGCTCTATATGATAGAATGGGCCAAGATAATTTCCCTCTTATTGTACACAGGTTCTTTATTCATTGAGCTAAACCTGCAACAAGATAGATAGCATCCCAGCTCGTCCGTTTTTAACCCCTGGACTTTGTCTAACCACCAGCACCCAATGCTGCTTGCATCATTGCTTTTGTTCAGTTTCTCTAGTCATTCTGGACACTTGTCTGAAATGCTGAACTTTTCTCATCATAAGAACATCAACACAGTTCTTAAAGTGTTCATGTTTCATTTGTAAAACCAAAATTATTCATTAGTACATAATTTTATGTAATCACGTATTTCTAAAATCAATTGTCAGTACAAGGGCTGGATCCAAAGCCCGTCAAAGTCAATGGGAGTCTTTTCATTAACTTCAGTAGGCTTTGGATCCGGTTCCCATTTAGATTTTTTAAGAAAAATTAAAACTTCCTAAATGTCTCTTTTTGTGAGGCACTAATGACCATGGGTGGTGAAAAGAGGAAGGGATAGACAAAGGCAGCCTGGGCAAATAAATATTTCATGACATTATAAGAATGGATCCCTGAGAAGTCAAAAGCCCCATTACAAATAAAACCTCAACTAACATGGAACTTGTTCGCCCCGTTAGCCTCCCTCAATTTGCAAAGGCCAGGGTGGGTCACCCGGCAGGCTTCAGAAACAGTCCTGCCTCCCCTAGTGTCCAGATACAGCACAACTCTGCTGTATGTGTTAGTACCAAGATTTGGGGGGATCTCCACTGATTGTCCATGCCACCTGAGTACCACTGAACTCAGCTTTGTGAGAGTGCTCTGCGCATCCCCGCACAGCAGGTTGGATGGATAGCAAGGATAGGCCAGTAGAGAACCAATGGTAGGGCTATATTCAGGGCTGAAATTATGGCATAGGGACTGTGAGCCTGGAGTCATCTGATTACATCTGAATCATAGTTTTCTTTTCTTTTTAAAAAGCAAGTTTCTAGCCCTTGTAGGTACAAAGGAAAGCTTGAAAATGTGAAATGAGTGTAGCACATGGAAGTCTGCCTGCATCTGCAGAGAGCCTGAAACAATAGCTCTGAGAGATAAGAACTATCCCAGGCCAAGGTAAACACCAAGATTCACTGCTCTGGACTAACAAGATCCCAGCAAAGGATTCTGTGCACAGCAGGAAGGAAGAGTGCAGCAGGAGCACCCACCCCAGTAGCTACACCCTGGCTACTGGGGTAAGTGGTGTGGGAGGGGGGGCCCTGACACCACTATTCCAAATTGCGGGAGGGCCATAGTGGTGGAGCTCCGGGAGGTCTCTTGTCATGGTGTGCCTGGAACCCTAGACGGTCTTTATCCAGCCGTGGCTTGGACTGCTGTTACACAAATAGACTGGCCATTGATCCCAATGGTGAGGGATCACAGGAATGATGGGTTCTGGAAGATATTCCTTTCTTCATGTCCCTGCAGAACAGCTCTGTTCGAGCAGCACAGCAACAAAGGGGGAGGAGAGCGATGTTAGTCCTATGGGGGAAAATGTGCAGCAGATAATCAAAGAGGATGCAACTAAAGCATTTCTACAACCAAATAAAACATTTTAAAATCTATTATCAAAAAGCTATTAACAGTAAAGAACACAGGAGGGTGTTTGTAGGATAGGTGTGAATATGGGATTCCTGGGAAGAAAAGGCCTAGAGATGGGATGAAATGAGTAACTGTCAATAGCATTAGGTTTGAGGAGGGAAGGATAGCTCAGGGGTTTGAGCGTTGGCCTGCTAAAGCCAGGGTTGTGAGCTCAGCCCTTGAGGGGACCACTTAAGGATCTGGGGCAAAATCAGTACTTGGTCCTACTAGTGAAGGCACGGGGCTGGACTCAATGACCTTTCAGGATCCTTTCCAGCTCTAAGAGATAGGTATATCTCCATATATTATAATAATAATAATAAGGAAAAACACTAAACCTGCATCATATTGTACATAATTCAAAATACAATTTAAGTAGATAAATCTCCATCTGCAAAACAATAGGTGATGTTCTCAACTATCAAATTAAATGGAAGAAAGAAATTATTTTCCACCCACTGTTCCCAGACTTTCTATGATTAAAACCTTTTTGTTTGAACACAGCTTTTAATCCTACCCTTATGATTTCAATTTCTTTCAGATCAATCTCTTCATCTCCTAGAAATCTCCATAGGTCCATGGCTGGAGTGTGAATAACATAGCCAATTACTTGCTGTTAACAATGACAAGTGCAAAATAAGCATAAAAGAGAGAGACTCCCTCCCAGACCTTGTAATTATTGACTTGGCTCAGTTCATAGAATTGGAAAGGACCTGAGAGGTCATCTAGTCCAATCCCCTGCACTCATGGCAGGACTAAGTATTATTCCACAACCTTCCTAGGCAAATTATTCCAGTGTTTAACCACCCTGACAGTTAAGAAGTTTTTCCTAATGTCCAACCTAAATGGCCCTGGATGCAATTTAAGCCCATTGCTTCTTGGCCTATCCTCGGAGATTAAGAACAACAATTTTTCTCCCTCCTCCTTGTAACAACCTTTTATGTACTTGGAAACTTATGTCCCCTCTCAGTCTTCTCTTCTCCAGACTAAACAAACTCATTTTTTTCAGTCTTCCCTCATAGGTCATGTTTTCTAGACCTTTAATCATTTTTGTTGCTGTTCTCTGGACTTTCACCAATTTGTCCACATCTTTCCTGAAATGTGGCACCCAGAACTGAACACAATACTCCAGTTAAGGCCTAATCAGCGCAGAGCAAAAGAATTACTTCTCGTGTTTTGCTTGCAACACTCCTTCTAACACATCCCAGAATGATGTTTGCTTTTTTTTTTTTTTGCACTAGTGTTACACTGTTGACTCATATTTAGCTTGTGATCCACTATGACCCCCAGATCCCTTTCTGCAGTACTCCTTCCTAGGCAGACATTTCCCATTTTGTATGTGTGCAACAGATTGTTCCTGCCTAAGTGGAGTACTTTGCATTTGTCCTTATAGAATTTCATCCTATTTTCTTCAGACCTTTTCTCCAATTTGTCCAAATCATTTTGAATTTTAATCCTTTCCTCCAAAGCACTTTCAACCCCTCCCAGCTTGGTATCATCCCGCAAACTTTATAAGTGTACTCTCTGTGCCACTGTCTAAATCACTGATGAAGATACTGAACAGAACTAGACCCAGAACCGATCCCTGCGGGACCACACTCAATATGCTCTTCCAGCGTGTCAGGATATTTTAAAATAAACAGAGAGGGATCAAATCCAATAGATATATTTCAGTGGAATTACAACAGAGTGAATCTGGCCCAGGCTGTTGAATGAATGTATAGTTTTCATTACGTGGGTGTCCACTTTTGGTATACTATGCAGAAGATGAATGCACAAATTAGAACCCATCAACAAATGATATGTTTAATGGAGAGTCTTTGAAAATGTAGCCCATTTTGGGGAGCATCACATTACTCAGTCAATGTGTGGAGACTTCTAGCTTTTTTGCAGTGATTCTAAAGACTTCAGTGCTTGAGTTGTCTCCAAGCATGATCAAGACAAGCTTTTCAGCTCATAGTTTTGTTTTGGCTGAGGAATTCCTTTTACAGCCCCAGCAGATAGAAAGCCCATTTTTTCACTGGAGCTATGCTCATTATGAGCAGAGAATATGCATAACTGTTCAGACTGCGTGGTGGGGGGGGGGGAGAGGCAATTTAAAGGTTCTGGTAGTATGCAGTGGAGTTCAGGGCAGGGCATATAAACCTTGGCAGAAATGGGGAGGGGGACACGTGACCACTTGCACACATCGCCTCTGCTTACATGAGTATGGTGATCACAACTCAGTTCTTCGTGTTCTTTGGACTAATCTGGCCATTGCTCTATGAAATAGATGAGGCATCCCTAGAGACCGGGATGTCACTTCCAAGAGAATCGTAGGCTCCTAAAAAATATTGAAGAGGAGTCTGGCTTGTGGTCTTTCTCCAATCTGGATACCTGTGCAGCAATAGCACATGGCTTCTTGTAAACTGAGATCTGTGCTGTGTTATGCTACAAATCCTTAACCACATGTGACAAAAACCAGTCAAAGTTCAAAGCAAATGAAATACAATGCAGAGTAAAAGATACATTCTTATCTAACCACTGTGTAAAGGTAAGGCCAGTTTTAGATACAGCAAAGCTGTCAAGATTACTTCTGGTTTTAACTGTTATGTGTGGGCTTTGAAACAAATAAAAACAATTTAAAAATTATATCTGTCTTATGTATTTGTGCCTCACATATGCAGGGTGGTTCCATAGTAATAGAACCTTTTGTGATACATTTACTGTTATATCCTTGGGGGCAGCCGGTTTAGGAAGAAATCACTTGAGGCCAGACAGCAGACAGCTAACAAAACCACCATTTTATTTACAGACTCAGAGAACTCACCCAGCCCGCTGAAGCTGGCTGAGCTATCCCCTAATAATCTAACTCAGTTACCATAGGAACCAAAAACCATGACAACCAAATACACAACATATTCCTCCCCCCCTAATAAGAACATCCCCTAAATAAAACACACACTAGACTAGAGAAGGAGGGTGGACTGCCTCCATTCCCGGCTAAACCCTGGGGATTATTTTGCCCCATAACCATGGGTTCGCCCTAGCTAAAGATCCAGCCGATGAGGAGGCCTTCTGTCTCTAGGTGGATTACGGCGAACTTCTGGTGTTGTTGCACCCGAAAGTACCATGGGCTCAGGGTCCGCAGCACGAGTGGGTGAGGAGGTGGTATCAGCTCGTGCTGGGCAAAGGGGCATCTCAGCCGCCGGCAGTAATGGAGGAGGACAGTCAGGAATAGGTGATTCGTGATTCGGTGTCTCACCAGAAGAGGTGAAGTCAGACCCCTCAATTGCAGATGTGTCCTGAGGACTGGCATGACCTGGCAACAGCTGATCTACATGTCGCCGCCAGGTAAGATTCTCTGCAGTCCGGACTGTGTAGGAAACAGGTCCTGTTTGAGTGATGACTGTGGCCGGGACCCATTTAGCTCTGGAAGTATAATTCCGAGCCAAAACTGGCTGTCCCAGGCTAAAGGTTCGGTCTTTTGCTCTGGGTGCCCGTCTGATGACTTGATATTGCTGCTGATGTTGCACAGTTTGTCTGGGTTCAGAAGGTTTCAGCAGATCAAAGCAAGTGCGCAGCTGTCGTCCCATCATTAGAAAGGCCGGAGATGCCTGGGTCGTAGCATGAGGTGTGTTTCGGTAGGAAAGTAAGAAGGTATCCAGACGCTTTTGAATGGAGTGTTGTCCCCTTGCTGATTTCAAAGCGTTTTTCATTGTTTGCACAAATCTTTCAGCTAATCCATTGGTGGATGGATGATATGGTGCTGACGTGATGTGGTGTATCCCATTTGCCTTCATAAAATTTTGAAACTCCTGAGAGACAAACTGCGGTCCGTTGTCGCTCACAAGTTGTTCTGGCAGACCAAAACGACTAAAGAGTCCTCGTAATTTTTGGATAGTACTCTCTGCAGTAGTGGACTGCATTATAGAGACTTCTGGCCATTTAGAATGGGCATCTATTGCCACCAAGAACATGCTTCCTTCAAGGGGGCCAGCAAAGTCAACATGAATACATTGCCACGGGTTTTCAGGCCAGTCCCATGGGTGTAGGGGTGCCCACTGGGGTGCATTCCTCACACCCTGACATGACATACAAGCTTTTGCCTTCTCTTCAATAGCACTGTCCAATCCAGGCCACCAAAAATAGCTTTGTGCAATTTCCTTCATGTGCACTATTCCACAGTGACCAGAATGTAGCTGTTCTAACATCTGTGATCTCAGTGGTGGTGGAATAATGACACGTCTCCCCCACAACAAACAACCAGATTGGACCGATAACTCCATCCTTCTGGACATGTAGGGAACAAGGTCAGATGAGACCGGAGAGGTTTGTCGAGATTTTCCATGCATCACCAGGTCCATAACTTGGGACAATACTGGGTCAACGCGGGTTGCCTTCTTTATCTGAGTAGCAGTGATGGGTGTATTCTCTACCTGTTCAAAGTAGAAGATTTCCTTTTGGGCACTATCTTGATGTTTGACCAGCAAAGGCAACCTTGAGAGGCCATCTGCATTGCCGTGCAGAGTGGATTTCCGATATTTGATTTCATATGTGTGTGCTGAAAGTAACAATGCCCAACGTTGCATACGACTAGCAGCTAATGGGGGAATGCCTGTGTAGGGTCCAAAAATTGACGTCAGAGGTCGATGGTCTGTGAGAAGAGTAAACTTTCGCCCAAACAGGTACTGATGAAACTTCCGAATTCCAAAAACAATTCCTAATGCCTCACGTTCGATTTGGGCGTAGTTAGTTTCTGCTTTGCTTAGAGTGCGTGAAGCAAAAGCAATAGGTCTCTCTTCTCCTGAAGGCATAATGTGTGACATGACTGCTCCCACTCCATAAGGGGAGGCATCGCAGGCCAATTGTAGGGGTAAGGATGGATCAAAGTGCGTTAGAACTTCAGAATTTAGCAATGCATCCTTAGCTTTGTTAAATGCAACATCACAGGCTTCAGTCCACTTCCAGGCCTTGTTCTGCCCAAGGAGCTCATGAAGTGGTTTTAGTAGTGTGGCTAACTGTGAGATGAACTTTCCATAGTAGTTCAGTAGTCCTAGAAACGAGCGCAGCTGGCTTACATTTCGAGGTGGGGGAGCCTCCACAATAGCTTTAACTTTTGCAGGGGCCTTATGAAGACCTGCAGAATCAATGATGTGTCCCAAATATTCAACAGAGGGCTTGAAGAACTCACACTTGTCTTTGCGAACTCGTAGGCCATACTCTTCCAGTCTTTGTAGGGTAGCCTCTAAATTCTTTAAGTGATCCTCTTCATTTCTTCCAGTGACCAGGATATCATCCAGATAGCACTGAACTCCTGACAAGCCACACAAGATCTGGTCCATAGCCCTCTGGAACAGGGCGGGAGCAGATGTGATTCCGAAGGGTAGGCGGCAGTATCGATAAAGCCCCTTATGAGTCACAATAGTCAACAGCTCTTGGGACTTTTCATCGACGTGCATCTGTAAATATGCTTGACTCAGATCAATCTTACTGAACTTTTGTCCCCCAGCCATGCCTGCGAAGAGGTCATCGATGCAGGGAAGCGGGTATTGCTCTGCACACAACACTGGGTTGACAGTGACTTTAAAATCACTGCAAATCCGGAGAGAGCCATCTTTCTTCACTATTGGAACGATAGGAGTGGCCCATGAGCTATGGGTAACTGGTATTAGGACTCCATTGGTGACCAGGCGCTCCAGGTCTGCTTCAACCTTTGGCCTGACGGCATATGGCACAGTTCGGGCTTTCAGATATTTTGGTGGACTGTCAGGTTTAATGTTCAATGTCACAGTGATTCCCTTCATACTTCCCAAATCATCTCCAAAAACAGCAGCATGTTTCCTTAGTATAGGGGTTAGACTGGTTTCTTCTTTAGTCATCCGGTGCACTTCTGCCCAGTTCAGTTGAATCTTCCCAAGCCAAGACCTACCCATTAAGGCTGGGTAGTTACCTCTCACCTCAAACAGTGGCAATTTAGCCACCTGTCCATTGAGCTCCACCTTAACATCAGTAGTGCCCAGCATAGGCACAGCCCCGTATACGTCTTCAGAACAGTTTTTGTTGCCTTAAGCAGAAGATGCTGTAGCTTTTCTTTATACACAGTCTCGGAGAACAGTGAGACGGCTGCACCGGTGTCCAGTTCCATGCGTATACGTTTGCCATCCAATAACGGGGTTACCCAGTATTCATGTGAGCCCACTGCCAAAGACAAAACATGCAGTGGCACTTTCTCTTGCGCTGAGGTGTCACCTTGATCATCCTGGGTCTGCTCTAGGGTATGCAGGGTTCCTCTTTTTGTCGGCCAGACCACAGGCCTCCTTTTCTTTTGTTTACAGGCACACTCAATGTGTCCCTTTTTGCCACAGTGTCAACACACCAGGTCCTTACACCAGCATTCCGATGCCTGGTGACCCGGCTTACCACAGCGGTAACATTCTTGACTCTGCACCGTTTTGGGGTCAGTTCTTGTGACACTTTTTGCACCCTAGTGGATGCACCGATGTATTGCGCCTCCCTTGTAGCCAGTTCCATGGAGACAGCAATATCAACAGCCTTCTGTAAGGTAAGCTGAGCCTCTGTCAGTAGGCGCTTCCGTATAGCTTCACTGTACAGGCCACACACTAACCTGTCACGCAGGGCATCATTTAACATCTCTTTAAATTCACAGTGTTCTGCTAGCTTTTTTAAAATGGCTACAAATTGTACAACTGTTTCATCTTCCTTTTGGTCTCTTTTGTGGAACCTATATCTTTCAGCAATTACCAGTGGTTTGGGGGAGAAATGGGACCCCAGGATTTCCACAATGTCACTGTAAGATTTAGTCTCAGGCTTAACAGGATGTAGTAAGCTGCGTAGCAGGGAGTAGCTTTTAGCCCCTACAACACTTAAGAATATTGGCACCTTCTTTGTTTCTGTAATGTCATTTGCAATACCAAAAAGCTCAAAACGCTCAGTATACACATGCCACTGCTCTATAGTCTCATCAAAAGGTTCCAGTGGCCTGGTCAGAGTAGCCATGATTTTAGTTTCACTTTCACAGTCAGTGCAAACAAGCAGTATTTTTATTTGTTTGTTTTGTACCTTGACTTCTACTTCCTTCTGTTACTGGAGCAGCACCAGGATCCCATCCATCGTCGCCACTTGTTATATCCTTGGGGGCAGCCGGTTTAGGAAGAAATCACTTGAGGCCAGACAGCAGACAGCTAACAAAACCACCATTTTATTTACAGACTCAGAGAACTCACCCAGCCGGCTGAAGCTGGCTGAGCTATCCCCTAATAATCTAACTCAGTTACCATAGGAACCAAAAACCATGACAACCAAATACACAACATTTACCCTTCTTTATCCTTGAGCAAGGAGAGAGAGAGCAATTTTTTAAAGGTTGTATTTATTTTTAAATGGTAGAAAGAAAACCACACATTTTGTCAGCCCAATCAGTACATAAATCACCCCCAGGCTGAAATGAAATACTGAGAAAATTTTACAAACCAAATGAATGAATGACTAATTACTTTTTGATTAATAGTGTTGTCTCTCAATTGCTCAAGGCAGGTTAAGGAGGGAGAGGCTTTCTAAAAAAATGATGAGTTTCCACAGTGTTATTCATAGATGTGTTTTAGTTTCCAAGTAATCTAGACAACTTTACTAATGTTCTGAGAGCCTGAGAATTAATTTTGTCATGCATAGTAGATGGGTTACTTAGAATATATGTGATCCTTCTGGCATGACAGATGAGTGTCCAGGCCAAATTTGAGTGGCACTGCAACCCAGTCCACATGCTCCTGCTCCCACTCCTGGACTCCACCCCATCTGTTGGAGCATGTATACATGGGGGAACAGAGACTGGGAGCAGCAGAGAGAAAACATTCAGAAGGACGTTTTTATTATTTTCATTGATTAACCCCTCTGCTCCTCTGAACTTTGAAAAAAAAGGTTAATGAAAGATTGATGTGTAAACTGTGGTGTGGGAGTTTTTTGTTTTGTTTTTAAAGGTTGTACTAAAGGGGGCTTTTATATTTAAGAACACTTCAGGTTTACACAGTTAATACATAGTAAATTGTATGTTAAGAATGCTGGACTGTAGCAAACGTTTCTGAGTTATGCAATAGGTAGCCTCTTTAAAAAATGTAAGGCCCACCAAAGGGTTTTAGTGGGTTTTTTGGCCCTCTGCTACCTTAAAGTTGCCTTCCCTATTCTAGACTTGGATGAGTTGGAGTGAAAGGTAACAAACCATCCATCCTCTCTATACAGGCTAGAAGAATCACTACTCCTATAGCTTTCTCTACCTATCTTTTAGTTCCCTCTCTTGACTTTGGTCTGGGACCGCACATATGATGTAAAGTGGTCCTAAAGCAAGGTAAATGTTGGGCCAAGGTCAACAAACTGGTTGAATATCAGTAGGCTAATGAACGTGTGTGCACCTCCACTGCCAATGTCATCATTATTAGGTACAGAACTGATCCTGGAGAAATTTGAAATCGCTTGATTAATATCTTAAAATTGCTGCTAAACATACAGGCAAGAACTCAGAGTACCGTATATACTTGATCATAAGCTGAATTTTTTTAGTAAAAAAGGGAAGCACCAGAGAAGAGGGTCGGCTTATGAACGAGTATAGAGAGGGAGAGGTGGGACACAGCACCTCCCCCCAACAGAGGGAGCAAGGAGAGGCAGCACTGCCAGCAGAGCCAGAAGGAAAGAGGCAGGGCCAGAGTCTCTCTGCTTCTGGCCACGCTGCTGCCCCCAGCGTCCGAAGCAGCTGCAGCTCTGGGGCTGGCAGGCTGCAGGCATGCCACCTGGCCCGCCAGAGCACGCTGCGGCCATGCCGCCCGGCCCCACCCAATGGAACATGCTGCGGCCACGCCGCCCGGTCTGGCCTCCCGCAGCAGACTGCAGCCACGCTGCCCAGCCTGCCAGAGCAGCTCCAGCCAGGCCAGAGACATCCTCCCCTGGCCCTCCCCAGATAAGCTGGGAAGGGATGGGATGGGGAGAGTGTGGGAGTCCCGGGCTAGGGGTGGGGTCATGTGGGGGGGTGGTCACAGGGATTACTCCCCTGACCCCCAGCTTCTCCCCACCTAAACATCTCCCCACCAGTTGCTGTCCCGGCCCATCAGGGTAAGCAGCTGGCATGCCAGGACACTCTGTTTACTTAGGTTTACCTAGGGTGACCAGATGTCCTGATTTTATAGGAACAGTCCTGATATTTAGGGCTTTTTCTTATAGGCTCCTATTACCCCCCACCCCCGTCCTGATTTTTCACACTTGCTACCTGGTCAGCCTAGGTTTACCTCCGTGCCTGCAGATGCTCGAGGTAAACAAACAATCTCGGCCCACCACAGCGGCTTATCCTGATGGCCGGGAGCCAAAGTTTGCTGACCCCTGAATTATAGGGTCGGCTTATGAATGAGTCATAAAATTTTTCCATTTTTACTTATCCATAGGGGGGCGGGGGGTGTCAGCTTATAAACGAACCATCTTATGATCGAGTATATACCATGAGATTTTTCCCTAGAGTTCAGAACTCAACACAGGTAAGAAATAGCTTGGACAAGAATATGGGAACTGGCATGCAAATGAGCCACCTGCTATAAGATATTATGTATTTAAACCGAACTAGTGTTTAATCAGACAGAGTGTTCTAACTCTGAATTAATTAGCCAGGGGAGTGGAATTCAAAAGTATCTGCCCCAAAGCAGAGGCAATTGTAAAGTACTAGCCTTGGCCCCAACCCTGCAGAGTCTTATATGCATTCTGAACTTTATACATTGAGTCGCTCTCCTGAAATACGTTCAGTGTTTCATACTGTGCCTCAAACTATTTCTATACTGCCAAAAGAGTGGGGTAGGGAGGGGGGGCGTTCAGTGAGATAACTAGCACACTGAAAAACTGCATTATTTTAAAATGAAGACATAGCCAGAGAGGAGTAGCACAAAATTTGCAGTGTGGGAGAATAGTGGCTAAGGCAGCTTTAAGACACCTTTGCACCATCCTAATTCTTGGCTGCTCCAGAGCAGGAATGGCCCCCGGTATAACACAGCCTTAGGGGCCTGTAAATTATAGCAGCCTCTCCATGCTGCCCAAAATCTCCACAGTGTTGTGTGCTGCATCCCCACCCTGATGCTCCCCTCCTGCCCTATAGCCCCACCTGTGACATGCCCCTATGTCAGTGGTGGTAAGAGTTCACCTGAAGATAGCATTATGGTTGTTTTCTACAGCACCTATGCTGGGAGAATCATCCCATGGCTAGAACCAGAGATTTTAGGGCCCCATTAGGCCCCTCTGGCCTCTTTACCTGCCAAGGGGCCAGAGCAGTGGTGAGGATCTCATCCAAAATGCATAAAGTTAAGGATTTGCACAAAATCTTTGTAGGATCAGGGCCTTTATGCATAGATGTCTGTGCAGGCACTCAAATTATCTCTCCTGACTGGCCCACATAGAGATTATTACTTTTTCTATTAATGAATTGTCTGCAAACAATTTGTGATATATTCATTATTCAAAATTAATTCCTGAATAATTTCATTCAGTAATTCTTGGTCTGTAGAGTGCTCATAAGAAAGGCTGCAAGTCTTTTGCAGCCGGCAGGTGCGACTGACCCCAAGGCTGCCCAAGCAGCTCAGGCGGCCCTGGGGACAGCCGCACCATGCTCCCCACCCGCCGCAACAGCAACAGTCTTGGGCTGTCCCGCACCTGCAGCAGCACGGCAGTTCCAGGCTGGTGGGCCTGCCCCACCACAGTTCCAAGCCGCCCCTGCCAGCAGAGGTGGCCCCATGCCACACACACACACACACCCGCACCAGCAGGCACCCTGGAGCCCCCCCCCCCCCGCAACTTACCAGCAAGTGACCCAGAGCCCCCCACCCAGCACCAGTGGGAGCCACAGGCCCTCCCCCCTGCACATGCCACGGAGTCCCCCCACCCCCCAGAGCAGCAGCTGTACCCCTGGAAACCCCAGAACACCAAAGATCTAGTCAGGGGTATATAGTACAAGTCATGGACAGGACACGGGGCTGTGATTTTTTGTTTAATACCTGTGACCCGTCCATGACTTTTACTAAAAATGCCCATGACTAAATCTTAGTCTTACTCATGAGCAGTTTATTGCAAGTATTCTGTATTCAAAATCTAAGTAAAGTTGGGTCATTTTGCCTGAACTGATAGATTACATGGTATTTTTCCTTTCCCTGGTTGAATGAGTTATTTTTCAAATCAGCTTTCTAGTGCTAATATTTGGATTTCAAGATAGAAATTGTCTAGCGAGAATATGTTTACTGGAATATTCATTTAAATGGGTATAACAATAGCAGAGTTTAGTTAAGTTAATATTCACTAACAATTTTCTGAGCTATAACTAAGCACACGTAAGTTATAACACCTGTAGCTCAGGGGGATGGGAAAGGGTGTTGGGCTTCAACAGTGACCACAAATTGAGTGCCCAAATTCTTAGCATGAGGAAAGGGAAGAATGACAGTTTGTTCTGTAATCTAATCCCAATGGGCCATATTGGGCCCTTGAATTACTTGTCCCCTACTTATTAGTCATTAACTTACTTACCCTGTCCACTGCTCAGCTGGAGAGTAAGACCCTTCCATCTCGTTCAGCTGAATGAGACCTATGTGAATCTTGGTCTAAGTCTGGCATGAAGCGCAGTCCCTGCTCTTTGGGTACTCCCTCTTGTCAGCAAGTGAATAGGATGGGGCTATGTGGAGAAAGTTAGGTGATGTGTTCAGTTACTGTTATGTTGTGTATGGGATTGTCGGGGAAGTAAAGGCGGGAGTTGGACATGAGTCAGTAACACAACATCTGAGGACTCTGTAGAGGCCCACTTGGCTGCCAGGAGCCAACACGGAATGTTTGTTCACACTCCGGCAGCTGGCCAAGCACCGCTGGAAGGGAAAGCTGACCCTGGCTGGCTGGCTGGAGGTGACTTGTTCCAGGACCTGGCTGAAGTGCAGAAAGGGACTCTAAATTAGTTCATTCATGGGTTTACTTGAAATAAATAATTCATTAATCAAATCTGGAGTGTAGCTGTGGTGACTGGGTTTTTCCTGCAGTGGCCATTGAAGAGCACCAATGATATCTATCAGTGATCACACTGCTCCTTGGGAACAGCATCCTTGGAATGAGGGAGCAAAGCGAGGGGCGAAACAGGGTAAGATTTCCAAGTGTAAAGCTAGGTGGTGGCAGAAGTTACCTGAGTCCAGGCTGTAGAAAACCTGGGGTTGTGACAAGCTGAAAATGGGCAAAGCCTTGGCCCCATCCCCTGCCACTCACTGGCCAGAGTAGCTGAGTGCTGTGCAGAAAGGCACAATCTAGTTGGAGGTTGGTGGGTGTCTGGGTGTGTTGTAACTGGATTCCTTCCACTGATGTGGGCAGCTTGTAATTAAAGAGCTCTGCATTGGACAGGTCAGCAGCCAGGTAACATAAGTGGGGATACTTACAGGTAAATGATTTGGTGTAGCGTAAATGAATGACTGATGTTTCAATCACCTGTGTGCAGTGTGCGCTTCTTCTGCTACAAAATCTACTCCAAGAAGGCAGCTAAAAACATACATGAAAAATTCATTACTAGAGTAACTTATTCCAATTGCTACAAAACCTCTCGCTGTGGATATGGCTACACTGCAGAAAAGACCCAAGGCAGGGAGTCTCAGAGTCCGGGTGAACTGACTTGAGTTCATGGGACCTGTGCTACGGAGATAAAAATAGCAGAATAGATGTTTCTGCTCAGGCTGGAACCCAGGATTTGAAACCCAATGAAGGGGGAGGGACTCAGAGCCCAGGCTTCAGCCCTAGTAGTAATATCTACACTATTATCTCTAGCCGTGTAATGTGGGCCCAAGTCAATTGACCCAAGCTCTAAGACTCACTGCCGGGTGTGGGGGGCAGCGGAAAGAGGTTGCAGTGTAGAGATACCCTTACTTGATTTCCTATTTTTAACTGAAAATCCATTTTCTCATGCACTTACAGCTATAAACATTAAAAAGCTTCCTATACCATTCAGTACAAATGTAGCATAAGGAACCCAAAGGAGCAACTGGATTCTTATAAGAATCAATTGGATAAAACTAGTATTCTAATGCCAGTATAAAAAAATGTTGAAATTATTAAAATCAGTAATATTGCACCATACCAATATATTTTTGTTAATAACTTATAGGAAAAATGGTAAATTTCTCAAGAAAGAAGTTTCCTGTACATTACTAATAAAACTGTAATCAGCATAATATAGTAATACTTAAATAATTTTCTTTAAGATTTGCACCAGAGTAAGTGAAATGTATTTGTTCCTGTAATCATATATACTCACATGCAGACATTTATATAAATTATAGCTATATCTGACATCATGTATTTGTAGATACATATACACACGTACATTCTCTCAGAAGAATTAACTTATAGCTGGCTCCAAGATCTCTGCTGGGACATCCAACAACTAAATTATTTCACTCAGAACTATTAATGAACATATTCAAACAGGAGTTACTGAACTAAGGAATATGTATATTCTACAGGATTAATCAGAACATTTTATCTTCCAATGCTAATATACTTTCTGGAATAGCTAATTGGTTTTTGAGTCTCAGTGCAGGGTTGATCTTGGTTAGCTGTGCATTAACAAAGAGTAACATGCTGACCCCAGCACAGTGAGACATCATTACTTTCAATCAGACCAGGCCGTTTCAAGGGTAAATTACAAATCCATTGAATATTTCTGTTTGTTGTGCCTTTTGGGTAGTTCATATATTTGACCCTAATGGAACCTCTCTCACTTTTTGTCATTAAGAGATAAAAACTAAATTGAATTTCTTGTTTGTTTGGCGTTTTCTGTTAGACAAACTACCAGCTGCCTCTTTGTTTTCAGAAAACCATTAATTTATTTTCTGGCTTACTCTAGAAAGAAAATAGATCTTTAAAAAAGGCTTTCAAATATCACTGTACAGCTCAAATACATTGCTGGAAAGGGCAAATAATATAGTGATTTTGACTAGATTATGCTTTCTTTTGAAGGTGTTGTTCTAATACCTCTTGGAGAATTAATCTCAAGAGAAATAGCTAAGGGCTAGATTTGGACTTGGGCTACGAATTCATTCAGGACAAAGAGAGGGAGAAAGAAGCCCATTCCCCCTGTGTAGGGTACCAGGAACTCGGTCCAAGGATATAGGAGTAACTGGGTTACTCACCTGCTTATTCCCTTCTCCAGAGCAAATAGGCAGGGGCATGAGCACAGCCTTGGTTATTCTCCCCCTACTCTATGGCCAGAGTAGATAATGCCAGGAGCAAATTGTTACCTCACCCTACCCCTTATAGCAAGAAAGCAGCAGAGGAGGAATTGTGACTCAGAGGCTGTCTGTGAAACAGTGCAGGGTCAGTGCCTTAAATTAATAATACTGATATTTAAATAAAGACAAATATTTAATTCGTTAATAATAAAATGCTCTGCAGTTAATTTTTGCCAGCTCTTTTTTCAAATGTTTGAGCAGCATTTTCAACTACAGGTTGAAAAAATTGACATTTTCATTGAACATGTCTGTTACCCCTACAAAAAGAGCTGTGTTAAAAACATGTACAGATTGCTCTGCTTGGCACTCAAAAGTCTGGAGATGCCTAAGATAAGGTTTCACGTGCAGCCTTAAGTCTGCCCCTTTAGGTGTAGGCCTGATGATTACCTTACCATCTTCAATTTCATGATCACATTATTTCTCAAATAATCTATCTAATATAATGCAGTCATTTGTAACAGGGTAACTGACAGACTTAATTCATTTCCATGTTGGTTATACTCACTTATGGAATGCCATCATCTCTCCCTTTAGAGCACGGGAGGCTGGTGTTTAACCAGCAGGGAAGAGGGAAGGGAAAGTGTTTCTAGTAAAGAGAGAGACATTCCTTGTCTTCCTCCCCCTGAGTATTTCTTCTCCCGGTTCCATACCACTAGTCCTCTATGAGCAGGACATATATTGCATTCTGCACCAGCCCCTTATGCCACAGCAGCCTCTGCCAGCAGTGGAGAGGGCCAGGACTCTTTTAGAGCTGGTCTCCTTCTCTACCTGGGCCAGAAGGGGCAGCTTGTGTTAGTGCTGTGAAATACTGTCTGTAAAGCTATAATAAAGCCCAGCATGTAGAGAGGTTCTCAGAGAGAAAGGATGTTCCAGTGGCTGGGACTTGGGAGATATGGATTCAATTCCTTGCTCTGCTGCAGACTTTGTGTGTGCCCCTGGGCAAGTCACTTAGCCTCTCTGTGCCTCAATTCCCCAGCAGTAAAATGGGGATAATAGCACCTCCGTACTTCACAGCAGTGTTACGAGGATAAATACATTAAAGATTGTGAGGCACTCAGACGCAAAGGTGCCAAGGTCGAGATAAAAACTGTATTAAAGCGAATGTTAAAATGATCTAATACATGGGTTAAGGAAAGAATTTCTATAGTCTGGGTATAATGCTTAAATTATCCAAAAGTACAAAGTTTGGTTTAAAAGCCATAGAACACGTATAGTGTATATAATCTGCAGGATATATCAGACTAAAGATAGATAGCATCCTACAGCCTGTTCAGCTCTGCCTGCACCCACGCTGTCCTGCTTCAACACCCCTGTTTGGGAAAAGGGATCCCAACTAACATTGCCCTTAGCAAGGTGCTCAAAGCCATTACCCCCAAACGTTTGACAACACCTACTATTATTAGAAACGTTCCTGTGCTTCCT
Source organism: Mauremys mutica (assembly GCF_020497125.1). Lineage (NCBI taxonomy): Eukaryota > Metazoa > Chordata > Testudines > Geoemydidae > Mauremys > Mauremys mutica. The sequence goes on from NC_059073.1 coordinate 233,494,073, forward strand.
GTTTACCTGGGGAGGTGGTTGGAACTTACACATTCATTCCCTCCAATATTTGCAGCTGAAACGATGTATTATTGCGCTAGTTCAAGACAATCAGAAAGCAAAAATCACTAGATACAAAAGTGAAACTACTCTGATGATGTTACCCGAGCAAAATAGACAAAGGGTGAAAAATAGATTTTTCGCTTATTCTTTTGGGGCATTGTACTGATGTAAAGGAAAAATATGTTTTTCACATGTTTTAGAGCTTCAGGATACTTCTGTTCTTTGGCAGAACCATGTTTTCCAGCAATGCAATAGTATTGCTATACTTGCATTAAGTGAAATTAGGCTGATTTTTTAAAACCTAGTTTAAACCCATTTCGAGTTAGTTACTGTTGTGTTTGTGAAAATGTGACTACGAGGGCACATATCTTGAAAGAGGAAGAGGAAGTTAAAAAACAGGACAAAATTATTCAGGACAAAATTATAGCATATTAACTTCTAGTCTGCTTTTCTATTTCATGGGACATGTAGGATGCACTTGAAAGCTCCATGATTAGGTTAGCTCTATATTGGTAAAGCAGATGAACATTTTCAATGAGAGGCAGAAATGACAAATACCCTGGAGAATTTACTTTACAAGAGAGTCAAACAGGAAAACTTGACTTACAGATTGATTTCTCCAACATGATGTTTTTAATCCCGCAGAATAACATTTTAATAGCACATTTACAAAATGTTTATCTTCCTACTGAGCAGACTTGATTTTTAGATTGGATGTTTATTCCACATTTAAATGTAGATTGATCTGGCAAAATTAGGTAGCAAATTATATTGGAAAAGTGACAGAAAGGAACATTACACTGAACAGTCTTATCCTCTAAACACACATTGGGCAAAACGTTCACTTAGGCTGGCACCTAAATCATGCTTGAATAATTTGTAAAACCCTAATTTGCCCATGTACATTTGTATGTGCAGACAGAAAATTTGCTCACATAAGTGGGAATGGATTCAAATTTTGTAGGTGCAGTTTAGGCATCAACTTATGGCCGTTTACACTTGAATACATAGGGCCAGAACCTCAGTTATTGTAAATCAGCTCCAAGTCAATAGAGACACACAGATCTAAACTACTGAGACTCTGTCCCTTCTTATTCCAAAGATGCATCACCAGTAAGGCAGGCACCTGTTTTTATGGATACACAATATCACAATGTTATTTACAAAGTGCAAATAACACGTGCATGTAGGTAGTACTTGCCTAATCACAAGCTATATGTTGCACGCTCACTGAGGTGCCCAGGGTCAACCTCAGGCTTGTTCATTAACCCTATTGCACGGCAAAACCACCCCCACAGACACATCTCTGCCAACAGCAAGCACATTAGCTATGGGGCAGGTGACATTTCTAGAGTGCAGCTACTTACATCCCTGGCCATGCCCATTTTCATACAAGTAATGAGCCATCAGCATGCAGGCACATCTACCAGCCTTGCAGATTCTACTGTTTCCATTGCTCTCTAGCTGTAAGTATAGTGTTCAGGATGCATAAAGTCTGATTTTTAGCTGTAATTCTTCCCTCTCCTCCCTTGGCCGGCCACACCCACCCACCCACACTTTGTTATGGAAAGAAATGGACTAGATGGCTTAATAGACCATCTCCATCCCTACATTTTTATGATTCAATGACATTGACATTACTAATGTGAATAATAGTTGGGTAGGCAAGTGGCAAGCTGAGAGTCCTATTTATCTGTTTATTCTCTGTTCATTTTGTTACCTCATCTCACCCCCACCCACCGCTCTTGTCTGTTCTGTCCATCTGTATTGTCTCTTACATGTAGATTTAAAGCTCTCTGGGGCAGGGATTGGCTGCTCTCACGATTCTTATCCTCGTTTATGCAGCATCTATTACATTAGGGCCCTAATCCTCCTTGGGGTACTCATGTGCTACTGTAAATTAAATAAAAGAAGATGCAAGAAAGCAGCAGAAGCATTCAAAGCAGCTTTGAGCGCAAGCAATTCCATTGCCAGGAATAACAGAAAGCAACATACAGATGTCTCATAAGTCTACACAATAAACAGATGCAACTGCCCATCCAATAAACAGACTACCAAGTAGCCATCTCAGTTAACAGCAGTGGCATATTTAAAAGCTTGGGCAAGCTGAGCTATGGACCCCAGCAGGCTGAAAAAGAGGCTTCTCCTGCCCAGTGGTTTCTCTTATGACTATCCACTAGATACCAAAACCAGTCCCAGCTCCCTCAACTTAACTCAGTCATCTGGAGTCCTGCCCCAGTCCAGCATGCCAAGTTATGGTAGTCCAATGGAACTCTCTGAAATCACCCACCATGGGGTTCAATCCAAACCAACCAATGTCAAAAGCCATGAGCCGGGAGTCAGACTCTGGGGCATAGGTGTCAGCACAGTGCTCTCCCACAACAGACTATTCATCTCACTTAAGGGAATTGGAACATAAGGGAACTTGAACTGCAGGTCATTGAGAAGGGTGGAAGGGAGGCAACAGGAGAGGATGGAAGGAACATTCTGAAAAGTGACAGCTGGGCTCAGAAGGAACAGCTTTTGAAATGCAATGTTGTTTTATGACTTATGAGTCTGAAGGTTATTTTTGCCCTGAATTAATAACCTGTATCTTCCAGCTCGCCTGCAGTGACAATTAAATCAGACTTATTTGCCATTGGAAAACTGGAATATTACATTTCTCGTACACTTATATTCTACTGGCTAGCAACTCCCCACTGAGAACCGGGAACCACAAGTTCAGCTACAAGAAGAGATATTTATAGTTTATAACCAGACGACTACATGGTTCTTATGACAAAAATCATGCGAAAGTTTCACCAATACTCTAATCTAAGAAGATATTAATATAGGTATCCGTGCAATGTAAGTCAAGTCCTGGCCCCATTGTAAATGATGGCAAAATTCCACTGGATATGAAGAAGTATTATATCACAAAATGTAAAGAACTTACAAAATAACTCTGGAAATGTCCACTTCATGCATCCAATGAAGTGGGTATTCACCCACAAAAGCTTATGCTCCAATACGTCTGTTAGTCTATAAGGTGCCACAGGACTCTTTGTCACTTTTAACAAAATAACTGTTACTCTACCTTGAAATAGAAGCTGACTTTCCAAACTATGGGGCCAATCCAGCAGTTCTTTTTCGGGTAATTAGGTTCAAAGTCGATTAGTGTTTTGCCTGAATAAAGACTGCAGAATCTGGCCACACAGTACATTTGTAACTGATCACAAAGCACATGTTTTTTAAGTCCTGTTTCATATAACTTTTGAACTCTAAATTCTCTCTTTTACCTAGTGAATTGCTAGTCAGAGGCCAGCTACTACACCTGTTGAAATGAGTCTTGGTATGGACTGCAACAAGACAGGTTCACAATCCTAAAACTATTAATCCTCCAGATCATGAAAGATATTCTTATCCACATGGTTAATTCACTTACTTGGTGTTAAGGATTTTAAACATGAAAGACTTTTGGAGAACAAGGGCAAAGAACCTTGATCTTTTGAAGTTCTCATCATATTGGGTTAATTCAATAATCCTTCATTCTGTTCTTCAACATTGTTGCAAGATGCATCATTAACCCAGAAATTACTGTGAGTTATATTGATAACGGGGATTGGTTTGCAAATATCATTTTGACATGTCTTTTATATATATATATATATATATATATATATATATATATATATATATATAAATATAAAAAATGTGCACACACTTTTTTTTCAGACACTGGAACGTTCATTATACCATTCAGAAAACAGGGTCTAGTGTGACAATCTGCTGAAAAGTGCCTCTGTGATTATAACGAGAAATCAGTCACTTATTTTGCTGGATTGTTCATAAGACTGACAGATAAGCTCAGTATGAATCTGAGAAGCCTGCACCTGGTCAGGAAACTGCAAGATATGACAACAGTCTCTCTGTTGCTAATAATTATGCATCTAGTTTAATCACCAACCTCATGCTTAACAAAATGGAAGCATAAAACTGTCAATGATGAAGCTATAGGTATTTAAATCATGGAGCATTTTTCGTTCAATTAGTATGGTGATGAGTTGTTCCATTTGTTTGAAATTCTAGCTGATGCTGACAGTATTTAAAATTAAGGTTAGAAAGTACAGCAGAATAATTTGACTAGTGACATGCTACATAAAATTTACCATTTTACTACCAACTGGATATAGATTTTTGATGGCTCAAATCATAACTCAAAAAACTGAAACGCAAATAAAATTAAAATATTATTGGTTATTTCCTATGTGAAATAGTCACTTTTTTGGTTCCACTTTGTTTTTAAATGGTTTCAAGTAACAAGTGGACCGTATACAAATGAAAGTCTAATCTTATCTACCAATGAAGTTGTGCTGGGCCAATTAAACCTTTTATGTTACTCATTTAGAAAGGGTTAAGAACAACAGTGGTGGCAGGGTAAATGGGTGTTTACAGGAATAAACCCAGTCCAACAGTGTGTGTTTGTGGTAACAGTGAGTCAGGGTTTTTTTAATTTTATTTTTAAAATGTCACTGTGTCACACTGAAGTTTTTATATGAGTATAGCATGTATTTGACAGTTTTTTGACACTGGAAATTAATCTTGAGGATCTAATTTCAATCTATAAATGAAAACTTTAAACTATTCTACAAAAAGTTAAAGGAGAAGCAATGAGAAGAAGGTTAAGGTTAGCGTTAAGCCTGTTAGAAAACAATAACAATGCTGTAGAAGTTACTAGAAGCCTAGAGTGGAAAGAGAGTGGGTAGCGTCAGTTGAGATTAGAGACACGGACATGCCTAGTGGGTGGCATCAACTGTCACTGGATGCTGAAGACAAGGGAGTAGGTAGAGCTGTGAATTGTTAGAGGAGCTAGATTTGCTAGTATCCGGAAACTTCATGAAGATGAACATCTGATTAATATGGTCTGTTTAAAGCTAGCCGATGTCTACACTGGAAAAACACATTGTGTTAGAACATGTGTTAATTAACACAATGTTAAAAACTCAGGACCTGTCCATACTAGGATAAAAGGAGTGTTTCAGGGTTTTCCTTGACCCACTAATACCTGTTAAAAAAAAGCTGGTCTTGTTTATACTAGGACTTTAAAATGTATTAGTTAAAATGTGATCAATAATTTGTTTTAAAATACACTTTATGACAAAAGTGTAATAGGTCTGTATCAAATTATGAACTCCATTTTGTATCATGTGCTGAACACACATCTAAACTTGCCTGAGGGCAACCTATTGAATTGCATTCCAGACAGCTGCCCTGCTAAGGAAAGAGCACCTCTGCGACAGCCCTTCAACAAGATGTCACAGAGAGTAATCTGGAGTTATGGACTTTGAATGACTGTCAACTACCATCCCACTCCTACAGAACTATGGTCTTTCCACACAGATGGGGCATGTGTGACAGTGGGAGGGGGCAGGAGTTTCCCAGTGGAGAACACAGCAGAGAGGCAGAGGACTTCTTAAGAGCAGGGCTTTGTTCTGAGCAGTGGGCCTGACCACCGCCACATGTCAGAAGGCCGGTGAGGAGAGACAGGGGGCAGGATGGATTTGGCCCATCCTGAAACATGACAGACCTCAGACTTAGGCCCTGGTTCTCATGGGGGACTTCAATCACCCTGACATCTGCTGGGAGAGCAATACAGCAGCACATGGACAATCCAGGAAGTTTTGGAAAGTGTTGGGGACAACTTCCTCGTGCAAGTGCTGGAAGAACCAACTAGGGGCCGTGCTCCTCTGGACCTGCTGCTCACAAACAGGGAAGACTTGGTAGGGGAAGTAGAAGTAAGTGGCAACCTGAGTAGCAGTGACCATGAGATGGTCAAGTTCAGAATCCTGACAAAAGGAAGAAAGGAGAGCAGCAGAATACGGACCCTGGACTTCAGAAAAGCAGACTTTGACTCCCATAGGGAACTGATGGGCAGGATCCCCTGGGAAGCTAATATGAGGGGGAAAGGATTTCAGGAGAGCTGGCTGTATTTTAAAGAAGCCTTATTGAGGGTGCAGAAACAAACCATCCCGATATGCAGAAAGAATAGCAAGCATGGCAGGCAACCAGCTTGACTTAACACAGCAATCTTTGGTAAGCTTAAACAAAAAAAGGAAGTTTACAAGAAGTGGAAACTTGGAGAGATGATTAGGGAGGAGTATAAAAATATTGCCCGAGCATGCAGGGGTGTAATCAGGAAGGCCAAAGCACAATTGGAGTTACAGCTAGCAAGGGATGTGAAGGGTAACAAGAAGGGTTTCTACAGGTATGTTAGCAACAAGAAGGTGGTCAGGGAAAGTGTGGGACACTTACTGAATGGGGGAGGCAACCTAGTGAGAGATGATGTGGAAAAAGCTGAAGTATTCAATGCCTTTTTTGCCTTGGTCTTCACAGACAAGGTCAGCTCCCAGACTGCTGCACTGGGCAGCACAATATGGGGAGGAGGGGAGCAGCCCTCAGTGGTGAAAGAACAGGTTAAGGACTATTCAGAAAAGCTGGACATACACAAGTCCATGGGGCCAGATGCAATGCATCCAAGGGTGCTGAGGGAGTTGGCTGATGTGAATTCAGAGCCATTGGCCATTATCTTTGAAAACTCATGGCAATTGGGGAAGGTCCCAGATGATTGGAAAAAGGCAAATATAGTGCCCATCTTTAAAAAAAGGGAAGAAGGAGAATCTGAGGAACTACAGACCGGTCAGCCTCACCTCAGTCCCTGGAAAAATCATGGAGCAGGTCCTCAAGGAATCCATTTTGAAGCACTTAGAGGAGAGGAAGGTGAGCAGAAACAGTCAACATGGATTCACCAAGGGCAAGTCATGCCTGACCAACCTGACTGCCTTCTGTGATGAGATAACTGGCTCTGTGGATATGGGGATAGCGGTGGACGTGATATACCTTGACTTTAGCAAAGATTTTGATACAGTTTCCCACAGTATTCTTGCCAGGAAGTTAAAGAAGTATGGATTGGATGAATGGACTATACGGTGGATAGAAAGATGGCTAGATTGTCAGGCTCAGCGGCTCAATGTCTAGTTGGCAGCGGTATCAAGCGGTATCAGGGGTCGGTCCTTGGTCCGGTTTTGTTCAACATCTTATTAATGATCTGGATGGTGGGATGGATTGCACCCTCAGAAAGTTCATGGATGACACTAAACTGGGGGGAGAGGTAGATACGCTGGAGGGTAGGAATAGGGTCCAGAGTGACTTAGACAAATTGGAGGATTGGGCCAAAAGAAATCTGATGAAGTTCAACAAGGAGAAGTGTAAAGTCCTGCACTTAGGATGGAAGAATCCCATGGGCACTGCTACAGGCTGGGGACCGACTGGCTAAGTGGCAGTTCTGCAGAAAAGGACCTGGGGATTGCAGTGGATGAGAAGCTGGATATGAGTCAACATTCTACCCTTGTTGTTGCCAAGAAGGCTAATGGAATATTGGGATGCATTTTTTACGAGCGTTGCCAGCAGATCAAGGGAAGTGATTATTCCCCTCTATTTGGCACTGGTGAGGCCACACCTGGAGTATTGCGTCCAGTTTTGGGGCCTCTGCTACAGAAAGGATGTGGACAAATGGGAGAGAGTCCAGCAGAGGGCAACAAAAATTATTAGGGAGTTAGGGCACATGACTTATGAGGAGAAGTTGAGGGAACTGGGCTTATTTAGTTTGCAGAAGAGAAGAGTGAGGGGGGATTTGATAGCAGCCTTCAACTACCAGAAGGGGAGTTCCAAAGAGGATGGAGCTAGGTTGTTCTCAGTAGTGGCAGATGACAGAACAAGGAGCAATCGTCTTGAGCAGGCCTGCACAACATGCGGCCCAGGGGCCGCATGCGGCCGTGTAGGCTCACTGTGCGGCCCGCGGGGGGTGAGTAGGCAAGTGGCGGGTGAGGGAGGGGGGGCTGAAGAGGCGAGTGGGCAGTGGTGGGGGATGAGGAGGAAAGTTGGGGGGCTGAGGAGGCGAGCAGGGGGGGCAGGTGAGCAGGTGTTGGGGGAGAGGGGGCTGAGGAGGCGGGCAGGTGGGCAGTGGCGGGGGCTGAGGAGGCAAGCGAGGAGTCCGTGGCTGACCTGTTCTACTGATCTGGTCTGGCTCCCATCTCCTCTCCAAAGGGTTGCAGCTGTCTGGAGGTGCCTGCCTTCCATGCCTTCCTCATTCACACCTCATTCATTCAACAGGGCAATTGATTACAAAGTTGGGGGAAGATCTTATTCTACTTCTAGCAAAAAGACATTTTTCTTTTACCTTAAGTATACTACCTTAGGGGCCCGTTTATATTACCAAGGTTCAATACTGCTGTTTCAGTGGGCCAGCGCTGGGGAAGGAGGGTTTGTTTCCATGGGGTGGGTGGCGCTGGGGGGTGTTGTGTTTTGGGGGGGCTTGGCGGCGCTGGGTAGGTCGGTGGGGCCAGAGGGGGTTCGGCCCTCAGCTGTTTTCTTTGGAGTAATATGGCCCTCGCCGCTTTACAAGTTGTGCAGGCCTGGTCTTGAGTTTCAGTGGGGGAGGTCTAGGTTGGATATTAGGAAAAACTGTTTCACTAGGAGGGTGGTGAAACACTGGAATGGGTTACCTAGGAAGGGGGTGGAATTAGCTCAGTGATTTGAGCATTGGCCTGCTAAACCCAGGGTCAGGAGTTCAGCCCTTGAGGGGGCCATTTAGGGATCTGGGGCAAAAACCTGTCTGGGGATTGGTCCTGCTTTGAGCAGAGGGTTGGATTAGATGACCTGCTGAGGTCCCTTCCAACCCTGATATTATATTCTATTATTCCATTTTTAGAGGTTTTTAAGTCCCAGCTTGACAAAGCCCTGGCTGGGATGATTTAGTTGGGGTTGGTCCTGCTTTGGGCAAGGGGTTGGACTAGATGACCACCTGAGGTCTCTTCCAACCCTAATCTTCTATGATTCTATGATTCTCACAGGAAGGGTAAGCATAAAGCAGGGGAGGGTGCATCTTAGGACTTTGTTGTTTTTAAGCAGCCATAACTCTTGAGTGCTTTAAGAGTAAAGTGACCAGTTAAGAAATTCCTTTTCTAAACCTGTGTTCCTTGCTTTCCTGCCATGTTATCCCTAAAGAGATTAAACTAACAGCCCAGAGTGCTCACAGCCTAGATGGAACCCTGAGGGAGTCTGTATAGGTGACTGGATGTGCTCAGGATATCTCAGACACTGTTTTTGAGGTCTAAGGTGGCTGGGGAGTAGCACCCCTTGTCCCCAAGAAGGGTTTCAAACAAGAAAACTGAGCCTGGGCATTCGCCTTAGAGCCCCAGAGACAGAAAGAGTGAATAGACTCTACCCAAATCCAGTAGGCTTGGAAGCACATGGAACCCAGTGATTGGGTCAACTCACAACAGACTAGTGAAGTACGCAGAAGTACTGGACCAGGTTGTTACACAACTCTTATCTCAGTGCAGCCAGGCCCACAATTGTTAACCTAGGTCCAAGTCATGTTTAACCACAACCAGCTGACATGATGTTAAACATAACAGTCCTTGTCTACACAGAGTGTGCACCCATCTTTCACATTGTGTTAGCTAGCATGATCTAGAATGGTCCATTTTGTGTGTGTAGACAAACCTTTTTTATATATGAGGAATAAATACACTTCCACAGTGAATTATACAGCAGGGGTCAGCAGCCTTTCAGAAGTGGTGTGCCAAGTCTTCATTTATTCACTCTAATTTAAGGTTTTGCATGCCAGTAATACATTTTAACGTTTTTAGAAGGTCTCTTTTTATAAGTCTATAATATATAACTAAACTATTGTTGTATGTAAAGTAAATAAGGTTTTAAAAATGTTTAAGAAGCTTCATTTAAAATTAAATTAAAATGCAGAGCCCTCCAGACTGGTAGCCAGGACCCGGGCAGTGTGAGGCTTGGTCTACACTACACGTTTATACCGAATTTAGAAGCGTTAAACCGATTTAACCCTGCACCTGTCCACACAATGAAGCCCTTTATATCAATATAAAGGGCTCTTAAAACCAATTTCTGTACTTCTCCCCGACGAGGGGTGTAGCGCTGAAATCAGTATTGCCATGTCGGATTAGGGTTAGTGTGGCCGCAATTAGACAGTATTAGCCTCCGGGCGGTATCCCACAGTGCACCATTGTGACCGCTCTGGAAAGCCATCTGAACTCGGATGCACTGGCCAGGTAGACAGGAAAAGCCCCGCGAACTTTTGAATTTCATTTCCTGTTTGGCCAGCGTGGAGAGCTCACCAGCACAGGTGACCACGCAGAGTTAATCGGCACAGGTAACAATGCAGTCTCCTGAGAATCGAAAAAGAGCTCCAGCATGGACTGCACGGGAGGTACTGGATCTGATCGCTGTATGGGGAGAGGATTCCGTGCTAACAGAACTCTGTTCCAAAAGACGAAATGAAAAAACATTTGAAAAAATTTCCAAGGCCATGATGCAGAGAGGCCACACCAGGGACTCAGTACAGTGCTGTGTGAAAGTTAAGGAGCTCAGACAAACCTACCAGAAAACCAAAGAAGCAAACGGAAGGTCCGGGGCAGGGCCGAAAACATACCACTTCTACGCTGAGCTGCATGCAATTCTAGGGGGGTCCGCCACCACTACCCCACCCCGTCCATGGATTCCGAGGTGGGGGTGGTAATCGCAGCCATGGCTGAGGATTCTGCGGACGGGGAAGATGAGGAGGAAGAAGAGGAGGACGAGCTTGCAGAGAGCACACTGCACTCCGTTCTCCCCAGCAGCCAGGAACTTTTTCTCACCCTGACAGAATTACCCTCCCAGCCCTCCCAAGCCACTATCCCAGACAATGAAGCCATGGAAGGGACCTCTGGTGAGTGTACCTTTGTAAATATAAAACATGGTTTAAAAGCAAGCGTTTTTTAATGATTAATTTGCCCTGAGGACTTGGGATGCATTCGCGGCCAGTAAAGTTACTGGAAAAGTCTGTTAACATGTGTGGGGATGGAGCGGAAATCCTCCAGGGACATCTCCATGAAGCTCTCCTGGAGGTACTCCAAAAGCCTTTACAGAAGGTTTCTGGGCAGGGCAGCCTTATTCTGTCCTCCATGGTAGGACACTTGACCACGCCATGCATGTAGCAAGTAATCTGGTATCATTGCATGACAAAGCGTAGCTGCGTATGGTCCCAGTGTTTGCTGGCATTCAAGCAACATCCATTCTTTATCTCGCTGTGTTATCCTCAGGAGAGTGATATTGTTCATGGTAACCTGGTTGAAATTCAGGAATTTAATTAAGGGGACAGAGATGGTTGGGCTGTTTGCCTGTGGCTTAAAAGAAATCCTTCCCTGCATTTAGCCAAGCAGGGGGAGGGGTGTGTGACTGGTGCTGAGATTTTTCGCGTTTAGCTAGCTGGGATCTTCCATAATACCAGCCACGCGGTGGGGGGAGGGGTAAAGTGATCATCCCAGAGAATTGGATGGGGGTGGTTCTGGTGCTGCATGTTAACAGGAAAGAAGCAGCACTCAACGGGCTTTGCTTGCTATTTGGGAAAGGAGGGCGCTGGATATATGAAGGCTGCAGAAGCCAAAAGACAATGGCTTACCATGGCCGCAGGCAAGCCGAATTCTAATGCCCAGACCTGCGTCTGTGGTCTCTAACACCAAAGCCGCAGGCACTCAATATTAAGATGCAAAATGCGACCTTGTAGTGAGATCACATGTGCTATGTAATGTGAATAGTGTAGTTCACCGTGAAAGAGTATAACCATTGTTCTGTAAAATGTATCTTTTTAAATACTTCTCTCCCTTTTTTCCCTCCCTCCTGCAGCTGCAAATTTTTCAAGTCTCCCTCCTCCATCCTAAAGGCTATCTCAGATAAGGCGGCGGAAAAAAAAAGACGCGAGACGAAATGTTCTCAGAAACTATGGAAGTGACCCGCAATGAAAGAGCTCATCAGAATGAGTGGAAGGACGTGATATCAAAGTACAGGAAAGATGCCAGTGACCGTGAGGACAGGAGGGACAAACGTGAGGAGAGGAGAGACGCTCGAGATGAGAGGTGGCGGCAGGAAGATCTGAGGTGTCGGGATGCAACTCTGGGGCTGCTGCGTGATCAAACGGACATGCTCCGGCGTCTGGTGGAGCTTCAGGAACGGCAGCAGGATCACAGAGTGCCGCTGCAGCCCCTGTATAACCGCCCTCCCCCCTCACCATGTTCCTTAGCCTCCTCACCCACCAGACGACTAAGAATGCGTGGGGGGAGGCTCCGTGCACCTGCCCATTCCACCCCCGTGGACAGCCCAACCAAAAGGCTCTCATTATTTTGAATTTTTTTTAGTGGCCTTTTCCTTCCCTCCTATCCTCCTCCCAAACCCCACCCGGGCTACCTTGTCAGTTCTTGCCCTCTTTTTATAATTAATTAATAAAGAATACATGATTTTTAAACGAGAGTGATTTTATTTCCTTAGGAAGCAAGCGGTAATCGAAGGGGGAGGGTGGGTGGCTTACAGGGAATGAGTCAATCAAGGGGAAGGGGGCTTCATCAAGGAGAAACAAACACAACAGTCACACCATACCCTGGCCCGTGATGAAACTGGGTTTTCAAAGCTTCTCTGATGCGCACCGCTTCCTGGTGTACTCTTCTAATCGCCCTGGTGTCTGGCTGCGCGTAATCGGTGGCCAGGTGTTTTGCCTCAGCTTCCCACCCCGCCATAAAGGTCTCCCCTTTACTCTCACAGAGATTGTGGAGCACACAGCAAGCAGCAATAACAATGGGGACATTGGTTTGGCTGAGGTCTGAGCGAGTCAGTAATGTGCGCCAGTGCGCCTTTAAACGGCCAAATGCACATTCTACCACCATTCTGCACTTGCTCAGCCTGTAGTTGAACAACTCCTGACTACTGTCCAGGCTGCCTGTGTATGGCTTCATGAGCCATGGCATCAAGGGGTAGGCTGGGTCCCCTAGGATAACTACAGGCATTTCAACATCCCCGACTGTTAATTTCTGGTCTGGGAAGTAATTCCCTTGCTGCAGCCATTTAAACAGAGTAGTGTTCCTGAAGCGTCATGCGAGCGTCATGAACCCTTCCCGGCCATCCCATGTGGATGTTGGTGAAACATCCCTTGTGATCCACCAGTGCTTGCAGCACCATGGAAAAGTACCCCTTGCGATTTATGTACTGGGTGCCCTGGTGCTCCGGTGCCAAGATAGGGATATGGGTTCCATCTATCGCCCCACCACAGTTAAGGAATCCCATTGCAGCAAAGCCATCCACTATGACCTGCACATTTCCCAGAGTCACAACCTTTCATAGCAGCAGCTCAGTGATTGCTTTGGCTACTTGCATCACAGCAGCCCCCACAGTAGATTTGCCCACTTCAAATTGATTCCCGACTGACCGGTAGCTGTCTGGTGTTGCAAGCTTCCAGAGGGCTATTGCCACTCGCTTCTCAACTGTGAGGGCTGCTCTCATCTTGGTATTCTGGCATTTCAGGGCAGGGGAAAGCAAGTCACAAAGTTCCATGAAAATGCCCTTCCGCATGCGAAAGTTTCGCAGCCACTGCAAATCATCCCACACCTGCAACCAGGGCCGGCTCCAGAGCCCAGCAGGGCAAGCACCCGCCTGGGGCGGCCCTTTCCCGGGGGGGCGGCAGGCTGGGCCGGCGGACCTGCCGCAGTCATGCCTGCGGGAGGTCCACCGGAGCCCCGGGAGCAGCGGACCTGCCGCAGGCATGACTGCGGACGGTTCGCTGGTCCCGCGGCTTGGCTGGACCTCCCGCAGGCATGCCTGCGGCAGCTCAACCACAGCCGCCGGACCAGCGAACCGCCCGCAGCTGCGGGAGGTCCAGCCGAGCCGCGCGACCAGTGGACCCTCCGCAGTCATGCCCGCGGGAGGTCCGCTGCTCCCGCGGCTCGGGGGCGCCTCCCGGGCATGACTGCTTGGGGCGGCCAAATTTGTAGAGCCGCCCCTGCCTGCAACACTATGCGGTCCCACCAGTCTGTGCTTGTTTCCCAGGCCCAAAATCGGCGTTCAATGGCTAGAATCTGCCCCATTACCAGCAGGATCTCCAAAGCGCAGGGGCCCGCAGTTTGACAGAATTCTGTGTCCATGTGCTCATCACTCTCATCGCCGCGCTGCCATAGCCGCCTCCTCCTCGCCTGGTTTTGCAGGTCCTGGTTCAGCATTGACTGCACGAGAATGTGCGAGGTGTTTACAATGTCCATGATTGCTGTCTTGAGCTGAGCAGGATCCATGCTTGCCGTGCTATGGCGTCTGCACAGTTCACCCAGGGAAAAAGGCGCGAAACGGTTGTCTGCTACTTGCACGGAGGGAGGGGTGAGGCTGTACCCAGAACCACCCACGATAATGTTTTTTGCCCCATCAGGCACTGGGATCTCAACCCAGAATTCCAATGGGCGGGGGAGACTGCGGGAACTATGGGATAGCTACCCACAATGCAACGCTCCGGAAATTGACACCAGCCTCGGTACATGGATGCACACCGCAGAATTAATGTGCTTAGTGTGGCCGCATGCACTCGACTTTATACAATTTGTTTTAAAAAAACGGTTTCTGTAAAATTGGTATAATCACGTAGTGTAGACATACCCAGAGTGCCACTGAAAATCAGCTCACGTGCCGCCTTCGGCACACGTGCTATAGGTTGCCCACCCCTATTATACAGTATGTGTTTTGTATTTCATTTAATAAAATCTTCATGGGTTTTGGGGAGAATTTTTCAATTTTTTTTCAAGTTGGGGAAAATCACAACCCTAACACTTGATAACACATTTTAACTGATAGTATCATTACAAGTTAAGAGATGTGCTTTCACAGCACCTTCATGACAAATTAAGTACTATTATTGCTAGTTTGGGGGCGGGGGGTTGGTTGGTGTTTTGTTTTTCTTCCCCAATAAGGCTGCTTTTAGGTTTCTGCACTTTTATTTGGAAGTTTTCATGAAATGGACAAAAAAAAATTCATCAGTTACTTTTAAAGGCTTACTAATCCTGTTTAATTATATTGTGGTGTGAGACACTTCTGCACGGGGGCCTTCTAATAACTCATTACTTACAATCTCTTGAATTTTAATAATAATGTGGGCTTTTCCCTGATACATATAAAGAACAGAAAAGACAAATTATATCAGTACTTCTTACACTTCCCACCACAAACTGGTACCATAGAAAAGCAACATAAAAGAATTCCAATTAATTAAACAATCACTATCTACAGAGTTATTCTGTTTATTATCTGGCGAAGGCTGATAAAGAATGATGACAACAGAGCTGCTAGATGTGTGTGTGAGCAACGTCATAGGCAGCGCCGCCCTTGATTATGTTCTTTTCAAATTATTTAGATAAGCTGTCTGAAAAAATGCAAAGACGTTTTATTGGGAATTTAAATAAGAAAAAATCTAGAATACAAAATCTGAATTGGTAACATGATGAAATACATTGGAAGGATTCATTAAATCTTGCAAAACTCTCCAATAAAAGGATAATATAGGAGTAATCTTCACAAAGGAGTATTTTCTCATTTAAGATGTTTAAGAAAGCTAAACTTTATGGAAGAGAAATCTAAAAAGAATGGATCATAGTTTTCATTTCCCATCTGAAAACACAATTATTTATATTACTAATGTTAATTGTATTATTTCTTTAATTACCTGCCTTCCTATGTGCTGTCATATGCAAAGCATTATATATATCTGTGGTATTTTATAAATAAATGAATAATAATTAATAGGCAGCGAGAATATCATGCTGATACTTTTTAAACACTGATATTAATTATTACTATTGTCTTTACTTCCCCACTGTTCTAACTTTATGACCAGGTTTTTCCTCTTTCAACCTTACAAAGTCTCACTGTTGTGTCTTCTTTGGAATACTGTATATAATTGCTTTGATGTGCTATTTTAAGATCATATATGCATTTGTATATTGGGGGCTGATTCTCCATTCTTTCACACTGATATTACCCTAGTGTAACTCCACTAAAATCAATGGAGTCACACTGGCATAAAACAACGGAGAACCTAGTCTTATATTTCACATATAGTGGCAAATGTAACGTCAAAGTTACTATGATATACAGAATATACAGTAATATTTGAAATGTAACATGGCTCTTAAAATTAGCATGGTTTTACTTATATTGCTTCCTTTTTGTACACTAGCATAAAATTGAAGTCAGCACAGCTTGTGAGGTTCCTGCATCAAATGAAGTCAATAAAAAGATATCAGATCTCCATCACAACTCACATGTGGCCCTCAACATATGTTCTGCACAAGACCCTCCTTCATCCATCAACTCTCTCTATGCTAGATATGCAACTCTATTCCAATACCAATTAGAGATATTATAGTCCAAATATAGGTCAGAAATTAACTTTTTCAATGTCTATCTTGAACATATGACTGCAAATGCCTGCAGAGCCACGCACACCCTTGCAAGATGAGCCTGAACTTCCTCCTTACCTGGATATATACTGGAAGGGAGGGTGAAAATTATGGGGTTGTACAACAGAATGTATTATGGTCTAACTAATCTCGCCTCAGCATGGAAGGGGATGGAGCAGATGACCTCTTGAGGTCCCTTCCTAGATTTCTATGATTTTAAATTGTATGCACGATAAGAAACACATTCTTTCAGTGGGCAACTACTGATGGGCTTCTTTCACAAATAAAGGGAGGCCAAATTAGGATAAGGAGAGAGGGGTGCTAGGACACTTGTGCACAGGACATATAGTGTGCTTTGAAGTATAATCTTTGATTTTTTTTTTTTACTTTAACTCAGAATTTCCTCACTTTCAAATGTTTGATTTTTATGAAAACTTCCGCATTCTAGCAATGCTGCTTTACATTCTATTTACTGTCTTTTTTGGTGGGGGGGATGAATTAACATATGCAAAGTGCTTTGAGAACTTCAGACAAAGGGTTCTCTGTACAGTCAGTGCAAAGTATTATTACTATCATCATTAAAGTTGGGGTGAGCTTGTCTTTGACATGCACAATGCTTCATGTAAGTGTGCTGCGTCGACAAGGTGCAGCAGTGATTTCTAAAGGCTTTTAGAAGCTTAAAAAGCTATCACTTTGCCTTTTGAAATGGAGCTGAAATATTCTCTTGATTAATTGTTTCATCTTGCAGTTCAAAGAAATTAAGTACATTCAGATTTTAGATAATTAGTTGTGTGGCATATTGTAACCTCCTCAAAAGAGATCGTAGATTTGCTGCCCGCACATTTAATGGATTACTATCTTGTCACATTACTAACCTTAGGCATGTTTAAACATCATTAAATTAATGTTTAATGAAATGAACTAGCAAACTGCTACGACACAACGCATAGTTCAACAGGCACGAATTTTACAGGGATAATACACAAAATTGTAAAAAAGGATAAGTTACCCTACAATTATATACAATTACTAAGAAAGGTACGGAGGAAAAGCAGGGCACCTTTTTTCACATGGGCTGCCAGAAACTGGCACTCAAAAATGTAGAAATAATGAATGCTTATTATTTGAATTCAGCTTTTAAAATGTCTAAAATATTGGCTCTCTGAAAATGAAGACACATAAAACTGATCCAAAAATTACTCTCCCTTTATGTCTCTGAAAGTGTGAGATTTCAAAAGAAATGTTATCTGAAGTCATCGATAACATTTTCTATGCTAATAGACACTGCTACGCAAAACCAAAAGAAAGTAGCACTTCCTAAATGTACAAATTCTAAAGCCAGACAATGTGAATCCTGATCAGTAATTACCTGGTAAAAGCTAAATATCTTCCCCACTGTAAATTATATTTATTTTTTACAGTACTGCCTTGACCCAAAATCGGGACCCTGTTGTACTAGGCACTGTACAAACATATAGTAAGAGAAAATCCCTGCCCCAAAGAGTTTAGAATATAAGTAGACAAGTATTATCTCCATTTTATAGATGGGCAACTGAGGCTCAGAATGATTAAGGGCACGTCTACACTGAAAACAAGGCAAAGGGAGTGTCTCTCTGAGCCCAGATCAACAGTCCCTTGTGGGACTCAAAATAGCAGTGTTGATGTTCCCACTCAGCCTGGCACCTGGGCTCTGAGACCCTTCCCACAAAGAAAATGCTAAACTCTTGACAAACTGAGACTGACCTAAGACAGAGTTTTCAACAATAGACCTAGAATGCTAGAATTTTAATATCTTCACCTACATTCACATGGACTATTTTTGCTTTGTTTGACATTTAGGTTTGGCACATGTAAAACTATTCATATTCACAAAAAAGTACCCATTCTACTGATATAAAATAATAATTGTGACTACTACACTCTAATTTGATTATATTGCCAAAATACCTATTGCTATGGCAGAATAATGCCAAGGGAAGAATAGGAAGTATTTCTGTAGCTTGCTTTCTTACACACACTTACACAACTCCAACAGTCCTTGCTCAGGAAAAACTCTCATTGAAGTCAAGAGAGTTTTGCTTAACAACTGCAAGGTTCAGACCAATAACAGTACCAATAATAATAAAAAATATACCACCACCACCACATTTATAGAACTTTTCATCTTCAAATTGCTTTAGAAAAAAAACACTAGGGCCAGGCTCCTCAAAGGCATTTAGGTAAGTCACTTTCTTTGAAATTAATGGGATTTAGGCTCCTAAATACCTTCGAAGATCTGGGCCTAGCTACTTAACCCTAACAAACAGAAACTACAGTCTCCCTGCAGTTCTGGACTGCAGGACTACAGAACGCTTGGGAGCTAACATCAGTGACTAGAAATTCTATATTCCTTACATACTCCCAATGTGGAAAGGCTAATAAAGATAGGGACATGTCAAGCTTTTCAACTGTCCACTGTGAGCAATTGCAATATGATCATAACACAACAGAACAAGTGGTTAGCAGAGCACTCCTTGCCCCAGGTTTCAAATACTAGATATTAAAGTTAACTAGTTAACTTTAAATCAATACAGGTTTTAATAGACAAGTTCACAGAATTGACGGCTCCTAAATTTGAGGCAAACTGGGTTGCCTTTCAATTATCAGTAAATCGACTTACTGTGAGTAAAAAATATAAATAAATCAGAAACTTTCATTTAAAAAAAATGTAAGTCAGTAAAAATGACAAGATAATTTAGCTAAATATTTTCCAGACTAAACAAGCACTTTTAAAATATGTATTTCAGTTTTAGGATCTGCTTTTTATGCCCAAAGTGGTGTATTCTGTAGAAAAAGTAATTCATGGTGTGATACAGCATGGCCAGAGGGCAGCAGGAGAGTGTTAGAAGGGAGCCTTATTCCCTGTAAGGGGAAGAAAGTTTGCTATAGATTAACTAGAGCACCTGAAGCCAATTAGAGCACCTGCAGTCAGTCACATGATAAAAACCCCTGCTTCAATCAGACAGTGTGGGAGTTGGAGCAGAAAGGATTGGTATTGGAGCAGAGAACAGTTTGAAGAGAAGCAGAGGAAAGTTTGGAGAAGTGCTGCGGTGGGCTAAGAAGTCCAAGACCCTAAGTAAGGGGCACCTGGCTTGTGCAGAGGGAGGGCAGGAAGCCCCCCACAAGCTGAAGGGCAGGAGAGGGAAGTAGCCCAGGGGAAGGAACTGCCAGTTTAAGTGGTTCACCACTATCCTCAGGGACCCTGGGCTGGGACCTGGAGTAGAGGGCGGGCCCAGGTCCCTCCCTCTCCGCTCCCTCCTCAAGAACACTAGTGGGGCAATTAATATTCCAATTCAGGGGCAAGAAATGGTGCCCTGAACCCCCCAAAGAAGAGAAAGCGCGAGGCCCATCATAATAGTGCCGGCAATTTACCACAGTGGCCATAAAGTGATGCTGTACAGACCCAAAATTGGTTTTTTTAAAAATCCAATCTATGAGCACTTCTTACTCCAATGAAAAATATGGATTTACTGGCCCTTTGTTGTGTTTAAAATTTAGTCAATTATAAAGCTTGCATGTTAAGAAAAAAGTGATTGTCAGATTTTTTTTAATGGAGGTTGACTGCATTTCTAGATGCAAAGAGAAGGAGGATGTGCTCCATCAAGACATCAGAAAGTTGGAATTGTCTGAAGTAAGCCCCCTTTTTAAGGCTCATCAATCTTGCGTATTTTGACATCACAACATTTTGTACTGGTAAAACAGTATCTGCTTCTAAAGGGATGTGGCATTAGTTACTTAAAGAACTTCACTTGAGGTTTAAAGGAGCTCTTCCAGGGTTGGCCTTACTATGAGGTGAACTGAGGCAGCCGCCTCAGGTGCCAAACTGTCAGGGGGGGTGGGGAAGGCACCACTAGGACCCAGAATGTAGAAAATTGTGTCTGCTGCTGGTGCATGTGTATTTTCTCTGCTCTACATGAACAGAGATGGGGGAGTGCTGTGCTGGAGGAAGGAGGACACAAGAGACATAATAGGCAGGCAGGAGAAAAGGTGAGAGGGAATAACAGAAAGCAGCAGGAGCTGCAGGGAGAGAAAGGAGGAGGAGCCTCTTATGTACCTCTCTCGCACCCCCAGGAGCCTGGACTGATTAACACCAGCTTCTCAGGGAGCTTCCTGTTTCCTGCTGCTTCCCTGAACCCTCCCGAAGAGAACAGGCAGTCAACTGAAGTATTAGGAGCCAGTTAGGCCCTTAAGACGCTGATACCTTCCCTCACTCAGGCCCTGCTACCAGCCTGCTTATTTGTCCCTTTCAATTGAGTGTTGAGAGCCACTATAGCTGGCACAGAACAGCTGTCATGAGTGAAAGAAGAAAACGCCCCTCTGGGGCAGCATTCAGAAAAAGAAAGAAAGCAAAGGAAGCTTTTCTATCTAAGCAGGAAGGAGCTCTCCTGAGATACATAGACACAAATGTTCACAGTGAGCCTTCCGGCCCCAGTGAGGATGTGAGTGATGAGGAGATGCCTGATCTTCCAGTTAATCAGATTGCAGGTGACCTGGCAGCTACTGCCCCATCCATATCTCCATCTCAAATGGATGTAACCATGCACATTCCTGAAGAAAAGTGTAGATCAGAGAAGAGTGTGGTGGAGGTGCAAGAAATAGCTGCTGCTGAGTTTAGTTCCTTAAGTTTAGATGATCCAGGACTGTGGACCCACTTGAGCAGTAGCCTGAGGGACTTCCCTGTACTGCATGGGCCACAGCAAGTAAAAATATTCATGTTCCCCAAAGACAATGAAAATAGAAGTTTCCATCCAACACATTACTCGCGTGAAATCCCCAATGGTGACAAAGTGGAGAGGCCATGGCTTTTGTACTCAAAAACCCAGAATGCTGCATACTGTTTTTGTTGCAAACTCATCCAGTCTAGTGCTCCAGCCACATTGGGTTCTACAGGAACAAAGGACTGGAAAAATCTGGCATGCCATGAGAAGGCAGCAAATCACCAGAAAACATGCCATAGGTGGAAAGAGCTTGAGATGAGACTAAGATTAAAGTCCACCATAGATGATCAGCATCAAGAGAAGATTGCATCAGAGTCTCTTTACTGGCAAAATGTTCTGAAAAGGCTCATTATCACTGTGAGAATGCTTGCTACCCAAAACCTAGCACTGCGTAGCACTTCAGATCAGCTGTATGTGCCAAGCAATGGAAACTTCCTTAAAACTGTGGAGCTGATGGCTGAGTTTGATGCTGTACTCCAGTAGCATCTAAGAAGAGTCATCACCCAAGAAATGTACACACACCACTACCTTGGAAAAACAATTCAAAATGAGATCATACAGTTACTGGCAACAAAAGTCAAACAGAAGATTGTGGCAGATCTGAAGTCAGCAAGATATTACTCTGTTATTCTGGACTGCACACCTGACATCAGCCATACAGAACAAATGACTTTAATGGTGTGTTTTGTAACAACAACAGAACCTAGTGAAAATGTCCCTGCAATGGTGACTGTCAGAGAGCATTTTCTAGAATTTATTGACATTGACGATACTACAGGAGCTGGTATGACAAATGTGCTTCTTAAAAAGCTGGAAGATACAGGAATTGCAATAGCTGACATGAGAGGTCAGAGCTACGATAATGGTGCCAACACAAGAGGAAAGAACAGAGGAGTGCAGACATGGATCCGAGAGTTAAATCCTCGAGGCTTTTTGTCCCATGCAGTTTTCATTCATTGAACCTGGTGGTCAGTAATGCAGTGTCAGCTTCTAGTGAGGCTGCTGACTTTTTTAATGTAATTCAAAGCATCTATGTATTTTTCTCTGCATCAGCTCATCGAAGGCAAATTTTGAAGCAACATCTGGGAGCATCCATTCTGACACTGAAACCACTGAGTGCCACATGATGGGAAAGTCGAGTGGAGGTGATAAAGTCTATCAAACACCAAATTTAGAAGATAGATGATGCCATAGTTGCCATTATGGAGGATAATTCTATGACAGGAACTGTTCATGGGAGAATAGTAGCAGAGGGAAATGGAATCACCAGAAACATACATAACTTCAGATTTGTGTGTGGCTTAGTGTTGTGGCATGACATACTGTTTGAAATAAATGTTGTAAGCAAGAGACTCCAAAGTGTTGACCTGGATATATCTGAAGCAATGGAACAACTGGACAAAGCAAAGTCATACCTACAGTCTTACCGGTTGGATGAGGGATTTCAAAACGTTCTGAAGAGTGCATAGAAGTTGGCAGAGGAACTTCACACTGAAGCTATTTTCCCACCCATTCAAGAATACAAGAGTCACCAAAGAAGAAGACATTTTGATTACGAGGCATGGGATAATCCCATAAGAGACCCCAAACAACAATTCAAAGTTGAATTCTTGAACCAGGTGCTAGATTGCGCAATACAGTCAGTTGAAGAACGTTTCATGCAGTTCAAGGAACGCAGCAGTATATTTGAGATGTTGTATGATATTCCAAAACACCTCACTATACCTGAAAAAGACCTACACCAACAATGCAGGGCACTAGAGACAGTGTTGACACATGATGACATGTGCAATATTGATGCGAGTGATTTATGTGATGAACTGAAAGCCCTTTTAAGATACATTTCAGCAGGATCAACTCCAAAGACTGTTCTGGAATATATGTGCACAAATAAGATGACCATCCTGTTTCCAAATGCTTTTGTTGCTCTGTGCATACTTCTAACACTTCCTGTAACAGTTACCAGTGAAGAATGCAGCTTCTCCAAGCTGAAGTTAATAAAAACACATCTACGCTCCACAATGACACAGGAGAGGGTGGTCGGCCTTGCAACCGTCTCAATAGAACATGAGCTGGCCCAGCCTGTGCACCTTCAGGAAGCAGTTCAAATCTTTGCAACCAAGAAGGCACGGAAAGCACCACTTTGATTATTCATACAGATAAAAATGCCAATGTTTACTATGCAGACAAGAAAAGTTACATTTGCTGTTCAGGCGTTTGAAAGTTAAATGTTACTTAAAATTTTTGAACAAGGCATTTTAAGTTGTTAGTTCATCTTTATTGTGGTAGGTAGCAGAGCAGTACCATGAAAGGAGAAGAACAGGAAGAAGGCAGAATTGAGACCTTTCAAAGTTTTGGCCCAAGCAAGGAGGTATGGGGGCGTCATTTGAGCTCCCTGCCTCAAGTGCCAAAATGTTGTGGGCCCCCCCTGAGCTCTTCCCTCAATAAGCACTTTGAGATCCATACACCTCCATGTAGACAAGGAGACATCTCAAGGCGGTGGGGGTTATGGTGATCACTTTTGCATTATTTAGAATTATCTGCATAAATCCCATCCTGCTTTCTTTGGGGAAAACCAGCTCTACTTATTCTAGCTGTTAACATAGGTTCATATGAACAATTTTAGCTACTGCAGATATAACATTTGATTTCTCCATGAAGCCCCTCAACACTGGCACATAAATAATGATGAGTAATCACATCTGACTGTACAGATGAGCTACCTACAAGTTTTCCTGCAGCACAATGGAAATCTGTGAGGGGGAGAGTTTCACTTTTGACAAGCTGATGTTTCAGAGTCGCATTGCACATTAAAGGATTCACTTAAGGTTTATGAAGCAATGATGAGACAGCTGGTGAGAAGCAAATCTCCCAGGAATTGACAGTTCAGTCCCCATGGACTATTAATAAAGGGTCATTCAAAGCAAATATCTGTAGAAACGAGGCAGGACAGAAATTCTGTCCAAACCCACATATCAATTCAATGGCAGCATTCAATTTAATCTTTTATCAGAGCAAATTGGATACAGAAAATGGGTCACACTTCCATAATCTTGATCTTGAAAAGCCTGTCCTTTGTCTTGCTGTCATAGGGCTTCAAGAATAGAGTTGGTGTGGCTTCTGTACCGTGACATGAATTTTTAATCTGGCAAATTGTGGGGAGGTCTCTTTAACCACTTGGATTATTATCATTATTACAGACGTTTTTGTTGAGATTGAATGAAAGCAATGGTGATATTATTATTTGTCTTACACGAGGGCCTAGAGGTCCCCACCAAGACTGGGACCCCGCTGTGCTAAGCACTATGCATACATATAATCTGAGCCCCAGAACATTTACAGCTTCTGGGGGTCAATCATCAACAGTGCCGATGGGATTTGGAGTACATACAGGATTTGACCTCCTAAATTCTTTGAAAAATCTCTCCTAAAATAGATAAGACTGAGAAAGGGTGAGAGAAATGAAGAAATTCCATTTTACAGCTGGGAAAGTGAGTCTTCTCCTCAATGTTCCTGTATGCTTTATCTATAAATACTTTTGTGTTTCTCTTCTCCACCAGTTTAGCAACTCTGACTTCAAGATCTTGTGCTTGGGCTCCAAGGAACATGAGCTGCATACACTCAGTGTGTAGATATGGCACTTGGTCACAAGGAAAATAACCTTACATTTTGCACTCTGTCCAATTAATAAGTTGCTCGATATCCTGATTTATTTACTACTAATCTTCTGTCTCTCAGTAGGGCATTTATTCGGTGAATACCAGTTTGATTTAGCTTTGAGTTAACGGTAAAAAAAAATTATTTTACAGATTTTACGTTAGTCCATTAACAACAATGAGCAGCCAACTCCCATCAGTGCTGAATTGCACCACAGTTCAAACATGCCTTCCCTCACTCCGATTGTGCCTTGTTCTGGGGCTCTTCTCCCATTGAGACAGCAGTCTGCAAATGCAAGTTCATAGCCTTTTCAATCTATAGCCAAAAAGTTCTATATTCCTTTTAAGGTTCAAGGATTTCATTGATGAAACGTCAGATAACCCAGGCTCAGTGTTGTTGAACACAGAAAAATCAGCACAAACAGAAAGACAAGGGTTAATAGCTCACCAGTCCGGAGAACACCATACAGTATCTTCAATTCTGTTCCAAAGTATGAATTTAATTCGAATTATATTTATAGAGGATTTGTTTATAACAAGCTGGAGACTAATACCTCACTCCCTTTTTCTTTATCTTAGTTTCATATCTATTTTTCAGGGGACAAGGACTTCTGTACTAATCCTCCCTAGAATGCTGTATGAGGCGAACAGTAATATTTTGGATGTTAATAAACCTTAAAGACATTGGCACTAATAGTTCATATTTGGTACATCTCATATCTCTTTATTCTACTGAGCTCTCAGAAACAAGAAAAGGCTATACAGAGTTTACCGTGAGCTTAGCATAGGTACAAAAGAATGCCTGAGTTTGGTTCATAGCTTAGCATAAGCATTCTGGTTCATTTTATAACTTTGGTAAACATTCCCTTTCTAGTCCCCTGAGCCATCCAGTCCCTTAAGTACATTTTTCCCCATTCATTTTAAATAGCACAATATTTTGGCAAATTCCTGTAGGTAAAGAAGAAAAGTTGATTCAATCTGATCAAAAGTTAAGGACAATGGAATATGATATTGTCACAGAATTTGCCAGAGCAAAGTTGTGACTTTTAGCAAAAATAAATTGAGGAAAGGCCTAAATATTTGTTTGTCAATTGAAGAGACTGAGCAAGAATTTTATTCCTGTCATACCTAACAACTGACACAGAAGTAATTGTTGCTTATAGTACCATAACGACATTCTGGTTTAGTTAAAGCAGAACATTTTCTTGTGGTTCACGCAGAAGCTGCTTCTTTTTCCCCCCTGAAAGCTGAAATTTTTTAAAAGTTTACTGTATGGATCTGAAAAAGCTGGTTTTTGAATGGCTGACGTCTCATTGTTTTTAGCTTCAATAAAGGTCAGTCCCTCAGCAGTGTAATTGGCAGACTCCTGTTTCATTTGTTTAATAGGCTCCATTTGGCATCACACACAATAATAGAATGTATTCTTAATAGTATGAAGTTGTAGAAGAACAAAAGGAGTCTGTGTGCTGTCTAAGATTTCCTTAGGATGAATTATACTGAATGAATTCTTTGGGAATTATTCAAAAAATAAATTGTTTACTATTTTATCATAACAGATGCTTCAAACAAAGGAAGCAGGAAGTTATTGCAGCCTCTGACTGATCTCCAGTTCTTCACAGCTGAATATGGTTGCGTAAATTAGCTGGTAGACTTTGTTGAAGAACCCAGCAAGAAGCAATTAAAATTACAGAGCTGGTTAAAGATTCTTTAGTTTGTAATCAGCTAAAATTGTGCAGTTTTCCATAATCTCTGCTGATAATGCAAATGTAACCTTTGAAGGAAACTGCTCTATGTGTAGCACATCCTGAAAGCAAGAAAATGCCAATGTAGTCCAAGCAAATGCTATCCACCCCACAAGAAATATGTTCTTGTCAAGTTAGATGATGTCATAATAGAAACGGTCATTAAACGCTACAACCATTTGGTCATCTCTACAAATGACACAGTAGAACCAAAGGGTTAAAGTAAGATCCATTAAGATAAATATGCTGACAGAGAAATGGTTCGATTTGTCTGAATTTCTCCAACCTTCTCCACCAGAATGACTCAACTGAAGCTTTACTTGTGTAGCACAAACACAAAAATTCATTTGATCAGAGAGTAGAGATGGAAAAGCTCACAGGTCAATATCAAGTAAATGTATTTAAGATGATTAACACTGCAAGGCAAAATAAATCTTGATATTTAATAAGGGCCAGATTGTGAACCTTTTTACTCAAACTGGTAAGCAGCTACTCACACAAATAGTCCCACTAACTTCATTGGGACTGCTCACTGAGTAATTGATCTTCGATATGGGTAGAGGGTTCACAGACTGCCCCTAAATATTAAGGTCAATATACACTTTGATTTCTGGACTATAAAGTGCTTACAAAAATAACAAGCTTCACAACACTGCTGCGAGTTGGGTATTAGATTCATTTTACAAATGGCAAAACTACACAAAAAGGTAACATGACTTCTTGCACTAGGTCATTTTGTGTCAGTGGCAAAGTCAGAAATTGAATCTTTATACTGCCTTGACCAAACAAGCTGTCTTAGGTTCAAATTCTGACCTTTGAAACATACAGGCAAATCATATCATCATCAGGAAAATCAGAATTTAACCCTTTCATACCTACCTCCTGGCAGGAGACGGGCAGGGGGTCAGGTTTAATTTGAGCTGCAAAGTGCTTTAAGGTACTGTTCGTCAGAGGATGGAGATGGATGGCAGGAGAGAGATCACTTGATCATTGCCTGTTAGGTTCACTCCCTCAGGGGCACCTGGCATTGGCCACTGTCGGTAGACAGATACTGGGCTAGATGGACCTTTGGTCTGACCCGGTACGGCCTTTCTTATGTTCTTATGTACTTGGCTGAAAGGTGCTATATAAATATTTTAAAAAGTAATTACTACTTCTGTTCTTTGACCTAGATTTGGAACCATCTTTGGTTTTAGAACTTGAGGTCTTCTTTGTTCATTTAATTTTTATAGAGGTTCTACATGTGCCTAGAGCACTGGATGGGAATGTTCTTATAAACAGAAAGAAAATTATACATAAATAAATGTAATATTAAGTCACATGGATTTAGTTTCATTAGATCCCTGAGCAAGTAAAGCTCAAATTAGTTTTTCTTGTCCATTGTTATGGATGCAATTTTTTTTCTTCCATCTCTTGAAATGTGTTACTGGATGCAGTAGAACTAGGATAAGTGTCAAATACATAACGCTGGGAAAAAATAAAGACCTTCTACAGTGACAATTTGTGTGTCATTGCCTGTCCTTAGAGCTACCACTTCCTGTGATAGTATACGTCCAGTGCTCTGGGAAATTTCACAATCACCAAACCATTGTATGTATTTTCCAGATGTCTTCTTTAACGCTGTGTACAGATAAGCTGCAATAGGTTGTATATAACCACAACTTTAGGTCTAAAATGTGGATCAAGAAAAGTATTCACTAAAAATGAAATGTTCAGTTTCCCCAGGCAGACTCTACAAGACTGAGGCAGATTAGTGTTGTTAGCAATGAGCAAGCTGGTAAATAGCAAACATTTTGCACCTTGTTTCCATCCTACAGTTGCCAGATTGTTGTGCCCTATTATATATAGTATAGTAGCTCCTTTAGAAACGTGCCTATTTTATTAAAGATAACTTTATTTCTTTATCACCTAAACTACCCAATACTTGGTATAAGGGAATAACTAGAACATTTTAGATGCTGAGCTAAAATGTTTGGTTGCCTAACATCATTTAAGGCAACTCGAAAGTCATTAAGAGAGACTAATATAACAATAAGGTAAAAATCAAGGTTTCCTAGGAGGAGTGGGCTGAGGGAAGCAGCCAGAAGAGCTAGGAACTCTTCTATCTCCTATTAAATCAGTTTCCACTATCCTACTAGCTCTGTGCATTAGAATAAAAGCTTTAAAATAGGTAATTAACCTGCACTCCTCCATCTTCTAAGGGGGTAGGGAGGAAATACATTAAATCTTGCAGTAATGGCTGTAAAAATACTTAGAAATACGGTGTTGGATCGTAAGGTTGCAAAAGACAATGCCAGGCCTTTTCCTGTTTTATTTATTTTTCTTATTTCTTTGGATTTATAAAAACCTTAACAGATGCACAGCCAATTAATTAAAATAAACAATACAAAATACAATATAAAGGACTGTCAATCACATTGACTCTTCCAGTATGATGATAATAAAATATACCTGAACCTTTCCCCCACCTCCATAATAGCCTGCAGAAAAACATGGTCTTTGGAGCATGCCCATAAGGAGAATAAATCCAGGCTTTAGAGGTTTGTTGGGATTCAAAGTCAAGGATCCTCACAGAGAACATGTTACCAGCTGTTCCTTCCCTTTATAGTTAGGAAACCTCTCTCTCTCTCTCAAACTATCAACAGAGTAATAATCTTATTCTGCAAGGCTGGCTAGTATTTACTATCTATATAGCACAGTGGCAGTATGGCACCAAGAGAGAGGTGGTCTCAGGTAAATGGGTTCAAACCTTTTAGGACTTCATAGTTTAACACTAGCCAGAAACTTATTGGCAACCAATGGAGATGCTAGAACAATGAAACTCCACTTAAGAGGGCTACAGCATTCTGCATTAGCTCCAATTAATGTAGCCCTATGTAGAGTGCATTCCAACAATCTCATCGCAAATTGAGACTAGCTGAAGCAAGGTCTATATTGACAGAAAAGTTGCACTCTTCACATCAGGCACCACTGTAAATAACACTCTTGGTCTCAGCTGCTATCTCTGCATCAAGGAGCAGCCCAAGAATTTGCCCCACACCTAAGGTGCGCCCCGTTGTTAGAAATGCCCATAGCACTCCTCCCGAAGAGGGTCATCAGTATAAATTCTGCTAACTCCTCTGGCTGCTTCCCTCAGCCCACCAACATTACTGCTGTTTTGCCCAGGTTAAATTGCAGCCAACTAGTTCCAATATGTCACAAGCTCTTCTAGACACTAAGACACTGGGTCTACTGATTTGGTCAGGTCAGATATAATAGAACTGGGTGCCATCATTATACTGAATATATAGCCGTCCATGTCTCCTCATTAACTTTTCCAGGAGCCTCATGTACATGTTGACCCAGAGAGGTGGGAATATGGTATCCTGTACCACTCTGCAAGAGAGAACCATTGTCCACAGTTACCTTCTGGGATCTCTTAGTAAGGTAAGAATGGATCTACTCATGAGTGAACTCCACCTGCTCCTGCTAAGGGCCATGAGTCAACAAACATTCATGATCAATGGTAGCAAAAGCTGTCAATAGATCTAAAAGTATCTGCACAGACATGATCTCTTCCTAGCTGTGGATGAAGATAATCAACTAATACAACCAATTACATTTTTACCACATGTCCAATTGACTAAGTGGGGTCAAGGAAATCTTAATCACCACTTTCAATGAACTTTCCAAAAAATAGAAGATTAGATACTGGTTGATAGGTAGCCAGACTGTCCGTGTTAAGAGTCGGTAGCTTGAGCACTGGCCTCATAACAGAATCTTTAAGAACAACTAGCATCCTCCCCAATCCTCCACATGAGGAAAAGCTGACATCTCAAACAACAGAAACACTGTTTCCCCACTGGCTTTCACCAGCCAGGCAGATTGAGGGTATAGATCACAGGCTGTAACACAAAGCTACTTCAGTTGTTCCATCACCTCATTGAGCAATACTGGCTTAAATTCAAGCACAAAATTTGCTCCCATAAACACTGTTCTGTGTTCACAACAGAACACACCAACCCAATACTTTTCCCATCATGCACCAGGTGGACATATTTAACTCAATATACCTATGGGACAGCAGATCTGCACTACAGGTTGGATGCAAAATCCTTCCTGCACCACCTCTTCTTCATGCTTTGTCATCCTCCTACCCATCATCAAAGGGATCATGGGATCTTAGCCCTTGTAACCATTAATCCTGAGTCCCTCACATGCCCAGCATGTGACATCATTCAACCTTCTCAGCAAAGAGACATAGCTGGGTACACAAGTAAGGACCAATAGGATAGGCTGCTGAGCTCTCCATAACCAGTGTCTAAGAACAATTTCAAATATTTGGTATAATTATACTTAAAAAATAAGCTTCATTTATAAAACAAAGACATGAAAGAGACAGCGACAACATCATTTAGGAGGTCTCTCCTTGACATTAAACAAAAGGTACAAGGAAGAAACAAATTATATGTACAATATTTGGTTGGGACAACTCACTATCCAATTAATCCAGCCCAGACCTACGGCCATCTAAATCCTTAACAGAATTTAATATTAATTTGAACTATATTCAGAAATTAAATGGGCCAAATTCATCCTTAGAACAATTCCAGGGAGATATTCTAGAGATGAATTTGGCCTAATATCTTCAAGTACTTTTGCTGAAGTACTACACATGTGGAAAACACTTCACATGCAAACTGTGGAACAAACAGTAGAAGCTGGATATTTCTAAATCATAGCAATTTGTTTTGCCCCTGGATGAGGAGAATTTCACAGAAGTGTACATTACTGAAGCTTTGAAAAGTTCTCTAAGCAGCATAGGTATATTCAGATAAATCTGTTTTTGTCTCTGTCCTTTAAATATCTCTTCTGCCAGGATCAGGAGACCATAAGGACAGTTCTGATGAAGAAATCATTAAGTTTACCCTTTCAAAAATGTCTGAAGATCTTGATCTGATCTATGATCATATTTTCATCATGCCGGTGGTATTTTTCCCTATAAGGTAGCTTTAAAATTGCCCCTGAAATCATGCAAAATGTCTTTTAGCAGCCCAGAAAAGAAAGACATGTCACTCTTTTACTGGTACAGTTTAATTTCAAATTTTATATAAGCCAGACCTGCCTTTCTTCACAGTGGGGCCCTTATCATGTGTTTCCCTTCAAGCATTCTTATTTGGAGTCAGACTTTAAATGTATGGACCCAAGAACTTACACAGCATTTCAGAAATCAGAACTCAATTTATTTTAGTGTAAGAAATCTGACTCTGTTAAAGAAAAAAAAAAAGAGAACAAAATATCCCTATCTCTAAAGACAGCTTTAAACATGAAATGTTTTTTGTATTTTTTGTTTTCAGATTGCTTATGTACCTTCAAGTTTCATTTAGGACGGCTGGGGTCATTTTTAAAGATACAATTTGTTTCAGACTCTATGAACCGGACATAAGTGCAAAGGAAGCTGATATATGAAGATGTAAGATAGACATTAGCGTCAGTTTAATAGAAAATTACCTTTTATCAATAAGAATAAAGTTCATTATCTTCTAACCCACAGATGGTACATGCACAAAGAATATGGATTAAAGTTTAGCTATGGGCTCAGTTCTATTCTCGCCCCACCCAGCCCCAGCCCCCAAGATTCACTAATGAAAAAATGTCCTGGCAAAATAGAAAAGGGAGATGTTTTATTTAACTAGATTTCTGGAAGAAATAGATTCAGCTATGAAGTTTTAAAAAATGTATTTTTTGCCATAATTAAACAACATAGTAATGGTAAAAATATCAACATGAATGTTAAAAGAGGGGACTTTATAATACTAGTACCATTAAAAGCAGAATTTAACGGGGAATCTGGGTTTAAAAGGGGAAATCACATATCACCAGGTAGTAGGTTCCACAGACATGAGACATAATTACTAAAAGCTGTTTCCCAAGATCACTTCAAATTATACTGTATGATAAATCAACAAACTTAGGATCCCATGCTACAATTCACTGCACACAGGTAGACCCCTGCACCCACCCAGAGCCCCATCAAAGGCAACGGAGCTCCACAGGGACTCAGAGGATTCCACCCATGAGTAACAACATTGCAGGAGGACTGAAATCTTAGGGCCTTATCCTGTGCTCACTGAAGTCAATGACAAACATCCATTGACTTCAATGGGAGCAAGAACAGAAGTAGAGACAGGCACTTAGACCCAATTTTTCAATTGTCTACTAACCTTTGGTGCCCAAGTTTTTGGGTCCCATCTAGGTGTCTCTTTCAGTTTCATCTGCTCCTGCTGGCTGTTCCTCACTTCAAATTACAAGTATAACTTCAAAGAAATAAAAATGACCTCTGAACTATTTTAGGATCCTAACAGTGAGTATAAGCACTGTGGCCTGAAGCCAAGAAGAGAAGGGAGATAATTGAGTGAGCTCTCTGATGGCATTGGCTAGAGAGCAAGGGGAGTCAACTGAGCAAGAAGTACTCCATTTGCATATTAATTATAGATAATTTGGGGACATTGGAGTATAGTTTGACTACATTTTGTACTTAGGGCCCATGTTTTTGAGGTTGCACTGTTGGGAACCCACCTGGGAAAAGCCTGGACAGTGACTAGGCATAGGATCACCCTAATTATAACTGATATTTGCCGAGGTGGGGTAAGAGGCCCTGGACAAAGCTAGAGGCAAAGAGAGAGAGGACATGTTTTTGGTTTGCTGCTGGGAATGTCTCTGTGGGCAGCAGGGACTCTGAAAGAACTCCTCTAAGAACTGTACTTGCCTTATGTGGGCAGAGCTTCCTAGATGTTCCAGTTGTGTAGCCAGTGGCAGGCGGTGGTCAGAGCCCAGCAGCAGTTCTGATCATCTGCACAGCAAGGCACCAGTTGGGCCCCGTCACAGCAGATGGAGCAAAGCTGCAGTTGGATACACCCACAGGCCACAGCTTCCATCAGGAGAACAGCAGAGTGGGAGCAGTTGCGTGCACTACTGTGGGAGCAGAGGTATTCATAGCAACCGTCTACATCAGCCTATAGACTCTGGTGAGGCCTCACTGTCCTAGCTGCTGAAATTGTTACAGCAGGACAGGTAGTAGAGCCCCACAGCTGCCGATGAAACAGGGACCCTGCTTTTCCTGGACTCTTGGAACCACAAACTGTGAGTGAGGAAGTGGGGGACCCAGGAATTGCAAATGGAAATCTGAGAGGCAGAACAAACTGCATCAGCCATTCAGGCTCCAGTTGTTTGGGACTGTGACTTATGCATGCTGAGGTAAATGGTGATGGAAAGTGTTAAATTGTAAATATTTGTCCCAGTTCAACCTGGCCTTTCCCATTTCTTTCCATCCTCAAAAAACAACCTTTGTTTGCTAAACCCCTGTGCTTGTGAGTGGATACAGATTTGCTAGCAAAGGTGCCCAGAGCAGTTATAGGTTCCCAGAATACTAAGTGAGGACTCAAGCCAAAAAATTAAGAAATTATAGAGAATCCCTTCAAAAACGGATTGACCCTTGTTGCTGACGACACCACTGAAAAAGGGGTTCCAAGAGCATAATCAGAAAGAGATAG
The DNA here is from genome assembly GCF_020497125.1 of Mauremys mutica. Taxonomy (NCBI): domain Eukaryota; kingdom Metazoa; phylum Chordata; order Testudines; family Geoemydidae; genus Mauremys; species Mauremys mutica. The sequence goes on from NC_059073.1 coordinate 233,528,112, forward strand.
TTGAAATGGAAAGGTATATGCATTGCCTATGTGAATAATTATAGAGGTATCCTGCCCATACAACACCTCATCTGCACCTGCAGCACATTCTCATCCATAAACATTTTCTTTTCCACTAACAGCCACCTTTCAGTTAGCTATAACTTTTTCTTAGGCCTGGTCTACACTAGGACTTTAATTCGAATTTAGCAGCATTAATTCGAACTAACCGCTCAACCGTCCACACCAGGAAGCCATTTAATTCGAACTAGAGGGCTCTTTAGTTCGAATTCGGTACTCCACCCCGACAGGTGGAGTAACACTAAATTCGACATGGCTAGCTCGAATTAGGCTAGGTGTGGATGCAAATCGAACTTAGTAGCTCCGGGAGCTATCCCACAGTGCACCACTCTGTTGACGCTCTGGACAGCAGTCGGAGCTTGGATTCTCTGACCAGACACACAGGAAATGACCCGGGAAAATTTGAATTCATTTTCCTGTCTGGGCACTTTGAATCTGACGTCCTGGCTGGACATCGGGGCGAGCTCCGCAGCACCTGCCACGATGCAGAGCTCTCCAGCAGAGGAGTTCATGTTATCTGTGAATAGAAAGAGGGACCCAGCATAGACTGACTGGGAACTCTTGGATCTGATCGGTGTGTGGGGCGAGGAGTCTGTGCTTTCGGAGCTGCGCTCCAAAACACGGAATGCAAAGACCTACGAGAAGGTCTCCAAAGCCATGATACAGACAGAGGATACAGCCGGGATGCAACGCAGTGCCGCGTGAAAATAAAGGACCCCAGACAAGGCTACCAAAAAATCAAACCGGCAAATGGACGCTACGGAGCCTGCCACCACTGCCCCACCAGTGAGCATGGACTCTGATGATGGGACAGTGTCGACGGACAGTTCCTCGGCGATGTTCGCGGACGGGGAAGATGAGGAAGGGTTTGTGGAGGACGAGGCAGGCGAGAGCGCTTACAACGCTGGTTTCCCCGACAGCCAGGATCTATTCATCACCGTCACGGAGATCCCCTACCAACCCTCCCCGGCCATGAACCCGGATCCTGAATCAGGGGAAGGAGCAGTCGGTAAGTGCTTTAACCATGTTAACTTTTATTCTTAATATAACAGGAATCTTAAGTGTGTGAAAAGGAGGGCTCTCTATATATGGGGATAGAACAGAAATCATCCTTGGAGATCTCCACGAAGCTCTCCTTGCGTTAATCGAAAAGCATCAGCAGGAGGTTCCTGGGGAGAGCTGCCTTATTGGGTGCTCCATGGTAGCACACTTTTCCGCGCAAGGCTTTCATGAGGTACTCAGGGAGCACTGCCTCCCCGAGCACGGCTGCATCGGGCCCTGGTTCGTGCTAGCTTTCACGCAGCATGCGCTCTCTATCTCCTTCAGTGACCGTCCTCAGGGTGATCTCGCTCGGAGACTCCTGCATCTAATTAGGGTAATTACTGTAATTTTACGCCTGGTCCAAAGTATTTTTAAAAAATCTACGGACAGACGGCATAGCACAGACTCAGCACGCAGCTGCGTGACGAGCGTAACGGAAAGCCAAAGAATATAATGGACGCTCATGGAGGGAGGGGGGAATGAGGACGCAAGGTATCCCACAGTTCCTGCTGTCTCCAAAAAGTATTTGCATTCTTGGATGAGCTCCAAATGCTTCTAGGGTCAAACACAGTGTCTGCGGTGGGTCAGGGCATAGTTCGGCAATTTGCGCACCCACCCCACCCACCACCAGAAGTGAAAACAATCCTCTGTTGACTCTTTTACATGTCACCCTATCTTTACTGAATGCTGCAGATAGACGCGATGGTGCAGCACTCAACACCAACATCCTTGCTCCCCCCACGCTATGGATGGCTGATGGTACAAAACGACTGGTATCCGTCCTCATCATCAGCCTATTGACACATGGGGCAGTGCAAAAGGACTGGTAACCATGCGTACTAGCATCTGTGAGGTCGATCAAGGGCGCCTGGCCCTAATTTTTCATGGTAGATGGTGCAGTATGGCTGGTAACCGTCCTCATCATTGCAACAGGGGGCTGAGCTCCATCAGCCCCCACCCTTCCTGTGTAAAGAAAAGATTGAATTGCCTCTGGACTAGCAGAGGGATGATGGGCTCCTTCATCCACAGTAATTAATGTCCTGCCTGGACTATCATTGCAGCTGGAGGCTTCCTTCCACTCATTTCTCACAAACAAGTCACTGTGTCTTATTCCTGCATTCTTTATTACTTCGTCACACAAGTGGTGGGACAATGGTATGGTAGCCCAGGAAGGCTGTGGGAAGGCCGGAATGAACAGGTGGTGTTGTTGCAGGAGCACCCCCTGTGAATAGCATACAGCTCCAAATTTATGCAGGATCGGACACAGAGCAGCTGTGCTCTCTGGTTCTATGATACAGTGGTTCTCTAGTACACTTGCCCATAATCTAGGCAGGACTGATTCTATTTTTAGATACCAAAAAGGAGGGATTGACTCAGGGAGTCAGTCCCAATTTTTGCTTTTGCGCCCCTGGCTGCTCGGCCAGGGGCACTTATGACAGCACCAAATGGTGCAGTGCAAAAGGACAGGTAACCATGCCCATCTTATTACCAATTTATGGTATGGTAGATAGTACAATATGGCTGGTAACCATCTCTGCTGTCATGCAAAAGCAAAAGCATGCTGCTGTGTAGCGCTGCTGGACCGCCTCTGTCAGCGGCATCTAGTACACAGACGGTGACATACACAAAAGGCAAAACAGTGTCCATGGTTGCCACGCTATGGCGTATGCCAGGGCAATTCTGGGAAAACGGGCTTGAAATGATTGTCTGCCGTTGCTTTCCCGGAGGAAGGAATGACTGGCGACATTTACCCAGAATCCACCGCGAAAATTATTTGTGCCTCAGCGGGCACAGGGGTCTCAACCCAGAATTTACAGAGACAGCCTACACTCAGTTAATTGTTTGCAAAAATGTATCTTTGCAAGGAATTCACTCCCTGTTTCCCATCTCACAGCTTCCACTGTCTCCAGACCTGCCACAGCATCCCCCTCGCAGAGGCTGGCAAAGATTAGGCGGCGAAAGAAAAAGACAAGGGACAAGATGTTCGAGGAACGTATGGGCTGCTACCTAGCAGAGGCGGACCAGCAGAGCCAGTGGAGGGAGACCGTCTCTCTGTGCCAGCGCTCACACAGCGAACGGGAGGAGAGGTGGCGTGAGGAAGACAAGCAGGCGACTGAAACGCTGTTTGGACTAGTGAGGGAGCAAACGGACACGCTCAGGCGCCTTGTGGATGTTCTGCAGGACCGCAGGAGGACAGAGACACCCTGCAGTGTATCTGCAACCGCACTTCCCGTGCCACAAAGTCCCATACCCCCCTCACCGAAAATAATCAGGAGGAGGGGCGGCCGGGGACGTGAATACTGTCACTGCACCACAGCACAGTGCTCAAGTACCCAAATGCTCTCATACCCTACATTTGCCGAAGTCCTTCACTTCCAGACTCACAGTAGTCCCAATCCCAGTCCCATCCCCTAACTGTCTACTTAATTAATAAAAATGCTTTGCTGTTAATTACTGTTTCCGTTATGTTTTTTCAAAGAAGACTGTGTTTGAATGGGGGGCGTGGGGAAGGAGGTGGTTAATTGCATAGGACAGTCACCTTTCCCAGGGTACAGACACGGGGGCAGGATCAGCAGCGGGTCACACACACGGTGCAGTCAGTAGGCACCCTGGTCGGTATGGGAGGTGGTTTCCAGGATCTGTGTAGGTGGGGAGATGTGACTTTGCAGCGGGGGAGGGCGGTTACAGATCTTATACAGCGGTCCTTGTCCTGGACCGCTGAGTCACGCAGCTGAGGAATCTGTATCCGTCCTCCTCCACCACAAGGTCACATATCCGCCCGCACACAGAATTCCATAAAGAGGGATGGCAGGCTCCGTTGAAAGAAGCATTCCGGCACTGCGGACCGCTCTAGGAGCAGGAGCCTGTCATTCCTTGAGTTTAGAGGCGGTCTTTACATCACCGCACACCCTACCCAGCACAGTCTGCGTCCCAGTTTCAACCCTTTCACGAAAAGTCATGAATAAAGAAACCTTTGTTAAGTAATAATGGGACATGTATTTTATTTTTACACGTGTGCTGGAAGTGGGGGTAACGGGGTGAACGGGGTATGTAACCGAAGAGGAGAGTCAACAGTAACTGGGTAAAGAAACAGGGGCAGGTTCAGCTTCTCTGTAAAGAAACTGAACAGTCACAGGTCACACTGCTCGCTGCTCGCTGGTATTTGAAGAGTTCCTTGTCGCTGTCCCAGGCGCCTGTATAGGGCTTCATGAGCAAGTGCATTAGCGGGCAGGCTGGGTCCCCGAGGATGATTATAGGCATCTGCACATCCACAACAGTTATTTCGTGGTCCGGGAAGAAACTACCTTCCTGCAGGCGTCTGAGCAGCCCACAGTTCCTGAAAACACACGCATCATGAACCTTGCCCGGCCACCCGACGTTGATGTTTGTAAAACGTCCCCTATGGTCCCCCAGTGCTTGCAGCACCATTGAAAAGTAGCCCAATTTCTCAGCAGCTGACTGTGGAAGAGGTGGACGATAAAGTGCGAGGAGGAGAAAACGGCGATGATCGCAGCGGGCTCCATGCTTGCAGTGCTGTGGCGTCCGCGCTGTCACTGACCAGAAAAGTGCACGAACAGATTGCCCGCAGGCGCTTTCAAGGAGGGAGGGAGGGAGGTTGTGATTGACGGTTCAATGACGACACTTACCCAAAACCACCCTCGACACATTTCTCCCCCCAGCAGGCATTGGGGGCTCTACCCAGCATTCCAATGGGCAGCAGGGACTGCGGGAACTGTGGGATAGCTTCCCACAGTGCACCGCTTCCAAAGTCGACGCTGGCCCCGTGAATGTGGACTCAGAAATTCAAATTAGTGTATTTAGTATGGATACACAAATTCGACTTCATAAGGTCGAATCCACAAATTCGAACTAAGTTGATTCGAAATAGTCTTGTAGTGTAGACAAGGCCTTTGAACTGCTTTCATTTGCCTCCCCTTTCCAAACCATGCTAAAAGAGATTTAATGAAATGTATGCACATCAGTCTCTGAGGTTGGGATGATTATTTTTCCTCCCAGGCTCTGGTATATACACCACCGTGGTGATTATACATAACTCTCATTAATGCTAAGGGGCAGTCACATGCATGCCTGGCAAAGGAGAATAAACACCAATATGTTAGAAAATTAGGGACACCTTTCATAAATTTTACTGATTCTGTTTAAATGCCTTCTTTTTTTTAATGTCTGCAAGAAATAAGTACATTTCTCCCAAGAAAATTATATAGTGATTATTCATGTTCCAGAATGTATTTGTTTATTCTTTCCCTGTTGTTTTTAAAATCTTACTGTTCATCAGACACTCTCATGCATACTCTTTTCAGTGTACGACAGAAACTCTTCAAACAAAGAGCAATTCAAGACATCTACTCATAGGTCACATTTTCTCTGCATCAAATCTATCAACTCTTTCCACAAGGAATACATCAAGAGCCTCTCCCTCCTAAATGATTATTAAAGGGTAAACTTGCTACAGAAACAGCTCCTCGGTTCCAAAAGCTAAATAACCACAACTTGCCCTGTGAACGTTGTTGAATGAATATTCTTAGCTTCAGGAAGGCACAGATGTATAATAATACAAACGATAGTAGATTGAGCGCGAGAATGGGAGGCAGGAAGTAACTCTCAAAGTCTATAGCTGGCTCTGCCATTGACTCACTGCATTACCTCAGAAAAGTTTCCTAATTTACGGCAATGTTTAAGAAATAAGTAAAACAAGTCTCAACAATATCTAATCCTTTTAGAACACTGGTTTGTTGCTTCTGATACTATGTATTTTCTTAAACAATCTGTAACTAATAGTTATAGAAATACAGGTTCTCTTAGTCAAATTATATAGTGTAGATAAAAGTGAAATTCACTAACAAGGCTGCATTGACCTTAAGAACATAAGAACGGCCATACTGAGTCAGACCAATGGTCCATCTAGCCCAGTATCCTGTCTTCCAACAGTGGCCAATGTCAGGTGCTTCAGAGGGAATGAACAGAACAGGTAATCAACAAGTGACCCATCAACCATCCCCAGCTTCTGGCAAACAGAGGGTAGGGACACTTCAAAGCATGGTTTTGCATCCCTGTCCATCCTGGCTAACAGTCACTGATGGACCTATCCTCCATTAACTTATCCAGTTCTTTTTTGAACCCTGTTGTAGTCCTGGCCTTCACAACATCCTCTGGGAATGATTTCCACAGGTTGACTGTGCATTTTGTGAAGAAATACTTCCTTTTGTTTGTTTTAAACCTGCTGCCTATTAATTTCATTTGGTGATCCCTAGTTCTTCTGTTATGAGAAGTAAATAATACTTCCTTATTTACTTTCTCCACACCAGTCACAATTTTATAGACCTCTATCATATCCCCCTTAGTCGTCTCTTTTCCAAGCTGCAAAGTACAATACAGTATCTTATACTTTTCATTATGAAACCATCAAATATTTCACAGTTTGTTAAAATGAAAAATTAAACTTAATGACTTGACATGAAGTGCTTTCTGTGAAGACATATTGAAATGTTGCCTTGGAGTCTGCACATGCAAGGGAAGGGGAATGAAAGCTAAGAGAGTCACCACACAACTGTACATAAGCAGCCTCTCTCACTCTGGCTGCGATTTGCTACTGCTGTACTACATTTTTCATATACTAGAAAAGCCAATGGAACGTAACAATCAGTTTTTGCAGTATTGAATTTTGACATTAACTTCAAAAGGGCCAGGTGTCACCCATAGAATTTAAGGCCAGAAAGGACCATTATGATCACCTTATCTGGCCCTGTGTGTAACACGAACTATAAAATTTCACCAAATGGTCCCTGCATCAAGCCCATAACTTCTGGTTGAGCTAGAGCATATCTGTCAGAAAGACATCCAGTCTTGATTAAACACTTCAAGTGACAGAGACTCCACCACAACCCTACGTACCTTGTTACAACAATTCACTACCCTCACTATAAACATATTTTAAAAGTGGGGAGGAGCAAATTGAAAGAGACAGAAAGGCCCTTTCTGCAGTGCAAATATGTCTTGTGTTATATGATTGAAATGCATTATCATCTGGAGTTCTTCCCTATTATTTATTGTTTTTAATGTGACTCATCACCACAGTATCTGAGCACCTCACAAAGATGAATTAAAGGGAATTGTGTGGGTAAATCCCCTAGTCCCTTATTTGTTTCCCCTTCCTCAGACTTCTCAGTTCTCTCTGCTTCATAGAACAACCAATGACAAATAATCAAACAGCAAATTGGCAGAAGGCAATTTAATAAAAAAAAGTACAATTGGTAGTGTATTCACCTTCTTACTTTCCCTTGACACAATGGATGTAAAGAGAAGCAGAGTCAGCAAATCAACTTGAAACAAGACAGGAAAAGATAGTGAAGAAAAATATAACAAACCTGCTGGTACCAGTATGCTGCAATTTTCATGGGGTCTTAGTCCAATTAGAACCATAAAATGTTCCTTGAAGAAGATTTTTAGTTTAAAGCAGTTTGGTTGCATGACCTAATTTAAATTTTGCTACAGAGATTTGATTGCAGAATGTTTTGCTGCAGATAGTGATGTTGTGGCCAGAAAAGAAGTGGATAATCTAATCTAAATTCTATATTTCCCATATGACAAGTAGGTAAACTCAGTTTACCCTCAACTACACCACTGACTGCAGAGGTTTGAAATGGCGGAGTTTATCTAAATATTTATTTTACATAAATGTGCAGTTTAACAGCAACAATATGACTAGACCTCCCTTACCCAACATGCGGTTCACATGTGATGTGTAAAATATACTCAACAAGAGTAAAATACCTAGGGGTAACTGTGAGCAGCTCAGTGAAAACGTTTTAACAATGGGCAGTAGTAGGCAAAGCAGCAAATCAAATATAAGGATGTAATAAAGTACTGCATAGCAAATATTGCTGATATGATAGTGTCTCACCTAGCTTGGAATTCATTGTTTCATTATAGTTTATTTCACAGTGCATAATTAACCTGTGGAATGCACTGCCGCAAGATATCGTAAAAGCAAAAGATCTCAGGAGGACTCCACAAATTTGCATATCTTCACAGAAAATCAGATCACCCACAGTAATAGTGGGCAGACTAAAACAATTAGAAGAGAGATAAACTGTGAGGTTCACAATATAAGCCAATAACTAATTGCTCTGAGTGAAGAAGACATGTCCCCTCTGGGCAGATTATTCCATAATACCCATTATGGGATTTCTTGAACATGTTCCTTAAGCATCTGGTATTGGCCACTGTCAGAGACAGGGTAACAGACTGGATCATCTACTGGGCTGATCCAGTTTGGCATTGCTACATTCCTCTAGCCATTGGAAAGCTGGCCCCGACAGTCTCTTGCCTTTCTTATGCATTCATATGGTGATCTGCATTCTTTGTGCCATGAAATTTACAACCCCAACTCTTAGGTTGGCAGGCTCCTGTTACCGTTCTTTCTCTATTATATTAACACACACAAAAATTAATCAGCTCTTCTTAGTAATTAGATGCAATAATTTTAATCTCTCTTTTCCTTTAATACTGAATTTAAAAGAGGACTTTACGGTGTTGCAAGACAGTGGTATTCACAAAGGCAGCTCTGACCTGAGCTCTTTGTGATGTTTCTTCACCTCATGTAATTGCCAAGGACTTCATCTAACATCAAGTGACTTGCTTTTGGCAATTTACTCTTCTTATAAAGCACCCAAGCTTTCAAGGAAGTCTGCTGAAAGTCTAGGATACACATCTCTTAATAATATTACAGATTGCCTCAAGGAGAAAACAGAATAATCACTGACTTAACAAATGTATCTTTTTCTGTAAGCTAGTCCGTCACCCACCCCATGTTATTGACCAAAACTTATTTTTGACTGAGAACAGAAAAAAAAAATTAAGTAACATGATCTCATTTTTAACAGTGTTCATTCTACATCACTAGCTGTATCACTGCACTTCTTGTGTTACTTACTAGTCCAGCAGAAAAGAGGAAAAAATGGTTAAAAACTACAGTGAATTTTGTTCTTCTTTGTGAAATATCGCAAGCAATGTTCCAATTTTTGTGCAATACTAGGCATCTCCAAAGCGAGGACCCAACCTTTAAAGGCTGCTGAGTGCCCCCACTGAATGAAGACAGCTTCATAAAAGCATTAAGCACCTCAGACAATTGGGGTCATCGAATCATAGAAACATAGGACTGGAAGGGACTTTGAGAGTTCATCTAGTCCAGCTCCCTGCGCTAAAGCAGGGCCAAGTAGCCATCTAGACCATCCCTGAAAGGGGTTTGTCCAATCTGTTCTTAAAAACCTCCAATGATGGGCATTCCACAACGTCCCTTGGCAGACAGTTCCGGAGCTTAGCTACCCTTATAGTTAGAAAGTCTTTCGTAATATCTAACCTAAATCTCCCTTGCTACAAATTAAGCCCATTGCTTTCTAATGTGTTACTCATTTTATAGAAAACTTTTATATATCTTTTGGCCTCTAATTTATTGTATAACCAACACCATTCTTGTACTGGGACCACAAATCTACACATCCTTAAACAATCTGTAAGGCCCAGTCACTGCCAATTTCCAGTTATATTGTACAATGGTAAAAAGATGAAGTCCATATCAGACATCGTCTGATGAACAAAACCAACAGTAGGAGAAATGCCACCATACATAGACAAACATTGACACATCCAGACAAAACCCATAAATGAAAGTCAAACTTACATCACAGTAGACTACATCGTATAGTGTACCACCCCACAGAGAATTGCTGAAGACAGTAACATATGTGCAGGGCATCCTCAGAGTCAGACTAGAAACTAAAAAGAAAATTAAAAAGTTTTAAATGGGCTCCAGCACTATAAAACATCACAAAAGACGCTAGATATTTCTAACCTAATCTGCTTGGACATGTGGAATTTACTCACCTGGTTTAAGGACGCCATCTCAAATTTAGCAACAGCCAGGAGAGCACTGCTCCATCAAATCTCATACAGGATCTTAGTATTTTTTCCACATGTTGAGAAGGCTCTTCTTAGTAGCCAAAGCGATTCTCAAGTCTTAGGACTGCTCAAAGAGAGTAAGTGACTAATGTCTCCTTTAATGATTAACTTCATTTTAGGAGAAACTGCTGCTGCAAGGCTAAATGAAATCTAATTAAGAGCTGTGCCACAGGGCATTCCCACAGTAAATGTGTTAGAGAACCTCTGCTGTCACACCATTGCCACTATGTAAATAACTCCACAAGAGGCATCTTGTGAAGCCATAGTGGGGTTTCATTAATTCTATGTATGATTTTATATATTGTAACCCACCTCTTGATATTGCCAAATAGGATGGAATGAATTTGTACAGTACAGTGCAGACATTGCTCCCCTCCAAACTTATTTGTTTTTCCAAGTGTCCACTGGCACCATGTGGCCTGCAGCACTTGCCACATGGTTGATATATAGGCGCAGCACATGTGAAGGCTGCTCAGGTAGTTACTGCCTTCCATGCCCCAGTTCTTCTATTCTCGTCTGAATTTTGGCCATAGTTATCAGGGGATTATGAGTGTGGTTTTAATAGAATATCACCACCTTTCTTCCTCGGTTGTTGTTAATGTTAGTTTTCCATCATGATCCAATAATCTGCACCTGACATTCTCACAAACAGCTCTCACACCCATTTTGGGAGCATTTTGTACACAGAGTAATTTATAAAGCCCAGAAATAGGACATTTCAATTTAGCTTTGCATAGTACACTATCCCAATAAGAAAATACTGACCGTCATCCCAAAAGTCTCATTTCTTCCTCCACATAACTTTATATCTACATAGTCACCATTTTGGCCAAGCAATAAGCCTAATTCATTAAAACATGACATTAAAACTTAATTTCCCCATTACCACACAGGTCCCCCAAGTGTGGATACTCCTTTATCTTTTCATATATTTACTGCTGTATTTTAACCAACCAAAGGCCTGGACAAACCAATATGGTATATCTTCAAAATCTTAGAAGCAGCCATGCAGAAAATTGAGAACTAAGACTGAATTCTCAAGTGATGAGCCAGAATACTTGGAAAGCAGATGTTCTTTTAATAAGCAAGCCTATTAAGAGGCTGACACTTAGAAGACAAGTTATTCTGGCACTGAAAAGTATTGTAGACACTAAAGCCTGATTTGCAACATCAAATACAAAACAGAGACAAAATCTATTGAATTTACTATAACCATGATCAAAAAACATCTCCACGGAAGTCTTATATATCATCCAAAAATACACCAATTTTTTAACAATAAAAATTCTGCATTGATTAGATTTAGAAATTCTACAAAACTTTCCCCTATCATGTCTAGGAATGCTCTTTTTATTTACTTTTTAATGCCAAAAAAAATCAAATGACTTTCTCACCAGTGTTAGGTGCTAGGTTGCCAGTCCTGGAGACCATAGCAGATGCAGAACAAAGAGAGATGCAGTGAAAGGTGCCCTTACCACATTGTCCAATCAATGCAAGGACCTGGAGAGATCACTTCTAGGGGGATACAAGCTATCTTAGATTTCAAAGCCTGGTGTCTCCTCTCCTGAAACTGCCAGCAAGGATACCAGCAAATCAGTGCTAATTGCAGTGGTCACTTTTGTGATATGGTCACTTGTTCATTAGGGGACAGACTGACAGTGTGGCCACACTTGCAGCACTTTCCAGCGCTGTATTGAGAGGTGCATTGTGGGCAGCTATCCCACAGAGCACCTCGTCCCGTTTTGGTGCCGTTTTGGCACTGAGTATTGTGGGAAGGGGAAGGAAGTGTGTGGGTCATTCCGCTTCCTGTTCCAACGCCCCGTGGTGCATCGCTTCACATCCCAGCATTCTGTCTTTCCGGCAACGTTTGGTGCCATTGTGAGTGTCTTTCTGCTCTGTGTGTGAATCGCGATTTCTGTGGGAAATGGAGCCCGAGCTGCTGAGGACTGTGCTGATGAGTGTCGCCAGCACAACACGTTTGGCAGTCGAGCTATTCCTTCAGCTCCAAAGTGACAGTGAGGAGTCTGACGATGATATCGATATGGATTTGCCTGCCGCGTGTGACACTACAGTGCTTGTGGCATTCACGGAAATGCTCAGCACCGTTGAACGCCGCTTTTGGGCTCGGGAAACAAGCACTGACTGGTGGGATCACATCGTCATGGAAGTCTGGGATGACGAGCAGTGGCTGCAGAACTTTCGTATGAGAAAAGCCACTTTCATGGGACTGTGTGCTGAGCTCGCCCCCACCCTGCGGCGCAAGGACACAAGATTGAGAGCTGCCCTGACAGTGGAAAAGCGGGTGGCTATTGCAATCTGGAAGCTGGCAACTCCAGACAGCTACCGGTCGGTCGGGAACCAGTTTGGAGTGGGAAAGTCGACCGTTGGAATCGTTTTGATGCAAGTTTGCAAGGCAATTAATCGCATCCTGCTAAGAAAGACCGTGACTCTGGGGAGCGTGCAGGACATTGTGGATGGCTTTGCACAAATGGGTTTCCCTAACTGTGGAGGGGCGATAGATGGGACGCATATTCCTATTCTGGCCCCCCCCACCTGGCATCAGAGTACGTTAATCGTAAGGGGTATTTCTCTATGGTTCTCCAGGCGCTTGTGGATCACCGTGGGCGTTTCATTGACATTTACACAGGCTGGCCTGGAAAGGTGCATGATGCACGCATCTTTCGGAACAGTGGCCTGTTCAGGAAGATGCAGGCAGGGACTTTTTTCCCAGACAGGAAGATCACAGTAGGGGACGTCGAAATGCCCATTGTGATCCTTGGAGACCCCGCTTACCCGTTACTGCCTTGGCTCATGAAACCCTATACAGGGAAGCTTGACAGGAGCAAGGACCGGTTCAACTACAGGCTGAGCCGGTGCCGAATGACTATGGAGTGTGCTTTTGGGCGTTTAAAAGCCCGCTGGCGTTCCTTGTATGGGAAGCTAGACTTGGGGGAAAGCAGCATCCCCGCGGTTATATCCGCTTGCTGTACCCTCCATAATATTTGTGAAGGGAAGGGTGAAACATTCAGTCAGGCATGGACCACCGAGGTTCAAGTCCTGGAGGCTGAATATGCACAGCCAGAGAGCAGGGCTAATAGAGAGGCCCAGCACAGGGCTACAAGGATTAGGGATGCCTTGAGGGAAGAATTTGAGGCTGAAAGCCAACAGTAATGTTTGCTGCCTTGCATGGGAGTGAATTGCACTGTTTACACTGTTATTCTATTATCCCTAAAATGATTTGCAGTGCCTCTTTCTTTACTGGGCTAAGGTATCTTTCACTATCTGCTATAATAAAGACGGTTTTCAAAGCCAAGAATTGTTTTATTGAAAAGAAAAAAACTTCCTTGACAGACAGAAACACAACATTTCATGAACACAAGAGGGCAGGGGTGTGGGTTGGTGAACTGCACAGTCACAAGTTTGCATACGTCCTGTCTGGAGTGCTGTGCAATGAATCCTGCACTTCAGGGTGCATAAACTGCATGGTGATGGGGGTTGAGTGCAGAGGGTAAGGGTTGTAGTTAGCAGGGCTGGTTGGTGAACGTACAGGTGTTGGAGGCAGCTGGTGGTGGTAAGAACCTGGATGCTGGGGAAGGGGGGTTTGAACTGACATTGGTGCACAAGGCAAAAAGCTTTGGGACGGGGGGGTGGGGGAGTAGCACGGTAGTGCTCTGCTTGCATGGCAACGAGTGACTCGATAGAGTCCGCTTGGCGCGACAGGATGCTTAGCAGCTTCTCTGTGCTTTTCCTCTTGGCCACTGCATTTCTCTGCCGGGTCCTGCTTTTCCTCTGGCGTATCCTGCTCTCCTTTTCTCTCCACTCCTGCAAGTTTTTACTCTCTCTAGCAGAGTGAGCAATAACAGTTCTCAGCATGTCTTCCTTGCTCTTTCGGGGATTTTTTCTCAAATTTTGCAGCTTCTGTGCTGTGGTACATCTGGTCAGTCCAGCAGTCAAGGTCACTTTAGAAAAAAAGAATTGACAACATTTAACAGGGAAGCATTGTGTTCATTATCTCAAGACTGAAATTCCCACACACTGAAGGAGTTCTCAGTCCTCACTTTAGCATTCTTTTACCACACACATAACACAGCAGAAGCCACAAAATGGTGAGTGAGGGGTGCTTATAGAGGGAGAAGTGGGGCTTGAGTGATAGAGGGGTGCTGGTTGCTTTGGGTAAGCTTCAGTGATAGAGGGTTTGAGTGAAGATGTAGCTGCAGGGGTGATCTTCACTATCTCCCTATCTCTATCACTAGCTTCACTAAAGAGTCTCCCAACCTTTTTCACAGGACTTAATCCTGGAAGATATCTCCTTGCTGCGAGTCACTAGGGAACAGCGGGAGGCTCTTCTACAGCAATGTGGATTCCACCCTGGACCCTATGCGGGTTGCCTGTGTTCAGCGATGGTCCCCCCCCCCCTCGCGGCACAGTGGCGCGGACGCGTTAGCCTGACTGGGACAAGGACAACAGTGGCTCTCCCTATAAACCTGCGCAGGCATATTGCCCACACTCTGGCTGAAACTTTTGCTGAGATAACTGCAGACGATTACCGCGACGTGATAGACCACATCAATGGGCTATTCCACATCTAGGCTGGCATGCATACAGCCCTAACCCCCCTTCCTCTCCAGAAACATTTCCACCCAGAAAATAAAAGCCGCTTACCGGTAACCCGCTGCTCTGCTTGTCCTTCTGCAACTGCTGGCTGCTGCGATTGGGTACTTTCCTCCTGGCTTGAGAAGAGCTCCTGGCTGCATGCCTCAAGGGACTCTGGAGTGTCTTCTGGGATGTCACTCGCGTATTCCTCCCCCCGCCCCGCCGCCGCCTCCGCCTCCTCCTCCTGTCCCCCACCCGGCTCAGAAGTGTCCATCGTGGTCCTGGGATTGGCAGTGGGGTCACCCCCAAGTATCGCGTCCATCTCCCTGTAAAAACGGCAGGTCGTGGGGGCAGCTCCGGATCAGCGATTACCCTCGCGGGCTTTGTAATAGGCACTCCGCAGCTCTTTAGCTTTCACCCTGCATTGTAGTGCGTCCCGATCATGGCCCCTATCCAGCATGGACCTTGATACCTGCTCAAAGATATCGTAATTCCTACGGCTGGAGCGCAGCTGGGACTGCACAGCTTCCTCCCCCCAAACACTAATGAGGTCCTGCAATTCGCCAGTGCTCCATGCTGGGGCTCGTTTGCTGCGTGGAGGCATGGTCACCTGTAAAGATTAACTGATTGCACTCCACACACACCTGGCTGCAGCAAACAGGAAGGAGATTTTTAAAATTCCCGGGGCATTTAAAGGGCGGGTCACCTGAGGCAAGAGCAGTAGAGTGCAAACTGATGAGCAGAGTGGCTGAACAGGAATTCTGGGATAACTCCTTATTCCCTGGAGGACAATTAAAGCGCTGGTGAGTGTCCACACCTGCTGAGCAGCAGCAGCGCTGCACTCCTTATACCCCAACCCTGACGGGTTTTCAGCCAGCACTGCAACCAGGGAGTTGCAGTGCTGGTTGTGCCCTGCAAGTGTGGACGGGGTGTAATTGCAGCGCTGGAAAGCCTCCACCAGCGCTGCAACTTGTAAGTGTAGCCAAGCCCTGAGACCTGGCCAGGCTTTCAGTTTCATAACTATAAGGAAAGCCTTCATCCACCTCTTCCCTCAATACTGCCCTTTCCTTCCTTCTTTTTCCGACTCCTATGATTCAGTTAACCCAGCCCCTGAATTTTTTGCTCTTATTTAACAAAACAAAACCCACAGTGATACAAATAATTATTTTTAAAAGCAGAGCTACCACAATGTTTGCCTCCCATTCTCATTTCTATGTTGCATCCTTTGCTTCTGCCCCTCAACCTTTGGTCTGTTTCTCTATTTAGATTTTTAGTTCTTCCAGGCAGGGACTCTCTCTGTTTTTCTAATGAGGCTGTACAGCACCCAGCAGGGCCCCAATCCTGACTGGAAGCACTAGACATTACCAGAATATAAATACATAATAACCACCACAACAGTTCAAGACTTACCAGCCCTTCCGAAATAAAAATGTACAGTTGAAAACTTGTTCATTGGGATTAATCCTGCAAACAGGTCCCCACTTGAGGTCCCTTACTCCCGTGCAAACTTCCACTGAATTCAAGGGAATTCAGGGTATGTGTGCATGTTATCTATTTTCAGGATCAATTCCATTATTTGCATTCCCAATAAAGAGTTCAGAGATTTGTGTAATAATTTTAAATCTACACATCCTTAAACAAAAAACAAAAAACACAAGCAGTTCTAGAAATAAATAAATATATGGAAAAATGTATTCAGTACTGCTACACATTAGCTTCAGTAGGAGGTTTGTAAATGCCAGCTCTTACGTCCTAATCTGTAAAACATTTCAGAGAACTGACTGAACAAATTACATCTTATAACAGTCCACAATCATCTACTGGGGCAATTATTCTCTCAAAGAGAAGTAAAAGATAAAATACATGCTAGATTGATTTTCCAAGAATTATTACATTTTTAAGATGCCTCTAATAATACCTCATTTCAGGTACTTCCTTTAGATTGTATCATAACAGAATAGTTAATTTAGCTAGATTTGTTTATAGCTAGCGAACCAAGGATAAATTGTTTGAGAAAAAAAAAACTACGCACTACTATGTCTAATGGATAATCACTGCATTTATAACTTAGTGTTTAAATTCAATTTTGCTGTGCTGGCTTATTATCCTTTGCAGTGACAATCACTATAGTTTGTCCTTGAAATGGCTACTGTTATGGTCAGAAAATATGTTTACCCCACTTTGTTGTTGTTATTTTGTTGTTTATTTCTTACATGCACAGAGCACTAGAACATACATGGATGAGAGGCAAGCAGGCCACCCCTGAATAGGGCTGCTTGGGCACCTTGGTAGCTGCCTCAGGTTCCTTATGACCCTTCTGCAATCATCACACCAAGACTTTTGAGTAGGGTTGCCAACTTTCTAAGTGCAGAAAACCAAACACCCTTGCCCTGCCCCTTCCCCGAAGCCCCACTCTCCCCTACCCCTTCTCTGAGGCCCCACCCCCCACTCACTCCATCCCCCCTTCCCCATCACACAGTCTCCCCCACCCGTGCTCACTTGCTCATTTTCACTGGGCTGGGGAAGGATGCGGCTGGGGGTGAGAGCTCTGGCTGGGAGTACGGCCGGGGATGAGGGGTTTGAGGTGCAGGATGGGGCTACGGGCTGGGGGTGCAGAAGGGGGTGAGGAATCCAGCTGGGGGTGCAGGCTCTGGGGTGGGACCAGAGATGAGGGGTTTGGGTGCAGGACGGGGCTCTGGGCTGGGGGTGGGGCCGAGGGGTTCGGAGTGTGGGAAGGGGCTCCAGGCTGAGGTAGGGGATTGGGGTGCAGGAGGGGATGAGGTCTCCATCCGTGGGTCCAGGCTCTGGAGTGGGGCCAGGAATAAAGGGTTAAGGGTGCAAGAAGGGGCTCTGGGCTGGGGCCAAGGGGTTCAGAGTGTGGGAGGGAACTCAGGACTGGAGCAGGAGGTTGAGGTGTGGGGGGTGCTGGGTCCAGGAGGGAGTTTGGGTGCAGGATGAGGCTGAGGGCTAGGGAAGGGAGTTGGGGTGTGGGAGGGGGTTTGGGGTGAAGGCTTTGGGCAGCGCTGACCTCAGGCAGCTCCAGGGAAGCAGCGACATGTCCCCCAGCTCTTAGGCGGAGAAGAGGCCATGTGGCTCTGTGTGCTGCCCCCACAGCTCCCATTGGCTGCAGTTCCCAGCAAATGGGAGCTGCAGAGCCAGCTCTCAGGGCGGGGGCAGCACGTGGAGTCCCACTGGCCAACCCTCCACTTAGGAGCCAGACATGCTGGCCACTTCCTGGAAGCCACACAGAGTCGGGCAGGGAGCCTGCCAGCCCTGCTGTGGCCAACCAGACTGTGCTGACCAGAGCCGCCAGGGTCTTTTTTTAACTGGGTGTTCCAGGTGAAAACCAGACACCTGGCAACACTACCTTCAATGCATATGTCTAGGCAAGAGCATGGAGCAGTGGAGGTGGCCCTAGACCTATCATCCCCTCTTTAGACCATTCAGACAGAGTTCAAAGGCCGGACGAAGTTTAGACATTGAGCACCTCAATGGTTGCAGCTTCTACCAGAAAGAAACAGATTAGAGCTGCTGATGATTGCCTAATGCCTCAGTGAGGGCATGTTTCTGCCAGGGTGATGTCCCTTTGCCTTACTCCAGCCAAGGAATGCCCACAAGGCAATGGGGACTAGAGTTTTGAGACACCCTATACTCGACTTACTCTGAAGGTTGCAGCATTGTGATATTTTATAGGTGCTACCGCAGAAGTATCTACTCCACATTGCCACCAGGCCCTCCAGTCAGATGCAGTTTATAGTCATACCCAGCACCATAAATGGATGAGACATTAAGAAAAAGAGTGTTTCCACTTTTTGATAGACAGAGATGGAATGGAGTGTAAGCCAACCATTTATGAATGGTTCATAAATACGTCTTCCCTTAAAAATAAGACTAGGGCTGTTGATTAATTGCAGTTAACTCACGCGATTAACTAAAAAAAATGAATTGTGATTAATCACCATTTTAATCGCACTGATAAACAATAGAATACCAATTTAAATTTATTAAATATTTTGGATGTTTTTCTACATTTTCAAATATATTGATTTCTATTACAACAGAATACAGTGCTCACTTTATATTATTTTTATTACAAATATTTGTACTGTAAAAATTATAAACAAAAGAAACAGTATTTTTCAATTAATCTCATACAAGTACTGAACTGCAATCTCTTTATCGTGAAAGTGATTTTTTTGTTACATAAATGCACTCAAAAACAAAACAGTGTCAAATTTTAGAGCCGACAAGTCCACTCAGTCCTACTTCTTGTTCAGCCAATCGCTAAGATGAACAAGTTTGCTTACATTGACGGAAGATACTGCTGCCCGCTTCTTATTTACAATGTTACCTGAAAGTGAGAACAGGCATTTGCATGGCACTTTTGTAGCTGGCGTTGCAAGGTATTTACATGCCAGATATATTAAACATTTGTATGTCCCTTCATGCTTCGGTCACCATTCCACAGGACATGCTTCCATGCTGATAATGCTCGTTAAAAAAAACCCAACGCATTAATTACATTTGTGACTAAACTTCTTGGGGGAGAATTGTATGTCTCCTGGTCTGTTTTACCTGCATTCTGCCATATATTTCATGTTATAGCAGTCTCGGAAGATGGCCCAGCATATGTTCGTTTTAAGAACACTTTCACAGCAGAATTGGCCAAAAGCAAAGAAGGTACCAATGTGAGATTTCTAAGGATAGATACAGCACTCGACCCAAGGTTTAAGAATCTGAAGTGCCATTCAAAATCTGAGAGGGATGAGGTGTGGAGCATGCTTTTAGAAGTCTTAAAAGAGCAACACTCTGATGCAGAAAGTACAGAACCCTAACCACCAATAAAAATCAACCTTCTGCTGGTGGCATCTGACTCAGATGTTGAAAATGAACATTCATCGGTCCATTCTGCTTTGGATCATTATTGAGCAGAACCCATCAGCAGCATGGACACATTTTCTGGAATGGCGGTTGAAGCATGAAGGGACATATGAGTCTTTAGCGCATCTGGCACATAAATACCTTGCGATGCCGGTTACAACAGTACCATGAGAACACCTGTCCTCACTTTCAGGTGACTTTGTAAACAAGAAGCCAGCAGCATTAGCTCCTTCAAATGTAAACAAACTTGTTTGTCTGAGCAAATATTTGTAAAAAAAAAATAAATATAAAATGAGCACTGTACACACTTTGTATTTTGTGTTGTAATTGAAATCAATATATTTGAAAATGTAGAAAACATCCAAAATATTTAAATAAATGGTATTCTTTATTGTTTAACAGTGCAATTAATTGTGATTAATTTTTTTAATCGCTTGGCAGCCCTAAATAAGATACAAGGAGTATTTTAATGTGTACATATTTAGGGAGGATTCTCACTGTACAGTATGTTCCATATTATGCATAATAACCATTCGAATTCAGCGCTCTGAAAACACAGTTTACAGGAGAGATGGCATTAGAGCTGGATGACTTCTTTTTGGTGAATAATAAAGTTGTCCAAAAAGCATGCATTTTGGGGGGGTACCAAAACAATTCACGAATTTAGATTGAATTTCAAAAAAGTCAAAACAGTTCATTTCAGCCATTCCAAAATGCTTCTTTTCAGCTTTTCATTTTGGAATG
This sequence comes from Mauremys mutica, assembly GCF_020497125.1. NCBI lineage: Eukaryota > Metazoa > Chordata > Testudines > Geoemydidae > Mauremys > Mauremys mutica. The sequence goes on from NC_059073.1 coordinate 233,548,410, forward strand.
AAATTTAGCTAAATTAAAAAGTAAAAACAAAATAAAAGGGGGGGCGTGTGTGAAACACACCTGACAACAAGCCAGAATTAAACAAAAAAAACATTTTATTCAACCCAAAATGAATTTGTTATTGTTGTTCTCATTTCAGTGAGGAAAAAATTGAAAAAATTCAATTTTGGTTTTCAGTTTTTAATTCAGCCCCCATTGGTCATATAAGGGTCTGAGCAATACAATGGAAACATAGAGCAGAAAAATTAATGAAGTGAAGCATCAAAGCAGCAGGAGTATAACCACTTCCCATGTGTTAAGGAAAGGAACAGGTCAAATAGAAAGAGGCAGATAGCGGGTGTGGTAGGGAACTTAATTCCAAATAAAAAAAGTGCACTGTGTAATTGTAACCTAAGAACTCTTTTGGTTTATTGACTTCTGCGTGCTGTAAGCTCTCAGGGCATGTGGTGGCAGTTTGGAGTAACGGCAGGAGTAGATCCAGGAGCTAGGTACCAGGCTGAGGGGGTGAAGCTAGAGTCAGGGCCCAGGAGCCAGGCCAAAGGTCAAAACTGAAGTCAGAATCAGGAGTAGGGCATGGAGACAAAGACCAGACTAAAGTAGCCAAATCCAAGGCTGGAGTGAGGATTGGAAGCAGAAGCAGGAGCAGGGCTGGAGCAAGGACTGGAAACTGAAGCAGGGCAAGTGCAGCTGTGAGCATGGTATGCAGGGCTTACTCTGGCTTTTTTGCTACCCCAAGTGGCAAAGCCAGAAAAAAAAATAGCAATCAGCGGCACTTCGGCGGCTGCTCTACCACGCCGCTGCATTCTTCAGCGGCAATTTGGCAGCCAGTCCTTCTCTCTGAGGACAAATTGCCGCCGAAGACCCGGACATGCCACCCCTTTCCATTGGCCGCTCCAAGCACTTGCTTCCTGTGCTGGTGCTTGGAGCCAACCTTGATGGTATGCATTGAGCAGCTGCTGTACTATTGCAAAGCTCAAGTAGCAGGCCGCTGGATCCTTTGCCCAGTCAGGAGGCATCATTTTTGGCAAAGGCTCACTGGGCCCAGATTAGCTTCCTGGGTTGCCTAGCAACCAGGCTGAGAGTTTGCTGTGCTCCTGGCAGGTGCCAGTGCAGGAGGCATGATAAAAAAGCTCCTGGCAGAACCTGGAGACATATTAGCTCTAGTCCATATGACCCTATAGGCTGGTAAAGGCAGGTGGGTGGTTCTGAAAATCAGATTTAAGGCATCAACAACAAACTTAACTAAATGAACAGATCCGCATGGATAATTTTCCAGAAATTCTATGGATGACATGCTGGGGTCTAGATAAACAGTGGAAAATAGGAACCTAAATCTCCCTCAAAAATACCATTAGCACTAAATGAAGGTTGCTAATTTGTCCTCTGACAAAATTAGTTGTAAAGAATATTACAGTTAAATGTACCCAAGTCTGGAAATTCTCAGGTAAGACTGTTTTCTATATCGATAGTCTCAATATTCATGCTCAAAACCAATCCTTACCACAAACCCAAGGTATGTACCAATAGCCTAAGGATGGACAACTTGCTGTATGAAACATGGTGGTCCGTCCCTGTTTAGGGATAGAGAGCCTGGGTCCACCCAACCCCTGTTCCTTTATATGGCTCCTTTAAGGAAACTGGTATTCAAGGGAGCAGCAGACTCGCTGGAAATGGGGCCAGGCACTGATCAGGCACTGACCTCTTAAACATGATAAAAGCCAGATTTTAGGGGACTCCTGAGAGGAGAGAGGGCAGATAGCCTGGAATGGAAAATTACAGGGGACATCGAGTCAGGAGAAAGGCTCCCTGGGATGGGAACCAAACCCAGAAGGGCAATTGGTGGGCTAGGGAAGCCTGCCTGACTCACAGCAAAGTGCCAAGAAGGAAAGCTGTGGGATCCCTTAACCAAGAGGACGTGGGCGGCAAGTTCAATGGGCCCGTGGTGCCTGGGCACCAGGAATATTCCTGGCCCAGGGCCCAGCTCCAGCAATGTTTGAGGCCAGGTCTCTCCTTCAGCCCCACCTTCCACCCCCTGGCTCTCCTCCTCCCCACCTTGGGTGTCCCCCAGGCAATTTAAAATGGCCAGGGGTCCGCACCCACCACCTGCAGCCTCTGGGTGGGGTGGGTCTGTGTCCCACCCCAAACGCCCCTGCAGCCAATAGGAAGCTGCGGGGGCAGTGCCTCGGGGTAGCAGCACATGGAGGCCCCCCGCCCGCCCTACCTAGGAGCTCCAAGTAAGTGCCACACCCCCTACCCCATCCATAGCCTGCACTCTTCCCCTTTCCCACACTGCCTCCCGCCTCCAAACTCCCTCCCAGAGCCTGCACCCCAGTCCTCTCACTCCCTCCCAGAGCCTGCACTCCTCACCCCTTCCTGCACCCCCAGCCCAGACCCTGCACCCAAACTCCATCCCAGAGCCTGCACCCCTCACACCCCTCCTGCACCCTCACCTCCTGCCCCAGCCCAGAGCCTGCACCCAGCACCCAAACTCCATCCAATAGCCTGCACCCCAGACCCCCTCCCCACCCAAACTCCCTCCCAGAGCCCAATCTGTCGTCTTCTGCACCCATACTCCCTCCCAGAGACTGCACCCTGCACCCCTCCTGCACCCCAATCCCCTGCTCCAGCCCAGAGCCTGCACCCCAGACCTCCTCCCTGAGCCTTAGGTGTGGGGGTGGAGGGGCCTCTGGGCATTCTGGGCACCACCAAATTTTCTACAAACCTGCTACCCCTGCAAGAGGAAGGAGCTGAGTCCAGGGACCAGATCAGGAGGAGACCTGTGAGACTCATCAGAGAGGCCAGGGGCTGCAGTGGGACTGGCAGAGCTCCCCTACTCAGTGGGAACTGGAGGGGAACCTGAAGTCTTGGAACAAGGATGAATTGGAAACCCCAAGAGGGATGGATTTGGGCCAGAAGGGCCAAAGAGACCTATGTTTTATCAAGACTTAAACATTCCTCTTCTTGGGGCCTAATCTATTCAATACTCTGGGCTGTGAGTAAATAATTGGGAGAACTAGGACAGAACTGAAGGTAGGGTGCCATCCAGGGCCACATCAGGCCATAGCAGGGGCATGCTTGGGGAGAGCACGCGGCCTGTTGCTAAACTAGCTACATAATTGCCTGAGCTTGCAATTTTAAATTGTTTCTGTGTAAAGCGTGTCTGGCCTTGTATATACTAGGAAAATTGGGCTAAAATTTCCCACTGATTCATTCTCACCAGTGAGAGTGCTAACGTAGACAAGGTATTAGCAGCTGCCAGCACTTTAAAGGACTGGGTTCTATTCACCTGCTCTAATCAGAGCTAGATGACCTGGAATTTTAAAATACCAGCAGCTACCTAAACCTCTAACTAAAGATGTGACACAGCCTTTCATGACAGCAGCTGATGATGCTTGTCTAAGGACAGCCTTTATGAAATGGGAAAGAGAGCAAGAACAAGGCAAAAGATGCAGACAGAGATTTTAAAATGCTAGGCTATTGCTATCAGTCTTTAGTATTTATAACCTATGTTTCATGACCCATACTATCCTGCAATGGGGGCACACACAAGAATATATTAATTTCCTTATTATTTCTCTCTCCATTTTTAAAAAGACAGTACACAGCTTCAGTAGCACTAGAATTTAGGCTGTTCTGCTGCTTTATAAGTAGACTTGACAAAAAAAAATTTAAATTTCAACTGATAATATCTCGTGGTTTTTTCTATTTTTATTCATTTAAATTTTCACAATTGCAGGAAATTATGGGAGGTCAGGCCATAGGGGTGTCAGATAATTACTATTTAATGACAGTGGATATTGAGATTCAAAAAGTTAAAGTTTTATAACTGTTAAAACACAAATTGGCAACATCACATGTCAAAATACGCAAAGTAAATATCCTTAAATCAAAGTTCTCAAGTAGCATTTTTCTTACTTTACATATCGGTAAATATAGATTATTACTGATGGAAATATTTTTTCATTGGTTTGTGTGTGAAATCAATGTTTACCAACACTTACCTGTAAAAATTTAATACATCCAAGCCTATTTATAAGGGCCAGGATAACAAATGTTGCCGGTGCACCCTTGGGAACAAACCTTCAAAGGAGGAAGAGCAAACAGGTGGAGTCTGATCCAGCAGCACCCAGGCCACAAAAAGGCTCAGGAGAGACTCCAGTCCCAACCCAAAGGGATGCCTCGGATGGCAGTGGAGGGTTCCTACTAGCACAGGAGCACTCTGGTCTTTGGGAGCAGGACGGACTATGCTGATCCACTGTTTCAGTTACTAAACGCACTCTGTAGTCTTCTCTTTATATAGCAAAACTTGCTGCCACCATCATTTTAACTAGGGCTGTCAAGCGATTAAAAAAAATTAATCGTGATTAATCACATTGTTAAACAATAGTAGAATACCATTTATTTAAATACTTTTGGATGTTTTCTACATTTTCAAATATATTGATTTCAATTACAAGAGAATACAAAGTGTACAGTGCTCACTTAATTTTTTATTACAAATATTTGCATTGTAAAAAACAAAAGAAATAGTATTTTTCAATTCACCTCATACAAGTACTGTAGTACAATCTCTTTACCATGAAAGTTGAACTTACAAATGTAGAATTATGTACAAAAAATAACTGCATTCAAAAATAAAACAAATGTAAAACTTTACAGCCTACAAATCCACTCAGCCCTTCTTCAGCCAATCACTCAGACAAACAAGTTTGTTTACATTTGCAGGAGATAATGCTGCCTGCTTCTTGTTTACAAAGTCACCTGAAAGTGAGAACAGATATTCTCATGGCACTGTTGTAACCGGCATCACAAGATATTTACGTGCCAGATGTGCTAAAGATTCATATGTTCCTTCATGCTTCAACCACCATTCCAGAGAACATGTGTCCATGCTTATGATGGGTTCTGCTCGATAAGGATCCAAAGCAGAACGGACCAACACCTGTTCATTTTCATCATCTGAGTCAGATGCCACCAGCAGAAGGCTGATTTTTTTTGGTGGTTCGGGTTCTGTAGTTTCTGCATCAGAATGTTGCTCTTTTAAGACTTCTGAAAGCATGCTCCACACCTCGTCCCTCTCAGATTTTGGATGGCACTTCAGATTCTTAAACCTTGGGTCAAGTGCTGTATCTATCCTTAGAAATCTCACATTGGTACCTTCTTTGAGTTTTGTCAAATCTGCTGTGAAAGTATTCTTAAAACAAACATGTGCTGGGTCATCATCCAAGACAGCTATAAGATGAAATATATGGCAGAATGCGGGTAAAACAGAACAGGAGACATACAATTCTCCTCCAGGCAGTTCAGTCACAAATGTAATTAATGCATTATTTTTTTTAAATTAGCATTATCAGCATGGAAGCATGTCCTCTGGAATGGTGACCGAAGCATGAAGGGGCATACGAATGTTTAGTATATCTGGCATGTAAATACCTTGCAACGCCAGCTACAAAAGTGCCATGCAAATGCCTGTTCTCAATTTCAGGTGACATTGTAAATAAGTATCAGAGAGTAGCCGTGTTAGTCTGGATCTGTAAAAGCAGCAGAGAGTCCTGTGGCACCTTATAGACTAAAAGACGTATTGGAGCATGAACTTTCGTGGGATGCATCCGACGAAGTGGGTATTCACCCACGAAAGCTCATGCTCCAATACATCTGTTAGTCTATAAGGTGCCACAGGACTCTTCGCTGCTATTGTAAATAAGAAACAGGCAGCAGTATCTCCCATCAATGTAAACAAACTTGTTTGTCTTAGCGATTGGCTGAAAAAGAAGTAGGAGTGAGTGGACTTGTAGTCTCTAAAGTTTGACATTGTTTTGTTTTTGAGTGCAGTTATGTAACAAAAAAAAATCTACATTTGTAAATTACACTTTCACAATAAAGAGATTGCACTACAGTACTTGTATGAGATTAATTTCTTTTGTTTATCATTTTTACAGTGCAAATATTTGTAATCAAAAACAATAATAAAGTGAGCACTGTACACTTTGTATTCTGTGTTGTAATAGAAATCAATATATTTGAAAATGTAGAAAAACATCCAAAAATATTTAATATATTTCAATTGGTATTCTACTGTTTGATAGTGCGATTAATCATGATTAATTTTTTTAATTGTGATTAATTTCTTTTAGTTAATCGCATGAGTTAACTGTGGTTAATTGACAGTCCTAATTTTAACATATGACTCCTTAGGATTTACTTCTAGAGGACATGTGCATATACTTATTTTATACAAGTGAATGTCTACAATAAGTGCTACTCTACATTTAAACTTCAGTAATTAGTAAAAAAAATATGAAAGAAAACACTCAGTTAAAGTTCTAAATCAAGACATTTTACCTTGGCTTGCAGAAGGCCTTGCACAGCTGGCTAACCCACACATCATTCCAACCATTCCAGTCTCTAAGACTAAGGGCTAGTCTACACTTACCGTCCGGGTCGACGCGGTGAGTTCGACTTCTCGGAGTTCGAACTATCGCGTCTGATCTAGACGCGACAGTTCGAACTCCAGAAGCGCCGCGGTCGACTCCGGTACTCCACCACTGCAAACGGCGGTGGCGGAGTCGACCTTGGAGCCGCGGAGTTCGACCCCGCCGCGTCTGGACGGGTGAGTAGTTCGAATTAGGGTACTTCGAATTCAGCTACGCTATTCACGTAGCTGAATTTGCGTACCCTAATTCGAACCCCCTTTTTAGTGTAGACCAGGCCTAAGGAAAAGAAGCTCTTGATTCCTAGAAATCAAATCAGGATATGTAACAACTAGGGAAGTACAAATTTGCAGCTTCTTAAGAATGTTTTCTCAGAGTCCTCCAATTTCTATAGCTCCTCTCAGTTTCAGCACATATGCCAGAAACATCTGGTTATTCTGGCTGGCTGCTGAACAGTACAGTTTCAAGTCCTCTTTCTCAGTTTATGCATTGTTTTCCTCACCCTCAAACTTCACAGAAAAAGCTCATATGTTCAGTTATACTTGAGTTATACAAACTTTTAAACGAGGAATCTAAAATCCAAATCAGACATAGCAATATAAAATATACTCCCACCAATGCAACAACCATATACCATTACCAAAGTTACAAACCAATGAAAAATTGCTTTGCAGTGCCATTTTGTAATATTGGAAGCTGCACCGCAGAACCAGATTTTCAGAGTTTTCACAGTAACTTTTTACAGTAGATGTTAAAAGTCTCCTTCTAGTCTACTTCTTATAAAGATGAATACACTGAATCTCTTGCTAGATGTCTGCTCAGTATTTCTCCTTGGATTTTTGGGCCTGTATTACTGGTTTCTTGAAACAGTGGCAAAGTAATTGAAACCAGTAAAAATATATAAGGCAAAACTTTTGCAATCCATCTTTCTTCTTGATTTTTTGACTTCCTTTAGTGTCTCAAGCCCCCCACTTCACTTTTATCTAACTTTTGCTGTTGCCTCTCTTTATTGTTTCCTTCATAGTATATTTTATAATAAAGAAATATATAATATTTTGCAACAGACTAAGCCATGTTTGATATAACATTAGTATAAATGGTGAAATACTGAAGCCTTATCCTTCAACTCCTTTTGAAATCAATGGGACGACTCACTAAATAATGCTCAACTCAGCCTGGGTAAAGGTACCAGCATCTGGCCCTTACAGACAAATAATGAGGCCAACATTTTCAGAGCAACTGAACCAATGGTCTGATTTGAACAGGGGTGTTCAACAGGAGCAAAGGTGCTCAGATCCTCTGAAATGTAGGCCACTGGTTTAGATGCCCAAATACGCATTCAAGAGTTTTATTTTAATTTCCCAGGTTTGAGGGTTTTGGTCTGCATGTTCATTTCTTTATTTCAAAAGAGCTGTGCTTTTTACTGTCTATTTGACATAAATATTTAAGTATATAAGTAAGGTTCTTTATCTTCTTCCCTTCCTAAAAACATTAAATAGAAGATAGGGTGGCCCTAAGCTCAGACCCAATTCCTAGATTCTCCATCAAGGAGGAAACCTGCATTTGTCATATCATTTTTAATATCATCTTCCTTCTTCGACATTTACAAGACCAGAATACAAATCAGAGGCTATTTTACATGTCACTGATTAAATCCAATTTCTCAAGAATCAAACATTTCCTTCCCTCTAAACTAAGGAGAGGGACACCTGCAGTTCAGGTTAACTTCCGGAAAGCTATCTCACTGTTCAGATCCTCCAAATCTTGTCTTCCAGCAAAGAGAGGGAAGCAAGTACCTGATAGCTCTGATTATTCACAGGTAAAAAGCAAAAGCAAGCAGGGAAAATTGTTTTTAAAAATAAACATCGAGACATTCTTTATCAGAAAGAAGCAGTAATGAAAGCAAGACTTTTTTTTTTAATTGCAATTTACATTTTTAAAAAACCTCTCCCTAGCTCTACTAATGACTTCTTAGCTGGTGTACATGGCAGTTTTTCATGAGAGCAGGCATGGATGTTGTCTCTGCCTTGACCTTTCAAATATACTCAGGTTGTGATGTTGAAATGTTCTTTCTAACTGCCATAACTATAACGCGCTATCTTTCGGATAGATACGTTTTCCTCATTTTGGGCTATAAATTTTACACTCCCTAAACCAGAGTGTAGTGTGCTGAGGATTCAAATGCTTGACCTCTAATTTACCAATAGATTGTAGACTTGAAAAAAAAAAATGAGAAACCAGTAGCCTGCCAAGGAAGAATAGATCAATAGAGAAAGAGTTTAACAACTATTGCATATGTCAATTGCTACATGAAATAATATTTGTACTGCATATATTCTTCCCTTGAGACCTGACTGTATTTTTTGCATGCTTTTGTTTGCCTTTCAGAGAAAAGAATTCAGAATTAGGAAAAATAACTCTCTCTCTAGTTAGAAAATTGAGCTTTCAGCCTTACTTAATGTTAAAGGTCTAAGATCAGTGAGCTTTCTGTTTCCTTAACCAGTTACTATTCTGATGAAGTAAAACTGATATTAAAGCTATGGTTCATAGGCTACGGTATATTTTATCTTGATTCCATGACTGAACTCTAGTAAATTCATTTTCTTATCTCTGTCGCTCAGGAACATGAATAAACCAAATTCTGGACTATGCTACCATCAAGATGAGCAAGTATTCCCGGTAGCAATCATTCTCTCTTTGTTACTAGAGAGTATGGAGGAATTTATTGACATACTGTTTAAAAAATTCTTCATTTTGTACATGCAGGTTGTAGTATCCTGTAGAAACTCAGTTTGTCATTACAGCTGGAAAGTGATGATGAATCCCTGAAAAAATGCCTAAACAAAACACACAAAATTATCTTACTGTTATTTAATACACAAAACATAGAAATATTGTACTCATTCACTTTTACTCAGTTTTAATGAAGCATTTTTCAAGAGATGAAATTAATTGATCAAGTTTCTGTAAAAACTATTCTGTCCCCTTCTCTTTGAAAAGGGCTTTACACGTGAAGAAATTAACACCTACCTTATCTGTTTACCATATGTTTTTTAGAGCCAGGTTTTCAGTTGCATTCACAATTGCATACATATATTTCAAATTGCACACCCAAATAAGGTATTTATATTCACACACTGTGTATTTGCCTTGTAAAGCATGTGCACATAAAAGTGTGCACACAATTGCACATAGCGAACACTGAAAAATCTTTCCCTTAGTGTTTTGCATTAGATATGGTAACACAAAGATGCAGTGTGATTATTGGACAGAATTTTTCTTGAGCATTGCTAGTGATTCAAAAAAGTACTCCTTGCACAACTTGTCGGCATAATGTCAGCAAAGACTGGACTGCTGAAGGTGCTGTCTTGGGGATGAGATGGAAAACTGAGGTCCTGACACACTTGTGGTCATTATTTATTCCATGGAATTTGTTAAACCCAGTGTCATTCCATTAGAGGTCTTTAACTGGGAAGGGGAATGGGTCAGGACTTGTTACTGGGAGAGAGGAATGGAGTGAGTCTGGAAGCAGGGAATTAGAATGATCATGGGCTAGTCATAGAAGCAGGAGCATAGGTGTGAAAGCTGGTAGAAGGCAATGGCATAGTCACAGGGGGCCAGGGGATTGGCATCAGGGAGGTGATTATATGGGACACTTATTCATTTCTTGTAAGGCCATGGAATGAAAAGGCAATATATTTATACAATGCTAAGGTTGAGCACTTAATTGGCTAATAATGAGGAGATTCAGACACTAAGTTTCTCACAGCCACACTCATATATTACAGCATATATTTCAAAGCATAAACAACCTAAAATGTTATGTGTTGTGTGGCACAATTAATATTGCAGTAGAAATATTAACGTCTAAATTACCTGGCCTTTTCTGCAGTTACATTCTTAGCTTTTAGATAACTACACAGGCATTTTCCTGCCCTACACTTTATCATCTTTGTTCAGATTGGTGTAATAGGCCCTGAATCTGCAATCGAATCTTCATGAGCACATGCCCATTGAAGTCAGGGGGGTGCCCTATGAGCAAAAGTGTCCTTCCATGCAAATTCAACTGTAGGATGGCACCCAACTGTACCTGCTTTGAACACACCAAGCCTGAGTTGGGCTGTGCATGGACAAAGTCTTCTGCTTGTCTGGACAATCACCACTGACATCAATCGGTGTCCATCTGTGTGGATGTTAGCGTAGGATCAAGACCGTAAAGAGATTTGGGATCTGTCTGAAATAAACATTTATTTTATTGTCATTATAAAACTAGTTGCCACGAGCACTGGGAGTGTTGCCAAGGAAAAGGAGACATGGCCATGTCATCCCTGTGCCCAGTACTCTCCAGCTGTCAAAACAACCCCTCTGGGTCATTGGTAGCCAAGCAGATTAGAACAGTCTTCAGGATGCTCTGATTTATGGTAGAGATAATTTTGTGCCAGGGCTGCTTAGGAATTGTGGAGGGTGATAAGGTGGCTAAAAGCCACCTTTACACAACCTGCCTCCTCAACTGTGCTAAGAGCTCCTCAGACTGAGCTGAGGACTGAGTCTGGGTGTTCATTTATTTCTCTTCACAGCTACCTAGGTAATGGGAAATAAAGGCTTGAGTTAAATGGAAGAGTTCGAATGTTATTCCTTTAGCATTTCCACAGCAATTTATTTTCCAACAGTTTTCATGTGATATGTCTGTGTGTGTGTGTCTTAAATGTTTAACATTTTAAATGAATTCAATGCTTCTCAGTGCTGAGCTGACCTTTGGTAATCTAACTCAACCTCTTTCTTGCCCTACAGATTCCCAAGTTGCATGACTGTGGTTAAAGAAAGGGATTCCTGAAGTCTCTCTGTAAAATGGAGCAAAATTTCTTTGCAGGCAAATATTTAAAAAATCAGACAGACAAACAGACACACTTTATACAGAAAAACAAGCAACAAATGTTATAATCTTCACAAGGGGTGTTTTAAACAAAACCCTTTCTTGCCAGCTCAGAAAGACTTCAGTCTATGGAATTTAAATTGGAATCATCCAACCATGAGAGGATCATCTTCAAAATTCCCTTTCCCCACACTGCCAAGATTAAAAATCCCCACTAAGGAGGATATTCTTCTCTGGTCTCACCAGCTAAAAAACATTCCAAACAAAATCCCTCTATTTACATGAAAATCTTCCAAAGGAGCAAGCAGGAAACTCACCCCTGAAGCTATGTAAAAGAAATCTCTCTACTGGGAATTTTCACATTTTCAAGGGCTCACAGAAGAGCAAAACATTTATCATTCTTGCTTTGAATTTTCCCCTAAAACCAAACAGACTGTTTCTGACATTTTCCCACAAAAAAAGTGTTTATACTATAAAAAGGGTGAGCTTTTTTTGTACTGGACTTAACTTAGGATTTTACGCAGTAAGGGAGATATTTTCACCAAGTTAAGTTATATTTGCTTGAATACAAATCACACACTGTAAAATATTGCCCTAGATCACATTTGTACATAGTCTCACACACACACTATGGATAGGAAAGGTAAAGTAGATTTTCATGCAAGAATATTCAGAGAGCAAAATCTGGTAGAGCTATACAGTTCAAAGAGGATTTCCTACAAATACTATTAGAAATATTTAAAATGCTGACCACCCTAAAAGATTAGTTCTTTTGAAGGGTTTTCCTCCAGCCATCTGGACTCTAAGAACAGAAATTCTCTGGAGACCATCCAAACTTGAAAATGGATGTTTGAATCCATACATATGGAGAGAATTGATATTTTAGTAGAGAATGAAAGTTAACACAAGGGAATGTCATCCACAATGAAAATGTACAGTTAAGCACATGCATATATATATTTGAAGGGTCAGGTGTGACCTGTATGAATAGTGTGCAGGCTGCTTCTGGTTCATTTTGTCAAATTTTATATCCATTGGCAGAGAACTAAAATACAAGCCAGTATCTGCCCAGTCTAGTTCAAATGAACATCTCCTGTCACTTGCCCTATATTTCCCTATGCATTTTACATCACTTACTGTCTTTCCTATTCAATAAATGTCTCACACTGCTCTTCTAACAAAACAGCAAGTCTGTGTCCATGAAAACATTTTGCTGTAGTGTGAAAAATAAAATTCCTTTTAAACTTGAAGGAGCTTCACAATGTGACTGCGTAACCCTTATTAACACTACTGGGAGTTGCTTGTTTTTGTCCAAAGAAAAATATACCCCTTAGTTAATGCACTTTGTATTGTCACTAAAGGATCACACTGTAAAATACAAAGCCGTGAAAGCCTGTAATTTATAAGGCGATTATCAGGTGCCCATGTGGCTCTTTTCATATGTATGTATACACTTTGCCCTTCCTAATTTGTCATGTTCTGTGTTCATCCTCAGAACCATCAAGCAGAGAAAACAGGGTAGAGATCCCTTGCTTTTACAGTCATGCCACAGACAGCAGGTTAAACATTATAAGACAAAATAATACCTTGTTTGGTTTCATTTCTTTTGGAAGGTATTTTTGCAAGTGCTTACACAATCAATCTGTAGCAGGATGGTTGGGTTCTTTAGTTGAGCCTGCCTGTCACCAAGTGTTAGAATGAAAGCTGGTTGAAAAATGGTTTATTTTCCTGTGGAAAATTGACTTTTCAGCAAAAAAATCAAACATTGAAATATTTCAATCCATTTTCCTCTTCAGGCTGGGGTCCCTGGTCAGCTACAGCTCCGATGATGCAACACAGTCTCCCCTCCTAATGAGAGTGGAAGGTGCATCATGAGAGTCCCATGACCGTGGTGAATGGGAGATAAAGTCCAGCTCATGAGTGTGCCAGAGAGGAGAATGGGAACACGAGGCATGTGAACTAAACTCCCCTGAGGCACTGCAGCAGTAAACTTCAATTGAAATGTTTCAATATTTTGTTTTTCAGCTCAAAAATAGTTCCAATGGAAAATTTTTGACCAGCTTTAGGTAGAACCCTACAGGTTGGTGCTATTGAACTCTGGTGACTCACTGAGGCAAGGGTAAGCTTGTTGACTCACCTTGGATATCAAATAAATGGGCATGATCCTCTAGTCAAATGAATCTAGGGCCTGGCACTGAGCAGTCCAAAAGGAGGAACATTTGATACAGTGTGGACAAAGTTCGGACTGGAGCTGGGAATACCAGCAACTCAAGTCATCTAACCATGTAAGTTCATAGCACCCATCACTGTAGTATCTGAGCATCTCCCAAAATTATAAAATGAACACACCAATATTTTTCTCTCTGTCTTCTGTCCAGTCTCTCAAAATCCTTTATTAAACAGCATACATATTGGAGTAGAATATGAAGCAAAATCAGAATAGTTTATGGTTTCTACCAAGATATCTCCTTTGAGTCCAAAAATCTCATAAGTGCATGCTGAATAATAAAATAATGTATTCTTGTAAGGATAAGTCATCATTGTCTAATATTCATCATGGCAAAACTTATAGTCATCTTGTAATTAATGCTGTGGTATTACTATGGGATATTATTAAGCATCCATTATCAGTTATCTCTCTAAACCATCTCATAATATGTTTAAAATGGGGAAATTCAGACATGCAAGATGTTATGCAAAGACAGCTGATATAGTTTTCAAGGAAGAAAACAAAAAATTGTATTGACTTGCATAATGGTAATAAACCCTCAATGACATCTCAAACCAGTTTGTAAGCACAAGCGTCTCTAAGGTTGATGACTTTGATAAAAGTAATAGAGAGGAACAGCTTCCTTTCTTTTGTGAAAATGAAAGTACATTATCGTCTCTTCATTGCTTTGATGCACCTGACAGATACACTTGGCGTCCGTCCAACATGTTTCTCAATCTTTTTGTTAATGCTACAGAAATCAGACAACCTTTTTTTCTCTCCCATTTGTGGCAGGCTACAAGCGCAATTTGAGGTGAAAGGAATGCAATTTGCAGTACTTTATTTGTTACTTCCAGGCAAGTAATTTAACTGATGACTTTTCTTTCAAGTACAAAATGTTAAACGTATGATACAATACAGCTGATGTACCAGCTTCTTGCTGATAATAAGATGCCAAGAAAGCGAATTCTAACATCATGCTACTTGGCAACTGTGGATCAAGGAACCTGTAAAAGATCGTATCACTGACAACTGTAGCAAAACAGTAATGGCAGTTATCTTGTAGCACGCAGTTTGTTTCACCAGCTGACAGCAAACATAAGTTGCAAATTAGAAGCATGGAAGGATTTCTGTGGTGACTCATTGTCCTACATTTTCAATCTCCAGACATCACTGCAAGCCAACAGGGTATTAGTCATGCCTGGAAGCTTCACAGTCAAATTATTAATTATAAATTATAAGAAGACAAAGATAAATATGGTAGTAAAAATACCCAAGATAAATAGTCACTTCTAACCAGTATTATGAGCAGTGATATCCTACTATACTTGTGACAAGACTTGTAGGTTCTGTGGGCCTCAATCTTGGAATTAAGAAAAGCCTGCTCATGCCAGTTCTGCAGCCCATGGGAGGACAGTATGCAGTCAAGACACCATCTAATCTAAGAAGTTTTGCTACAGTTCATGGAAATCTTCTGAACTTTATTAATGATCCAGAAGAAAAGTCTCCACAATAAAATACAATAAAATTTTTTTTGCAGGGAATTGGTAGCTGTTAAGAACAAAAAGGAGACCAGAGAACTTAAAGGGTAGCAAAAGTACGCAACAGATATAATTTCATACCAAAAAGGTTCAATCTGAAAAGATGGAAGGTGATGCATCTGAAGAAAGATCATCTGAAACACTTGTAGACACTCATTGAGGAGGAGATGCAAAAAAATGGCCGAGCAGGGATAAAGGACTCTGGATATGAAGCAAAGCATGCAGCGTGATCGAGTAGCAAAAAAATAAATGAGGGAAATTAGATTTTGAATGGCATACACTGAGACATCATGTGATCTCGTGTGTCTATAACTATAATTAAAATAATATTCCCAAATTAATGTATCGTGTGATGAACCTCCACTAAAAAAGGTGGAACAGAAAAAATGTCTTTCTTAAGTATTTCTAATATGCGTAATATCTTTGTATCTAAGGCTGTCTTCACTGCAAAAGGTGATTTTACATCGAGATAGCTAACTTGAGACAGCTATCTTATTAAAATCCTAGTGGAGACAAGGCACAGGTAGTTTTTACCTCAATGTAGCTAATCAAGGTCAACACCAGGTTGGGTAAAGGGTTGACCTCAACTAGCTACATTTCCTTTTCAGATAGCTGTCTCAAGTTAATTATCTCAATGTAAAAACACACTGACTTTTTTGCAGTGAAGACAGTCTTATATACTAAAGTATTCCGCACAAGCTGCTCTGAGAGCACAGGGTTCCCACATACAGAACAGTTTGCAGGATTGGGACCTTAGATGGTAAACTCTACAGGGCACATGCTGTATCTGCTTGCTCCTGTGGGACACCTAGAACACTTTTGGGTGTATGAAAAACATATTAGTTCTATCATTCTTTCCCACACCCAAAAGTGCACTTGGTGCATCTGTCCTGAAGAGTTTATAATCTAAGGTCCCAATCCTTCAAATTGTTCTGTATGGGGGAGCCCTGAACTCACAAAGCAGCTTGTAGGATTGGAGCCTCAGGTGTTTAAATAACTTCCCCTTCAAAAATGTCGGGCTTTTCTGTGCTATTTGCAGTAAAGGGGTACAGGATTTCAGTGCTACTTACCAGAAATTAGCCTCTTCCCCTTCTGAGAGCTGAGGAAAAGTTAATCCTTCTCAATTCAGAATTATTTCTTAGTTTAATTGGATAATATGGTGTACATGTTGAGATGGTAGAAGCAATGGCTTGATCTTCTAGTTAGATTTTTGTTTTGGGGTATAACCAGCTAATTAGAGTTTGTTTTAATGATGTAATGATTGTATCTTACATTTTATTGGTTTCTGTGTTTTGACACTTTATATGGGGCTATACAGTTGTGATGAGTGGAATCTCCATGGAATTAGACAGAACAACATTTCTTGAAATCCAATTTAAAAGCGGGATCGGCCTACACAATATGGATTTTTACCTGTCCCTTTCAATCTGCATGAAATCCACCAATATATTTTGCAAGTTTCATAAACTCTGCAGAGTTCTCATAAGTTCAAAAGTAGAATTAGTAACTGACTTCAAAATTATCCCACCAATTTGTTGAAAAGTAGAAATTACTCAAAAGCACCAGTCCTCATTGAGGACAACAGAATTAAATCAGATTTGGAGTTTCTATGCCAAGGTTTTGTTTGGTTTTGTGTTGTGTTTTGTTTTAAGCTATAATACAACAAAAAATAAAAAAGTGAGGAAACTTTGCAAAATATCCTATTTCATGAAGATTTTCTCCAGCTCCCACCAGTCTTTCAAAACCAAAACCCTCTAACCCTTAAATAGAAGATCAAACATGAGAACATTCAGGCACATTGAATTACTTTTGTTGAAGAGAGATGAGAGGGTAAGAATTTGGGTTTAGAGCAGAAAGCTAATCACGATCTTAGTGATTCTGCAGTGGACAGGATCATTCAAGTCTCCTGCGTGAGCTGCAGGCCTGGCAGAAAAGCCTCACAGTGGTTTTGAGTTGTTGTTATTATTATTAGGCAATAACATACGTAAGCATTCTTGACATATTCAGCTTGTCAATACATTTCAGTCTCAGAAGGAGTCTAAATAAAAATCTTTGCCTAGCACGTTCAGAAATGTTCTCAAAAGCGAAGGACGAGAGGGGAGGGCAAGATTACAGAATGCAAACTGTGAGGAGCTCTTGGATTTTGAGTCAGCCAAAGCAATGAGAATCAACAGTGGCTTAATCTTCTATTTCCTTTCTATAATGAGCCTGTCTATATGAATATAGTCCTCTTGCCGCTCAGCTGTTATCTGCCACTTCAGAAAGCAAATGCTGCTTCAAATTAGACAGTTTTCTTGCTGTTAATCTTTGTTCTGAAACCAGAGTAGTGCTCTCCTGTTGCTGTCAATCTAATAAACCAACATCTCTCAATTAGCCCAAGCATGCCCTGATTATGGTCTTGTCACTCCATTCTAAGACCTTCTTTAACTTACTAAAGCGCATCAACACACTTTGCCTCCCTAACTGGAGCAGTTTTACTAAACCTTACAACATTTCTGGCTTCATTATGATCCCTTCCGCAAAGGGCTGTGAATAGCCCTGACCAGGTTAGGAACCCTTTCCAGACATGTCAGCCTGCAGGATCAGGATTCTGCAGCCATTGATCGTGTTCATACCAGGTTCTGAATGTCTATTCTGGCACAGTCTGTAGGATTCTCCTATGATGAGACAGAAAAAGAATACACAGAAGAGGATTCCATGGCAGAACATGTCTGGCCACAAGCAGGCACATCACCAAATATAGAGGATGTTCAATGATCCACAGGAATGTTAAGTGTTTCGCTTATCCAAGAACTTCTATGGACACAACATTTTGGGAGTGGCCATTTCTGAAAGCTGTACATCTCTGTGGCAGAACAGGAATGTTACAATGGTGTCAAGACCTCTCATTGCCCAAGTTCGGAACATCCAGTTGGATCAGCTATTCCTCCCCATCATTTACATCCCTAGGAAGTACTTTACACACACACACAAATATCACTAATTGATTACCTAGTTTCATGCCAATCGGTTTGAGTGCTGTGATATGACTGTGACAACTGATCAGAACCTTCCCTCAGTTAAAGGTACCAGGTGGAAATGTGTGCGAGCAGCCTGCAAGCTACTGCAAGTGCTATCTGTTCTACAGGACTCCCCACCCTCCACCCCCTTAATATGATGCTGGTGCCATACTTTAGACCTGATCAGACCTGCTGAAATGAATGTGCCAAAACAGGAACACATGAACACCAGTAGGAAAGGATGCAAATAATTTAGGGCACATTATTTAATCACTAAACAAGATTTGCTGACGACACATGGGAACCACATGTGGGTAATGCATGAAGCTTGTTGGGCATGTCAACATGTACGTAACCGGAAAATGTTTCAGCATTCAAATTATATTAGCATGGAGCACCCAGGTATATAGCCTGAATGGAAATGAACACAAACCAACCATTAATCTTAAAATGTAAACAACTGACTGAAAAGGCATAATGTGAGAAATTTTCTTTGATGTCATCTCATTTCAAGTGCAGGCTAAGAAGGGAAACTTTATACATATTGATACATCCCTCCCTAATGGTACAGGGCAGTGCTGAACATAAGGCAGCTATGAGTTTCTCTCATGGCCACAGCGCACTATAGACAGAAGTAGACCGACACTGTTGCTTACCGGCATCATGATCCAGGACCTGTACATGCCTCTTAAGCAGCCACCCTAAAACTTCTCTCAAAAAAAAAAGAAAAATTACTTTTAGCTGTTGAATCAATGGCGTTGTCTACTTTGGGAATCTGCCCTAATTCCAGCAAAGACTAGACACCAATGCAGCTACACTGGTACATACTGCAAGCGTAGACAAGGAAAGCCATGATTAAGCAATTGGGAACAGCCTCGCTTAAACTGGCATGAAACTGAGCCATATTCCCGCAAGGAAGACTGTCCCTAGAGATTGTGGTGCCCTACACAGCTCCCCTGCAGGAGGGCCGGGCCCAGGCCTCTGAGGGGGGGGAGGTGTCCCAGGCCTCTGCAGGGGATGGGTGGTGTTCCAGGCCTCCACGGGGGGTGGGGGGAGCAGGGAGGGCTGCACCCAAGGGCTTTGGGAGGCAGGAGCAGCCAGTGCAGGAAGGCAGCAGGGGTCGGGCCCACACTCATGGGGCAGTGGGAAGCAACTCGGTCCCAGCCCACTCTGCTCCCCCGGCTCCCAGGCTTGGGGGAAGGGGGGAAAACTGCCCCCCGGCACTCACCAGCGGTGTGGCTGGGAACCGGCAGAGCGGAGCAGGCTGGGGCCGACCCCGACTCCTGCTGCAGTCCCCCAGGACGCATAGCTCAGGGGATAGGGTTTGTGGGGGAAGGGGTGGGAAGAGGCAGGGCGGGGGCGGAGGCTGGCTCAGCTGTCCAGGGTATCAGGCTGACCACTGGAGCTGGATGCAGCACGCAGCTGCGTAGGGCACCAGGAAATTTGGGGCAATTTGGTTCCCCAAATTTCCTGGTGCCCTATGCAGCTGTGTAGTTTGTGTATGGGTAGGGACAGCCCTTCCCTCAGGCGTAAATCCTGATTTTCCTGGTGTACACTCAGCATTTCCAGTGGTGCAGCTATCCCTGTGAGTGCTCATCAATTGCTGGAATCCAGATAAATTCCAAAAGTAGACAAGACCAATATTATTTTTCTTTTGCTCAGCTTCAGTGTGATCTAGGAATGGAACCATCAGATGTTTAACTAAGCATCTGCATTGCAAGCCATTCAAATAAAATCTTCATCTCACCGTTGTCCTTAAATTTAGATAGTGCACTAGTCTAAATGGTTGTTTTGTGAATCTACTAATTGTCCCAGGAGAAGGTTAATATTTATATAGCTTGCTGAAGAACACATGCTCAGCAACCCATTTCAAACAGAGCATCACTTCTGGACCTTAGTAAAAGTACAGTCACGCAACTCTCTTCTCACAAAATAATACCCAAAGAAATAGCAAAGAGCAGATACTTGTTAGAATGATCCTAAACCAGGCTCCTGAAGCAGGGTTTCCCAGCAAATGGCATTTTAGCATTAAAATAAACCCACAATGGAAGCCCATATCTCAGCAGCATTAACTTTAGCAAATGTTTGTGGAAAACCATTGTGAACAATGCCTGAGATGCACCTCAGAAAATATTGGAGTGTAACTTTTTCCCCTTTAAATTACCATTTAAAAAGGAAGTTAAAACACAGAGGGCAAAACATCATTAAAACATCTTACATAAGATGATTCATCAAAAAATAATAGTTAATTTTAAAAATTATTTGTAACATTTAAAACTGTAAAGCCTGTCTTTAGAGTGGTCTGGATCTGGTTGGTTTTTGTTTGTTTTTTCCCCCTACGTATGGCACTAATAGAAAAAGTTAAAAAGCTCTCCGTAACCAGACTAATTGAAAGAAACAGCATTCAGATGATCAGAGGAGGGATGTTAAGAGGGAGAAAATTGCTGACCGTCTCACCATGTAAGGAAGGGGCTATTTGACTGGCACTAGCTGTTCCTTCTCCCACACAGAACAATTGTTCTCACTAATAACAGAGATGCTGCAGTTAAAGATGGTCTTCCAAGGAAGTTAGTGCTTGATAGCTGACAAACCCTTTAGTCTAGTAGAAATTTTGCAATTTGATCTATCTTAGATGTCTATGTTATTTGTATGGCCCTGTTACCATAGTATCAGAGTGCCTCACAGGCTTTCATGTATTTATCCTCACACCACCTCCTCTGACATAGGGAGGTGCTATTAGCCTCATTTTACAGATGGGGAAGAGCGGCACAGAGAGGCTGAGGGTATGTTTACACTTGCAGGGCTACAAATTGCAGTGTGGATGTTCGGTGGGGTGTAAGCTGTGTTCTGAGACCTTTCACCGTTGTGGTGGTTTCAGACCCCCATGCTCCAGCCCAAGCATCTATGTTGCAATTTTTAGCCCGCACAGCCTGAGCCCCAGTCAGATGACCCAGGCCAGCAACGGCTGTGCTGGGCATCTTTTGTTGCAGTGTGGGGTATGCAGACATACCCTAAGTGACTTCCCAAGATCACCCAAGAAGTCTGTGGCAGAGCAAGGACTCAAATCCAGGCCTCTCAAGTCCTACATGACTAGGGTGACCAGACAGCAAATGTGAAAAATCGGGACGGGAGTGGGGGGTAATAGGTGCCTATGGAAGAAAAAGCCCCAAATATCGGGACTGTCCCTATAAAATAGGGACATCTGGTCACCCTATACACGACTGCCCTAACTACTGGACTATCCTTTCTCTCAAAACTTTGATAAATCAAACATCTGAACCTAGGGAATTCAAACTCTGCTTTCTGTCTCTCTCTTTCAGATATACAACTGCCAAAGTCAGAGAGTCATTCTCCCTCTTTTTTCCATGTCCCAACTAACTATTCATTGTCTTCATGAATGACTATGAAGTACCACTATGAAGAACAGTGAATAGTCATTGGGCCAGGAAAAGCAAGTGAGAATGACTCTACAGTCTGGTGGTTAGGCATTCATGTGGGAAACCCAAGCTCAAGTTCCTGCTGCAGTGACCATTTCACTAGTTATAAAAAGTGGAACAGCCCTAAGAGAAGAGATTGAGAAAACCTCAGACCAGAATATCTCGCAGATCAGTGGAAGGCACTTTCCCCACAAAGTTGAAGATCCAAGTTCACATCCCTTCTCTACTTCAGGCAAGAGGGGGAATAGAACCAGGTCTCCCACATCCTAGGAGAGTGTTTTGAGGCTGAGCTAAAGCTTATATGGAAGGCATCACCAAAACTTCTTCTGCTACCACCATTTTGTGAACCCTTTGCTTGCTTTTCTGAAAATGCATCCAAATCTAAATACATTTTTCAGGCTGAAACAAAACATTTTGTTTCGACATTACCAAAACCTTTAGATTTTTTCAGTTCAGTTAAAACTGTTTGACTAACTCAACACGCATTTGTACATAGTTTCAGAGGGGTAGCCGTGTTAGTCTGGATCTGTAAAAGCAGCAGAGTGTCCTGTGGTACCTTATAGACTAACAGACGTATTGGAGCATGAGCTTTCGTGGGTGAATACCCACTTAGTCGGATGCATGTCATTCGTACATAGTTTCTGTCAACCTGAAACAGCATTTTTCAGTTAACAAACATGGACCTTTGTCTTCTGTATTTACCAAAAAAATCCAAAAAATTCTTGGGCTTTGAAAAAACCATATTTGGCTTCCATGGATTGTCACCTGAATTTTGGCTTTTGCAGGACCCAGCTTCTCCCTTGCAGAGTTCCTGCCAGACTGCAGCGTGTCCCCGGGCACTCCCTCTGCACAGTGAGAGCGCGAGATGGGCAGGGAACAGGGGCCTGGCCGCTGAGACCATCGGACCGCTGCAGCAACAGGCCCACAAGGAGTGGAAGGATTTCTCAATTGCCCTCTTCCCCATCACCCACCCTGGGATTACCTAGCATCCCTCTTCTCCACTCATTGCCCTGCATTTTTGGTGGTTAGTGATTTTAAAAAAATTTTGGAACACTAAAATTGCTGGGAAATTTTAAATTAAGTCAAAGCAAAAAACAAAGGGCCTTACAAATAAATTATTCATCCAAAAGATTTCTCCCAGCTCTAGTGGTGACATGTTCCTGTGTTTTGCTTTGAGCCCTTCTTATTTTTTACATCTATCCCAAAAGGAGGACAGCTATTAAACCTCATTGAAACTGGTGAGTGTAACCCAACTTCTAACAGCACACACGGCGCAGAATCAAAGCAAAGAGCCCAGGGGAAATTACATTCATCTTAATCTCTATGATGGGGACTCCACCCCACATAAAACCTGGAGAGTTAAACTAGACCAATAAACTTTATAGGCTGCACCTGGAGGGAAGCCAGGGACTGGAGGCGGCCTAATGGCCGATGAAGCCCAGCTGGAGGGAGAGGGACGGGAAGGCTGGAATAGGTATAAAGACTGGAAGTTGATGGTAAGAGTGGGGCAGGGAGGAGCTCTCTGGTCACTCTCTAGAGAGGAGGGGAGTCATCTAGGTACAAGGAGGAGCGGGGCGAGGGGAGGAAATGAGGCCTGGGATCCCGCCTTGGACTAGACACTCTGGCAAGAACCTCAGAGGCGGTGAAGTAGCCACAGGGAACAGAGGAAGCTCCACTGGTAACCTGGGGATGGGCCAGAAGATAGGGGGGAAAGGCAATTACTTTCCAGAGAAGTAGGAAAGAAACCAGGGAAACAGCAACAAGGTTGGAGCTCAAGCAGACCATGTTTGCTGGGCATAGGGTCCCTGGGCTGAAACCTAGAGTAGTGGGCAGGCCTGAGTTCCCCTACCAGCCACTGGGAAAGTGGCACAGACTGGGCAGTAGATCAGAAGACTGCCTGGCTGGGACAATCTGTCCAGTGGAATTTGATACTCTGAAATCAAGGACTATAGTGACCTAACCGGAGGACCACATCACAAAGAGGGAGTAACCCGAGTCCACAGAGAGAGACCACAGGATAAGCAACTGAGGGTGGGGGCATCAGACCAGTCAAGAGCTAATACCCATTACAATTTCCCAAAATAATATATGTAAAACAAGATTTTAATAAAAAAGGCAGGAATGATTGTCCCTTTGAAAACTGAACAAAATGCGCCTCAGTGGTTGAAATCACAAAAATACATGATTCAGTTGAAAATATAATGTCTCAAGGGAGGTAAACCTAATTTTAAACCAGTTTCATAAAAAGCCATGAGGTGGTTTTTTTGCTTGTTTTATTTGATTATTGACACAAAATTCACTAACTTACAACTCTCTTGATGAATCACTGAGAGTGGGCTAGGCAGGTCGCCACTGTACGTTTTTCTGCTTCTTCAAACACATGCTGTGTTCTGACAAACAACATTTCACTTGACTCATCAAACAGTCATATATCGGAAATAGATTTACCCACGGTTCCTGGACAGCAAGTTCCTTGTCATTTAGGACAACAAATTTGGGTCCCATTGACTTCAGTGGGAATTGTGGGTGGTCAGCACTCCTGAACAATCAGGTTATAAATCTATGGACCCATTTTCTCTTAGAATTACACTCAAAAAGCATTTATTATAGAGGTGGTTATTATCGTGGAGTGCCTGTAACATGCCTGTTAACTGTATTAGCATCCAACAGCCTTACACACTGTATCAATCCCATCTAAAAAGATTTAGTTGACAAGATATCTGACATGCCCCTCACAATACAGTATATGCTAAAAGCACTGCAGAAAAACTACATCAGAAAAAGGATTTAAGGTAAGACCATTTAGGGGGAAATGGCCACTTGAACATACATGAAGCCAGCTGTCATAAACATGTAAAGTACAGGACGGAAATGTACAAACAATTTTATAGAAAAGGTCAGCGAGACACCAACAGCTCTGGGCTAGTAGTGACCGTAGCAATGCAAAGATCATTTACCAGGGATAAATCAGAGGTTTTGTAATTCCCAGCCTCTGTTCACTGGCCTTTCGTAAAGTTTAAAATGAAAGCAGGTGCTTCAGCATGAATAAAAACTAATAAACTAGAACCAAATACCATAGAAATACAACAGAACACATCCCAACTCTGGAATTAGTACAGTGTTGATAATCCTTCCACTACTTAATAAAGAACTGGCCCTTTTGAAGTCAATGGTAGAACTCCCATTGACTTCAGTGGAGCTAGAATTTCACTCTAACCATTTACCTGTCGCTTTCTAAAAAATACACAGTGACTAGCTGTTTTCTCTGCTATTGCCAGATGGTTTGACAGAAGAAGGACATAATCCATTTGGGACCTAATGCAATCAGTGGGAGTTGAGGGTGCTCAGCACTTTGCACAATTGGGTATTAAATCCTCCCGGGTTCCTCACCCAGACTGAAAGGTGTTTTTGTTTGGGATTGATTGGTTGGTTGGGTTGGGTTGGGTTTTTAATTCTCCCAAAGGTATGTGCTCAGTCAGAACTCAATTTTGGTGGGAAAGATACAGTATTTATTGGAAAAGATCTCCCTTATCTAGCGTACTACCATATTGCATCCAAAACTTCCACTGAATGAATGCAGCTATTCTGGGAGCAGGTAGCTTTCTAGAAGCTGACTGGCAACAATTTAGCAGTCTTTGCCACAACATAGTTGCCAAATACATTAAGTTGTAAGGACACAAACAGTCATAACTTGACTGTGAAAACTGAGGACAAGATAATGCTAACCAGGCAATAACCACATAGAAGAATATAAATTATGTACTATCTTATAGATCATTAATTAGCTGTGTCAGGGATTCTAAGTTAATGTTATGACATATGTTACAATAGTGAGGCCTGTTAGTACTATTTGTGAACCAAAAGGCTTAAAGATAAGATTAGATTTCTCCCATATATTTATAGAAACAAATTACCCGTATGATACTGTTCAGATAAATTCCTCAGCAAAAGAACCTACCCAAAGGTGAATGAATGTAGAGTGTCTGATGGCAAAACAATAGTCTACTTTGCCATTTACACATGTAACCCTTCTGCCCGTCTGAGTTGGCAGCAACAAGGGCCGGGTTCAGTATCCAAGGGTTCCATTTCAATAACACAATGCAAAACCGGCTTGAGTCCCCGCCCAGTGACCTGGGACAATTACATACCACCCCCTGGACACCTCTAAGAGGCAATACTTCCCCTCTCGCAAGCACGGAGTCTGAGTGTAGCAAAATCCTTTTAATAAAGGAGGGAAACAATGCGGCATTATGTTGGGGAAACACCACAAACAGGATTCATAACACAAACCATGAGCAAAAGACCCCCCCTCCCAAGTAAGTTTGGCAGTATCCTTTTCCCCTCACTGTCTTAAGTCCAGCAACCCAAAAAATCACCCAAAGTCCCAAAAGTCCAACAACCCAAAAGTCTCTGTCCCTGGTCAGTGCAGCCCCAGAGTTCAAAAGTTTATCTGCAGAGTTTTACCTCCCAGCCCGGGGGGTGGGGGAGGCACAGCAGTGTTAAGGGGCACCTTACGTGGTCCGAGGCTGACTGCCCCACCTCTTCATGGGATTCTGCTGCAGCCTTCACTGTGAGCCACTCCAGCAGCCACTCCGCTCCATCAGCTGTCCCGTGAGCCACTCCTGCCGTTCCACGAACTGCTCCGCTCTGCCAGCCGCTCCGCTCCGCTCCACCAGCTGTCCCACAAGCTGCTCCAGTCATCCCACAAACTGCTCTGCTCCGCCAGCTGCTCAGCAAGATATCTTCAGGCCCCCCCACAGCACTTAGTGATTTCAGCTTGTAGTAGGGGAGCCTCAGTGCTGGTGCACCATTAGCCCAAAGTGAATTCACTTCAGCAGCCTGTAACTAGACTCCTAATGGAATTAAAATTAGCTCTGATATTCCACAGTACAGAGAGAAGGAGGTGCAATTGGTATTTGAGGCCCTCAAAAGGGGCCCATATCATCAGGTACAAGTATCTGTGCCCAGCCTCTCTCATTTCACTGGGTTTTGGAACCCATGTCCCTCATCTAGCGAGTGCTCCTTAGTTGATGGCGAGTCCCTCTGTCATAAAACAGTTTCATTGTCCTTGATTCACATAATCAGGGTAACAACACTTTGTTATCGGGGCAGGAAGAACAGAGAAACTGGGAATCCCACAGCAGCCAAAGTGACCATTTGGGCTCATGCTAGGTGGGGTAGGTGTGCCTATGCAAACAAGATCAGCCCCTGAAGTTCTTTTCCACACTCACCACAATTCACCACCAGATGTCAGTGTAGAGCTCATCCTGACTCTGCTTACATATATGATACATTTAAAATGCATCTAATCTTGGGTGGGAGTATATTCTCCCAGCTGTAAATTTATAATCCTGTATTCACTTATAATGAATACTATTAATTTAAAATCTGAATCCATAAGAGTCTCTCACAGCTCTGGTTATAAAGAAATTATATCATTTTCATGGAGGTAGCAAGATTTATTTATGAGAACAGTCATATTAAGATGCTGTTTTAAGGAGCGATTGTACTGAAGAACTTCATAGATTTTAAGGCCAGAAAGGACCATTACAACCATCTATCCTGAAATCCTGTATAACACAGGCTAGAGAATTTCACTGAGTGGTCCCTGCATCAAGCCCATGTCTTTTGGCTGAGCTAGAGCCCAGACTGAAAGAGCTTGGCCTGTTTAGCCTAACCAAAAGAAGGCTAAGGGGAGATATGATTGCTCTTTATAAATATATCAGAGGGATAAATATGAGGGAGGGAGAGGAATTATTTAAGCTTAGTACCAATGTGGACACAAGAACAAATGGATATAAACTGGACACTAGGAAGTTTAGACTTGAAATTAGACCAAGGTTTCTAACCGTTAGAGGAGTGAAGTTCTGGAACAGCCTTCCAAGGGGAGTAGTGGGGGCAAAAGACATATCTGGCTTCAAGACTAAGCTTGATAAGTTTATGGAAGGGATGGTATGGGACCAGTCTCTTTCTGGGTACCATCCTTTGGGTGGATAATTAGCCTTTTTTGGCTCCAGTCTAGCCAAAGTTAACTTTCCAGAGCTGTCTGTGAACTCAGTTTCCAAACACAGGTCTTTAATAGGATATTCCCTGGCGAAATCAACACATACATGCATACACACCTATTTCAGATACCTGTCAGTATCTGTACCTAATCTGAGCATACACATGTGGGACCAGCCTCCTGCAGAGAGCTGAGTATGGGGAAGGTCCTGACGACTTACTCAGGGAAACTTCCTAAGTAAGGAATGAGTAAGAAGTAATTTAAAAAATTCAGATTTGGCCTGCCATTTAGAGAGAATCACCTCACAGACCTCCACCACTTTAAGAACCATGTCACAAAGAAATCTAGGAGGAGAGGACAGCTTATATGGGTTGGTGAATCAGCAATGATAGGAAGGAGGAAAGAAAATATAAAACACATACATGACATCTTAATGGAGTTTCAGTAAAATCTTTAGAAAATTATTGACAATACAGTGAAAGCAATTCAAGGACTTTTTTATGATTAAGAGGGATTTTATGATGGGTGTGCAGTGCTGGGTACAGGAAATGTAATTATTATGGCTGCATGACCTGACACTGAAAATTTGGATGTTAAATTGTGCGAATTACAAACATTTGTTATCAGCATCCTGAGTAAATCCCCTTTTGCTGTCACATGGCAATGGAACACTAAGCTCCATGCTTTTAAATTATTCTGCTCCAGCAGATATAATTTGGTGGACTATTACAGTAGCTGAGGGTTTTCTAAAGGCAAGCGCTATAGCATATTTTGAATACTTATACTGAATGATGTATAAATTCAGAGTTATTTATATTAAGGCTCAGTGTGGATGAGAAAGAAGAGGATATCCCTGTAGAGAGCAAATCCTCTTAAGGTAGGGGTCAGCAACCTTCGGCATGCGGTCCATCAGGGTATGCTGTGAGACATTTTGTTTACATTGACCATCCACAGGCACGGCCCCCCGCCGCTCCCAGGAGCCGGGAACAGCAAACCATGGCCACTGGGAGCTGCAGGGGACCATGCCTGTGGATGGTCAATGTAAACAAAATGTCTCACGGGCCCCCAGCAGATTACCCTGATGGGCTGCATGCCAAAGGTTGCTGACCCTGTCTTATGGTAACAAAGCAATGCCTGAAATAAACACACATTGATTGTGCAATGGTATGATAGGAATCATGAAGGATATTACAACTAGAGCTGACCAGGAACCTGAATTTCCAATCCACAGGAAATCCCAACAATTCGTGAAGCGGGAGAGTAATTGGCCCGAATTAGAACAAAAGTCTAAATTTCCCATAAAATGAAAATTTTAAAAAAAAATTAAGTTTGGGACCATCAAAATGTTTCGTTTCAATACTGTCACTTTGATACATTTCATGTAGAGTTTTATATTAAATATTATATAAACACAATATTTAATATAATATAAACATTGAAACCAAATTAATCAAAATGACACTGTCGAAACTAAATGTTTAGGCTTCTTCCCTTAGAATAGAATTAGTGAAATCGACACATTCCCACAAAACATTTCAATTTTGACTAAACTGCAGTTTTCAATGGAAAATTGTTCCATCAAAAAATTTTCAAGATGCTCTAATTACAGCTATTCTTATCTTAAGGCAGAAGTTGAGATCTGGAAATAATTCTGCTCATTCAGGGCAAATGGAACCTGCTTAAGTTTCTGACAGGTGTGGAAAAAGGCTCAGGAAAAAAAATTTCTGCTCACAGCTAACACTTCAAATTTGGTTATCTGAAAAGAAAACACAGTTGTTCTAATTTGGAGGCTATGGTCTCATTCACTTAAGAAAATTTAAATGAAATGTTGCTTCTGCTGCAATTGTCTAAAGGCATTTTTCTCTGCACTGGGTTTTCAACTATTATGCCAGAATTTTTCCTTTCTATTTTCTCCTCTCTCTCTCTTTCTCTCTCTCATAATTTTATTATTACTTTTGTATTACTCATTTTAACATACATTAAAATGTCACTCTCCTCTCCATTTGAGACTGAGTCAGAACTGAGATTATATATCATTTATTTTGAATTCAAGTATAAAATTTAATACTGAACTCATTTTGTTGATATACTGGACAGTGTCCAACTGATCTGCAATGTAGATCTGATCATATAGAATAGCACCAATCTGGTCCTTTATCAAGGCTGTCTTCCACTACTGTTCAGTGCTCAATATGCCTATGGCACTCTGAGGCCATGTCTATACTACTGGGTAAATCGGCACTGCTGTGATTGATGCAGCAGTGTTGATTTAGTGGGTCTGGTTAAGACACGCTAAGTTGATGGGAGAGCACTCTCCCATCAACATCTGTACTCCACCTCCCCAAGAGGCAGAAGCTATGACAGTCGGAGAGTGTCTCCCATCAACATAATGCAGTGTAGATAAAGTTATAAATCGACCTAAGTTATGTCAACTTCAGTTATGTCAGTTACGTAACTGAAGTAGTGCAACTTAGATCAACTTACAGTGTTAGTGAAGACCAGCCCTCTGAGCATCACAGCTAAATGCAAGGCGGAGCAGATTGTTTAGCATAAGTAGTTAGCACATATTCTGAGAGACCATTCACGGTAAAGTGGCCAGTTAACACCTCTACAGTCATAGGACAAAAAAAGGGGGTTAGTGGAATACATATTGCTGTAATAAACCATAAATCCAGTGTCTCCGTTCAGTCCACGATTTTTAGGCTATGTCTACACTACACAGCTTTTAGCGACATGATTGTGTTGCTACAGTCATGCCGCTAAAAGTCGTGCAGTGTAGCTGCTGTTTGTCGGCTCTCCTGCCAACAATGCGCTGTTCACACTGGCATTTGTCACAGCAAAATTTTTGCCTTTTGGGATAGGAGGAGGGTTTAACACAGGGGTGAAAGTAGAAATATGGATTTACCGGCACGGGGCTGGGTTGGAGCTGGCTCTGGTCCCTGAGGGGCAGGGCCTTGGGCAGAAGGGGCGGGGATGGGTGGGTCAGAGCCAGCCCCAGCCCGGCCTGTACCAGTAAGTGCCCTCTCCATGCCCCACCAGGATAGCAGCAGCAGCCGGGGGCTCCGGCAGCAGTTTACAGGGCCCAGGGCTCGGCCGCTGCTACCCCCACCTGGGCCCTTTAAACCACTGCCAGAGCCCCTGGCTGCCGCTGCTACCCCAGGGCTCTGGCAGCCAGTCTCCGGGGTCTATTTAAAGGGCTGGGGCCGTAGAGGCAGCGGGATCCCCGGGCCCTTTAAATAGCTGCCAGAGCCCTGCCGCCACTACCCCAGGGCTCTGGGGGCTATTTAAAGGGCCCAGGACTCCCCGGCTTGTACTGCCCCGGCCCTTTAAATAGCCCCCAGAGCCCTGGGGTAGTGGCGGCAGGGCTCTGGCAGCTATTTAAAGGGCCCAGGGCAGTACAGGCAGTGGGAGCCCTGGCCCTTTAAATAGCCCCCGGAGCCCCGCTGCCACTACCCCAGAGCTCCGGCAGCAGAGCTGTGGCGGCAATTTAAAAGGCCTGGGGCTCCAGCCACTGCTGGGAGCCCCAGGCCCTTTAAATTGCCACCTGGGGAAGCTGGCCGCCCTGGTACGGTGCACTGGCTCTAGCCGGTATGCCGTACCGGGGCGTACCAGCTTACTTTCACCTCTGGTTTAACACCTCTGAAAGACAAAAGTTTTGTCGTTCCATTGCCAGTGTAGACATAGCCTTAGGGTCTAGCAGAGTTATGAATTTGAGCTCCCAGGCTTGACTTTTGAAAGTCTTGTGCAGGTTTCCTTTGCTCTGGAAGATGTACTTTGGTTCAAACAGGAATTAATTCAGGGAAGTTCTATGGCCTGTATTACACAGGAGATCAGACTCACTACATGATCACAATGATCTCTTTTGGCTTTAAAATCTATAAATAATTCAGAGGCCTATGTGTCCACCATAAATTGTGGTGGGCAGGAATCTCTCTCTCACACACATACCCCCCCAAACACTATAACCACCACAGTATTACAACTGGTGCCATTGGTGACAGTATGAGACAGGCCCTCTGGTGGCCATGGAAACGGAAGCACTTTTCACCTCTAGAGATGATCCCTCCCATCCCAGTACTGAGATCCTAGTTGGGGCAGTGAGAGAAGGTTGAGCTGCTGTTGTTGACCTTGTACCTCTCTTCTTGATGATGTGAGGATTTCATTGTCTAAAGAGTTTTAATTCAGAACTTTCACATGCACTGAATTCATTTTAAAACCCAAACTGTTAACAAAAGGGTACAAAACACTGATGTTACATAACTGAAATAGAAGAGTCATGTGATGTAGCTTTCACTTTATTGATGGAACAACAAGAGATCAGCCTGCTATTAGAAAGGGCAGAACAGGGTCCATGGCAAAGTCAATATTTCTGGGAAATTAATGTAAATGCTGCCATAAATTTGCAGTAATCGTCTCAACCTAAATTTATTTAAAAATATGCAAATCGCATAGTAAACATGCCTGAGCAAGTTTCATTGGTGAACAATCAAGATTAATTCCACTGAAGTCAATGGAGTTACTCCCAATTTACACCACTGTAGCAGACCAGAATTTTACTCATGTCCTCTCTCTCTTAACAGCCTGTATCTTCCATGGATTTAACAACTTTTCAGAGATTTGAATTACATACAGAAAAGGTGTGATCTGTTTGCCCTCAATGAAGGAGCACACTCACCTGCAAAATGGGAACTTCATTTGTTCTTATGAATCAAGACGTCAGATGGAGAAAATCAGGTCTGAGCAATTATCTTCAGACAAAATGGCAACAGCAAAGCTGAAATTATTAACTATAAATGAGTCAATTAAGTCTAACCTTTGCTACACTCTCAAGTCAATGGTTCAAACAGCATGCCAGGAGATATTTGGGTCCTACAGATGTCCTTTAAAGAGCCAATTATCTGGAAATAAATGATTTTTTCCAATTACAATATACCATTCTCTCAAAAAATGTAGGGAGGGCAGGTAGGTCTGTCTGTCAGTGTGTGTCTGTCTTGGAATGGCTCACATGCAGCTTTCCATTATAATTGAAGCACTCTAGCCATTCAGCAGAATGAAATTATTTCTTTCGGCAGACGGTCTTTGGATTTAATAATTTTGCCTCACTCAGGGAATGGTAGGGCATGTTTTCTTGGATGCTGCATTGACGTATGAATAGGGTTCTAAATGGTGTGACAAAATCATCAAAGCAAAACAAAGACCAGAAAAGCAAGCCACGTACAATAAATGTTCTCATTCTTTTGTCTTACAAAAAGAGCCATGGGATGAAAAGAAACAAAACTCCATGATGCTCTGGTTATTAAAACCTGGCATTAAAAGTGATGTCATATTTCTAAGGAATAGGTGATTTCCAGGTGTGTTATCAGCAGGGCTTCAATGCTCTGCTTTTAACAGTTTGGAGTTTTTTAAGTTAAATTAAAAACTTGTGATATTTTTAAAGGAGTGATTAATAAGTCCTGCCATAGCAAACTCTCCAGCTGGACTGAGTTTTCTGGTCCAGTACCAGAAGGATTACTTAAGTAGTACCAGGTCCAAATGCAGAGTTTGTCTGGAGTTTATTTCTCCACAGCTATATTCACTGAAAGTTTGGTGTTCTGAGAGTCAATTAAATTAATGCAATAATGAAGAATCATTAGCCAATAAACAACCCAGAGCCACAGTTATAGTCCTGGACCAGCATCGTACAGTGCTGGTGCAAGGCAGGATGTTGTGGAAATGAGGATACTTGTCAGACTAGCAACAGGGGACTAAGACCCCCTGAAATGAGGTACACAATGAAGAACCACCTTTTCCTGCTGTTATCTCCCAGCTTGCCCTCCCATTCCCTGTCAGTCATTCCATTGTCCCCTCATATTCTTTTCCTTTGCCTCCCCATCACTCCACTGTCTAGTCCTCCCAATCTGCCTCCTACACACCCCACCCCATTGTGCAGCCATCCAACTTTTCCTCCACCTCCTTCACATACCCGCTTTTTCAGCAGGCTGTCAAGCAAAGTAGGTCCAGTCTCATTGTGGTGGCAAGAAAACACAGCTAAGCACCTCCAGCTGGAATATCATAGAATCATAGAATCTCAGGGTTGGAAGGGACCTCAGGAGGTCATCTAGTCCAAGCCCCTGCTCAAAGCAGGACCAAACCCAACTAAATCATCCCAGCCAGGGCTTTGTCAAGCCTGACCTTAAAAACTTCTAAGGAAGGAGATTCCACCACCTCCCTAGGTAACCCATTCCAGTTCTTCACCACCTACTAGTGAAAAAGTTTTTCCTAATGTCCAACCTAAACCTCCCCCTATGCAACTTGAGACCATTACTCCTTGTTCTGTCATCTTCTACCACTGAGAACAGTCTAGATCCATCCTCTTTGGAACCCCCTTTCAGGTAGTTGAAAGCAGCTATCAAATCCCCCCTCATTCTTCTCTTCTGCAGACTAAACAATCCCAGTTCCCTCAGCCTCTCCTCATAAGTCATGTGCTCCAGACCCCAAATCATTTTTGTTGCCCTCCGCTGGACTCTCTCCAATTTATCCACATCCTTCTTGTAGTGTGGGGCCCAAAACTGGACACAGTACTCCAAATGAGGCCTCACCAGTGCTGAATAGAGGGGAATGATCACATCCCTCGATCTGCTGGAAATGCCCCTACTTATACAACCCAAAATGCCATTAGCCTTCTTGGCAACAAGGGCACACTGTTGACTCATATTCAGCTTTTCGTCCACCGTAACCCCTAGGTCCTTTTCTGCAGAACTGCTGCCCAGCCATTCGGTCCCTAGTCTGTAGCAGTGCATGGGATTCTTCCGTCCTAAGTGCAGGACTCTGCACTTGTCCTTGTTGAACCTCATCATATTTCTTTTGGCCCTCTATAAGAGGGCACCAGATAGTGAGCTGATTAGAAGCATCAAACAAGAGAGGATGGATAAGAAAAAGTCACACTGCAATCCCTGCAATGTGGAGTATTGGAGACAAGCCAGATTCACTAAGGGACATCCCTTCAGGGGTGGCCTGAAACAGGCTTCAGGAGGCTATGACCACCTAGCGTATCTTTATGACTAAATGAGAGGAGGTCACTTTTTTCTGTGAATAAAGATACAGCCCTAGTGCCTAGCCTGGAAAGCCCCAAGAGAAGTCCCCACTGAATTAATGGGACTGTTCACAGTAATAGGCACAACACCTGGCCTTTGTTCATCAACAGTGGGGTTGGAGATTGATGGATATCTGAGTGCAGATTGTATCCAAAAGGTGAAAGATCTATAATCTTATCTATTTTAGGGTATTCTATAGCACTCATCCCTGTAGTACCTAAGCACTTTGGTGTAACTCATGAAACCACCTCTGTTTTGGACCATTCCTACAGTACTTTGTTCTGAAGGGATATACTAACCATTTTTCACTCTCCATCACTTTGCTTCTTCTGCTTATGCATGGAGATGGGCTTGTCCAGGTCTGACTCCAACGAGCAACAAGTCTAACAATACCAGACTAGCAGAAGTTCCCAGGTAAGGATAGATATGGAAAATGAAGTGGTTTGGGGTTTGGAGATTATGTACAAGAATCTCCTTACTAATCTATGCTCCCACTCCTGTGTTTTTTCCTCTTCACTGACCAATGAGAGATGGAATGAGAAGTGGTTCTGGATTTGGGGTAAAACACACAAAACAGAACACTGCTTCAGAATCAATCTCAAGATTCTGATTACTCTGACCCATCCATGGTCAGCTGCATTCTGTTGCACTATACATTGTCTTTTAATGTATCAGGTACTTTTCCAATGAGTCAGATGCTTAATGCAAGTGTGTGGTTTCTAATAGAAATAAATCTTCCATTTTTTTAAATATTTAATACAGCACTATTACAAATTCTAATGCACAGGCCATTACTTAAGCTGTACGTGAATTGACGTTGCTCTTTTGGATGATTACTCTATGTTATCAGAACTCCCCTAATGAGTAAGAGGTTTGTAATGGTTACCAGCCATGCATTACCCTATATTTAATGGTTTCAACTGTTTATATATCTGATTTGACATAGTCATATAGCCTGTTAACATGCAATTTCCTCCCCAAGAAAAACATCTCCCAAAATGACCCTCTGTTCTTTTCATGAATCCTAACACAAAAAATGCACTGGGTTCTTCAACAATATTAACCTCCTCTGTTATTAACCTCCCACTCAGTCACTTAATGCATGCCCCACTGACACTGTACCTGGCAGCTTGTTTCTTACATGTTTAAATGAAGTCTTACCAATTCATCTCCATTCCCACTGTTATTTTTTCCATTTCATTTACTGCTTAGCTCTTTTACATTTGGTTTTTCAACCTGCCTTCTCCCTGTATGTGCCTGGTAATTTTCATACATCTCAAGCTGCCTCCTTTTCCTTAATCACTAAAGCCTCAATTCTGCAACTGGCTACACGCAGGCTCAGTCCTGATGAGTCAGCTGCAGGATTGTGGTCTCTGGATCTGCTCTTACTAATGCCAATAGGTGTTTTCCCATTGATTTAAAATGGGGGGAGAGCTGACCCTCTGAGGGTCAAAACCTATGCTCTTATTCAGTGCTTTTGAAGTCAAGGAGAGTTTTCCCTCTAGGAATTGGCCTTTAATTAATTTCCTTAATCTAGCCACATAGAATTAAAAACCATTAAAATTACTTACAAGTAATGGGCAAATCTCAAGAGGCTACGTGGTTCTGGTTGGAAATGCACTCAAAAGCATGGATCTCAGAACTATAACTGAATTGTTAGAACCACATTGGGCTAGATATCTTGACAGACCAGACTTCTGGGTACTATTTTGGCCAAAGATATCACAAGAAAGAATTTTTGCGGTATTTAGGTCCTTCCACTCAGGGGCGGCTCCAGGTCCCAGCACACCAAGCGCGTGCTTGGGGCGGCATGCCGCAGGGGGCACTCTGCCGGTCGCCAGGAGGGCGGCAGGCGGCTCCAGTGGACCCTCCGCAGGCACGTCTGCGGGAGGTCCACTGGAGCCGCGGGACCGGCGACCGGCAGAGCGCCTCCCGGGGCATGCTGCCGTGCTTGGGGCAGCAAAATGGCTAGAGCCGCCCCTGCTTCCACTTCCATCAAGAACTAGGAGAAGTAAGGGTGGGCAAAAACAGAAAATGGTTTCAGCTTTAGTTTAGGATGAAAACTGAGCTTGATTCTTATTTTATCCAAAACTGGCTACCCATTCTCACCCAGCGTCTTTGGGGCACACACACGGTGAAATCCTGGCCCCGCTGAAGTCAACGAAAAGACTTATTTACTTCAGTGGGGCCAGGATTTCATCCATAGGACTTTCTTTGTGCAGTCTCCATTTTGGGACTCTCTTCTTTCCTTCCCTAGGCTTTCCGAGATTCTGCATTCTGTTTAGTTTTACTTCGCATACCCCATAATTTATGTACCAGAGGGATAGCCGTGTTAGTCTGGATCTGTAAAAGCAGCAAAGAATCCTGTGGCACCTTATAGACTAACAGATGTTTTGCAGCATGAGCTTTCGTGGGTGAATACCCACTTCTTCAGATGCATCTGAAGAGCAGGATTCTTTGCTGCCCATAATTTATGGCTCTTTCCTATTCCAAAGACTAAGCTTTTCATCCTCTCTCTGTCTTTTTTATTATTAAGACACTGATCACTGCTTCCTGAATTCACGCCTGCCTACAGCACATGCCTTCAATTATATCCTCTGTATTATTCAATACTAAGTCCAATATTGTTCCACTCCTTGTTACGCAAGGACATTGGCTTTAGAAATCTTCCCTTCTACTAGATCTAAGTCTGTTGGTTTTGCCATTTGATGTACACACTATTTCAGCCTGTATCGGAGTAGTTAAAATCTTCCTTAAATGCCACTCTTTTAGAGACTATTTTAATTTTAAAAAACTAGAGCATTCTGTTACTCTTAGATAGCTGACCCTTCATGAGAGTTCTTATTCCTAAATTTACAGTGATGGCAGCTGAGAAGTGCAACGCTTTCTGCCAGGTTCTGGAGATCTCTCACCACAGGACAGAATCTTGTCAAACAGATTTTCCTGGACTGGCTCAGGCTCTGGAGGGAATTTCATTTGTCAGCCACCCCTGAAACATCACCAGCTTGAACGCACATTGGCTCCTGCAAACCCATTTTCTCTCAGATTCTCCTCTCTTTCCGGGACTGACAAGACGTCTGTTTCAAAAAAGGTCATTTCATTCTCCTTAACATCATTTCCCATCTCTTCTAAACTACTGACCTCCTTTCCTATTAATCCCCCAGGTGTTACATACACTTTTCAGACCAGTGTGAAGGATGAGACTATCGACCACACTATATGTTTCTCCTGTTTTGTCTGGTTTTCCTCATCTTTTGTAGACAGACACCAGATTAATTATCTTTGAAGCATACAATACTTCTCATTGTTTAACTCAGTATCACAGCTGTGGCATGTTAATCTTTCATGCCTCATTTACCTATATTTTTATGCTGTTTCGTTCCCATTTTTTGTTTTCTCTATATCTGGCCCTCACCAGCCCAAATTCAAGTTCTTCCTTGTAGGTCTGGGTTTTTTTCTGTCCACAAAAAATACTAGTTGCTCCCAGCGTCTGCTGACAAAGGAGGGCAGAGGCTGAGATACAAAGTCTGATTCATCATGTTATAAAATCACTGGTCTATCCTTATCACCCTAGTTTATACATGGTACTTACAAGCTATTCTCCTTTCATCAGCATCATGGGCCTTAGCTGGTGCCCACCAAAGTCAATTGCAAAAATTCCTATTGGCTTAAACACGAAGAGGCTCAGGCAAAAGTCTGCCTCCGGGAGTGTGTCTGCAGCAACTGGACAACAATATTCCAGCAGCAAGACGAATGCTTGGTATTACTGAAGACTTCTGAAAAGGGAGCAGTCATTAGTGAATACCCACAGAATTCAGATTGATATGCTTATTAGAGACCCCCATCTTCAGTACACAAAGACACAAGAGAGAGAAAACAGCTAACAGGAACCCATACATCTTTACAGAATTACGTCACAATACGGACTAAATACCAGAAAACCCATTAAACAAATACAAACTAAAACTGCTAAAGAAAGAGCCTTTCAAATACATAATCTGATAAAGCAGCATTAATACTCCATCAATCCCTATGAATCACAATACTCCGATATGATTGATAGATGTGAAAATTAGAAACAGCTAAGGAAAATTCTTGGCACATAAAATTATATTTTGGAATTATAATCAACTTGCATGATCAGAAGCAGATCACTATCCCCGATTACATTAAAATCCAGATTGTTTGTACTGTTATTGTAAATACTATAATCAGACGACCAGTTTCTATTCAGCTCCTACTTGTATTTTTTTTTAACATAATAGCTGGGGCTAAGAGCACAATGATGGGGAACTGAACTAAGCCACCCCCACCACACACTTTTCCATCCTGCCTCTCACTCCCCCTATACCCAACAAAATAAAACAATTTGTCCTTGAAATAAACGTTTAGTAACAAACATGAATAAATTAGTGAACACCACACAGTATTTGTGCAATTATATGATAGAACCCATCACTCTGGAAACTAGTTACAATATAATGGATATTCCTTAAAGCTGACCTGCAAAGGAAAAATAGGGATTGCACACTGTTTTTTGTTTCTTCATGTCTTATAAAGAAGGCCTGGAGGTTTTATGTTTTATTTTATAAAAGACTTTTTTCTTGCTGGTCATTTACCTTGGAAATGTCGAGTATTTACCCTCTGTTTCTTGTGAAAGACCCAGAGAAATACATTGGGAGCTTTCACAGCAGTTAGTGGAAGGGATAGAGGTTCTCAGTCTTTAACAACATGATTCTTTCTTCCAACTGTTTGCCAGGCATTTAAGTTAATAGGTATTATCACAATGAACAGTCTGAATTAAAATATCATTCCCTCTCTCAGTTAATCAAATGCATTTGCCTGCAACATCATAATCCTACTAGTTCTCCAGTCATCCATACAGTGTTCCAGGAAAAACAGGTTAGACAGGATACAAATGGCATGCAGTTATGTCACCACATAGCTCTTTCTAAGCAAGAATATTTATTCTTAAAGCGAAAGCACTACAGAGAAAACATAATAAAAAATAAGAAGGATAAAAGAACCTACATGCATATTAAAAAGCTTACCAGAGCTCCAACCCCAGCTCCAACCTTGGGCTCTGGTAGGTGTCAGTCTTTCAAAACCCACTACTGGGTTTTCCCCAGGATTACAAGTTTAGAAGTGAAACAACCAGGCCTTATATAGCTTGGGCCTTTGATCTTGATCTCATGTAATACGTGATCAGCAGACAATGACCCATTCCTCCAGGTGTAGCTTCAAAAGGCTTGGTTTTTTGCATACCGGGAGGTGAGGAATTTGCATTCATCTCTATTCATGCCAACTAGCAAAGGGTTCACTCCCGTCTCAGACCTGACAAACTCACTATACCTAATACACTGCTTTTATGGTATTAATCCATGAAGTGTAGCATTTAACGTATCTACTGAAGGCTTGTAAATTATCAATATTAATAATCATTGTGAAATGTGTGTACGGATTGTATTTAAGGAATAATGTAATTATATCGAAAATTATGCCCTCAGGGTCTTGGGGTGAAAGTGAGTCACTGGAGAATCACATGCCTGGGTGCTGGCCCATTTAAGCAGGAAGAAGTGGTCACCCCTCCTTGGCTAGCTGATTACATAATGTATTGCTCAACTATCCACTGTAGCATAAAGCCGAGAAGTCAACAGAAAACTATCAAAGACTATAAACACTGAAACCACTTGGAAGTGAAAAGGAAGGCTATGACAGCAAAGGGATCACCCTGTTTGTAAATAAAAGACTGATTCAATACGTAATGGTTCTTGGGGCACCCAGGACTAAGAGTCACCCCTTGTTAGCCCCCAGCTTCCAGCAAGAGGAAGACTTGCTTGTGCTTAACTGGGCATCCACTCCTTGACACTACCAGCCTGTAAGCCACCAAGCACTCTCCTGTAGGCTAGGCCAGCCCTTACCTTGCCATGCAAGTTAACAATAGATGCACCTACCCCCGAACCCCTTTGAAGCGTTCCTCTGTAGTGTCCAGCCCCTTTGCCACTGAACACTCACAGAAACACCAGGTCTGCTATCCCCAAGGCAACAGTGTACACAGAAGCTTGTACTCAGGATCAGCCCCTAGCTTAATACCACAGCACTGAGATAGATTCATAGTGAAAACAACAAGAAGTTTATCACCAAAGAGAGAGTGATTAAGGATAATGGAAACACAAGGGTTGAATGTAAAATATAACATGCTTTCTAGAGCCTAAACTTAACAGGCTAACCACCCGTCTAAAGAAGTCTTATCTCACCCAACGCCTTTTGCAGCATCTGCAATCCAGGCTGGTTGAGATCCCATTTTCATCAATGTAAATTCACTGCCGTTTATTTCCCGGGTGCAGGATGATGGGTTATCTTCTCTGTTCCCCATATATAGTCCAGCAAACCTCTGAAGTGTATATCCAAACAAGGTCCCCCACCACCCCTGCTGTGTGCTCTTCCTTGTTGACTTCATATCACTGTTGACTTTGTATGTAAATGTGCCACCATTGTGTTAGCTTACAATGCTTAATTTACATGCCGACAGAGAGACAAGCAAATAAATATATCTTTTGTCTGACAGAAAATCTGTTTTTAAACCTCTGCTGTGATACAGAATCTAAGAACATATTTTCACTATATGTACATAGCGCCTTACATGGCGTCTGTACATACTTTTCACAATGATATTAATATCAGTGTGATCCTGGATTTCATTTAAGATCTCACATGACATTCTTTGGTGACCCAGCATGTTCATACCAGAATCAGGATATTCTGGTAACCCCCTTGCCAGCTGGCACTGAGAGGTTCATGGGTCACACAGGATATCAGAGGATGGAGAGAGAGAGAGAGACTGCATTAATTCACTGAGAAGGTACCTTGATGAGCAGAAATGCTTCATGAAAGACTGGATCCTGGCTCTTTGGGGCTAGCAAACACTGAAAAAGAGACTGCATTTTGTGGTGAGACTCTAATTTATTAGATAGGAAAGGTAGTTATCAATAAGTGTTCGGGGTGGCCAACCTGTGGCTCCGGAGCCACATGCGGCTCCTTGTATAGGCACTGACTCCGGGGCTGGAGCTACAGGTGCCAACTTTCCAGTGTGCCAGGGGGTGCTCACTGCTCAACCACAGGCCCTGCCACCCCTCCACCCCTCCCACCTCCTCCCCTGAGTCTGCTGTGCCCTCACTCCTTCTCCCTCCCCCCCCCCCCAGTCTCCTGCACTCCATGAAACAGCTGATCGGGAGGTGCAGGGAAGGAGGAGGAAGCACTGATCAGTGGGGCTGCTGGTGGGTGGGAGGTGCTGGGAGCAGGGGGGAGCTGATGTATTACTGTGGCTCTTTGGCAATGTAAATTGGTAAATTCTGGCTCCTTCTCAGGCTTAGGTTGGCCACCCCGCCCTAGTTCATGTTTTATTTTATTTTTTTTATGTAGCCATTTGTTTCCATCACTCACACTGGTTTCTATTTGAATCTCTTCTTTCTCAAAATACATTTCCTTTTGTTTTACTATAATCAAACATGTGCTGTGGGGGAAACAGGAACAGTAAGCGAAGGCAAAACTGGTAAACCAGGGTACACTCCTTTGGGAGTGGAGGATCTGGAATTTCTGTGGATATACAGTGATCAAGGACTGCATACCACAAGGGGACACTTTGAAGGGACTCAGAGGCTGGGGTGTATCTGTTATCAACCAGGAGGGCTGGTATAGCCTCAAGGACAGGGCTTGATCTGCTGACAGGCTGGTTGTGTTAGGGAGTTAACACCCAGCTGGCACAGGCAAGACTCTCTCACGCTGGAGACAGGTGGATTCACAGTTCCGGTGCCCTGAGAAGCAACACAACCTCCCCCTAGCTATTTCCCAGGAAAACCACTTAACAGCTTTTGTTCCAAAAGGCCACACTTGTCTGGCACATTGTTCAATATAGTGCTTTGAAACCCAGGTTTCACATCTGTCATTTCCCCCTTTGAGAGGTTACATACAATCTCAGCCAACAATAATACATAAACCATTCATTCAATACAACGGACTCCACAGATACTTAAATTTAATAAGATCTCCCAAGGGCACTGCCATACCTGTCACACACGCACCACACAGCAGGAGCCAGGGCTAGAATCCTTGCTCTTTAGCTCCAAAGCATCCCACATGAGCTAAAGGAGGACCCCAGGCAGTGCTCAGATCCCTCCAGAACACACTGGGATGCCATTCTGGCACTTTTTTGGGGAGCTGGAAGGGTATCTTATGGCCCTCCCAATATTTGTGTTCCGACACTTTCTCAAGCACAGCACTTGCCTGCTGACTCCACTATCTGGGCGAATCAGTGTCCAATCCCAACCATTTGCTGTTGAAGCCCCCCGTTTCCAGCAGCTCCACATAAAAGGCCCCACCCCCCGTGACCTACATGGTTATGATTCATCACCTCTCTCCTCTCACTCACCACTTACTGGTTTTCTGTGGT
Source organism: Mauremys mutica (assembly GCF_020497125.1). Taxonomy (NCBI): domain Eukaryota; kingdom Metazoa; phylum Chordata; order Testudines; family Geoemydidae; genus Mauremys; species Mauremys mutica. Next base: position 233,591,426 of record NC_059073.1, read on the forward strand.
TTTTTTCTCGTCTGTTACTGTTTCCGGTTTTTTCTTTTTCTTTTATTCTTACTTTTTCCCCCTCCATGCCCATTTTTCTCACCTCCCACTTCACATTTTCTCCACCCACTCCCTACTTCCCTTCAAGCCCTCTCTTCCCATATTTCTCTTCTGCTGTCTCCTTCCTCCTCCTAGTTCCCTCCCTACTTCTCTCTCTCCTTCCCTTTCTGCCAGTTCCCACACCCAGTCCCTTCCTTAGTGCTTGTAAATGTGACTTCTCAGCAACAAAGCAGAAGGGGGAAACCCAAGCACCAAGAGAGCCTTAGATTGCTCAGGTCTAACATGTAATAGACTGACGTGGGAACGATTAGAATGTAATTTTATGTAATAATAAAATGATTTATTCATTAGTACAAGGCAGGGATAAAAGATTATGGCTGATGGAGCAGCGGGTTTGTTACAGCTGTCACTTCTCACATCAGAACAGATTAGTCATTTCATTTAACTTTTTTATAACAAAAGCATCCTATAATTATGTGTATACATCCTTGCTTACCAAAAAGGGTTGAAGAGAACTCTTTATTTTCAGAATGAAACAGCAACAATTAAAATGTCATGAGATGACTGGTTTGTCAACTAATTTGATTGACCCATGTATTCCTAAAAAAAGAAAACAGTTTTTGGCTCGGAAAATTCAAAATATCTTTTAAAGCCTTCATACTGCTAGGTTACCAACTGCTAGGTATTTCAAACGCAATTTACCCAGGACATGCTACAGTCTATTCTGTAGCAGCTAAAAGTTTGGACATGACTCCAGCTGTCTCCTCCAACCTGTTTTTGAAGCCATTTCAGCAGAGATGCCAAGGACTGAACAAATATGGAGATGAATCAAGGACCTCACAGCCCATTTAAAGTTGTCCTTCCAGGTCAGAGCTGAGGCATATTGATGAGGTAGCATTGCAAAGCTTGCATTGCTGCTGCCCTGTTTGGTGAAGAGAGAGGCCTTAAGACTCCTGGGCTATCAATGTCACACATAAGCCTTGAGGCCGGGAGCTCTAGAGAGCAAGGAGCTATCTGCTTTCACTTGCTGGTGATTTGGGGAGAGGGGAAGAACAGCCACAGAGCTGCTTCATCTGCATAAGCTGTTTACCCAGAACTCCAGATGGCCAGATGCTCCAGAAAGGAAAGCGCTATCTGATCCCATTTATTGGTGAACAGAAGGTTGCACACTGAGTTTGCATAAGCTTCCTACCAAAATCCCTCCAGAGATACTTTGGGAGTCTCCACAACGGTAGACAAACTCAGAATTTCTTGGTAATGGAACTGAACTGAGAGACATGTACGGGATACGTATCTTGTGGCAAGGAGTCTGCTCAAGGGTCCTATATGCTACTAGTTTCCCCTCCCCCTGAGGATTATGCACTGTTGAGAACACTTCACTGCAAGAGCTGCTGCAGAGGACTTTGCAATGGGAGATGACAGAGGTGGCTCTTTGATGGGGTACCCCAGATAGAGGGCTCTTGACTGAAGCTGAAGAGGACAGCACCAGAATGGAATGTTGGTACCTGAGATGGGTGCTAGGAAAACTGGAGTGAGAGAGGAAAAGACAATTGGTGCTTCAGTGAATGAAGTGGCCTAAAAAAAGGCTGTTGTCTGTGAGAACACTTCCTGCTGGCTATGGGGGAAAAAAAACACATTTTGGGAGGCAGTAACTCCCCAGGGAGAGTTTCTGAGAAAGGAATTAGTTGGGGAGGGAGGGAGGTCCTTTCCGAAGTGATCAGGAATAGACTCACTCATGATTCCCATGCACTAGGGGAGGCCAAGCTATTGTTCTCATCCTGACAAGGTCAAGGACAGACCATCAGAGAGCAAGATATCAGGAATCTCACACGGTGCCCTGAGATCAGAAGAGAAGAGGTACAATATCTGAAAAGCAGATGCCACAAGTGATCCTGTTGGATGAGCTGGACTGTAAGTCTGAAGAAGTGCTAGGACGTGTGTGGTCCAGGGGAATTGCTGTCATCTGTAAGTGCCATTTCTGCAAGGGAAGAGCCAGTGACTAATTTCAACTACAGGAAAGCAGAGTTCTTGGGTTTTTGTTTTTACACAGTATCTGCAGCTTGTGCGTGAGGGGCTGTGAGCTGCTGCAGGTAGGTAATATCCATATAAATATAGATGGATGGCAAATAGTTTTCTAATTCTGTTTAAAATCATTTGTATTGTGAAGTTTTCTTACTTAAACTTGCTTTACTAATGCTCACTTTGGAGTGGGGAAACCAATGTGGAAAAAACATTTAAGTGAAAATGTACAGTCTCCTGTATTTCTTCTCAGTTCATAAAATCTTCTTTTACACATGTTCACCTTTCCCTTCTCACTCACTTACTCCTGCTACAGTAATGTAAGATCGGAAAGTTGTCTGAAATCAACAGGAGCAAATCCACGTGATGCTGCTGCATATCAGCACTATCGATGCTGCATTGCAAGATATGCCCCAGATTAGACATGACTTCAGGGAACCCAGAAGGGTGAAGGAGGAGAGGAATTGTCTAAGTGATTTTCTTGGAGATCCTTCCTGTCCTGCGAGTGAAGGGATAAGACAAGGGATGCCAAGGGGTAGCTGGTACCCCTAAAAAAATATTTCCCACACCCCCTTCCGCTATCCCACCTGACTAGAGAAGTGGAATAGCAGCAGAGGCGATTTGTTCCCTTACTATAGTGTGTGAGCTGTGGCAATGATTAGTGAGTAGGTGGTTCCTTACTTCCAAGATGAAGGAGATTGCTGCTGAAATGCAACCTACAGGACACACTCCAGTGGAAGTGAGATTCAAACTGATGACCATTCTGTGTCTCTGCTTGCTTGGGGAATATCCCTGAAGGTTATGTAGTTGCAATGAACAGTCACACCCACAAATACACTGTCACTCTGTCTCCCTCTCCCTCACTCACTCCTTCCCTCTCCCTGCCCCAGCAAGCGGGAGCCAGTGAAGGTAGCTGAGAGAGAGGTTCCTCTCAGCCAGGCCAGGTTCTCTAGCCAGGGGCAGGGCCGGGCGAGTCCATGTGCAGGGGGGTGCAGTGCATGTATCCTTCCTTTTCCAGGTGATTTCCCCCTGCAGCCTTAGACTATGGGCTGGCACCACACACACACTTTCCTGGAGCATAGACTCAGCCAAGAAGAGGAAGCTAGCCTGGGAAGTCTGGCCTAGACTAGACCAAAACAGTAGCCTGAAAGAAAAGCCTAGCCCAGGCCCCTGCCTAAGCCGACCCCCGTTTGTGAATACAAGTAGTTAAAAAAATATATTTTTCAAAGGTGTCACACAAACAATCATTGACAATTTCAGAACTTTTCAGCAAACAAAATGCATCGAAATAAATACTCCAAGACTTCAACGAGACTTCCCTCAACTTCAGAAATGGGCCAAATTTTGGAAAAATCAGTAGGAAAGTACTCTACCAGTATTACCTCCCAATTCTGTACCTTAGATAATGACAAAGAAGATTGTATCATCAAAGAATCAGAAGTGGAACATTTAGCATCAGATTCTTCATCAACTGAAGAGGCAGAAGGAAATGACTGGGCGATATGGAATCGTGGATGGAAAGTGGAAGAGAACCCACCTGGTAATAAGTTAAGGCCAGGGAGTAAAATTCCACCAGGACAAAGTGAAATTGTGCAAATTGTATATGATGGCCCAAACAACCACAGCTTAGATCTTATCCTCAAATGAAATGCAGAACAAGTAGAGAAGTTTAAAAAGAGAGTGGTTCCATTTATATCCCTAGGTTGAATATAGCGAAATAATGAATGTGGCTTACAGCTTCCCAAGAAGATTTTTTTCAACATACATTGCAGTAGAAAAATCTGTGTTTATTGGTAATGGCTTCAGTAACTGGAAGAAAGCTCTGACCAAGGAGTCAGGATTCTGACAGCATGAAAACAGGCAGAATCACAAGAGCTGTCAAGTGGTATGGAATATTCAAAGATATTCAGTGAAAAGATGATGATCTTCCATTCAGTCACAAATTACTGATGCATATTTTGCTGTAGTGCACAAGAACCACCTGTAGACTGAAGTTGTGGCAGATGTCCTGTGACTCACCGCAGTTGATGGGACTGCTCAAAGAGAAAAGATGAGAGTGAAACATTTTACCAAATGTCCAAAAAGCCACAATTGAGAAAGAAGGCAATGCTGGTTTAAAAAACCCAACCTGTTTAGAGGGGGGAAAGGCAGCCATAAATTTTATTTTTTTTTAATATAACAAATGGAAGAAGGGGAAGTTGATAGTAATGATCATAAAGCAGAAGCTAGGAATTATAGAAAATTGATAAAGGAAGCAAAAGGACACAAGGAGAAATCTACAGCCAGCAGAGTTGAAGATAAGAAGAATTTTTTTAACTGTATTAGGAAGAAAAGGTTTCCTAATGCAGTGGTATTGTTCCATTACTAGATGGAAATGATAGAATTGTCAATAATAATGCAGACAAGACAGAGGTGCTAAATATATATTTTGGGGAAAAACAGATGATGTAGTCATATCACATGATAATGATGAAACATTTTCCATTCCAATTGTCACTGGGCTAGATGGACCACTGATCTGACCTCTTCTGCCCATTCTTATGTTAGTAACTCAGGAGGATCTTGAAGAGCAAATACTAAAGTTAGACATTTTTAAAGCAGGTCTAGATAACTAGATAATCCAAGTGTTTCAAAAGAGCCATTAATGTTGACACTGGAGAAGTTCCATAAAACTAAAAGAATGCTAATATCTTGACAATATTTATAAAAGGTTAAACAGGATGATCTCAGTAATTATAGGCCTGCTATTGAACGCAGGCAAATTAATGGACCGGCTGATACAGGATTCAGTAAATAAAGAATTAAAGCAAGGTAATATAATCAACAGTTTTATGGAAAATAACCTGCATTTATATCTTTTTGATGAGATTACAAATTGGTTGCTAAAGGTAATAGTATTGATGTAATATACTAAGACTTCTATAAGGCATTTGACTTGGTATCAATTTTTTATTAAAATACTAAAATACTAGAAAATTAACATGGGACCCATTAAATGGATTAAAACTGGCAAAATGAAAGGTCTCAAAATGTAATTGTAAACAGGGAATCATCATCCAGCAGGTTTGTTTCTAGTGGAGTCCCACAGGGTTCTTGGCTCCTCGCTATTTAACATTTTTATCAATGACCTGAAAGAAAACATAATATCGTCACTGATAAAGTTTGCAGATGACACCAAGTGAGAATGGTAAATACTGAAGAGGACTGGTCACTGATACAGTGATCTGGATCACTTGGTTGGCTGGGCACAAGCAAAAAATATGCATTTTAATACAGCTAAATATGCAAGTATACGCCTAGAAACAAAGAATGTAGGCCATACTCGTTCAATGGGAGAGACTATCCTGGGAAGCAGTGATTCTGAAAAGGACTTGGGGAAACATGGTGGATAATCAGTTGAACAGGAGCCCCCAATGCAACACGTGGCTCAGGACTAATGTGATCCTTACATATACTAACAGGGAAATATTGAGTAAGAGTAAGGAAGCCATATTACTTCTGTATTTAGCACTGGGGAGACCTCACTAACATACTGTGTGCAGCTCTCGTGACCACATTTTGATGTTGATAAATTAGATAGGGTTCAGAGAAGAGCCATGAGAATGATTAAAGAACAGGAAAACATGCCTTATAGTGAGAGACTCAAGGAGCTCAATCTATTTAGCTTAACTAAAGGAAGGGATGACTTCATTACAGTCTAAGTACCTACATGGAGAACAAACATTTGATAATGGGCTCTTCGATTTAGCAAAGATATACGGTATAACAAGATACAGTAGCTGGACAAATTCATACTAGCAATAAGGTTTGAATTTTTAACAGTGAGGGTAATTAACCATGAGAACAATTTACCAAGGGTTGTGGTGGATTCTTCATCGCTGAGTTTAAATCAAGATTGGACATTTTTCTAAAATATATGACTTACTTAAAGCAGGAATTAATTCAGGGAAATCCTATGGCCTATATTATACAGGAGATCAGACTAAATGATCACAGAGGTCCCTTCTGGCCTATCTATGAACATATTAGGTCATGGTGGGTTATCTGAATCTCAGTTCCTGTGAAAGCTAAGTACTCAAGGTAGAGTTTCTCTTTGGATTTGCACTAAAAAACTAAGCAGCACATCTGGCTAATGGAGATCAGTCATCGCATACTGATCACTCTCTCTCTCTTTTTCTTTTGTGCCAGGTGAAAAAGGATTGGATTGCAATACAGTAAGACAAGAACTAATCAAAGGAGTGTAATCAATGATGTTACCTACAGCCCAGATAGGCCAAGGCCTGGGGCAACAGTGAGTAGCAGTAGCCAGTGTTCAAGAAAGAAAAGATTTCTCTCAAATGTTTCCATTTTCATAGTGATCTGATTCTACTGTGTGTTTTGCTATGTCTCACTGGATGCTCTCTGGTAAATAAGACACTGTGTTCAATGCATTCTCATGCATATCATACATGCTGGAGAATGGAAAAAAAGACTTATTTAGGTAAACCAGCCCCCCTCCCTGTCAGTGTGAGATTGTTCCCTAATCGCACACTATTCTCTAGTGATTTGTCCAGGTAGGTCCTAAAAGATGTAGTCAGTGGGCTGCTGTCCCTTGGAGGACTATTCTACAGTCTAATACATTTCACTGACAGGAAGTCTTCCTGAAGTTCAACGCAAGTTTCACACTTTCACTCTTACTTATATCTTGCACCAACTGGAGTAATTCCTCACCAATCTTGTGGTGAAATCCTGGCCCTACTGAAGTGAGAGCTTTGCCACAGAATTCTAAAGGGGCCAGGATTTCACTCTCGATGTTACACCCTTCAAATATTTGTCAACTGTCATGTCTTCTCCTACCCCATTTTGTTTTTCTAAGCCAAGTTGCACATATTTAGCTTTTTTAGACTTTCCTCATAAATGAGTCTTCCAGCCCTGCCTCACTTTAGCTGATCTTCTCCAAAATCTCCTATTTCTCAATATCCTTCCTGGTACGCATAACTGAACACAAAAATCCAACCGTGGTTACACCAGAGCCAGAGAGAGAAGTACTATTACCAGCCTCAAGTACATGACATTTTACATGTACTTGCTCTCTAGACACGATGTCCAGACACCTCATCCTCTTCTCACCCTGCTCTACCGGACACGCCATGCTGCCCAATTGCCTTACAATTTTCTCTCCTGTTCTTCCCTCTTCTGTTGCTGGCTCCTGTCCCTGAGAGTGGCTCCTGTTTCCTCTCCCTCTCCTCTTAGGCAACAGGAGGCAATAGAAGAAAATCCTAGGCTGGTTCATTTTTCTCGCCATTCCTCTAAAAAGATTCAAAGAGCAATGAGAACAATCAAGGGCCCTGATAAACCCTCGGATGAAGAGACTGAAAAAATTGGGATTGTTTATCTTAGAAAGGGGACATGACGAATGTATATAAAATAATGACTGGCCTCAAGAAGGTAGACCAGGAACCTGTGATAGGAGTTAGGGAGAACAGAACAAAGGGGCATTCAATGAAACAAAGGTGGGAAATTCAAAACCCATAAAATAAATATTTTGTCAAACAACCTCAAATTCACTTCAGACAACTAATGCCAAGTACAAGCTAGTCACCACTCTATTATGCTGCAAAAGAGGACAGGAGTTCATCCTTTGCTGTTACTTACCACAACTACCGCTACAAGTATGTTTCTCAAGGAATTCCTAGGATGTCACAGTGTCTGGGTGCCATATACAGAAGTTAAAATTATTTTTAAAACCCCAGGCTGTAGATCCTTGTTCTAAAGTTGAATTTCTTTCAGCAGAACCAGTGTACTTCCTTTGGCTTTGTGTGAAATTAGAGACAAATCTGACATTGTTTCAAATAAGTTCCTTTGGCAAAAGCAGTCTCTTTCTCAAGATCTTTCAAAACCAATCATTAGTTACATTTGGTGCAAAGCACCAGGTCTCCAGATCATTGGGTTCTGTGGCAATAAACTGACAAAGCAAGTCATCCTGGGTGTCAGCATTGCTGGTGCCTTTCTGCATAGATTAGCCATGGAGGCCTGATGTTGTCATGACTGAGGACAATTAATGAGTTTACAGCAGGCTGCAGTATGCTAGCCTGCAGATATAGATGTGTGTGTCATAAATACGTTTTTCCGGCAAACAGCACCTAAAATGTTTCTTAACAAGAAAAGGGGTTGATCCACATAAAGAGGCACTCAGATACCACGCTGAGGGTACAGTATAGGAACCTGAATAGGAGGCCCAAAGGAAGGTCTTTCAAATATTCTCCAAACCTTAAAGCTAAAATAGTCAAAAATGAAAGAAAAAAAACATAACTAAAATTGCGACATGCTGGATGCATAAAAATAAACAAAAGGAATACAAATTTTATATTGTTCTAGGTGGGCTTGCTCTATTAGACACAGAAGCCTCCTTGACTCACCATCATTGATATAACCTGACAAATTTGTCTCAGTTTCTCTCACAGGTGACATGCTTTAGAATGAAAGCACGCACTGTTATTGAAGTGAACAGGTGACATATTGAATTACACAGAAAATGAATAGTCTTAACCAGCCAGAGCACAGGGATACTAGGTAGTTTTCAGTATCTGTACAGCTTGCAAGCTATTATTTGTATTGCAATAGCCCCAGTCAGATTCTGGGCCCCCTTGTTTTGGGTGCTGAACGATACACGAGTCCCTGCCCCAGAGATCTTATGCTCTAATTTCAAACTGATGCAAAAAGAAAGAAAATATAGGAATGGGGGGGGGGGGGAGAAGAGTAACCATAAAAGAATCATATGGTTAGTCTAGCTGTGTGCACAGCCTGCAGACCTACATCAATTTTAGAGTGTATAAATAAATATAAACGTATTTTCAACTGCTGCTCAGCCGAGCCATCATTACTTGTCTGATTTCTCGTAGATATCATGGAAGAACTTGCAGTAAATCTCTGTACTCTTATTCATTACAACCTTCAGAACTCCTCATCCAATTGCCTACATCACCACCAAAGCAGTTTCTCATTTCAGGCAAGTGACAAAAGATAATACATTTTAATCCAATTATGTCTCAAATATTTAGGACTCAGTTTGTAAACCTGTGCATGTGCAGTTACCAAACAGAGCTTGCAGGTTACACACACAAATCAGGTATCTACACATGCAAATGGTCATCTAACTAACCAACTGTGTGCACAAATACCTGATTTTGGATGTCTGGAAATGGGTTTTCCCTTTATTTGAGTGGGGAATAAAACACTCCTGTGGCAGGATGATATATTTGTTTTAAATGTCAGCTTTTGGAGGCTGCTCAGGGTTTTGAAATATTAGACTAAATCCCAGAACAGAGGATTAGCTCACACATAGCCACAAAGGCAGTCAAAGAGGCATGGTAAATTAATTTATTAGAAGGTTCCAAATTTGTCACATGCCTATCATCTCCATATTTTTAGATAGATAAATAGACAGACAGACAGACACACAGTACATACGTACACATATGTTTTTTACTGTCGTGGTGCCTGCTTTGACATGCCTTCAGTTGTTCACATCACTGGGGAAGATTAAGCTGAAATGTCAGCTTTCAGATTGGATATTTTTGAGTGTCTCACGGTGTCTTTGTCAGCAACTGAGCTTGGAGTTGACGATCTGAGGTGCAAATAGGCTTTTCCCTAACATTTAGGGACTCCTGGAGGAGAATAGCTATGTTGAGTCACAGCACAAAAACAGGAGAGACACATATATTCGTGGGTTCTTAAATTAAATTGTCACTCACTGTGTGACCATGTTTATTTCTGGCATCCTCACTTGACAAATGCAAAAGGAAAAACTGATTTCCTTTCTTCCCCCACCCCCCAGAGAAAATCAACACTGATTACAACAAAATTTATTTGCCATTGGGCATTTTATACATGATAAAGCATAGCTGAAAAGATGCCAGCTACTGAGGAAATTAATTAGTTCTCTGAAAAATTGTATCAGTAAATCCATGAATAACATTAGTAACTAAGATCCTGATCCTGCAATGAAATCTGCACCTATGCATAGGCCCATTTAAGTTAATGGAGCTTTGGTGGTCATCTGCACACGTGCAAAGCGCTTCTTTGTGCGGTTAGAAATAGTAGAAGACAGCTCCTGCCCCTAAGAGCTTACAATCAAACGAAAGGTAAGAAGAATGTAGTAAACGATGGCAGGAGTTGCCAGCTACAGGGAATCTCCCAGAGGTGAAGTAGTATAAGCCTGTGTTTTTAGAGTCCAAGAAGCAGAATCCTAGTCCCAGCCACACGTCAGAGACACATTTAGTGACTGTCTATGGTCTGTCACACACAGACTTTGTTCACATCGAAGCTCACTTCTGTGGAGACACCCCACGCTGCCCATGATTGGGTCAATAAGCCACATGCCTATAATTTTAAACACACCAGAAATTTAAAACTACTTTCTGATTTTCCCCCTCCCCAAACTTCCTAGAAAACCCTAGCATGAGATGGGATGGGACATGTGACATTTCAGGGAGAACTGCTTTAGTGGCACCTAGAAGGATAGATTGAAAATTGGGTTTATAAAGGCAACATTAATAACAGGACAGGCACTAGCCTCCCACTATACAGCAGTGTGCTGACAATTTCTGCATGGCCTACTTCCTACCCTGCACTGAACACACACAAAACTGCAGCTGTTGGCTCCAATGGCAGGGCTTGGCAAACTATGGCCCGCAGGCCGCATCCAGCCCATCAGACCTTTTAATCAGGCCCTTGAGCTCCTGCCAGGGAGCAGGGCTGGGGGGCTTGCCCCGCTCCGCGAGGCTCCCAAAAGCAGCAGCATGTCCCCCCTCCCGCTCCTACGTGTAGGGACAGCCAGAGGCTTGGCACATTGCCCCCCACCCCAAGTGCTGGCTCTGCATCTCCCATTGGCCAGGAACCACTGCCAATAGGAGCTGCAGTGGCAGAGCCTGCGGATGGGGCAGCGCACAGAGCCACCTGGCTGTGCCTCCGCACAGGAGCCGGAGTGGGGACATGCCGCTGCTTCAAGTAAGCGGCGCCTGGAGCCTGCATCCCGACATCCTCCCGCGCCCCAACCCCCTGCCCCAGCCCTGATCCGCCTCCTGTCCTCTGAACCTCTCACTCCCAGCCCAGAGCACCCTCCTGCACCCCAATCTCCCCATCCCCAGCCCCACCCCAGAGCCTGCACCCCCAGCCGGAGCTCTCACTTCCTGCCCTCCAAACCCCCTGCCCCAGCACTGAGCCCCTTCCCGCACCCTGAACTCCTCATTTCTGGCCCAACCCCAGAGCCCGCACTCTCAGTCAGTGCCCTCACCCCCTCCCACACCCCAACCCCCAATTTCATGAGCATTGATGGCCTGCCATACAATTTCCATATCCAGATGAGACCCTCAGGCCAAAAAGTTTGCCCACCTCTACCCTATGGGCTAAGTATAGGGGTGTCCGGGGGAGGAGAAATGTATTCATTTGAATACCAGGAGATGATTGACAGATTTTAAACATACACCATACCGGCCAGCAAGCATATGTTTATGATATGACAAATATAAATCATGGAATGAACATCTTTAGCATTAAACTAAAGGAGGCTTCAGAGCAGCTATATAAAGTGTACAAGGACTTAAAGGAGTTAGTAGGGATGTGTGTCCAGGTGAGGTGCTGTGAGACACACACTAATCCTAGTCTAAAAATGAGACTGACAGCTGTGATCTCTGTACAGAAGGTTTCCAGGCCAATGACCCCCACTAAAAAAAAGTTTTAAAAGTAGTCGATGCCTATAAGTGACTTCCATAACTTCTGCTTTCAGTGGCAGCTTGGCTAAGGATAACTCAGTGTCTGAGATCACGGGAGACCAGGTCCAGTAACAAGACCAATATTGAGTGGTTAGGGCATTAGCCTTAGACTTGGGAGAGATGCAGGTTCAATTCCTGTGTCACCTTGGGCAAATCATCTAGTCTCTCTGGGCCTCAGAGGAGATAATTGCACTTCCCTCTCTGATTCGGGTGTTGTGAGGATAACTAAATTAAAGATTGTGAGATTCTCAGATAATATAGAAAAGGGATGTACTATAGGCACACAAGTGATAGGTGGCAAAGCAAAGGGGAAGCCTACAGATCTGAGGAAAATGGTCCCTTAGCTGTAACTTGCAATTTCTTGAGCATGTTTTAGCCACAACCTATGTTCTCACTGGTTAGTCTGCAAGAAATGTAGATTCTGCATGCCTCCTTGGAGTTTCTAATTATTTTTTTTTCCTGATAATCTTTAAAAGCAGACCAAACAAAGCAAGAGACAGGAAAATAGTTTAGAAAATAATTGACAAAAATATCAGCAAGAAACATCCTTTTGAACCACTTTAGTTATCAAAGGTGACAATTATTTACATCAGCTAATTATTTACTTGTTCATATTTCTTTAAAAAAATTAACATTATCTGACGTACCTGGAGTAGGATGAGAAATTATGTGGTTTGTTTAAATTACTTGAGAGGCATAAATCAATTTTCACTCTTTATTCCAGCTTTGGATGGCATCATCAGAGACATCTGGAAATCACCGAAATTATTCCTTTAATATATTTTCATGAAAAATAATTTAAATGCACCTTTTTTAATTCTGACAAATTTTTTCCAAAATTGAAAGCTTGATCACTGTTTAAAAAAAAAAAAAGTCGACAAGTTTCTGGCAACGCCACTCACTGAAATTTGGCCTGGCAGCCCCTCTGTCGTGTTCAGTTGGGTGTACCACTACAAATTTCCAGGGGATCTCCTGCCCTTGGGCATTAGTTCTTCCCTAGTTTCTCCATACAACAAGGCTCCTACAGTCTGTCAGAGAGGAGTCCTGCTTCTGCTAATACACAGGCTCTCGGGATGTCAACAAGGAGGACTGGGGAACTGAGCATGGAGGTGGGAGGAAAGAGATCAAGTGATCCTCTCCTCTTCAGGTCTGCAGGAGGGGAGGATTCCCAGCAGGGGGTAGATAAACCTTTTACATGAACCTCAGAAGGATCATAGGATCTCTCCCACTCCCAAGTAGTGGAAGACACGGCAGCCCTGTATGAACGTGCTGATGGAAGAGTTCCCCCTATTGCCATTGACAAGCTTCCCAAGTGGTCCTTTATACTTGGATGACATTCTCTGCAAGTAAAGGAGACCACCTCACTTAAAAGAGTGTAATAAGCTTCCAGAAGTTTTTTTGATGTGTTAGACTTAGCTTGCCAGCGCCAATGTTCTCTAACAATACTAAAAACAAACAAAAACAACCCTAAGTGTGAATAATCATCATAATTTGACATTCATCAACTAAGCTTCAGTCCTGGCCTCTGGGTATCAGCTACAGGTGTCCAGTAAGGAGCCAAAAAAAAAAAGTTAAGACCTTCATAGCTTTTGTCTGACAGCTGGTATTAGAGCATCAATGCTCAGGAATTTTGTGACTAATTCACTTCAAATTTGGCAGAATTTTTTTTCTGCAAATCTACCTCAGCCACAGATGTAAGCTACCATTGTGAGGCTAATAACTATTTTGTGAACTTTAAGTGGTGGAGCGAAAAATTGGGCTTCTAAATGGAAACTCATTGCAACTATAGCTATGGAGTGATTGCTATTGGTCCACAGTAAAATCTCTCCCCATGCCAAGTGCTTCAAGTCAAAGGGCACATTAATGCAATCCTATTGTCAAACTGCTCCATTGAACTATGTTTCCATGAAGAGGAGTAAACTGTGGAAATCTGCCTGGAATAGAGTGGCAACTTAACATTTCCAGTTTTCCTTTGATTCCTGATGCACTTCTGCAAGCTCCTAGGTTTGGTATAATTAAACCTATTCACACATTAAATGGGTTACTGCAGAAAAATTTAATCCAGATTCAATCTGTTTCACTTATTACTTTGTTGAAGCCACATCAAAGGGATTAATATACAGGTAATAGTTACAGTCTCCAAATCACTGGAAACCACACAAACAGTATTTTGTTTAATTTGAGCAGAAATTTCATTACCAAGTAGCAGCAAATGCCTGTGGCTGTATGTAGATAAGATTATTACAAGTTCATTTGAGAAGTGCTGCAAAAATAACAGTTTTAAAAGCTGGGTTTGTTATTTTCCATCTACATATTAAGTATATGTTTCATTAGAATCCAGAATTTTTAAACCCGCTTCCCAAGCTCAGATGAAGTTAGAGCAATATCAGAACAGATGTCCAAATGCTGTAGGTGAGAGAAACCCCATACAATCAATTCAAACGACTAGTTTGGAACTGAATGCTAACTGAAATGTCAGGCTTTTCAAAGATCTGTAAAGGAAGATGCACAACTATGGAACATATCCCGCCCCTATAAATAATTCCAGTATCAATAAAATACTTGCATGTACCTAGGAATGCAGATATTTGTATCAACATAAAGAAAAATTATGTAGATTAACAGTACTCTTGTACCACTACACCAGAACCTCCTGGCCGATAACATACAATACTCCCCCAAAAAGGATTTTTAAAATGTATGTAGAAGCAGCAAAGAATCCTGTGGCACCTTATAGACTAACAGACGTTTTGCAGCATGAGCTTTCGTGGGTGAATACCCACTTCTTTGGATGCATCACCCACGAAAGCTCATGCTGCAAAACGTCTGTTAGTCTATAAGGTGCCACAGGATTCTTTGCTGCTTCTACAGAACCAGACTAACACGGCTACCCCTCTGATACTTGACAAAATGTATGTAGTTAGCGCCCCAGATCTTTATCACCATGGCCCTCTGTTGGCTAAGGGGAATACACACAGTCCTCACTCCAACTCAGAGATCTTACTTTAGCATTTTTCAGCATAATAATGTTCTCAAATAAGATCAAATGTACCTTTTCTGAATAATAATAATTAAGAATGATGTTGTAGGAAATGCCTTGGACAGAACAGATCTTCCTTGTTATGATAGTCTGTTCTATGAAGAATGTTACAGAGAAAAGGGTGTATTCACAAAACAGACGTCGTATGAGCAGCTCACTGCAATAACGCAAAATTTTCTCTCTGTGCTTTCATCAAGATTATGCTATTTCAATATGGTATTTTAACAGGCATTTACTGGTAGATCAGCAGCAACAAGTTTAAAGATGGAGCCTTTCCAGCCTTAAACCCCCTTTCCCTCCAAACACACAAACTTATCTCATGCTGTTTTCTATTAACAGCATGTGAATTTTCATCTCCTTTTCAATGCTTCGCTTAGTTACCAAGCTTTTTGAAAAGAAGGCAAGAAAAATTACAAGAATGCTGTCTCAGTTTTAATCCACACCTAACAATGCTGGATTAGCAGCAGAACGATTCCAAATCCACAAGAGATGCTGCTGGCATGTGTATTTGGATGCTGTCCCGGGACTACATTTTTCCTATCTATTGGAGGTAATGAATTTTAACCTTCTCCAAGTGATGACAACTCTCAGTTTATTTATTTCTTATATGTGATAGCAAAGTGTATAAAATTTGGAAGTGATCAGAAAATCCATAAAAAGCACTAGGCTTGATGGGAAAGAGCACATGCTCCGCTCATGTTGCATTTCACTTTGGGTCAGCAATACAACATCCATGCTACACTCCAATCCAAAATCCTCTTGAGCTGAAAATGCCCTCACAAACCAACCAGATATCCAAAAATACCAGCTGCCACATTATTAAAACTTACCCATTTTAGTTCAACAGGTTGATGTACAAGGCAGAGGTACATGCTCCATGAGAGGCTACACACTGAGAGAACTTGGAAACTGATCTAATGTGGAATGAATTCCGTGCTTATTACTGCATCACACAGAAATCATGTTAGATGGTGCTCCACCATCTATCTTCCCTGGCTAATGACAGGAGTCCCAGGGCAAATCAAGGGACTCATTTTAATCTGCCAGTATAAAGCCTAAAGACCAGATTACCTGAAAAGCAGTCTCTCTACAAGTGTGATACAATCACAACTGCAACCCAACTGGAGTGGTGACTACTACAATGAGTTCTCCATGAAGGCCCCTTGATTTTGGAACTCTTTTTCCTATCTTGGTTCTCCAGAGCCAGAATGTGTTAGCCCTCCAGGCGCTCTTTTCACATGGATCTGAGGGGGAAGGAATAAGATGGAGGATGTGAAGAGAGGGTTGAGTTGGGGGATTTGCATGGAAGTTTGAACAACGTATTAAGGATAGAATTTCTGTACTGAAAATGATTCCACTGTGGAAAGCACGAAAGTACAAGATTGGTGCTAAAAGTCTAAATAAAATAAATGGATGCAGTGTGTAGAGTTCCATACACATAAGATTCAGCATTTTGGGGGCAATTTACAGCAAATTTCATCTAAAGAAAAGGACAGTTGAAATGCATGGGAGAAGGGGCTGAGTGCATAATACAGGAGACATTATTGGTCTCTGAAAAAACGTGGAGTACTACCTAGCGTAGGGCTGGAGTTCAGATTAAAAACAGTGTCAGACGTCACAGGGCTTGTGTTGCATAGCTGTGAGCACATGGCAGGGGAAAGTGCAGCATAGGCCCTGATTCAGCAAAACACCTAAACCACATGTTTACATCCACCTCTATTCAACAAGGCTTTTATGTACATACTTTGCTTTGCTGAATCAAGGCCTTAATGGGAAGGAGGAAGAACACTGCACATGCTGAAAGGACATGGGGATTAGAGCATCCAAACGAGATTAACCTAAAATCTGAGTCACTAAAAGGCCCCGTGGTATATATCCTACTGAAACTCTAGAAGTCTTCTGCTCAAATCAGTGAACCCCAAAAATCACAGAAGCTACACTCTGCACAGACTAGGTATGTAAGCAGAGTCAGGATGAGCTCTACCCTGACATCTGGTGGTGAATTATGGCAAGTGTGAAAAAGAATTTCAGGGGCTGATTGTGTTTGCATAGGCACACCCACACCGCCTGGCATAGCCCACGGCAGCCTGGGATGGTTGCTTTGGCAGCTGTGGGATCCTGTTTCTTTGTTGTTGGGGCGGGAGGAGTGGAGTGTTGTCACCCTGATTGTGTGGATGAGGAACTGTGAAACTGCTTTGTGACAGGAAGTCTCACCATCAATTGAGTGACACTCGCTAGACAAGGGAGTGGGCTCCTTGTGTGAGCCAGAAGCATCAATTGCACCTCCTCTCTCCACTGTTGAATATCAGAGCTGATTTTTGATTCCCTTAAGAATCTAAGTTACAGGTTACTGAGCTGAACTCACTAAGAGCTGAAATCACTCAAGAGCTGTGCTAACTAGTGGGGGAGCCTGAAGCTATATTGCGGAGCAGAGCAGCTGGCGGAGCAGAACATTTTGTGGGACGGTTGGAGCGGCCCACGGAGCGAGCGGAGCCGAGCAGTTTGCAGGGACGGCTGGAGTGGATCACAGGATGGCTGGTGGAGCAGAGCAGCTGGCGGAGCAGAGCAGTTTGTGGGATGGTTGGAGTGGCTCACGGAGCGAGCGGAGCCGAGAAGTTTGCAGGGACGGCTGGAGCGGATCACGGGATGGCTGGTGGAGCAGAGCAGCTGGCAGAGCGGAGCAGTTCGTGGGGAAGGCAGAAGCAGAATCCCACGGAGAGGCAGGGCAGTCGGCCTCGGACCATGTAAGGCGCCCCTTTCTACCCAGGCTGACGGGGGGGGAAACCCCTGCAGATAGACTCTTGAACTCTGGGGCTGCACTGACCCAGCACAGAGACTTTTGAGTTGCGGGAATTTTGGGACTGTGGGTGATTTGGGGGTTGCTGGACTCAAGAGCCCAGGGAAAAGGACACGGCCTAGTTGAGGTGTTTCTCAAATTTAATGCTATGTTGTATATCTCATGTTATTAAACATTTTCTGCTATACCGAGACTCTGTGCTTGTGAGAGGGGAAATATTGCCTCTCTGAGGTGCCCAGGGGTGTGTGTAAGATTTTCCCAGGTCACTGGGTAGGGGCTCAAGCTGGTTTGCATTACGTTGTAGGGAAGGGACCCCCTATGTGTGAACCTGGCCCTTGCTGTTATCAATTCGGCCTGGAAGAAGGGTTACAGGTAAAAGTAGTGAATACAGCAATGCTTAAGGTTCCCATTAACCCCTGCATGTGAAAAGGAATCATTTTCAGTTACTGTTTAGGACGCTAAGGTATTTGAAAATGACAGAACAAACAGGGCCTTTCCTTCTACCCTTTCTTTGTTTAACACTTCCCCACCCCCACTCCCACCCTTGAGTATTTCAAGCTTTGATTTTTAGACCTCCTGAAAATGAAAGACTAATAGCACTGGTTCAGGCCAAAGATAATAGTTCAAAATATGTTATAATTGACCTCTTCTGGAACGCTTGGCAAATCATTCCATTTAGAAATCATTCTGTTTGTATATCTTATTCTGTTTGTGCTGGGTTTTTATTTTTATGTGGCTACTAGGGACAGTTTAATAAAAAATAGGATGCAGGTTTCTCAGAAGTTCCTCTCCTGCTGTTCATTCCCCACCTGAAGTCAATTGTGACTAGAGCATCATAACCATCTCTCTGGCAGATAGTTATGCTGTCACAAACAAGCTAGTTATATCAAGGGGGGAGGGGGGGAGGGGGAATCAACAGCAGAGGCTGATGACCGAAGTAAAAAAAGACCTTTTCATATAAAATATACTTCGTAGTAAAGAAAGGGAATACAAACAGTAAATATTCTAATAGCTTCTCTCTTGGGACAGAGCTTAGTCTCTGCTTTGATGACTCTTCCCAGTCTTTTCTGTCCTGTGATCATATTGCTGGATGGTGAAATAGTGATTCAGATGCAGCCCTGCTCCCAATGTGACTACTCATTGCAAGATGGTGGGTTTTTTGACAATTCTCCCCCATGGGAGATTTGATATGCAGGCAGAATGGCCTATAAATAGAATACTTCCCTAAAAGATTTCCATGAGGCAACAGGGGGTGTTTTAGGCACTGCATCAAAACAAGGCACAATATATTACTAATCAAATATCCATAAAATTCTGGCCACAGAAGACAGTTATTACTTGTAGCCAGTCATTTGATAACTCAAGAAAACAGACCTCTGTAAAGTAAATTAAAATGCTGTAAAACTGATTTACAAATATATCAATTGTTCAGTCTTATTCAGTGTCTTTACTAAAGTCATCCTGTTGGGCAGGATGTAACATTCAGAGAGATCAGATCTGTGCAAATGTCAGTCTGCCTTTGAGACAACACAAGTCAAACAAACATTCAGTTACTAATAAGAGTAAGAAGCTAGACTTAGCTTAGGCTTTTCAGGGCTGTGACTGTCTCTCCTGATGTGTTTGAAAAGCACCTAGAAGACTGTGGGTGAAATCCACATTCTAAAAAACAAACAAACAATTTTGGTTTAAATTAAGGGATGATGGCCTACCTAGCTAAAAGGTTACTGGGGCAATTATTCAAATACATGGTTTTGCATACATCTCTGACAGACAAAAACTTGCACAAATGGCAACTTGCACAAATGAGAGTGAGCTGCTGTGCTACGTTTTTATTTATTGAAATGAGTGAAAGACACAAAGGTCTTGGCCAGAGTAGCTGGCATTTTGTGGATCATTTCACAGTTAACACAGAAGTCATTCTAATTGCATAGTTCAATCACGAATTCATATCTCATCGCTGGAATGGATGGGAAAAGTGGTATGAAATTAAAAAAGTAAAAATAAATCCTACAACAGAATTTGAATTCACAATGTACACATATATAGGGTACAGTTTGAGCTGCACTAAATGTCACCAAACACATGATAGCAGATGGTCCTGGCTGTATTTTATAAAACTAGGTTGGTTTCAGTGTAAAGTTACTTTTTGCTGGCACTCTATGATTACGTTGTTACTTCTGGCTATCAAGGTGTCTGCCAGTGCCTACAGCTAATCCTCCAAGGCATTAAATTTATATAACAGATTTATATTAGCATAATCTTAGAAGCTTAAAGGAAGGAAACATACTGACTTTATAAACCTGCCAGAAATATACACACACACACTATAGACTTACCATGTCTGCCCCCAAAAAGTTTACCTTACTTCCCACCCCACTCTATCCTGGGATCCAGAAAAAGCAGGGTGCAGCCCATGGCAGATGCTTCTCCTGAATGTAGTTTTCACTTTTACAATTAAAAACAGAGGCCATAATTTTCCAAAGTGACAAGTGATTTTGGTTGGCTCCATTTTTGGGTGTCTAACTTTCTAATTTGAGACACCTTAAAGGGAGTCTGATTATCAGAGAACAGGTACTTGCTATCTTTAAGGCATCTCAAGTTGCCTTAAAAATCTAGTCGATAGTCACTTTTGAAAATCTTAGGACAAGTGTGAATCAACAGAGTGAGACAGAATATTTTATTTACTTAAAATTTAAGATATTAGAATCTGCTAATCAAGGGTCCATCTGCACTTTTTCTGCAGTGCAGACTTAGCATTAAACCAAATGTGGACTGCTCCCAGCTTAGATCTCCACTGGCTTCTTTTACATGCTGCTGCCATGCCAATCACTAGTAATAACCCATTTGAGCAGGTGTAAAAACAACAAGGTTTAAAAATTTTAACAAGACATTTTAAAATTTAATTAAGGAGATCAGTCACTCTGTGCTCTGGAAATAAAGTTGTTTTAATTGAAAATGCCTTGCTGTCCCTGGAAACTGCTATTTTTGAAGAGGTTTACTGAGTGACTATATGAAAGCTGGACAGATTTACTGGGTACACAAAGGAGCAGGTGAGAACCAAATTCTCTCTTGCCAACAGAGCTGCACACAATACAGTTTTACCATCCTGTAGCTGAGCTATTTATCTGATGACACACCAAAAAAAGAAATGAACAAACTTATGAATCATAAAATGATACTAACTGCAGTGGATGATGCAATCCATGACTCACACTACTAAGATTACCATGTTCCAAATTACACTACTTGCATCTTTTATGTGTTCCTTTGCTGCTAGTATAATTTGTAGTTACCACCAATTAAATGACAGCCATAAATGGAACTCCTAAAAGATAAAAATGAATCGTGATGTTCAACAAAATAGCAAATAAAACTGTCAAAAGATTAACTTTGAACTGTACCTCAGAGCAGTTATAAAGACCTCAAGGTATTAACAGAACAGATAGGTCTGCCGATGCTTTTTGACTAGAAATGTTTTACATTTCCAATAATTTGTTGAGTTCAGCAGTTTGGCTCTTCTGGCAGCAATAAAATGCAGATTCTCACCACGGAGTTCTTGTGAAGGGAAAAAGGATAACTCCTGGGGAATGAACGGCCATCGTAAGATCATCACACCTTCAGAGAGTAACATTTGGCTGTGCATTAAAAGCCTCTGTTATGATGAGTTGCTTAAAAATACATTTCAGTGCATATTTCCCAATCTCACTATCAAAAGCTATATCTCCTATTTTAGGGGAACTTTTATAAAAATGGCAATACTAGGAAGGAACGAAAGGTATTACGAACCCAACTACTGTGTACAGGTACCCAGGGTCTCCTCTGGTGCCACACAGCAAGCACTGGGTAAGGAGGCTATGAACAAAGGAGGTTTGAACTTTACAACCCCCATTTTTATTTTAAGGTTAGTGGCTTCTATACTATGAGGTGTGTCATAACACAGGCATAGCACCACATACAGTGCATATCCATCCCATGCTGAAGGCCCGTCTCTCATGAAATCAGTCTACTATTTACCAACTAGGCCAGACAGCCATCTAAACAATGAATCAGAAATCCACCGATCATTTGTACATTTAACTCCTTCACCATTGTATTCGGTAGCTGCATTCCTGAGATATGTGACAAGCTAAGCAAATAGAGGCAGCTCAAAGTGATGGACAGCACCACTCATTTTGGTCTATGCAACAGGGACATCTGACAGGACAAAGTATAGAATGAAATACTGAAATATAATGGGGTGAAGAAAAAATCAATGGTATCACAACTACTGCACCAAGGGCTGCATTAGCAACTTGCCAGGAGCCCAAGAGTTGCATCTAATTTCTATATTCTCACACACAAGTAATGCCAACCTTCCCATATTTTACTGGGATCTTAAGTGAAAAAAATAGATACATTTCACTTAACATTTCAATGTGAGCAATGCCCTGGTGGTTTGGTTAACAGAATTCTGTAAATACACAGTGCTTTAAAATGAGAGGGAGAAGGAGAGAGAGAGAGAAGTGGAGGTTACTTACTGTAAATGGAAGTTCTTTGAGATATGTGGTCCCTGTCTGTATTCCACACATGGGTATGCAAGTTTACCATATGTCCAAGTTGGGAAGTTCTTCAAGCAGTGACTGTTGGCCTGCACATGTGCAGTGGCTTTGCACGTGCTCCCAACTGAAGATATAAGAGGCAGCACAGGCCGACATCTCTCCAGTTTCTCTTCTTACCACAAATCCAACAGGATTCAAAGCAGAGGGGATGGAGGGTGGGTAGTGGAATACAGAGAGGGATGACATATCTCAAAAAACCTCCAATTACAGTAAGTACCCTCCACTTCTTCTTCTTCAAGTCACAATTATGGCCCTGACGGTGCGAGGGGTGATAGGAACTCCCACTATGACCTTTTCTGGTTCGACCACTAAGTTAATAAGGGTGACAACTTTGGTAGGAATGACCTACCGTGGAGCTGATATCTGAGATTGCATCTGAATTTCTTTTTGTAATGAATTGCTAACAAAAAAATTCTCACACACAAGTAATGCCAACCTTCCCATATTTTGTTTTGGTTCTATTTCAGATCTGATTCTATTGCTGAGTGGTCAGATTGGTCTGCTCACTGGGGATTAGCAGACAGGTACTTTATTCTGGAGATTCCTATCTTGAGCTCCAGAATCTGTGATTTCATGTAGAAAATAAAGTCAGAGATTAAACTGGGGGGTGGGGGGGGGGAATAAATAAAAAAGGAGAGAGAAAACAAAAAGACAAAACAAGAACAATAATATTCTCCCATAAACTAAGTTCCACTTAGCCAAGATGACAAAAACGAGATGCCACTCTCACTAGATTGTGAAAAAGTTCTAATATGATTATGCACACCGGTGAGCTTATTAGGCATAGCTTTTTCTTGATTGGGTAAAAATGTTAAGGCAGGTGTCATCAGGTGGTGCTGTTACACAGTCTTCCAAGTTCTTCTTAATGTGCAAGCAAATGTTCAGTCTTGGGAAGACATGCTATGTATTACTTTTTATTATGCAAGGTTCTTTGCAGAGGGACTGAGGAAGCAGCAGAAGTCTTTGCTCTCTGCCTAGGTCTGACGGAAGTCAATTCTTGAGGCAGAACTGCTTTCTGAGACCAGGGCACTCGTGACAGATTGAGATTTCTGGAAGAAAAGATTACAGCATCCTGTCCCAGGATTGGTGTATGTGTTTAAATAGAACAAGTCACATTTAGAATATACTCAGACTCCACATCAGTGGGATGCAGACCCAACAACAGCTTTCACAATAAGTAGTGGTATTCTTACAAGTACCACTCCTCATGGTGCCAGAATGAGATGTTATGCACAGTAGATTGATAACACCATCCTTCCTCTACTCTCTTACATGCTTTGTTCATTAGTGAACTAGTTAATGACATTTAAATTATCATTAGGCATTGGTGCTAACTTTCATTAAAACAAACAGGAACAGATTCCCTTTTTTCAGAGCTATTGTTTCAGGCTCTCTGCAAACTCCAGCATCACTACATTGGTTACATTTGGTTCATATTTTAAAGGTTTTCTTCACAACCACAGGGCTAGTAATTTTTTTATTCAAGATGCGAGCTTTAGATTGTAAGTTCTTTGAGGAACAGACCATCTTTTGGTTCATGTTTGTACAGCACCTCGCCCAACAGGGTCCTTCTTCATGATTGGGGCTCCTAGGTGAACCATAGTATAAGCAACAACAAGATTACAGTTTAGATTCTAGGGCACAAGAAAGCATGCTGGGGGGAGTTGTGTATACTATACCTCCCCAACCTGAACCTTCAACGCAGTAAAACCCAAATATTAGGTTAGCTCTCTAGATGATGCTTACTGTTGCATTTATTTAAAACATAGCCCTGAAATAATTAAAGCTTTACTGAACAATATGAAAGTACTGATTTTAAAATGTTGTATATTTTATTGTTTTTTACTCTAATGATAATGCACATTTTAATATACTATGCATCTGTGACTTTTTTGTAATCAAAATTAATTTGTCAACCTTAAACAATTTTAAAACCAAAACCACTTTACAAAGATTTTGCTATCACTAATTTTTATTATAGATACAAATATCTGAAAATCAGAGTCCTCTAATCAGAAAAATAAGACATTTTAATAAAATATTCTATAACAAAACAAAGTCCAAAAAACAAATCAAATGTCATTTAAAGCTGAAATACCACCTCCAGCAAAACATTAACGTTACAGAAGCAATTCCAAGACTGCATCTTAAGTCCAGCATTGACTGTATCACTGTATGAAACTTCCGAGTCTTTCCCCAAAACAAAAAACACAACACTGTACATTCTTCAAATGGTAATGGCCTATTACAGCAATTCTGTTAAAAGTTCCCCTACACACACTAGTCTCCGGCTAAAACGCTGTCCAAGAGCAACATCACCAGTCAAGAGCAACACCCTGTGGCCAGATATATTCTTACAGGAATTATGTCTCTGGTCCCTTTTCTTTTCCACTGCTGCTCCCTCCTTCCCATTTCGGTCTCCAAATATGCTACTGAATGAAAGAGTGACTCAGCAGTGGCCTCAATTAACATGTAAGTCAGGAGTGACTTCTTGCACCCCAGTAGTTATAAATAGACTTGTTTCAAATTTTGCATAATACTTTTGGAGTTTTTATTCTTTTGTTCCTTCAAACAACCCTACCCTCTCCCCAGGGTGAAAATCTGCAGAATATATTTAGACAAACATTCAGAAATCTTATTTATGTTTGTCAGGGATCAAAACCTGAAAGATACTAAATGATTTCCTATAAAAAACACCCCCCGACACACACACTTTTATAAACAGACAAGCAAGATTTTCTTGCGATAACAAGGCCTGGTATTTTATTTATCAGACAGGTGGCATAGTGGCAGCACTGCAAAGATGAGACAAACACAATATCCTTGGCCTTTTGCCAACTGAGTCAGAAGGGCTCAAACATACCTTGCTTGGACTCTGGGGAGGGAAAATAGGCTTGTTAGCTCTCTTCACTTAGTACATTCTGCTGACCAGTTCTCAAGGCACCACGGGTGTTTTTTGTCTTAGAGGCAGCTGCTGTTGGAATACGTGCCTGGCTATCTGACAAAACACATCACTGGCCACTCAGTAAGAGCAGCAGTCATCTATTTTAACAGAAACATCTTGGAAGGGAACAGAGCAAGAGATGGGGTAAGAGGAAGAGGATAGCGGGCATGAAAAGGAGTCATGATGCCACATATCTGATCTCCTGGTATCTGGCTAACAGCTCTACCACCAGTAGATAACATCTCCTCGAAAGATCCTCAGAATGGTCAAAATGAAAAAGCAAAGCCTTGATAAACTTAAGTGCATTTCTCCTTGCTACTGCCTCAATTAGCATCATCATGCTCTTAACTTCAAACAGTTATTCAGAAACATACTTTTTTAAAAGAAATCCCAACGAAGGGACCACACCTGTAATTACACAAAAATGGTTAGGCTTACCAAACCCTTTTATATTTTAAATATTTGAGCGTAGGACAACTACTTTCAGATCACTTGTAACATTTTCTTTTCTTTTTTTTTTTAGAACTCAAACAAAATAAAAATAACTGAAGCAAATGGCTGGCGAGTCCTCTGGCCTACTGAGAAGGGTCCATCTCCTCCTCATCATCTGTCTTGTTGTCAGAACTGATTATGACCTCGCCTTTTTCCTCTGCCTTTTCACATTCAAGTTCTTCACCAGGTTCATTCTGTGGTGGAGCTGGGATCACATCAGGCAACAAGAAACAGTCATCATTCAGCACTTGCTCAGCTGTCATTCTGTTACTGCAGATCAGATTCAAGAGTAGAGATTTAACCTTATCATCCTAAGAGAAAACAAAAGGGAAGAGGGAGGGGAAAGCGAGTGAAAAGAGTTTTACTTAGCAGGAGAAACACGCAGGCCTCCAACTCCATAAAGGCCCATTAACAAGTCAAATATTTCCTCAATGCTTCTTCCAAGTACTTGGAGCCCAGAAATATTACACATGCAAAAAAGAAGTGATGACCTAATAGAATTCCAATACTGAGCACATTGAACGGAGGTGGTACTTGTTAACAACAACAAGCACTGTTAATCTTTTAACGCACACTCAGGCAATGGCTTCAGTAACATGTCATGGTCCACAGTGCCAGTTCCCTCAGCCATTATAAATGGATGATTTCAACTGTTTTTATTTGCCATCATTGGGGAAATCCTGAACACCAGTAGGACAATTAAAAGGTCAATTAAAACTGTCTTGTGCCCTGCACTACACTCATTTTAGTTACTGTAATTTTTGTCAGGCTCAAGATTTACTTTTCCACTTGTTAGTCCCAACTCTGACAGATAAAGAAAAAATGGAAAGTAAACCAACAGAGGCTAAATTTATCATCAGCCCTTCGTTTATACCTTAAAATATTGGACTCTACAGTCCGAAAGCTTAATGCATTAAAAGTGCTGGAAAATGAAAAACACAATAAGTTGCTGAGGAATAGAATAGAGTTCTCGGTTTGAGCAAGAGGCCTAAAAAACACAGATCCCTGTGAATTGATTTGAGAACTAGATTCTGAAAATGCTCAGACACACTGTAAAAGAGAACCACTTCTATAAAGGCTAGTGTTTGGCATTCTCCCCAAGTTAGCACCATCTTTAGCTAGCTTTAATAAAGGAGAGAATACTGAAACACTTGTCTCTCTCATTTCCCCCCACCTAGTACAGAGGACTTCTTTTTCTGTTGGATCTGCTTCACAGCTGCTGTGACAGATAGGAGCGCACGCCAGTGGTCAGACAAGGGGACTAAACCAAGGATCCTGGATTCGATTCCCATCTCTTCCACTGACTAGCAGGATGAGATGGGAGAATTAACCTCTCTGTCTTACTTGTCAAATGGGCATGTTGCTGACCTCAAAGGTGCATGAGGTTAAATAATGTTTACAAAGCACTTGAAATCCTTGCATGAAAGTCTCTACAGAAGTGAAAAGTGTAACTGTATTTATACATTTGTTTTTCATCGTGCTACATGACTATGAAACTGTTTTTGTAGAATGAAAAAAATAATATTAAAAGGGTGATTTGACGATTAACTATTTAATAGCTTGGGGGAGGGATAGCTCAGTGGTTTGAGCATTGGCCTGCTAAACCCAGGGTTGTGAGTTCAATCTTTGAGGGGGCCATTTGGGGATTGGTCCTGCTTTGAGCAGGGGGTTGGACTAGATGATCTCCTGAGGTCCCTTCCAACCCTAATAATCTATGATTCTATGAATTATGTTTGGATATTTGAAATTCACAACACTAAGTGCCAATGAAGGAACACATGATCATTTTTAATTGGAAATGAAGGTTACTTACCTGTAACCAGAGTTCTTCGAGATGGCGCTGCATATTCACACTCATGGGTACTTGCCACCTTGTGGTGTCTTGCAGTAGACCCCTTTTCTAGCAGCTAGAGCAGTGTTTCTCAACCTTTTTGATACCAGGGACCAGCTTGCTGCCTTCCTAAGCTGTGTCAGGGAAATCTCAGGGACCAGCAAGGAGGCTGCCATGGACCAATCGTTGAAAAACACTGAGCTAGAGCACTCTTGTACCCCGCCCCTTCCAACACACTGAGGATGAGGCTCTGAAGGGGGCGGATTAATATAAAAATCAGACCCCACCTTCCGTAAGAACTGAGGATCAAGTCTAAGGACTACTTTATCCTCAGGAAAAGTAGTAAAACATGGATCAGCTGACATAATGGCTATAACAAAGGCCATTTTGATATATAAATGATAAAATGAACACTTAGCCAATGGTTCAAATGGAGATTTTACCAATGTGATCAAAACCAAACTGAGGTTCCAAGAAAGGACAGGGTCTCTCTCTAACAAGAGGATACACATTTGATAAACCTTTCATAAACTTTTTAACTGAAGCATGAACAAACAATGATCTATCATCAACTAAAGTATGATATGGGGACATGGCTGCCAATAGACCTTTTAATGAGGAGTTAAACAACCCTTGATTTTCTTAGTATAGTGAGTATTCCAGGACACAAGGAATGGAAGCCAATATAGAATAATCAGACTTCTTCTACATCAATATCTGAAACCTGGGCCACTTTAGGCAATAACAGTTTCCAGTGGATCATTTTCCAGCATTAACTAGTATGTTCTGTACAGATGGGGAACATGACTGCTCAAGAGCAGAGTCAAAGTCCAATTGCCCACACGATGAAGTGAAGGGACGTGGGTCTCGGTGAAAAACCCTGCCCACTCCTGGAACAGGAGGTCTGGAGATAGAGGGAGGAATATGAAGCCTCCAATGGACAACTGAAGAAGACCAGTCAACCACCACTGACATAGCCAAGCCAGGGCAAGGAGTATTATCTTTGCTTTCTCCTGACATATCTTCTTTATCAGCTAACCCTAAACCTCGTCCCCCTTTACAGCCTTGCCCTCAGTACATCGGGACGCTGACACTGCTATAAGAGGGTTCTACAATAAGGTGGCACACTACCCATAAATGAGAATATGTAGGGCCAGCTGAAGAAGAATATACTGACACTCCTGGTACCAAGGGAACTAAACATTAATCCCAAACAGATATTGCTTTAGACACTCTTCAGACGCACTAAGCATTTTGTTTACAGTTTTAATATTTTTTCTAACTTGTTTGCCTATATTTTATTAAAAGTTTTTAGTGCTTATAAAACTGGAAGCTGAACTATATAAAACAGTTACTCACCTTTGTAACTGTTGTTCTTCTTCGAGATGTGTTGCTCAGATCCATTCCAATTTGGTGTGCGAGCATTACGTGCACGGCCGTCGGAGAATTTTTACCGTAGCAACACCCGGTGGGTTGGCTGTGGAGCCCCCTGGAGTAGTGCCTTCATGGCTCTCAATATATACCCCAGCCAACCCAGCGCCTCCTCAGTTCCTTCTTACCACCAGTGACAGTCATTGGAACTGTGAAGATCTGCTTCACTGGTCTCCACTCTCCCTAGCATTTACAGTTTTGAGTTTATAATAGTTCATAGTTGATAGTTACAGTTAGTTAGTATTAGTGGGTTGGGGGGTTTTCTCCTCCTTCCCAATTTTCTATTGGGCTCATGCCCAAAGCTCCGGGATTCAAGCCCTGAGGTTCCTGTTCAAAGCCCATGCCAACGGGCGACCCTCACAACTCTTGCCTAAAGTGTCTGGAGAAGTCTCATCAAGCAGACAAGTGCAGGATCTGCAAGGGTTTTCGTCCCTGGACCAAGAAGGAGCAGGACTTTCATCTCAAACAGCTCCTTATGGAGGCGGCTCTTAGCCCTCAACCTCCTGTGGCGCGCCAAGATCCGGCACCAAGCACCTCGGTGCGCAGCACTCCGGCACTGCGGTTGGACTCTGACTGAGACTTGCGGCATCGACGCTCCCTGGCACGGCAGCCAGCACCATCGACCCAGCACTGCTCCCACTCTCCTGCCCAGAAGTGACACCGGAAGCCAGAAAAGGCTGACCCACCTCCACAGAGGCAAGCCTCCTTGGAACCACCCCTGGAGGTACGTCCCACAGGGGAGCGCCTAGGGGCACAGTCTACAACCTCAGCACCATTGACTCCGGCCCCGGGAGGAGAGCCATTGAGTCCGGTGCCCCTGGACTCCCCAGTACGCAGCGCAGTCGAGGTCCAGGTGCCATCCACTCCGGATACCTTTGCGGTTGCGAGGAACCTTATTTCCATGATAGCATCGGCATCCCCTCAGCCTCGTGCGGTACCTGCACGTGCGGCTCCATCCCGAGGCAAGCCGGCCCTGATCTACCCGTCGGCACCGTCAGTCGAGCCACGGCACCAATCTCGTTCTTGGTACCGCTCCCGCTCCCAGTCCCGGCATCGCTCTCCTTCGCAGCATTGGTTGTACTCGCTGCACCAGTCCCAGCACCACTCTGCCCACCGGTCACCATCGAAGAGCAGATCCCGGACCCAACGCCACTCATTGTCTAGACCCAGTTCCAGATCCAGGCACCGTTCCAGGTCCCGGCACCACTCCCCAGCGTCGCAGCACCGTTCACCATCGCCGTGACCCAGTGCAGACCCACTCGGCACCTCCATGGCTTTCCCGTTCCATTTCCCATTCTTCGTGATCGGAGGCAGGGTTGCGCTTCTCAGACTGCCGCTGTGTGGACCATGGCCATGCACAGGAGCAGGGTCCTGCTCAAGGGCCCACCCAATGGCCGTTCTGGACGCCCTCGGTGTACCACCAAGCCCAGGGTGCTCCGTCTGGGGTTTCTTGCTCAGCCCCCTCTGAGCCACGAGTGCCAAAGACTTCCGCCACTTGGCCTACCCCAGGAGGCATGGAGATTGTGGTGGTTCCACTACACAACCTCCTCCAACACCAGTTCCTGCTCCAGGCCCTGAGGTCGCTGGCACAGGACAGCTGGGCCCAGTTCAGCAAGAGGCCCTAGATAACCCTCTCCCCCCGTGGCCTCTTCCTCATCACCCGATGAGGCGGTGGCAGGCACTGCAGTCTCGGGTCCCCCTCCCATAGACCTCCGTGCCAACCAGGACCTCCTGCGCAGGTTGGCCCGCAATATGAACTTGCAAGCGTAGAAAGTGGTAGAGGTGGAGGACCCAGTGGTGGATATTCTGCCAGCGTAAGGATATCAGTTGAGGTCAAGTTTTGTCAAATAAGTATCTATATAGTATCCCATCTCTAGCTTCCGCTTCCTTCTTGTGGCCAGCTAATAACATTCATCAATGACAATTTTTTTTATGGTAAGATAAGAAGTGATTTCGCTCCTTTGGGGTGAGACTGTGATGGTAAGGAAAGTATGAATCCTTCATGAGTCTGTGGATGGGTATATGAGACTATTCTGAATAAACTGATTATAGATAAGCCCTTAAAACCAAAATGGATTTTCCAGAGGACTGAGAGAGGCTCCCAGAAAGAATCAACCGACATACGAGAAATTTGTTTAAAAACCGATACTAACCTTCCATAACTGTTGTTCTTCAAGATGTGCTGCTCATGTCTATTCTAATGTGTGCGTCATCTCCACTGCTACTAGAAAGTTTTTCCCTCAGTGGTATCCGTCGAATTGGCAATGGTGCCGTCTGCAGTCGTGCCCTCATAGCACCAATATATAGAGTCCTGCTTCCCCCTCAGTTCTTTCTTGTCGGCCAACTCTGACAGAGGAGTAGGAGGGTGTTTTTTTTTTCTTTGAGTGCTTCTCATGTCCATTCCAATGTAGGTGACTCCCAAGCAGATGTAGGAGGACGGTTCAGAGTTCAACAACAAGCAGACTGTAGCACTGCTCTGCCAAATCCAGCATCATCTCTGGCTTGCTGAGTGATGGCATAGTAAGCTGCAAAGGTGCAGACCAAAGACCATATTGTTGCTCTACAGATATCTTGGATGGGAACCTGTGCCATGAATGCAGCTGAAGATGCTTGGGCCTTTGTGGAATGTGCCGTCAGGACCAGAGCATGGACTTTCAGCACGTTGCAGCACACGCAGATACAAGAAGTGATCCATGATTAAATTATCTGAGTTGAGACAGAGGCCTTTCATCCTGTCTGCCTCCGCCATGAAAAACTGAGTAGTTTCCTAAATGATTTAGTCCTTTCTATGTAAAAGGCAAGTGCTACCTGACATCCAATGAATGGAGCCTCTGTTCTTGGCTGTTGGCATGTGGCTATCGGTAGAAGACCAGAAAAAAAATGTCCTGATTGTTGTGGAATTGCAACACCACCTTTAGGAGAAGGGCTTGGTGAGGGTGCATTTGGACCTTATCCTTGAAGACGACCATGTATGGAGGATCTGAAGTAAGAGCCCTGATCTCTGAGACCCTTCTGGTCTAGGTGATGGCTACCAAGGGCTCCAATGGGGGATCACTGAATCTTAACAACATCAGGTTAAGGTCCCAGGGCAGGATCAGCCGTCTCACCTATGGGTACAACCTATCCAGCCCCTTGAGAAAGCAACTACCAGAGTGAGTTTGCAAAGATGGACCTGCTGTTCACCCATGGGTGAAAAGCTGAGATCACTGCCAGGTGGACTCTAATTGAAGATACTGATAGCCCTTGCTGCTTCAGGTGTAGCAAATAGTCCAAAATACACAGTACCAATGAATGCATGGGCGAGACCTCTTTCTGCGCTGACCAGATTGAGAACCTTTTCCATTTCACCAGATATGTGACCCAAGGGGATGGTTTTCTGCTCCCTAGAAAAACCTCTTGAACTGGACCTGAGCATACTACGTCCATGGGGTTCAGCCATGGAGCTTCCAGGCCACAAGATGGAGGAACTCAAGGTTCAGATGATGTAAACATCCGTAATCCCAGGAGATGACATCTGGAAAGAAGTAGGCTGACTGGTGCTTCCACTGAAAGGTCCAGAAGGGTGGTAAACCAGTGCTGGTGAGGCTAGGCCAGGGCAATCAGGATCAGATTCATGTCTTCCTCTCAGACCATCAGTAGGACCTTGTATATGAGAGGAAAGGGGAGGAATACATAGTAGAGATGGTCTCTCCAAGGGAGGAGAAACGCATCCATGAGAGGGCCCAACCTGTGAAGCAGGTCAACAGGGTGCTAAGCCCCTGCCCTGGGGGCTGCTGTGGAGCCTGCAGACTCAGAGCATGAACACGGTGGAAACTGCTCTTCCCCTCCTCGCCTTAGCTGAGGGGGCAGAGAGGATTCACTGTACCAGCACTATGTGGGGCTTTGGCACGTGTGGGGCTAGGGTCCTCCTGGCCAGTGCCCCAGGCCGGAGGGTTTGGGCTTTCCTGGGGCACCGACCCAGCCAGAGGCAGTGGGGAAAGGAAGGAGCCTGCTGGCCAGGCTGCTGGTGAGCTGAGCGCTCTGACCAGGGGCTAGTTCTCCACACAGTGCTGGGAGCGGGACGGGCGAAGGGGCAAAGCAGGGAGAGGACAGCGAAAGGGGGAGCATGTAAAGGGCCGATCAGTGGGCAGCAGAGGTGACACGGAACTGGCTGCCAGCTGGTGCCTGCCCGCACTAACCAGCCACCACAGCTCACAGTGCACAGCAGCCAGCACTAGCCAGAAACGGGACAGGGCCCTGTTCGCTGAGAGCTGGCACGCAGCAGCGGCTGCACCGATGGACTGGCAGGAGGAACGGCCAGCCCCGCACACTGCATCTTCGCCCCGCCACCAGCCTTGCACACCCACCCCCATCGTCAGCCACTGGACCCCCCCACTCGCCACTGGTGGGTGGGCGGTTGGCAAGCAGGGATCCAGCCAGCAGCAGGACTCGCCAGAACTGATGGAGGGTAGACAGAAAAATACGGGACAATTTGCCCATTTTTTATGAAAATATTGGGACACCCGCAGGAGGGCTTAAATATGGGACTGTCCCTTTAAAAATGGGATGTCTGGTCACCCAAAGCCTGCTTAGACCCCAACAATAGTCTGGCAGGATCAGGCCCCTGGTCCAACAAGGACTGAGTAGGAGGAGGCCTCTTCTTATAGCTCCTACCCCACCTCTTATGGAAACCCTGCCTCAGTTGGGGCTGGTAGAAATAGGGCAATGGTTGGGGCTTGAAGTGTTTCCTCGATAGGGCCAGGGTGTGTAGCTCTAGGGACTTCAGCGTGGCCCTCAAATCCTTCCAAGTTATGAAGTTTAGAGCCAGTCTGTTCTGAAAAAAGAGAGACGTGTCTTGAAGATTGATGCCGGGCTCGCTACCAGGCCTTGGTTCCTGTACCAATGGCAGAGGGGCTGTACACTCTGACACAATGGAGTATGATCTCCTCATCTGTGACCTCTGGACTGGTTGGAACACCCAGGGATTCCAGAAAGGCCATTGCACAGGCATCTGTTCCTGTGCTGCCCAGGCCACTGGTGGGAACCTTGGGCTCACGTCGGACCAGTGTCAGATCACACGGAAAGTGTAAGATTCCGCCTCAGAGTTCGACTGCGAGCAGCTGCTTCTTGGCAACCACAGTGCAGTGGTATTAACTGGTGATGGGAGGGAGGTGATCAGTGCTGTGTTATTACCAGTTTCCCCTTCGACAGTAGCTGGGGCCTCGGCACTGTGGAGGTTCTCACCTCCGGTACCTATCACAATTGGTGGGGGAAAGCGGTATCCCTTGCTGCCTCGAACACCTCTGGCATGGATGGACGTACCGGGGCTGTACTCTGATGGCTCTCCCTCGGTGGGGAGTCCAACGGTACCGGACTTGATGGGTCTCTTCCCTGGGCTGGAATCAACGGTACCGAACTGGCAGCTGTTGAGTGCAAATGGCCCGGCACAAGTTGCACTCTGCCAATTTCCCTGAGACTGGCAGACCCCAGAGTTGGGGAACGCCCCTTTGTCCGTTTTCCTTTGCTTTTTCTTCGGCACCGGTGACTGGGAGTTGTGCCGGATGTCCCCTGGAGGCGTAAGCCTCTTCTGTGCTGGAGAACCCTGGCGGTGCCACAAGTCCCGGAATATGGATGAAGAGTTCTTCCTCGGTGCCGGTGAGGCCAAGCTGCACTACCCGTCTCTCAGAGGTAGAGGTGCTCAATGCCAAGACGGCTTAGCTCAGCTCTGAGGGGTGGAAAACCACCTCCATAATGAGGAATTTAAGTCTCTGGTCTTTGTCCTTTAAGGTACGGGGTTTGAACCCTTTACAAATCCTACAGCGCTCCCCATGGGTGGGCCTTCCCCAAGCACTTAGGGGAACTAAATTGGGGATCACTAATGGACATGGGCTTATGGTAAGACGCACATGGCTTAAACCCCGGGGACCGGGGTAACCATATTTACCAGGGTTCTAATCTAATAACTACTAAGTAACACTAAATTGTAAATCCTAGCTACTATAATTAACTATATACGTGGGGGGGGAGGCAAAATCCTCCGAGGAGAGTACTTGCGTGAATGCAAGGACAAGCAGAAGTTCCAGAGACCATCATGGGCAATAAGAAGAAACTCAGGGGGCAGCAGCTCGACAGGATGCTATATACCGGCACGATGAGGGTGCAACTCCAAGGGGCACCAAAGCTGACCCAATGGATACCACTGAGGGAAAAACTTGCCGGCAGCGGTGCATGCGGTGCACACCTTCATTGGAATGGACATGAGCAAGCACTCCAAGTTTTCTTACTGAAATTCTTGGAATCCAAGAGCAGCATAGATTGCCCCCTGGACTCAGATGCTTCATGTACAAAACACGGAAAGAACAAATCTCAAACTACCAATGATAATATACTGATTGGAACAATATAGCCTGGTGCATTCTAATTTATTCACTGATGAAAGGAAATCTTGCTCTCTAACAGTTAAAAACTATAAAAGGAAATTATACATTACTAGTCCCAACAAGGATTCTTCATTGTTTTTGGGTAGAAAAAGCATTTCTTCACATCTCCAAATGTATTTAAACTACTGGATCAGAGAAGAAAAAGTTTGGCAAGCTGGAATCAGTCATTTGAGTTTGGATCCACGTTAATTCGGAGTACATTTGATAAAATTAGTATTTTAGTACAGCGGAAATTATATGACAGCTACTGTTGACCCAGATGATGATGTTGATCTCCTGAGGATTTTGTTAATTCTGTTTTCCTGAAAAATTAGGTTTTTCTGTATGCCTTAAGTAGCAAGGGGGAAGTTAATTTTTTTCGGTATTTTAAGAATTAAACAATGTCACCGGTTTAAAGAGAGGCTGGAATGATTCTCCACTGCCTTGCACTCTGGATAGTCATTTATATCTGTGCAAAGTGACTGCAACATGATACAGAATCAGAATTCTCCACTCATACCTGTGGCAATGTTTTGCACAAATGCAAGTGATTATGCAAGGTGCATGATAGTGGATAATCATGCCTGCTATGTGTTGGACTGCAGACAGATTTCTTTATCCTGCTATGTTAGCCTTCCTGACATTGGGTGTTAGGTATTTCAGCAAACTCCCATTTCAAAGAGATTGTCTCCTCTAACATAACAATGAGCTGAAATATACATTGGGCAAATGGTTCTGGGTAAACTTTGGGGTTTGTTTTGCTTTTTAACTCCTAGGGCAGTCAGAACTGATACTTTCATGTGAAGTATTCAGTTTTGTTTTTGTCTTACAATATTGTTTTCACAACAGTCTAATCGTTTAACTTTTAATAAATCTGCACAGCTTTCACACGATATGCTAAACTTGTTAGTTTAAAGCAGGGGTCGGCAACCGGTGGCTCGCGGCTCACCAGGGTAAGCACCCTGGCGGGCCGGCCCGGTTTGTTTATCTGCCGCGTCGGCAAGTTCGGCCGATCGCGGCTCCCACTGGCCGCGGTTCGCGGTCCCAGGCCAATGCGGGAGGCAGGAAGCGGCGCGAGCCGAGGGATGTTCTGGCCGCGGCTTCCTGCCTCCCGCATTGGCCTGGGACCGCGAACCGCAGCCAGTGGGAGCCGCGATCGGCCAAACTTGCCGACGCGGCAGATAAACAAATCGGGCCGACCCGCCAGGGTGCTTACCCTGGCGAGCCGCGAGCCACCGGTTGCCGACCCCTGGTTTAAAGGATGGCTTCTCAGCCAAAGTGAGGGTTTTGTCATTATTCCACAGTTAATGTTTCACATTTGTAATAAACGTTGTATTGCTAGATGACTGTCACTTTTGTACATGTAATCATTGTATAAATATAATGTGAACTTTTTTTTTTTTTTTTTTTTACACTTTTTCTAAAGATGTGACAATGGCAAACAGGCTATTGTGAATTAGGCACAGGACTTTGCTGGGAGGTTGTTGAAGACTTTGGTAAAAACAAGTATTTGGGGAAACAAATGCATAGGAAAGAGTGAAAACAGAGGGACAGAAGGAAGGAGATCCATAAAACCTTAAATGGAACAGGGCCAGGTTAGTTCATAGACCACCTCTTCAATTCTAGTTTGCAGTTTTTCAAATAGATAGTAATGGTTTGTTAAAATTGACATTACCAATAAAACTGTTGAGTTCCTGTTTATGGCTAATATTAATGAAATACTAATTTAATATTCACATAAATTAGTGTGTGTTTGATAGTGACACCTAAATTACATGTGAAGGGCACAGAATAAGTGTTTGTAATAGCAATGAACATTTTTAAAAGATTAGGCAATTTCCAATAGAATTACGGGGTAATCTTTCAGCATTAACATAAGAACATACTTCTTAAAGCAGTCAGGAAGCCCTAAGGCCAAAATTTTCAAATGTAGGTGTTCAGCACCTCTGAAAAAATCAGATCCTTATTTAGGTGCATAATTTAAGGCATCCACATTTGAAAGTTTTGCCTTAAGCTTGTAAAATTGTATGCATGTAAACTAGCTTTACTAGATTAACACATTAGAGGCAAGTGGTTTATTTCTTGTGGAGAACAGGGTCAAATATGAAGAGAACTTCAGCCTCTTCCACCTTTTCAATAATGATTCCATTTGTGTATGCTATTGAGAATTCTTACAGCCCAAAGGTCAATTTAACATTTTATAAACATGGCATTTTAATCAAACATTTAATAAAACCAACTAAACAGCACTGGCCTGTATTCTGTCTCTCTCACTTAGCTGCCAGATAAGGAAGTTCACATACCATATTAAGTTCATCCACTTCAGGGGTTCCATTTTCCTTAATTTTAAATTCTTGGTCTCCAGCAAATAGCTGCAAGTTAAAAATACAATCCCTGCATAACTTCAAATATGACTGTATATGGTTCAGAGAAAAGAAATGAGAGTCTCATCTCTAAAGCATGCTAATATCTCACCTCTAGTTTTACAGAGGGGTAAAAACTGGGCAAGGAGATCTCTTTTTCCAAATGAAATGGGAATATTGGCTTTGGAAGAAAAGTCTCCAAAAATCTTAAGTACAGACTCACAGTATTGGAAAACCCAAAAGAGGGCTTCCAGGCCACCTACATTATTCATACAGATCTAATAACCACTAAAAATTTTATTTTTAGTATCCAAAGTAGATAAAGCCATCAGAGGCTTCAAGGGAAGTGAGCAGAGCCTTTTAAAAATGAGATTCAAACTCCAGAGTCAAGGATCTGGTTGTAGATGTACTACTAGAAGAAACCCTACTAGTATATTGTAAGATGATCAGCCCTGTCTGCCACCCCTCAGTCACACCTGTATCCTACCCAGAAGAGCAATAAGGTTCTTGTCATGACTGCCTTGTAAAAAATTCTAAACTATGACCAAAGGAGGCTTGTAGGAGAAACATCTTCAGACCAAGATGGAAACATATGTATACCAGGCCTATGAGCCTTTACTGTATGGAACAGTGCTTGAGCCCTGTCAAGATTCTTTCCCCACTCTGAACTTTAGGATACAGATGTGGGGACCTGCATGGACACTTCTAAGCTTAATTACCAGCTTAGATCTGGTATCGCTGCCACCATCCCCCAAGTACTACCTTTTTTTCCTTGGGTAGTCTTGAGAGACTTAACCAATTTCCTGGTGAACACAGATCCAAACCCCTTGGATCTTAAAACAAGGAGAAATTAACCATCCCCCCTCCTTTCTCCCACCAACTCCTGGTGGAT
This sequence comes from Mauremys mutica, assembly GCF_020497125.1. Classification (NCBI taxonomy): domain Eukaryota; kingdom Metazoa; phylum Chordata; order Testudines; family Geoemydidae; genus Mauremys; species Mauremys mutica. The sequence continues at coordinate 233,630,022 of NC_059073.1, forward strand.
CCAGATCCAACCCCCTTGGATCTAAAAACAAGGAAAAATCAATCAGGTATTAAGAAAAAGGCTTTTAATTAAAGAAAAGAAAGGTAAAAGAAAACCCTCTGGGAGAGATTAGCATACCAGCTACTCTCACAGACAACAGATTTAAAACACAGAGGATGTTCCCCTGGGCACAAATTTAGTTACACAAAAAATACCCAAATTTGATAATTCCCTTAACGGTATCAAGACAAGTTACAAAGAAAATAAACAAACCTATTTATTCCTTTCTAAAACTTACTACTCTGATAAGAGGCTGGTTCCTTGATCTTTTTCACTCTGGCTGAAACTGAAACTCTAAACAAAGGAAAACTTCGCTCCTTTCTTTTGAAACATCTTGTTCCCCCATTGGTTCCTCTGGTCAGGTGTCAGCTAGGCTAGGTGAACTTCTTAACCCTTTACAGAGTTAAGGGTTAATGCCTCTTTTACATCTGTTTATCACAAGCCCACAACTCTAAAACCTCATGGACCAAACTGAGAATGGCAACGTCTCAATTCTCAGTCATTGGCTGGTCCACGTCGCAAGAGCCTGAGGCCTTGGCTACACTTGCAAATTTGCAGCGCTGCAGCAGGGTGTGAAAACACACCCTCTCCAGCGCTGCAAATTGCGGCGCTGCAAAGCGCCAGTGTGGTCAAAGCCCCAGCGCTGGGAGCGCGGCTCCCAGCGCTGTATGTTATTCCCCACAGGGAGGTGGAGTACGGACAGCGCTGGGAGAGCTCTCTCCCAGCGCGGGCGCTTTGACTACACTTAGCGCTTCAAAGCGCTGCCGCGGCAGCGCTTTGAAGTGCAAGTGTAGCCAAAGCCTTAGAAATATTGACAATCTGACAATTTCTTTTAAAGTTTGCAGTAAAGTGCACAATACTGACTAAACAGAGACTTACCTCGCATCTGATGGCAAATAGCAATCTACAGTACTGATCAATGAGGGATATTACATCTTTTCTGCAGAGTCTGGGACAAAACCATGGCAGCTGTTTAATGCTGCACAGTATCAATGCATAAGAGTTTGTGCCAAACAATAAATACAACCTGTGATGCTGTATGATTGAATATGACCATTTATATAATCGATATAACCACAACTGTAACAAAACTTGTACAAAGTGTGTCATGTAAGATGAAAATGGAAAAGTTACAAGCTACCAAATATGATTATCCTGGTTAAATCCATATATCATCTTTATATCTAAAGTTCTGAATATTGGCTATTATTTGTATCTCAAAGGTGTTTGTTCCTGGATGACTCCTCTCAAATAGATTTACATCAAGGCTAGACACCTATGTGTTGATGGCCCATCAAGGACACTCAGTTCTCACAACGGGCTGTAGAAGAAACTCATCCCGCCCAGACAGCTCTCCCTGAAGATTCCTCAGACACCAAGGGGCCAATGGCCAACCTCTGTGACTCAGCAAAACATGTGACATGCTCATGTTACCCTGGAATCCATCTTGAGCCAGTAACTTTCCACAAAAGGGGCTATGGGCTTTGTTTGGGACAGTAAAAATTCCATGCAAATGGCAGAAGATATAAAAGACCCCTGAAACATCTTCATTTTGTCTCCATTTCCTGCTTTATTTCTCAGCACTGGATTTCTAACAAAGAAGCTTTAACCAAGGACCGATGACCCCCAATCATTCCAGAGAGACTTTTGCAAGCCGGCAGTTTATTTCATTACTGCTGTGATCCTGATCTATGAACACTGAAAATCACTTGCATGTCTATAATCCTTTAACCATTCAATAACTCTCTTCTTTTCCCTCTTTTTTATATTATTAAACCTTTAGTTTTAGCTACTAAAGGATTGGTATCAATGTGATTATAGAGTAAGATCTCAGTTATATATTGACCTGGCTATGTGGCTGATCCCTTGGGATTGGAAGGACTCTATATCTGATAAAACTGGTTTTCAGTAACCACTGGTCATAAAGTCCAGCGTCTGGGTGCTGAGCTAAGGGCTGGAATGCGTAAGGAGATTGCATTTTTGACCTATTGTGGTGATATTGTTATTGGCTTGGTATAATCTAATGATAGAATAACTACCAGTTTGGAATGAGTCTGCCCTATTTCTCAGCAATCTGTCCTGAATTTGACATTCTCAGCTGTGACCTAGTGAGATACGGTGACGCTACCATATCAATTTGAATTACAAGGGTGCAATTATATGATTACATGTGTATTAATCAATCTGGAATTTGGGCCGGAAACAGACATGTATCTACGGAACTGATGAGATTTCAGAGGGCTGCTACTGTCACATATTACAAACCTTTCTTTAGGTAGAGCCAGCCTTCACCTGCCAATTCTGCACCTCTTTATTCACTTTTCCTCCTCCTCCCATATTGGTCACTTTTTCCTGCCTCTTTCTAGGACCACTGGTACAGCTGCAGCTGTTAACCATGTTCCAATGTGTGCCACTCCTCAGCCCCCTGCTTCCCTCCCACACACACCTTTTTGCTTCACCCTGCCAGCCACCACTAACTCCTGCACCCACTAGGAACTCCCTAGCTCATTTTTCTTCAGCTATGAACAACATTTTAAAGTGGTTAGGGAATAGAAGGGTTTCTTTCCTTGTGAAAAGTACCAGGTGATTTCCCTCCCCCATACACAATCCCAGTGGCTATACAGGGCAAGGACACAGAATTTATAGTTCGCCAGGAAGAAACATCTCCAGTACCTAAGTGTTCTTTAGCAGCATTTCAGTGGCCACTGGCACTGCTTAGCAGTCAATGCTGGATAAAGGAAACAGTAGACGTTACCACTCCATTCTTAACTCCATCAATGAACCTCTTTCTAGAATACTGAGAAATAGGGGCAACACCTGCTTACATCAGCACTGAATTTAGGATTGAATTTATTTTGGCCTAAAGCTCGTGTTGCATTCTTTTTATTCTAAGAATGGTGAGTTTTGTATGAAAAATTCACATTACTACCTATACACAGGAATACATATACTTTAACCTATTTATTATGCCAAGCGCGCCCGGCCCTCGTATACTATGAAAACTCTTTTTCAACCACCTTTAGTGTGGCTTTAAACTACTGAAAACACACGAGCCCTATTGCATTAATAACTGTTTTATTACTGACAATGTTCAAATTTGGAAGGAACTGAGTGAGATCTTAAAAAAAAGAAATATGCAACGATGGAGTTAAATTACAAGCATTAAAAAAAAACCAATGGGACAAGCACTGTCTCCAGCTCATTTTCTTGCAAATATTCTCAATACTTGATACCAGGGTCAAACTTTAACTGCTGAAGAAGAGGAGTTGGTATGGACATGGACATCCAGCAATCATCCCTCCATAATGCCAACTATAATAAACTTTAGAGCTGTGGGTGAACCATTCAAGAAATATACGTTTGCTGATGATGTTTTAAGGAAAGTCACACCAGTGAACTGGTGGAAGTAATTTAACCACTCTGATTCAGACACTGCGATAATCTCACTTTTAACAGTAGTAGCTTCTTCTGACGGTGTGGAAAGAGTATTTTCTTCCTTTGGACTAATTCATTCCAAATTGAGAAATCGTTTGGGACCTGAAAAAGCAGGAAAGCTTGTTTTTCTTTTCCAGATTATGCACAAACAGGAAAATGAAGGTGAAGGTGAAGATGACTGAATTAGCTGCAGAAGCCAATATTTTACGTTTCTCATGTTGCCCAGGCTGACATAGTTGATTTAATTTTTCTTTTGTTTAAAAATTTCATTTAACTATTTTAGTTAAAAACAATTTTAACAAAAACAGACCTGATTTTAAAAAACTTGGATGTTTAACTAAACTCAAAAATTCATATGCTTGTTTTGTTAAAATATTATATGTTTGCTGTTGAAGAAAAAAATCCAGAATACGCAACATTATTGTTTTAGTTAACTAAAACAATTTAACTATCTCTCTGGTGATGTTCTCCTCCTAATACAGCATGGCAAGAAAATCCTCCAAATATTAATGATTAACCTGTTGAATTGGAGATAGTTCACCTCCCAGTGGCTTCATAAATATCTGCTTAAATTACCTTTGGTAAATGAAATAACCAATCATTCATTTTCTGCTATAGCTGTAAAACTAATCTGAAAAGTTTTCAAAATAAATCACTTTAAAAATGTATAGCGTGTACCTTCTAAAAACGAAACCTACATCTATCTCTGAGTTGTGAAGAATATGTATTAAGGTTATAACAACCAACAATAATGTACTTTTATGTAGAAATTCATGATTAAATAGAGTCTTTCTGACTAGTGACTTAAATCAAATCCACCCTGCTTCAAGCCATCCTATAATTATGACTTTTTAAAGGATCCCCAGTGATTCATCTTTCTCTGTTTCCCCTCTTATCTGTTGCAGTTTCTTGTTACCTAAGGGAATTGACTTTACAAACCGAATCTACATAGGATTGCATCTCTATCTCCAAGGTCCTCTCTGGTTTAGTAGTGGAAGTTACTGCTCTGGAAAGTGCATCTGCAGTGAACATGAATTTACCAGGCATCTAGGCTACAACCAAATCATACTTTTTGGCTTTATCATCATTCTTTAAAGCCTTAAGGTACAGCCATTTAGTCGTTTGTCAAATAATACTAATAGGGGTGAGTCCATTTCAATCACCACTATCTAGCCACAAATATACTGATTGACTCTTTCACAGGTAAACACTATTCCTAAAAGCTCCTCCGCAATCTGTACATATCTTGTTTTTGAATCAGTCAATGATTTGGAAGTCTATGCTACTGATTGCAAACAGTCCTCTTGTTTCTGTAAAATCACTGCATCTAACCCAGACTGTGAAGCATCTGCTGAAATTTTAATAAGCCTGCCTGGTGCATAGAACTTCATCACTGGCTCGTGCATCAGCTGTTGTTTCAAGCCTTCCCAGATTCCTCCTGTTCTGCACCCCAGTACCATTCTTGCTTTTCTAGGCGTTTCCTCAAAGCTGCTGCTTTTGTAGACAGATTAGGTATGAATTTTACAAGATAATTAATCATTCCCAGGAACTGTTGGACATCTTTCTTTGACTGGGGATGAGGCATCCTTTCAATGGCTGAAATCTTATCACCAGGTTTTACACCTTCATTGGAAAAAATATCTACAACAAAAGTCAGTTCTGTAACTCCTAAACCCCTAAAACACATTTCTCCCTCTTTAGTTTCAATTTAGCTGCTCTAGTTACAACCAAGACTTCCTGAAGTCTACAATCATGATCCTCTTTGAGTCCCAGATGATGGCGCCATATATTGAGGTGTCAACATCATTAATACATTCACAGATCATATGTATTTTTTTTGGTACACTTCTGGCACTGAAGCTATGCTGAAGAGTAAGTGTAAGAATCTGTATCTTCCAAATCGGGTATTAAATGTGCATAGCTTTGAGTTTTCTTCAGTTAATTTTAGCTGCCAAAATTCTGAGGATGCATCCAATTTATTGAAATATCATGCACTTGCAAACTGAAGCATAACCTCTTATCTGGTTGGTAGTTTGAAATCAGGGTCATCGCTACCCATACACAAACTACGCAGCTGTGTAGGGCAGCAGGAAATTTGGGGCACCAAATTGCCCCAAATTTCCTGGTGTCCTATGCAGCTGCGTGCTGTGGCCAGCTCCAGCGGCCAGCCTGATCCCCCGGATAGCTGAGCCGGCCCCTCGTGGGCTGCGAACAGCAGAGCCCAGGAAAGCTGCCTCTGCCCCTGCCCCACCCCTTCCCCTCAGCCCCCGCCCCTGCTCCTGTCCAGCCCCCACTCCGTCCCTTACCCCCCCAAACCCTGCCCCCTGAGCTATGCATCCTGGGGGACTGCAGCAGGGGTCGGGCCTGCCCTGCACTCACCGGGTGGTGGGAAGCAGAGCAACCTGGCCCCAGCCTGCTCCGCTGGCTCCCAGCAGCGCCACTGGTGAGTGCTGGGGGGCGGGGTTCCCGCTCTTCCCCCAAACCTGGGAGCCGGGGGAGCAGAATGGAGCAGGCTGGGGCTGGGCCACTCGACTTCCGGCTGCCCCGTGATTGCAGGTGCTGGCCCAACCCCTGCTGCCTTCCTGCACTGGCTGCTCCGGGGCCGGCCCCCATGCAGAGGGCCTGCGTAGGGCATCACAATCTCTAGGGATGGCCCTGTTTGAAATGTTCTCTTTTTATAGCTCTATTGAGGTCTCTTGGACTTAAGCATATGTGCAGCTTGCCATTATTTTTCTCCACCATAACTAGGGAGCTTACCCATTCCACTGGCTCCTCAATTTTTCGTATTACTTGCATTGCTTCCATCCTTGTGAGCTCAGCACTGAGTTTATCACAGAGTGCAAATGTGAATTCAGTTCTTTGATTTGCATTTTCATAGTTTCTGCTACTCTGCACATCTGGAGACCTTTTCCTAAAGTTATATCTCCTTCATGGAGCTTTCCCTCTCTTAACACATTGTCTTGAATGCCACAAATTATTTGATCTCTGACCAGAAACTCTGTCAGCTCACCAAAGTCACAGGTCTTACTGAGTCTCCTTAATTCTGTCACATACTGCTGTATATTACCACCAGTTTTTTGCATGCATGTAAAAAATTTGTCTCTCTCAAAGATGTCATTCCTTTTTGGCATGCAATGTTCCTCAAATTTAGTCAAAATATTATTTAATCTCATGCTTTCATCATCTTCAAACGTAAAGTTGTTACAAATATCCAAAGCATCTTCACCAACATCATTAAAAAGACTGATGATTTCACTTTATAATTTTTCTCCTCTGCCTCTATGGCTGCTTAAGCACAATTCAAATCTCTGTCGGAATTTTTTTCAGTTCTCTGAAGCATTTTCCCATCAACTGCAGACTGGATGGAGGTTGCAACACATCCATTTTGGGCATTCTTCCCTTCTTAAGCTAGTCAAGCTACTTTTGTGCTCATAAAATACATACAGTAGCCTTTGTTCTTCTCTGTTCCCCTTTCTGTTTCAAACACAAGAGTAAACCTCATAATTACTACAGTCTCCTTTTCATACGGCACTTCTGACACCATGTAATGATCTTGGGGTTCTCATTAAAGAGCAAATCAGTGAAAGAGACAGGAATAAAAATTTTATTAAAAATTCCAGCGAGCTTCTGTGGTGGACTGCTGGGCACAGCTACACTGTGTTCTCCAGCCCTGCTTCCTGGGCATTTCTCCAAATTCCCATATTCATAGTACTGACCCTTATGACAGAGCCTCTCTAAATTAGAATTCTGCACACACTTATCTCTGTGTGACAGGGTGGTTACCACGCTCCTGGGATAAAAGGAGTGAGAGCAGCTGAGGGAGGCTGGCTGAGGAGCTGGCCACAGGTGTGGCCAGCTCAATCAGGGCACAGCTGGCCTGATAAGAGGGCTGCGAGTAAGGAGCCGTGAGAGTCTTGCTCCAGCAGTGGAGCAAGAAGGACCTAGCTGCCTGGTATAGACTCTTGCTCCAGCTGGGGAGCAGAGAGGACCAGGCTTCCTGGGAGAGCAATCAGGGTACCTGAGGCAGAGAGGGCTGGGGAAAGGCAGGCAAAGCTGAGGAGCTTTGGCCTGCTGAGTCCCCAGGCTGAAGCCTTGCTAAAGGCCAGGGGAGGTACTAGGGCTTCAAGGAGGCAGCTGAGGCTAGAAAGGCAGTAGGTCCAACCCCCTTGCCAGTGATGAGTGGCCATTACAGACTGCAGTTTGCCCCTAAGAGAAGGGCCTAGATGATGACTGGCAGTAGCCACTGAGGCAAGGTGGGTATAGGGGGTTGGGGTTCCCCTGAGGAGGGGAGACCCAGAGTTTGGGGACACTGCTGGGGGGGCAGTACCCCAAGGTAAGGGGCACCGTGGTCCGGGAGGGACGCAGGGCCTGAACTGGAGGAGATAAAGGGACTGCAGAGGAGCAGGTAAGGGCAGGGGAGAAACCAGCCAGAAGAGGGCGCTCCTGAGCTGGATGAGCTAATTCCCAGATTGACCAGCAGGAGGCGCCGTGCCAGTGAGTTGGCGGCTTGCTACACTCTACAAGTGCCATATTTATGTTCTTAGAATCCTCAGAACCCTAAGCAAAGGGGCACAGAAGTAAAGCAACAGAAAACCAGGATGGGTCCAGGCAGCATGAGTTACGGCAGAGCATATTACCTAACATAACCCAGTAACTAACTGAAAATGGGGCCATTTTCTCTTCCTTGACTTGATACCACAGGTGGAATGGCCATCCAGGTGCTACTGCAGGAAAAAGAGCACCTGACAATCCCATTCTTGATTCTGATCACAGGAGGGATGAAAAATGAAGGCAACTATCTACTGACCTGCAGATGAAGCTAGAGAAAGCAGCTTACACAGAAAGGATAAGAAATATAATAGTATTGACAAGCTGCAGTGTACAGAACAAAAGCCTCATTTTATTAAGTGCTGCTGTTTAGGGAGACAAGGCACACTGTAAATTGTATTGAAAAATGCATTCTTCTGCTCACAGACCTAATTCCCATTCCCTCTGCTCACAGCACTCAATTTAAAATATGAGCATTCATTACAATAGGACAGGTTTAAACAGAAGAGGGACATAACATTTATTGCTATTTATAATGCCTACTATATTTTCATGATATTAACAAAACGTCATTTCCATATGCAATAACATACCCAGAATAGAAGGCAGCCATAGGCATACATGTCAGAGGATGGAGATGCCAGGTGTCCCATTCTTAATTCAGGTGAAATTAAGTTCAAGTTACCCACTACCATAGAGTTTGCAGAGGCACGTTGATCCTAGAAGGGACAATATTACAATCAGCAATTTTAAGCCAAACTGGCAGTACAGTAAAATGAACTTTCCTTCCCATTCCCCATGATCTCACATGAACACCTTTGCCTTAATTTTTTTTTTCCTTCAATGATGGCCCAAACAGGGGATTGTAAAGGCCTCCTACCACCAAAAATGGAGCAGAGGTGGAATAAAGGCAATGAAGCATCACTCTTAAAACACAGGACTAGCTAGTTCTTGCTCACATGTCATGAAAAATAACAATTCTAATACCAAAATCTACACATGAACAGATACTCCAGTACCAGGAGAAACACAGACTGCGATGTTATGGTTGAAATAAAGGACATTTGAGAAGTTACTGTTCTCCAATGTTTCTCTAAGCCATTCTAGATACAGACAGAACTTTGATAGCAGCATACAACTCCAGAACAAAGGGTAGGTAACCACAAAGCATATTAACAGACTACAGCACACAGGACCCACTTATCAAAAACGTAATCTGCAGAAATTTGAAGAGGTATGTAAAGATATCCAGCTGGCTGCCTTATTGTACATAACTCTAGAGGGGCAGCATTCCTTCTCAGCCCAGAGAAGGAAGGTGGGGCTTGCAGTAAAGCACTGGACTGGGACTCAGAAGAACTAGGTTCTAGTCTCAATTCTGTCAGGTCCACATCTGAGTCAGCTGCATCTCTCCTCCTCCTCCCGGCTGCCTGGACTCCAGGATTACCTAGAGCACATCAGAGACACTTCCTGCTCTCAGTTCTTGTGCCCAGCACAACAGCACTCCATGACTGCCAGGAGGAGCAACTGCAGGGAAAGTCCTGACCAGCCCCTGCAGCCCATGGATGGAACATGCTCAGTGCAGATACAATCTTCAGAGAATTTAGCTGCCACTGTTGGAGACTGGAGACTGGACTAGACAAACCTAGAGCTGGACAAGGCTGACCCAATACAACAATGTCCATGTTCTTTTGTTAACTGCTTTGCTGAACCAGGGCCATACTCAGTAAAGATCGTATTCCACCAGTACTTATAACACTATCTTGGAATTATTCAGAATCATTGCATACACTAGGGGCGGGCAAACTTTTTGGCCTGAGGGACACATTGGGTTTCTGAAATTGTATGGAGGACCAGTTAGGGGAGGCTGTGCCTCTCCAACCAGCAGGCGTGGCCTGGCCTCTGCCCCCGTGTGACCCCCCTCCGCTTCTCGCCCCCTGACGGCCCCCCCAGGACTCCTGCCCCATCCACCCCTCCCTGTCCCGACCGCCTCCAGACCCTCCGCCCCTGACTGCCCCCCACCGCCCCATCCAACCCCTCCTCTCCTTCCTGACTGCCCCCCCCGGGACACCTGCCCCCATTCAAACCCCACCCCCCGTTCCCTGCCCTCTGACCGCCCTGACCCCTATCCACACCCCCGCCCCCTTACCACAACCCCGAACTCCCCAGCCCTTTATGCAATCCCTGCTGCTCCCTGCCCCCTCCTCACTGCACTGTCTGGAGCACTCGTGGTTGGCGGCGCTACAGCCGCACCGCCCAGAGCACCAGGACAGGCAGCCATGCCGCCCAACTGGAGCCAGCCACGCCACCATGCAGCACAGAGCACCGGGTCAGGCTGCAGCTCGGCAGCTGTGCTGCCCGGCAAGAGCGCAAACCCCTGCCGCCTAGAGCATTGCGCTGGCAGCACAGTGAGCTGAGGCTGCAGGGGAGGGAGACCTGCAGGGGAGGGGCTGGGGGCTAGCCTCCCAGGCGAGGAGCTTAGGGGCCGGGTAGGAGGGTCCTGCGGGCCGGATGTGGCCCGCGGCCCATAGTTTGCCCACCTCTGGCATGCTTTCACATTTGAAGTAGTATTCAAAATACACTGGCAAATGAAGAATTTGTCAATAAAATCTACCGTTATATTTTCACAATAAGAGGTACCAAAAAAATAGCAAAGGCATTCACGATACAACTCATAATGCAGAATTCTGAGTGAGATTAAGGAAATCCTTGAATATATTTGAAAAAAAATTTTACCACTGATTTGGTGAAGTCAAAGTCTCCAACTATTCCTTGTTTTCGATTCACAGCAAACACATTATTTGTATGCAGAGATCCATGAACTATATTAGCTTTGTGCAGCGTATGCAGGCCACGTGCCACTCCTTCCATCACTTTCAATATTTCCTGATGAAAATAAACAATTTTAAAAACTGAAGGAGCCAAGAGAAAAAACTCAGCATGCTTCCAGTGCAGAACCATTGCAAGTATTCTGAATGGGAAACTACATGACACTTAGTAAGATTCTAAAGAGTTGCAGAGCCAGTCAAAAAAGAACCCAGTCACACCTGGATTAATCATTTTGAAAACACAAATGTAAATACCCGTTTGGATATGTGGATTCATAACTGGTTCTGTCCTGACAAGCAATGCAAGAGAAAAAGCCATTCACAAAACTTATGACCATTTATTTAAAAAGAAGGCTATGCAGCCAAATGCCTTTCAACTGTAAACAAGCCATTTGGGGGAAGGACAAGTAGGAAAGAAAACGATAGGATGAAAACTCAGACAAGAGTAATCATGATCACAGTATTTTAAAATTTGCTTGCCAATATTTTTTAAAGGATAGCAACAACAACAAAGGCTGGAATGTTCAAAGGAGCCTAAGTGAGTGAGATCCCCACCTCCAGGGTTGTTTGAAAATCCCAGCCCCAGTGACTGGACACTAAATTGAGGTATTCATAAAAACACAAAAACTGTCATTTTCCTTTGCAGGATTTTATCACGCATCAACCATGAATGCAAGTTATATTGCCACATTACTGGGCAGCAAACAAAAAGGTGAAATAAGAAGAGAGGATCAAGTTGGTTTAAATATTTGTTAAAAAAACTTTGCTGAAATTTTGAATAAATTACCCTATTACTTACTTCTGAAGTTAAAGGTGTACCAGCTTGCAGTGCTCCTAGACTTGCTCCTGGGTAATATGGGACCATCAGATATACCAAAGGATCAGACTTAAAAAACAAAAAAACCCACAGATAATAGACGGATAAAGAAGGGGATTGCAGTTAAAATATCTATTTACTGCGAAGTTAACTTTATTACATATTTAGCGCATATTAAGTCCTCATTAAACCAAATCAATTTCATTTGATTTTTTACATAAGATCTGCATGGAAGTTTTTCTATCCAAAGCTTTGGTTAAAAAACAAAAAGCTTTAACAAATTATGAATCTTCTAGATGATAAATAGCAATGAAAAAAGGATGTCAATCTAGAACTTACCTTGCACAAAAAAAGGAACATCAACTGTAATAATCCAGATTTCTCCTTAAATTCACTCCAAGCTCTGTGATATCTGGCTGTTCTTTCTATCACTTTTGCCTCTGTGCTCACATCTACCGCATAGCCCTGAAAACAAAGAATTTTCAGCTGATTCCTAAATTAACGTTGTTTATGTGGAATTACTATATTTTATTTTTATGAACAATTACATGATAAATTCTATTGAGTGACCTTCTGTTATACTGAATTATAATACTCAACCTAGGATCTGGGAGATCAGTCCCAAATTTTCTTTGTGAACGTTTAAAGTGTTGGACTAGCAATACAGGTCCAGTGTTCCCATTGCCCGAACAGTATCATAGCCAAGTTAACAAGCAGTGTTTACACCAGTGGTGGGCAACCTGAGGCCCATCAGGGTAATCCACTGGCGGGCCTCGAGACAGTTTGTTTACACTGACTGTCCACAGGCACGGCTGCCCGCAGCTCCCAGTGGCCACGGTTCGCCATTCCAGGACAATGGGAGCTGTGGGAAGCAGCAGCCAGCACGTCCTTGCAGCCCGCGCCGCTTCCCTCAACTTCCATTGGCCGGGAACGGCAAACCGCAGCGTTTACATTGTTCCACCATTAACTTCATACTTCTTGATCTCCTGAACGCTGGTGGGTAGGAGGGGAAGTGTGGCAGTGGAAAGCAGAGGAGACACCCGGGAATCATTAGGGAAGATGTCAGTGTGAGTAGGATGGAGACTGAATGCACCAGGAACAGGGAGTGATAGCCAGTAAGTAGGGCCCACTGACGCACAGGAATGGCAGTCAGCAAAAGGAAGGGACACGCTTGCAGCTGCCCCCAGAGAAGTGAAAGAGGAGAAGAGAGATGGAGACAAACAGCAAAAAAATAACATTGCTTTGGTAGTGATCCAAGAGCCTAGCCGAATTATTAGCATTTACAAGGGTCCTATTGAAAGTAGTAAAGAAGCAGTCATTGAGTTCAAGCAGATCAATATACTCAGTAAGTTACCAAGAGAGCGCCACATACAGCTAAGAATTGAAAGTCAGTGACAGAAAATTACCTTCAAAAGAACCTTCTGTTCTTGAACTTCTGAACACACTAATGGGTGCTTCGTGCTCAATTCCTTAAGAGGTTCAGCATCAAGAAGATCCCGTTCTAAGCTGACTGCCAGAAGTCCACCAGAGTTCTGGAACGCACACATGCAAACACAACTGAAATGCCACTAACTAGTTTAATAATCCAGACACTGCATATTGCTGAATGCTTAATATTTATCAACCACTACTGATAATGCAGGACTTTTACCATAATGTAAGGAAGGTCAAATTTAGGCTTAAATTAAGTATCTTTTTTAAAATAAAGAGAAAGTTTCCATTTGGTAATTCTCTGCCCCCCCTCCCAGTGTTAAACACATTAACTTGACCTTCATTCCTTCAATACACATAATTTGGATTTAATATGTCAATGTCATATACGAGCCACTGACTGCCCATATACTTCATAGACGTTAAAAACCTGAGCTCCTGACACGTATAATACATGGTTTTTGTTTTCTCCTCTCTTCACCCTGCCCCAGACACAGCCAGTCTTAGCATTTCATGCTGGGCCAGCATTTAGGTGTTACTGTTGGTGAATTAAACCGTAACATGACCAGTAAAGCTGAATGTGTAATTCTACTGAAGTCTGGATACCATATTGGAATTTATTTTCTAGTTACTGGCATGAATGAGTGACACTGCAAGTGTGTGTGAGAGAGAAGTCTCTCTGGGATGTGAATAATGAAATCTCTCACTTGTTTAAAGTTTTCATTTGACCCATGACTATATTTTCAGTTGTTAAACTTGTAATCGGACTACTGCCCTTAAAGACTTCATCACTTACTAGAATCTCTGGTATCTCTTGCTTTATGGCATATTTAATGAAGCTACTTCCCCTACTCTCAAATACATACTCTCAGTTCCCTGCCCTTAGAAACACAGCAGGGGCTTCTTACCATATACTTCAGAATTCCTGCTTCTGGGTGAAGGAGTGGCAGCTCAGGGAACCATTTCTGCACCAGGTAAGTAAGCGTCTCCTGAATTAGGGATACATTCATCAATGCGACCGCCTCCGCATGCAATACGTACAAGTATATACCAGAAAATACATTAACTGAAGTGTGGGCTGTATGTCCACAAAACGTCGATTTCTGAAAATATGACGAGCAGAACCTACCCTCTTCCAGTTACGTCACTCAGAATGCAACTGGCTTTCACTTTTTCACAGCAACAGTACTATAACAGCCCATTTGGATGTATTTTTAAAAACAGGGTTTGTGTGGTAATTTTAGGGACTACTGGATACCCCCATCCCTTAGAAAAATATGATCCACCCCCTTCCTCGTCAAAGTAGCCAGAGGAAGGCAGCTGGAGAGAGACCAGCTGCTGAAGAGAAGTTCCTACTTACTCTCCTCTCCTTCCCCAACCTGAAAGTGGGTCAAAGGACAAAGAGAGGGGAACCCCAGTACCACCACCAGAGGCAGCCCAACCTCAGCAGGAGCAATCAGGGGAAATCAGAAGCAAGGCGGCCAAACCTTAGAGTTGGTAAAACAGGCCACAGCTCTTGCCACCTCCAGCCACCCCACAAACCTGTAACATTTAGGCATTACTGTTACTCATGCCCAGCACTGCACTACCAGAGGTCCTGTTCCTGCTCTCCCCATTCCTACTTCTAAAGAGAAGTGGCTATGGATTCTGGAATCCTCCCTCCATGCAGAGTATTTAGGAAGTGGGAGATCACTGGTGTCAGTCTTGCCTTTAACTTGGAGGAAGGACCTCCCTCTTCACTGCCCTGATCCTATCCCCCATATCACACAGATAAAGGCTTTCTTCAGCCACTGTGCTAATCATCTTCCTACTGCTCTGGTGAGGGGACTAGGGCTCACACTTCCAGATTTTCCTCTACCATGCATTTTGAAAAAAGGTGTATCAAGTGGAAAAGAGGAAAACTGATGATTATCTCCCTCCACCTTGGAGAGTACTATTTCATTTCAGAGGCTTTACTGAATATGAGCGTCTGACGAAGTGGGTATTCACCCACGAAAGGTTATGCTCCAATACTTCTGTTAATCTATAAGGTGCCACAGGACTCTGTCACTTTTTACAGATCCAGACGAACACAGCTACCCCTCTGATACTTGAATATGAGCGTGCCTTTAGTCCTTCCTTTCAGTACTGTAACATTCATCCTTTAGATTTTACTGAGAATGAATGTATATAATAAAGCAAGTGAAATGTAAATGTGGTTCATACAACTACACAGTTTAAGTTGCTTACATAAATTGATACTTACATATTCTTCTTGTTCATTGTATATTTCCTGAATAAGATTGTTTCTCAGTCCAGTGATTTCTTCTTTTACTTTTGTTATTTCATACTCACTGTAATCATCAGACTGCATGCAGAAACAATAAAATTACCATCGTGGATGCCTCTCAAGAAATCATACTATATAATGTAACCTAGTACGTAAGAGCTAAAAAGCAGCTTCCATATTACATTATAATTTGAGAACGCAGTTTATTCTCAAAAGTATTCTAGGATGAAGGAAAGATACTAATATCATCAGACCTTTTTTTGCTTTTCTAAACTACCTATTTGCTGTAATTTTCTTCATTCTCTTTTTTGGAAATCCTCTGGACACCAATAAAATCTAATGGTTAGAAAGGGCATTCAGCAGTTCACCCAGGGGGGTGGCCTAAATTGTTGTCACAATAAAATTTGGGGTTTGAATGACTGGACAAGATGCTACACCAGATTTAGATCTTATCTGAAGGTTCCTGGCCATTGGCTTCATTTTAGAAATAAATTTTACAGAACCTGGACAGGAAGAGAGATGAAAAATCAGATTGGAGGGTGTGTTCACTTCAGTAGTACACATTAGAGATCCGTCTTTCTCGCTGAGGAGGAATTTTTTTTTCATATGATTCCTATAATTTTTTTTAAACCATTCTCTATCAGATACATTATTGGAACTTTTGGGTCCGATTTTCAGACCCAGACCAGGCACACTGGCCTAGAAAGACATGTGAGGGACACAAACACATTGAAACTTTTCTGTATATGGAAAACCACACATACGGCTACAAATACGCAAATCAACATTTGTGTATTTACATAGCTAAGCGTGCACTTATCAAGCTAGGTGGTACTTGCTCAGTAGGAATGCAAACACTTGCCTACCTGGCAACTGGAGATTAGGCCCTGTGAAATGTACTGGAATAGGAAATGTTTTAAATAGAGCTGGGGAAAGGAATGCAAATTCCATTTCACAGAGGAGTTTGGGATTTCAAAATCTGTTTGCATTCCAATTCGGAACAAAACCTGAACATTTCAAAATACTTTGTGAAAGAAAATTCGTTACATATTCATTTTGACATTTTAAAATGTTATATTATAATGCAGAATATAAAACAAAAAATAGAAACAAAAAGTCATTTCAAACTGACAAATCAAAATTGGGCTGCCAAGCGATTAAAAAAATTAATTGCGATTAATCACACTTTTAAACAGTCATAGAATACCACTTATTTAAATATTTTGGGTGTTTTCTACATTTTTAATTAATTTCAATTACAACACAAAATACAAAGTATACAGTGCTCACTTTACATTTATTTTTTATTACAAATATTTGTATTGTAAAAAACAAAAGAAATCGTATTTTTCAATTCACCTCATACAAGTACTGTACGGCAATCTCTATCATGAAAGTTGAACTTACAAATGTAGAATTATGTACAAAAAATAACTGCATTCAAAAATAAAACTTAACCTACAAGTCCACTCAGTCCTACTTCAGACAATCACTCAGACAAACAAGTTTGGTTACAATTTGCAGGAGATAATGCTGCCCACGTCTTGTTTACAATGTCACCTGAAAGTGAGAACAGGCATTCGCATGGCACTGTTGTAGCCAGCATCGCAAGATATTTATGTGCCAGATGTGCTAACGATTCATATGTCCCTTCATGCTTCAACTACCATTCCAGAAGACATGCATCCATGCTGATGACGGGTTCTGCTCGATAACAATTCAAAGCAGAGCGGACCAACGCATGTTCATTTTCATCACCTGAGCCAGATGCCACCAGCAGAAGGCTGATTTTCTTTTTTGGTGGTTCGGGTTCTGTAGTTTCCACATCAGAGTGTTGCTCTTTTAAGACATCTGAAAGCATTCTCCACACCTCATCACTCTCAGATTTTGGAAGGCACTTCAGATTCTGAAATCTTGGGTCGAGTGCTGTATCTATCCTTAGAAACCTCACATTAGTACCTTCTTTTTATTTTATCAAATCTGCTGTGAAAGTGTTCTTAAAACAAACATGTGCTGGGTCATCATCCGAGACTGCTAGAACATGATATATATGGCCAAAACTGGGTAAAACAGAACAGGAGACATACAATTCTCTCCCAAGGATTTCAGTCAAAAAATTAATTAACGCACTTTTTTTTTTTTTTTTTTTTTTTAAAAGAGCATCATCAGCATGGAAGCATGTCCTCTGAATGGTGGCCGAAGCATGAAGGGACATATGAATGTTTAGCATATCTGGCAAGTAAATACCTTGCAACACCGGCTACAGAAGTGCCATGCAAACACCTGTTCTCACTTTCAGGTGACGTAAATAAGAAGAAGTCATCAGTATCTACCGTAAATGTAAACAAACTTGTTTGTCTTAGCAATTGGCTGAACAAGAAGTAGGACTGAGTGGACTTATAAGCTCTGAAGTTTTACATTGTTTTGTTTTTGAGTGCAGTTATGTAACAAAAAAATCTACAATTGTAAGTTACACTTTCATGATAAAGAGATTGCACTACAGTACTTGTATAGCGTAAATTGAAAAATACTATTTATCATTTTTACAGTACAAATATTTATATTAAGTGAGCACTGTACATCTGTATTCTGTGTTGTAACAAAAATCAATATATTTGAAAATGTAGAAAAACATCCAAAAATATTTAATACATTTCAATTGGTATTCTATTGTTTAACAGTGTGATTAATCACGATTTATTTTTTTAATCACAGTTAATTTTTTAAGTTAACTGCGATTAATCGACAGCCCTAATCAAAATGTTTAGTTCAGAAAGTGCAGAAACAGGATGTTTTGACACTGTAGGAAAAAAAAAAAAAGAGAAAAATTCCATCAAAAAAATTTCAGTGAAATCTACACACTCTCAAGAAACCTTTTGGTTTTGACTAAACTGCATTTTCTGACCAACTAATTTTAAATCTGTTTGGTTTCCTCTCTCATTCTCCAAAAACTTGCTAGTACTTCTACACATTTAGAAGATCTGACCTGTCCTTGATATCCTGACAGTGAAAACACTCATCTATACCCTAACCATCTCTCATCTCAACTGTTACCTCTACCTCTTCCTCTCTGATCTCCACTCCGTACACATCACCATCCAGTCCACCCAAAACAGAACAGCTAAAAGTATCTTCCTAGCCCAATTAAACTACATCACCCTTTAAATTTTTCCATTAGCTTCTACAGTAAGGCAAATGGAAAATTTGTTAGCAGATTATTTCCTTTCTTGTATTGATCTCATATTCAAAAATATATGAGCCGCACTTCTCTTCCTGCAAATAACCGAGCCTAGAGAGTAAGACTTATCCTTGAGGTGCGAGTACTTGGCTAAACCGCTTCTGCCATCTCTCCAGATGATGTGGGTGAGATAATATCTTTTACTGGACCAATATCTGTGGTGAGAGAGAGAAGTTTTTGAGCTACAAAGAGCACTTCCTCTGAGACCTGAGGAAGAGTTTTTTGTACCTCAAAAATCTATCAGTCTCACCAACAGACACTGGTTCAATACAAGTTATTACCTCACCCACCTTGTCTCTCTCATATCCTGGGATGAGCAAAACTGCATACTCTCCCCAGATGACTATTTCCCAGCGTTGAGTGGAAACACTAAATTCTTATGAACAGATTAAGTATAAGCTTAATGGTAAACACTTGTTCCATTATATTACTGACATACGTGGAACAGGCCATCACAAAGGATACTTGAAGGCCTTATCTTGAGTGGGACAAATTTGAGGGGAGAGGGCAGTAAGAGAAAGGTAATACATTTAACAACTGTCCATTCTGGATCTTACCCTCCCCTCCAAGACATGTGGAATGTAGCACACTGTAAGGAAAAATTAGAAGGAAAGAGAAATGAGATTAGGCAAAGCATCTGTCCCTGGTGCTCTTGTACCTCCTTCCCCACTGATGACGCTCACTCTTGTGCTTCGATTGGATATAAATAGGTAAACAGTGGGAAGGTACCCCAACTACTCGAGTATCAGCTGGAAAACTTCTTGGTTCAGTGACCATTTGAGTGGTTCATCTGTTGACTGCAGAGGTTGTCTGCTAGTGTGTTCAGCATCACTTTTATATGAATCTCTCTAATGAAGACATTCTGCTCAGAGAAGTCTGTGTGTTTCTTCAGTGTTTAGACTTGACCTCCTTGTGCTCCCTTGCCATTTTAGGTATGTCATAGTCATTGAGTTGTCTAACTGAGCTAGCATATGGTCCTCCTTCAGACAGTCCTGGAAGTCTCAAAGAATCAGCACCTCACTGATCTCTAGGAACTAGTTTCTCGGGAGCCTTTCTGACCTTGATGACTTTCCCTGTGCCCTGGGGTGTGTCAAGTACCCCGCAACATTAATATCCATGGTCACAATTTTAGATTCTGGATTGTGCAGGAAGAATGCTACCATCACATGGATTTGCTGTTTCCACCAACTTAGGGACCTGATCACTACATGGTATCCTCACATTCCTTTCCATCTCCTGTTGGAAACTGTTACAGGCCCTTAAGATCTATCCTTTATCCTTCCTAGCGCAGCTTTACCCATGGAATAACCCCTACCTCAAAGAGATTGGAAATCCTAGGAGCTGGTATTGATGAATAAAACATGGTATTCCTCGACGCCCAGGAGATCAGTGCCTGAATCTTGTCAACCCTTTCCTGTGCTGTGAGCATGCTGGCTCTGCATCAAGCTTGGCAGATGGTTCTCTGAAAGGGAATCAGAGAGCTCTTCAAGTTTGACACAGACAAATGTGCCTACAGCATGCAGGTCTGTTTAGGTTGCTTCTTCCAAGATTGTATAAGGTGAGTATTTAGTTTAAGAAAAGATGCATCTGAGTCCCTAGACTCTTCGAACAGGACACTATATCAGTAGCTTTGTGAACATTGTGTATGTGGAGGATAGACTGCATGGTAACACTTTGTACTGACATTGGCTATTCTCATAAGCATCCTGAAGGAACTGTGGGTATCAGGTCCTTCCACGACTATTCATATAAGCTCCTGCCAGGTCCATTATCAGCTCTCCTAGGGAGAGTGCAGCAAAAGGGAAGTGAAAGTCTGCATCCTCTATTCAGTCTTCTCCAACCCACTCAGCCTCTTAAAGTCTAACTCTGCCTGGATTCCGTCACTTCTTTTTCTTTCTGTGAAGAAAAGAGATTAGAGTCCTTGACTTTTTTGCTCTGAGGAACAGCCTCTGTCGCAAATAATTCTAGAAGGTGTGAAATTTCCTTGCGGGTGCTTGTCACTATCTATTGAGGCTGGAAACAGGGGAAAAGAAAGGATGTGCAGGAGCCTGAAGCTCCAGAATGTAACACAGATACTTCTCTTATACCGTCCAGCATGGGACAACTTGAACCCCTGTGTGCTGGAGACCAGAGGGGGGCAATCCCCTCCACACTTTTTAAACAGGGAGCCAAGCCCTCACCTTTTGAGAATCAGAACTAGGCAGAGGCACACAACAAGAGGAGGCCCCTCTGGCCAGAACTGGGTGGTGTAACAGAGGAGCCCCTTCCCTGCTGGCATAATGGAGGGGCAGCCAGACCATATCTGAGAGTGATATTGCAACCTGGCACACACGGTCACAAGAGCACTCAAGTTTGGTTGTAGTTTTCTGTGCTACTGCTTGAACCAGGAGTCTAAGAAGTCGGATGATCCTGCCTGACAGCCTGCATGCTAGATGGGGGTGGGCGCTCAGATGCAGACATACTCTCTTTTTGGACTGGTAGGAGTTGGCACCTGACCACTTAGTTTGTTCTCATAACTCTTGCTGCCAGCCTCACAGAACTGATGGCTCCATCCTCCATGAACACATCATCAGGGATATTTTATCTAGTATTGATATGGTTCTGGGGGGGGAAGGAGGTCAAAGCTCTTTAAAGGAATCCCATCAGGATACTGAGACTGCACAAAGCACGTGATGACCAGTGAGATGGAAAGAGCTATGCTAACATTTCTAATTCTCTTCTAAGGGCAGCTTCCATCTTCCTGCCTGAAGGTATTGAAGACGTCTCCCCTTGGCAGAAATTAACATGCCCTTTACAGGGACACCACAGCTGAGGAAGGATGAAGAGAATCTTGGAATTCTAGAACCTGGAAAGCTATCAGACTCAGCCTCTTCCCTTTGTTGGCCATTTCCCAGCCCTTCCTTGTGATTTTCTTGAAGGAAAAATAAGGAGATAGCAAATTGTTAGTTTTGAATTGAAGAAATATTCCCCTTTTCATGCCCTCTCTCTCTGGCTAGATGTCAGTGGTGCCCAACCTTCAAGCCAATTTTCAAGCACATCTGTTCCTCAGTGTTGTCATGATTCAAAACTAATAGTTCCCCTACTTCAGTATCCCCCAAGGAGCTGGAGACCTGCTGTGCTTTTTTTCCTGGGTTATTTTAAGCCTTTTTTGGATTTCTAATGTATTTTGCAGAATCCCCAGAGGATCAGTCTCTCCTAGTCCAGTGTTCTCTTTGAAGTCTTAGCCTGGGCAAAGACAATTTGTTTTGAGCCCTGTTGTGCCTCATCATGTAATACAGAACTGGGGAGGAAGTGGCGGGGACTGCCCCAAGAGATCCCAAATCCTCCTCTTGGGAAGAGCAACTGTCTGAAAGGACGATGGATCCCTTGACTAATGGACTCAACCCATTAAAAACCTGAGATGCACAACGAGATTTTTTTCTCCTTTTGAGGGAGACTGGACTGGGGCGACTTTGTGCCTTACCCTTAAACTTAGTGCCTTACACTGAGGTGCTTGCTCCCAGACTCCCAAGAGCTGAGTAGGACAAAGCAATGGAGGTGTTTCTGGGGAAGTTTTGGCTGGTGTTGTGAGATACAGAAGGTCCATAAAGAGCCTTTTCCCCCTGACTCAGGGAGGGCTCTGGCCTGGAAGCAATCACCTCAGAACTTCTCTTCTGTGGCTCCACAGAATATTTTCTTGCAGACACAGGAGCAGGTTGCCCTTCAGCTCGATTCCTTTGGCCAGCTCTGCCATGCTGGAAGAAGGGAGAATTAACAGAAGAAAGGTGCATGGCAGGTGATGCTACTTGGAGAAATAAGGCCCTGAAATTTTGACTCAATAAAGAAGAGAAGACAGTGATCTCAAAATCATCTTTAAATCCTGGGCTGTGATAGATGAGATGGGAATGCTGAATTGCTGCTCTGTCTGCCCAGTCGAAAGGCAGAGAATCTGGTGAGACAGTGGAAGGAATGTAGACAAAACCTTAGAGTTTTGTGGACAAGTCTGAACTGCCCCAGGTATCTGCAGGACTGGAGTTCTAAATAACTTTTGTCCTCCTTTTCAAGGCCCTATATAACACTTCCCTTCCAATTGCCAAACCTTCTGTCTCTTGAAGTGTAATTGCTCCACCTTTCTCCGCCAATGACCCTAGTCTTCACAGTAGCCCATTCACCTGTTTTTCCCATCAGCATAAGCATTGCTGGGGGGTGGGGTTTATGTCATTCCCTATGTATGGAATCATCTTCCTTCTCTGGTCCATTAGCCTCTCTCATTTTAAATCTCTCTTCAAAGCTCATCCACTCTACAGTGCTCACAATCACTGAAGTGTGTGTGGTTTTTAAAAAAAACAATAAAATGTGCATATGCATAAACTGAACATATGCACGATGGCATTACTGTAACCTTCATCTGACCTCTATCACATGCCCCCTTAATTGTCTCTTTTCCAACATGAATAGTCTTTTTAATCTCTCCTCATAAGGAAGCTGTTCCATAGCACATCTTTTCTGTTGCTATTCTCTGTCCCTTTTCCAATTCTAATATACCTTTTTTTGAGATGGGGCAACCAGAACTACATGTAGTATTCAATGTGTGGGCATACCATGGATTTATATAGTGGCATAGTGTTATTTTCTGTCTTATCTACCTATTTCCTAATGGTTCTTAACATTCTATTAGCTTTTTTTTTTTTTTTTAACTGCCGCTGCACATTGAGCGGATGTTTTCAGAGAACGACACAAAATGATTTTAAGATCTCTTTCTTGAGTGGTAACAGCTAATTTAGACCCCATCATTTTGCATGTATAATTGGGATTATGTTTTCCAATGTGCATTCCTTTGCATTTATCAACACTAAATTTCATCTGCCATTTTGTTGCCAAGTCAGCCAGTTTTGTGAGATCCCTTAACACAGTTGGGCATGAGTGAGAGAAATTCTTTTCCTTTTAATTCCCCATCTCTAGACTCTTTGCACTAAAAGTAAAATAAGTGGTTAGAGGCAAAACACATCCTTTAAAAATTGGAAGATAGAAGACAAAGGGTAGGAATAAATGGTCAGTTTTCAGAATGGAGAAAGGTAAATAGTGGTGTCACCCAGGGATCTGTACTGGTGCTGTTCAACATATTCATAAATGATCTGGAAACAGTGAGGTGGCAAAATTTGCAGACAATACAAAATTACTCAAGATACTTAAGTCCAAAGCAGACAGCGAAGTATATATGAGGATTCTGACATAAGGGCCCTGATTTCTGAAAACCTTCCTGGTCAAGATAATTGCTACCAGGAAGGTGACCTTCCAGGAATGATATGACAGAAGGCACGATGCCAGTGGCTCCAAGGGAGTCTTGACATGACCAGGTTTAGGTCCCACGGGGGAATGGGTTTGCAAATTTGAGGGTAAAGTCTCTCTAATCCCTTGAGGAAGTGAATGGACATTTTGTGTGAGAACACCAATCTACCGTCCAGCAGAGGATAGAAGGCTGAGATTGCCCCTAGATGCACCCTGATCGATGAAATGGCTAGGCCTTGTTGTTTCAGATGGAGCAGATATTCCAGCATGGACTGGAGAGGTAACCGAGTTGGTGAGAGGCCTCATTGGGATGACCACACTGAGAAATGCTTCCGCTTGGTGAGGTAAGTCGCTCTACCAGACAGTTTCTTACTACCTAGCAAGACCAGGTCAACTTGTTCTGAACAGTCCAGCTCTGCCAGATTCAACCATGGATCTTCCATGTGGTCAGGTGGAAGGCCTTGAGATTCAGTTGTAGCAAACAGCCGTGATCTTGCGAGATCAAGGCAGGAGGGAGTGGCAACAGGGTTGATACTGACAGATCCAGTAGCATGCCACCAGTGTTGGTGCAGCCACGCAGTGACTATAACAACCACCTTTGTTTTGTCTTCCTTGATTTTCAGAAGGACTTTATGTACCAGAGGAATGAGGGGAAATGTGTAGAACAGGAGTTTTATCCATACGAGTAGAAATACATCTGTGAGCGAGCCCAGGCTGTAACCACACAGCGTGCAAAACTGCTAACATTTCCTGTTCCGCTTGGTTGCAAACAGATCTAAAACAGGAAACCCCCACCTCTGGAAGATGGATCTGCCTAGATCGGGGTGAAGGGACCACTCATGGTGAGAAGAGAAAGACCTGCTGAGGTGATCTGACAAGGTGTTCCGGGCTTCCTGAAAGTGAGAAGCTTTGACGTGGATGGAGTGCTTTGTGCAGAAGTCCCACAGGCGAATGGCCTCTTGACACAGGGTGGATGAGTGCACTACTCCCTCCTTGTTGGTGTAAAACATAGCTGCAGTGTTGTCCACAAGCACTCTCACGATTTTGCCCAAGGTCTGCCATAAAAACACCTGGCACGCTAGGCAAACCACTCTGACATTTATATGCAAGGAGAGCTCCTCCTGGGACCACAGGCCCTGAGGTGCTTGAGATGAGCCCCCCAACCTAGACAGGACACATCCACGATTAGGGATACTGATGGCAGGGGATTGAAAAGGGAATGCCCGCGCCCACCGATTGGGGATCTCTCCCCAAGTGGAGGGAGGTGAGGACCAGAGCAGTAACTGTAAGCACTGAGACCAAGTGCTGATGGCTTGGCAAGTACACCAAGGCCAGCCAAGCCTGAAGGGGTCTGAGGCCTAGTCTTGCATGCTGTACCACTTAAGTGCACACAGCCATGTGACCCAAAAGTTTGAGGCAGAAATGGGCTGTTGTGACGGGCTGGGTCTTGATCTCTGATATCAGAGCTGACATTGTCTGGGAGCGAGCACTGGGAGGAAGGCTCTGGACCAGGTAGAACTGAGCAATGCATCAATAAACTATCATCTGGGTGGGGATGAGAGTTGACTTTTGCTCATTTATCAATAGGCCCAGGGCTCTGAAGATAGCCTGGGCCAGAGTGATGCTGGCTCTCACGTGGCCCTCGAACCAGCTCTTGATCAGCCAGTTATGAGGTAAGGGTAAACTCGAACACCACTCCTTCTGAGGAAGGCTGCCACCACTGCTATGCATTTTGTGAAAACCCAAGGGGCTGCCGACAGACCAAAGGGGAGGACAATGAATTGGTAGTGGGTCTGGTGTATGATGAATCTGAGGAACCCTCTGTGGTCCCGGAAAATGGAGATGTGGAAATAAGCTTCTTTCAAGTTGAGGGTGGCATACCAGTCCCCTGGATCCAGGAAGGAAATAGTAGAGGCCAGGGAGACCATGCGGAACCTCAGTTTCTTGAGACAAATTGTGATGCGACACAGGTCTAGGATGGGTAGAAGACCCCCTTTGGCCTGCGGCATTAGGAAATAGTGGACTAAAACCTTTCCCTCTCAAGTTCTGAGGCACCTCCACCACCACCTTTACCCGAAGGAGGGCTTGCACCTCCTGGACTAGAAGTTGCTCATAAGAAAGGTTCCTGAAGAGGAACGGGGATGGAAGAGAGGGGTGGAAGAAAACTGAAGAGTGTAACCTCCCTCCATCGTACACAGCATCCAACAGTCTGATCTGATGATGGACCATGCTCGGCTGAAGTAGGAGAGTCGGTCTGAAAACAAAGAGGGGGCAAGATCCGGTATGGAAATTGATAGAACGCCCTCAGATGCTCCTTCAGAAGTTGTGCTTGGGGCCTCCTGGATATCTGTGTGAGCCCAGTAGTGAGGCTGAGGGTTGCCCTGGAATCTTTCAGGCCATGGAGTTTTGCATATGTCTGTTCGAAGAGGGAAGTTCCCTCAAATGGAAGGTACTGAATGGACTGCAGAACCTCTGGCGGCAGTCCCGAGGATTGGAGCCAAGAACACCTTCTCATCCCCATCGCTGATGCCATGTCAGATGCATCTAGGGCAGCCTGGACACAGGCCCTGGCTACAGTCTTCCCTTCCTCCAGCAAAGTGGAGAATTCTTGTCTGGACTCCTTAGGCAGCAAGTCCTTGAATTCTGACATGGAGTCCCAGACATTATAGTCATACCTCCCTAGTAAGGCCTGCTGGTTGGAGATGCAGAGCTGTAACCCACCAGTAGAATAAATCTTTCTACCAAACAGGTAGACTTCTTTGAGTCCTTTGGCTTGGGGGTTGCAACTTGCAGCCTTTGCCTGTCTCTTTCGTTGGCCACTGCAACCACAAGGAACCCAAGAGGGGGACGGGAACATAGGTATTCATACCCTTTAGTGGGAACACAGTACTTTTTCTCTGCTCTTTTGAAGTGGGAGGCAGAGAGGGGACCTGACCAGATCCATAACAGCCTCATTGAGGGTAGGGTCACGTTTGACAGGGCCGCTGCAGCCAAAATGTCAATCAGGCAACATGAGGACTCTTTAAGCACCACTTCCACCCCTAGGTTAGAAGCTACCCTTTTCAATAGCTCCTGGTGAGCTCTGAAGTCATCCTGAGATACCAAGCCTCTTGGCCCCAACACAGTTTTGTCTGGGAAGGAGGCGGCCTGTATTGGTAGGAGGCCTTCCTCTTCTTCTTCTGCACTGACCACATCATGCAGCCCGAAGACCTAAGTATTGGTACCAGGCTTCATACCGGAATCTGGGTCAGGTGCCGGATGGTGGAAGAGAGAGGCCCTTTTCTCTCACACCACCGAATGCAAACAGCTGGAAGGCAATCCCAGTACTGGGGGGAAACCCCACAAATTCCAAAAGGGCCAATGACCTGCATAAGCTACTGCCCACCGGGCCAGGGACTTCAGACAGCACCCACACTGGGATCCAATGGGACCTATGCCAGATACTGGTTAACAGCTCCTTGGTTGGGTGCACAGTCCTCGGACTTGTCAGCTTGGTGGGGGGGGGGGGACAATAGGGGGCAGTACCCCTCGCTTCCGTCAGCTGCTGACGAGGGTCTGGGGAATGGTAACAGAGTGGGAAAGTCTTCGCTGACATCAGCAGAGATAGTTTTCCTTTAGTCAGTACCAGAGGATCCAATGCCAGATAGCAGCTATGGGGAACATGCTCCCTTCTGCTTGGTGATCTCGCCGGTGATCTTGGAAGTTGCCCCACGGGAGTCGGCAGTACCAGGAGAGCCATCAGGTCCCTGGCCACTGCAAACGCCTTTAGGGTAGACAGCACTGCGATCTCACTGGCACCACAATGTCCCGCCGGTGTCAGTGGATTGTCCTGCACCACTCAACTGCACCTGCAAGCAGGGCGGAGTTGAGAGTGCTGCTTGCAGAGTGGGGATAGAGGAGTGGCCCAATGCAGTCGTATTTCGCTGCCCTCCCTGTGTTTGTCCTTACTCACCATCAGGGAATGCCCCCTCTCAGAACACTGCTTTTGTGCTTCTTTCCTCAGCACCAGTGAAGGGGAACAGTGCCGAGAAACCCAGAGGAGCACTCCACACCGATGTCAAGGTATTCAGTGCCAAATCTCACTGGCCTGGCTATGATGCCAGTCTAAATGCGGCTTCCATCAGAATGGACTTTAGCCTAGCCTCCCTGTCCTTTTTCATATGAGGCTTGAACTGGCAGCATATCTGGCAACACTCTCGCACGTGAGCATCCTCCAGACAGTTCAGAGAGATGGAGTGCAGGTCAGTCACCACAGGAGGCACAGGGTTTGAAGCCCAGAGTCCAGGGCTTGCCCAGCCCTGGGGGCAGAGGATACCCCTCTAAATAAATGCAGGGTTGAACTATATACACTGTTACTACAAGAAATAAACTGAAGGTAACTAAACTTGCGAAGAAAGGAGAGAATAATGGAACCACTAGAAGAAATCCTTGCTGAGGCAAGAGTAGTTGTTACAGCGACCATCATGGATGTTAAGGAGAAACTGAGAGGGTGTGGAACCAGCCAGGCCCCATATACCGGCGCACGAGCATGCAGCACCAGAGGGCACTAGAGCCAGCCCAATGGATACCACTGTGAGAAAAAACCTCCGGCGACTGTGCATGCAGCACAAGCACATCTAACATGGAATGGACATGAGCAAGCACTCAAAGAAGAACTGGAAGCATTTCAGAGAATGCTACCATGCTGGTCCTGGACTTCAATCTCTTACCTAGCAGCCTAAATTTGGCCTCCAGGCCCTCCCTCCTATCTTTTCCTACGTCACTAGTACCTACATATACCACCAGCTCTTCCCCAGCACGACACATTAGGGTGACCAGACGTCCTGATAAAATCGAGACGGTCCCGATATTGAGCAGTTTGTCCTGAATCCTGACTGAAGCACCGTTGGGGCGCCATTTGTCCCGATATTTTGTTTCGGGTGCGGCGGCCTGTTTTTATTTATTTGTGGGGGGGTTTCTGCTTAGGCAGCGGTGAGAGGCAGGGGGAGCACCTTTTCAATTGTTACACTCACCCGGCACATCCGTGTCTTCAGCAAGCGGGTCCTTCAGTCGCTGGCGGTCTTCGGCAGCATTTCAGCAGTGGATACTTCTTTCTTTGGCGGCAAGATTTATTACCCGCCGCCGAAACGTCACCGAAGACCCAGACGCAGTGAGTATAACAATTGAAAAGGCGCTCCCCCTGCAGCAGTCCCAATATTATGAAGTTATCATCTGGTCACCCTATGACACATAAATATCCCTAGATGTCTTGAGAGATCTGCAACCTTCAAACCCAGCAGGTCAGTCACCGTGTGGTTCTACCAGTAATCACAAACCCAGCTAGCTATATTTCCAATGAATCAATTATCAAATCCCCTGTTACTATTACCCGTCTCTTCCTAACAACTGGGATTCCCTCCCCTGAAGAGACATCCTCAGTGCAAGAGGATACCATGACATCATCTAAAAGGAGGGTGCTAATTGAGATCATTTCCCTCTGCTCCAGTTTGATGTTCTCCTTTCCAAGACTTTCATCCTCAACAGCACAGAGGTTGTCAGACATGGGGTGGGTCTGAAAAGTCTCCTCTGTCTCCCTTACTCCTCCAGTTCAGCCATTCTGGTCTCAAGAGCCCATAGTCAGTCTATGAGGGCTATGAGCTCCTTGCACCGAGTGCACACATATGCCACTTGCCCACAAGGCAGGTACTCATACAAGCTACATTCACTGCAATAAACTGGATGGTCCCATTCTGCTGCTGGACTTCTGCCTGCATTATTTTTACTCCAGCAGATTTTTCTGTTTTTTTGTTGGGGTTATTTTCTTTGTTTGGGAGGGGGATTTTGGGGGATGGGTTATTGGCCTAAGTTTAGAGAATGTTAATTAAGTGTATCTGGCTCTCATGCTCCCTCTCTAAACTCCCTCGCAAAACTCCAGTTTGTACAGCAAAGATGTAAACTTATCTGCCCTTAATCCCTGCCGGAGCTGGGGGAATACTTACATTTTTTAGGACTTATTCAGCTGAAAAAGAACTGAAAGCTGTGGCAAACAACGACCCTTATGCACCATCAGTGATTAGGTGTACACACAGTCAGTGAGGTGGTTAGAAGTTCAAAACTATAAATATGACAATATAAGTGTGTTTAACTTCTTTGGCTTCTCACATTTAAATAGCGGAGAAACAAAATATTCACATAAAAAGTGAAGTGATCGATGAACACCAAAGTATAACCCACAGGGAGGTGAAAAAAAATGGAGTCTGAGAAACCAAGTAAGGTGAAAGGGATCACACAATGAACACTGGAAAGTAAGACAGATATTCTTGATTAGTATGACATGAAATATGACTAGGTCACTACACAAAACTCTCTCCCTTCCCAAAAAGAGCTGACTTCAGAGCTACCCAGGCCCAGACTATGGAATATATTTGAAAAGCTTCTGCACGGCTTTTTTAGTCAAAACTGCTTAACTTAAAATTGGTCTTCAAATAAATGCCTGTTTAGTCAGAACTTAAAGGAAACTTCTTCAAATCTAGACAACTATAACCACTGGTTACCACTTAGCTGGGATAAGCAATTTAATTTCTCCGTAGTATGTTTAAAAAAAACAGGAACATTTCCATACTTCTTCCAAGTTGCTCTTTTCAACCAACTTCCATCTGAGTCGTGCCTTTACATTTTTCAAAGTCTTCTTAATTGATAACAAAGTGTCAATGTTGGGGCTTTTATTCAACCATTCCACAATCTGCTTTTTAAACTAAGTTTTAAAAAAGGAAACAGTTAGTGAACGTATTTACATACATGTCCTAATACATTTCGAAAAGACTGGCTGAAGCCTACTATTTAATTTAGGTTTTGTAGGTCAGATTACTACTTGTCTATAGGAGCAGGCTTCTTTACAAGTACAATCTTAAAATCATCTTTCTATGAAAAAGTCATCTACTAACAGTCTCTTTAAAGTTACACTTCATGAATTTTTAAAAAGAGTTTGTAGACTCAAATCTTAAGTTACTTATTTATAAAAAGTATTTCTAAATTTTAAGTTAAGAACAGGAGACCAGCAGTTCTCACATTTCTAAAACAAAAAGCAAATAACCACCAGAACCAGACACACAATCTTCAGTATAAAAAGAAACGTTAAAGAACACCCTAAAAAATAAATGAGTTCAGAAAATATTGAACAGTGTGATAGACAAGCAGGTGAAGGAGTAAACTGACCTCAACACTGGCCAAATACTTGCTCTGTACTACAGTGATAAGATGTTGCTCCTGATGGATCTTCTGTATAACTTTATTGTAAGCATTTAAGATTATTTCCTTATCTGCCTCATCTTGGTCCTGGGTTGAATTACACATAAGAAGTAAATAAAAGGCTTACAGTTATTCTCAATTTGTAAGTGTCAACATCTAAGATATAAAATTCTACTGAAAATACCAATGTTAATGGAATGGCTCTAATGTCAGATTTTTATCTCTTTTCTTGAGGACACTGGAAATGGAAAAGTTCACAAGTCTTAAGAGCTCACCAAAAAGTCACAGTAAAATAAAGATTGATCGGCATTTCCATACAAAAGCTTCATTTTTATCATGTTATATTTTGTACTGTATAAAAAAGCTTAACAGCTTAGGTTTCTTTTTTAAATGTGTACTAAATGTCAAGATGTGCATCATCTTCACCTCTAAAAAGCAAGTCACCTGCTCTGTTGCCGATTGCAGTCAAAATAAGTGTTGACTGAACTGATGTTCTAGTAGCATTATATTATCAAGAGACTGATTCAATTCCTGTTCCTGGCTGTTTCTCTCTGGTAGAGCAGGGACTTGTATTGTTGAGACAGTGCAAGGAGTTCAGAGAAGAATTATCAAAATGAAGAGAATGGAGCAATCCTCTTTATCATAAAGATAAATAACCATGGGCGCCAACTTATATGGGCTCCTGGGGCTAAAGCCCCAGGAATATTCACAGTCAGGGGCTCTGCTCCACCAATATTTGGAGCTAGGTTTCTCCCCTTTAAATCCCAGCCGCGGCCGGGAATTAAAAGGCTCTGGGTTGCCCGCAGCCGCGGGGAGCCCAGAGCCCTTTAAACCTCAGCCGCGGCCGGGAATCAGAGGGCTCTGGGCTGCCCGCAGCGGTGGGGAGCCCAGAGCCCTTTAAATCCCAGCTGCGGCCGGGAATTAAAAGGCTCTAGGTTGCCCGCAGCTGCGGGGAGCCCAGCACCCTTTAAATCTCAGCCGCAGCCGGGAATCAGAGGGCTCTGGGCTGCCCGCAGCGGTGGGGAGCCCAGAGCCCTTTAAATCCCAGCTGCGGCCGGGAATTAAAAGGCTCTAGGTTGCCCGCAGCCGCGGGGAGCCCAGCACCCTTTAAATCTCAGCCGCAGCCGGGAATCAGAGGGCTCTGGGTTGCCCGCAGCGGCGGGGAGCCCAGAGCCCTTTAAATCTCAGCCGCGGGCGGGAGTCAGAGGGCTCTGGGCTGCCCACAGAGATTCTGAGCCGTGGCTGGGATTTAAAGGGCTCACGGCTCCCCGCGGCTGCCGGCAGCCCAGGGCTGTTTCAATCCCGGCATGCAGCCGCTGTTTGCCCCCTCCCCAGACCTCTGCCCCAACTGCCCCCCAGGACCCCCACCCCCTATCTAACACCGCTGGTGGTCCTTATTCCCTGATACCCCTCTCCTGGGACTCCTGCCCCCCAGGACCCCACCCCCTATCTAAATGCTGCTGCTCCTTGTCCCCCGATTGTTCCCTCCCAAGACCCCTGCTCCAACTGCCCCTTGGGACCCCATCCCCTATCTAAGCCTCCCTTCTCCTTGTCCCCAACTCCCCCCTCCTGAGACCCCCCCCAGCTTTCCCCCAGGACCCCACCCCCTACCTGTCCCCTGATAACCCCTGGGACTCCCATGCCTATCCAACTGCTGACTGTCCCCTGACTGCCCCCCTGAACCTCTGCCCCATCCAACCACCCCTGCTCCCTGTCCCTTGACTGCCCCCTGGAACTCCCTACCCCTTCTCCAACCCCCAGCCCCCTTACTGTGCCACTCAGACCAGCGTGTCTGGCTCCATGCAGCTCCAGACACATTGCTGCCATGCTCCTCCGTGGAGCCCACAGGCCCCCCCGCAGCACCTGCCTTCCAGATTTGAACACCTCAAAATTCAGGAGTGCTCAAGCTCAGTTTGGGCAGCTGTTACTTCATTTCTCCCAAATCAAATATACTGATCCACTGTAACTTGCTGTAGAAAAAGCAGGATAAAATTGAGCAAGAAATGCTTATTAGCACTGGAATTGCTATTTTCAACAGCCATTGCCTTTTTGTTTGTTTAAGGAAGACAGTGATATTGCATTGGCAAATTTCCCATAGAAAGAAAGAGTGGAACGAAAGAATAATAAAGGCACCTCAACTTTTCCTCATTTATGGAGGACAGTCTTATAATATGCATCCAGATATCTTCCAATCACACAAGCTGAAAATTGTTCCACTTTACTGCACCTCTGTAACCATATGGGAACCAATCCTGTCTGTGTTTTGTGCACATACAAAATTCCTGCTGAATGACCTGCCCTGGGAGCGTTACCAGTGACCCAGGGCTGGGGAGGCAGGAGGTGTGTGTGTGGGGGAGGCACTGGCGTGGGGGAGCCCAGGGCTGGGGCACTGGTGGGGAGGAAAGGGGGAAGCCCAGCGCTGGGGCGGAAGGGGGTGTGGGTCAGTGGGGGGAGAGCCCAGGATTGGGGCAGCAGGGGGTACAGGGGGGAGCCCAGGGCTGGGACGGGGGGCAGACATTTTTTTTTGCTTGGGGCAACAAAAAACCTAGAGCTGACACTGCCGGGTTCCCCCAGCCGCCGGAGCCCCGAGCCCTTTAATTTGACCCTGAGGGCTCCCAGCCACCTCTTCAGCTGGGAGCCCCCGGTTGATTTAAAATAAGGTATCACCTCCCCACCCCCAACCTTCCTTTTTGGCCCACAGCTGTTTTGGTGGGGCGGCGCTGGGGAAGGAGGGTTTGTTTCTGCAGGGCTGGACAGCCCTGGGGCGGGGTGTTTCTGCGGGGCCGGGAGGTTTCGGCCCTCGGCTGTTTTCTTTGGAGGAATGTGGCCCTCGCCACTTTACGAGTTGTGCAGGCCTGGGCTACAGCATAAGAGCAATGCTAGCTGCTGCTGTAGCACCTCAGGAGGGGGAGGGGGAGGGGGAGGGGAGGGGGCCGTGCTGTGCTTGGCAGCCCTCCCCTGCCCCTACCTGGAGGAGACGCGAAGGGGACTTCTGGCCAGGAGACGGACATCACTCACCTTAGCAGCTGTTGGGGCTTCCGTGAGTGTTTGACCCTATGATTCCCCTCCTGCCGCAGCCCCAGCCCCCACTCCTGCCCAACGCTGGGGAAGGGGCAGCCCCATGCCATCCCCTCCCACCGTCCCCCAGTGAAGCTATGGTGAGGGGCAGCAGGCTGCACAGGGGAGGCAGGAAGCCACATGTGAAGGCAATGCCCTCTCCCCCAGCACCCACCAATCCACCCGCCACAGGAGGGAAGGGAGAGGGAGGCTTCCTAGACCTGAGCAGCTGGGGCTTGGGTGAATTTTATGACACCCTGCTCCCCCACC
Organism: Mauremys mutica; assembly: GCF_020497125.1. Lineage (NCBI taxonomy): Eukaryota > Metazoa > Chordata > Testudines > Geoemydidae > Mauremys > Mauremys mutica. The sequence goes on from NC_059073.1 coordinate 233,664,446, forward strand.
CCATAGCCACCACCCTGCAGACCCCACTTCTGCCCCATGCTGGGCAAGGGGCAGGCCCATCCCCCATCCACAGTGAAGTTATGGTGAGGGGCAGCAACATGGAAGGCCACCTGTGATGGCAACCCCCCCCACCCAGTACCCATCATAGGGGAGGTGAGTGAGCTTTCTGGACCTGAGAGGGGCCCTAGGAGCATGTGCAGTGACTGTGGTGCAGAGTGAGTGTGCTGTGGGGGGCAGGGGGGGAGAGGAGGGGTCCCTCCCCTGGAGCTTGCTGCTGCCAGTGGTGGTGATGGGGAGTCCTCTCTGGCCCTAGCCCTGGGGCAGCCTGTCTGCACCCCAAGTTCCTCATCCTCAGCCCTGCCCCACCCCAAAGCCTGCACCCCCAGCACCGAGCACGCTCCTGCACTGTGAACCCCTCATCCCCAGCCCCACCCCAGAACCCTCACCTGAGGGGAAAAACGTGCAACTTAAATTTGGTGGTCAGTTTGGAGTATCATTTTGTTTAGCACGATACTTGACTATTTTACACCCCTTTAAAGTATATAACTAGTCGTATACAGGTGTTACAAAGTGGGAATGTTCTTAATGTTTTCTCTGAATACTGTGTGGGTGCCTCAGTTTCCTCTCTGCATTTCTCAAGGATCTAGATGGTGGGATAAGGGGATGTGATTGTTGTAGAGCCGTAGAGGGACAGTGTGAGCTGTCTGCACAGAGAATGGCTGAAACCCTGTCTCCTGGTAACTGATGGCCTGGGCCACTCTCCTGCAAGGTGCCAACTGAAGGTGTTGGAGAACAGAGAGATCGGGTGGCCTCCTAATGCCTGGAAAAGAGACAAAGGCCAGAGGAGGGAGTGTCAGTGCCTGTGCAGACTTCTGGGAAGTGCATGGTGTGGAAGGGGATGCTGTGATGCTTTGGAACAACGCCATACAAAGCCAGTCAGGACTCTGGGGGAGCCTCCTCTCTCGGAGCATACTGTCTCCAGGGAAAGAAGCTTACACCTTCCTGGGTCTGACCTCGGAGTATTCAGCATGCCCTTCCACATCATGCACTTTCCACAGCGAGTCTGCCCAGGTGGGTCTGGGGCAACCAGAGGTCCCTGCACCCCAACTCCACAGTCAGATGTGACTCTCAGCCAAACAGTAAAACAGAAGGTTTATTAGATGACGGGAACACAGTTTAAACAGAGCTTGTTGGTACAGAAAACAGAACCCCTCTGTCAGGTCCATCTTGGGGGGTGGGGAGCCCAGAACCAAGTTCTGGGTCTCTCCCCATTTCCCCAGCCAGCTCCAAACTGACACTCCCTCCTCTGGCCTCTGTCTCTCTTCCGGACAAGGAGGCCACCTGATCTCTTTGTCCCCAACACCTTCAGTTGGCATCTTGCAGGGGAAACTGAGGCACCCACACAGTATTCAGAGAAAATATTAAGAACATTCCCACTTCATCACAACAGGTGCAACAAAATATAATACTGTATATTGAAGTAGGCAAGTGCTGCTTCTGACTTTCCACTTTTAATTGACCCTTGTAATCTTGTGGCATTGACGCGTTGTAGCTTCATTTTATATCGGCTTACAGGGCGGGAGCGGGGGGGCACCACCATTTTGGGCCCCACCAAAAATTATACAAACCTGCCGCCTATGTAAATAACTGAAGAAAAAAAACTAGGCTGAACATCAGAAAACATTTCCTAATGAGAGAAAAATGGAGTAAGTCTTCAAGGAGAGGTTGTAGAAACCATTTAAGACTGGACAAAGCACTGGAGAATATACTCTAGTAAGAACTTGCATGGAAACAGGCTAAATTATCTAGTACCGCTATAATACTTTACACACTTAACATTTTCAGAGCACACTTACATTAAACTTCACAATAGCACTCTGAAGTATTATTCCCATTATATAGATGGGGCACTGATTTGCCCAAGGCAATGCAGCAAGCTAGTGATAGAGCTGAGATTACAACTCGGGAATTCCTAGTTCCCAGTCCTATGTTCAGGCCACTGTGCAATGCTGGCACTTATATCACCAGGGGACAGCCTATATAAAACTTTATACACTTTCTCCATCTCATTTATGTGACAAAGACGCTGCCTACGTTGCAATGATTAATAGCAACCCATCCATAATTTGAAAGTTGTAACTGGGATCGGAGTTGTGTAAAACATTCAGAAGTAAGAACAAGTTAGAGATCATAGGAACTTACAACTAGAGAAATCTCCAGCTCTTTCCAGATATCCGACTCAGCCTTTTCAAGAACTTCATCCACGTTGCCAACCACTTCTTCTGACTTCAGAGATACTTCTGATGTCAGGTCAAAAAACTTCAGGGGAAAGAGAACTGAATGCTATAATTACAAGTTAATGCACAATACCAGCAAAAAATTAGTACTTCCTATTAAAACAGGGCTTTGGCACAAATGCCAAGCACTTCTGGAAATCAGGCCATCAGAGTCTAATGCCAGGTTCTTATTGTTTGATTGAGACTTGCAGGTGATACAACTCTTAGAGAACATACAGCATAGACTGTGCCTCATCACTAGAAAAGAAATGTAAACTGAATCCTGCCTTCCTCTGGTTCTTTTTTCCAAACCTCACCTTGATTTTATCTAAATTAAAACTAAAACTAATGTAAGTGGCAGAGGAATCACAAATCCATCACCTGTTGGGTCTCTAATGTTGAAAAACAACATTTTTTCACTCACACAATGAAACAGAAAATGACCAAGACAAAACTGGTAGGTTAATCCAGTGGTTCTCAACTAGGGGTATGCATACCCCTGGAGGTAAGCAGAGGTCTTCCAGGGGGTACATCAATTCATCTAGATCAGTGTTTCCCAAACTTTTTTTTGCCACGGAACACCTTTTAACCTATTACAGAACACTTATAATATTATTTTGTAGTTGTTTGGTTTTCAAATTAAAAAATTGCGTTATTTATGCTCAAATATATTTTATTTTATAAAACAAAGCAAAAATACAAATTTAAAATAACCTGAACTAACAATTTCTAACTGGAAAGCGCATATAAAGTAGTACAAAAATCAAGTGCAAGAGTCAAAATTAAAAACAGTGTTCTACTTAAAAAAACTGTTTTTATATATAAACAGACACCAAACAAATTAGATTTTTACTAGGAAAATCTATTTTTATAAACAGAAATACAAATTTGGATTTAATGGGATTGGTGTTTCTGCGTTTTTCTATCACAAATTCGCTTAATATTAGGAATAATGCTGGAAAGTTGAATCCTCATGTCAGGCGCAGCATCAAGTCTATTCCTATATTTGGTTTTTGTTGCAGTATAATACGAAAATCTCATCTCACACAAATAAATTGTAGGAAAAGGAAGGAGCACTCGAACTTCACGTTTAGCCACATTAGGGTACTCTTCTATTAAGCTGCTCCAAAAATTATTCAGTGGAAGATCCTTAAACTTTTGTTTCAAATCAGAGTCAGAAATCAAGTCAATTAGGCTTTCATAATCATGCGCAGAAAAGCCGACTGGTTTGGCTGTAATTACAAACAGATTTTGAACCCAAGCATTATCATCAGTAGTTGTAGGAAAATATTCTAATAAAGAGGCCTGCAAGTCACATACGTGCTGGAAAATGACGCTGGAAACTTCTTCGTGGACTGTAGAATTTATTTCAGTCAGAAATTCATGTACTGTAGGGAACCAGTCAAAGTTATTCTGTTCTACAGAAGATGCCCAGAATTCCAGTTTCTTTTTTAACGACAAAATTGTATCCATTGTAGTAAAAATGGTCATATTCTTTCCTTGCAGCGACAGATTAATTTCATTTAATTTTGAAAAAATATCTGCAAGATACGCAAGTCTCATTAGCCATGAGGAATTTGTCAGAAGTCATTAAATTTTCGTCCTGAATTATCTGAAGTGAAGAATACTAGTAGTTCACTACGAAGCTCAAAAAGCCTCACAAGCACTTTTCCTCTGGATAGTCACCTCACTTGCGTATGTAAAAGAAGTGCTTTGTGCTGACTACTCATTTCCTCACACAACATTTTAAATAACCTGGATTGAAGTGGTCGAGATTTGACAAAATTGATCATTTGTACTCCTTCATCGAGCACGATTTTCAGATATGCTGGTATTTTTTTAATTGCAAGTGCTTCTCTGTGTAGAACCCAATGGCTCTTAGTGCTTTCTGATGCCACACTTATGATTCGCGTTACAGCTCCCTTCATCTTCCCGATCGTTGTCCGAGCACCGTCAGTACATACATCAATACATTTTCGCCAACTAATTTCATGCTTTCTGATAAAATTGTTGATGCAGTTGAATATTTCTTCTCCAGTTATGTTGCTTTGCAGAGATTCACATAAGAGCAGGTCCTCTTCAGTAATATTATTAAATCTATATCGGACAAATACTAGTAGCACAGCAAGTCCTGAAATGTCAGTGGACTCATCTAGCTGCAGTGAATACTCATGGAAAATTTTCAGTCGGCAAACTAGCTCTTTTTCTAGGTCATCGGCAAGATCTTTAATATGGTGTGCAACAGTATTATTTGACAACTGTACAGCATCAATTTTTTTTTACCAGACTGCTCGCTCAACATGCATGTTACAATATCTTTCGCGCAAGGCTTGATAAGCGTTTCTCCAATAGCGTGAGCTTCTCTGGCAAAGGCTATATGGTAACTTTCTCGATAAGATGCCTCTGTTGCACTTTTGTTGTCTGTTTTAGCAATTTTAATCATCAAAAGTTTACAATTTCCAAGTGAGGCACACTTCCTCTTGAAAAAACGTATATCTTTGTTTCTGTATTCAGCATGCTTGGTTTCCAAATGCCTATGAAGTTTAGCAGGGGCCAATGAACTGTTTGCTAGTATTTTGTTGCACACGACACACTGCGCATCAGGAACATCTTTATTTCCAACATACATAAAACCGAAAGACAAATAACTTTCATCATACTTTAGTTTCAGTCTTTTAACACCTGCTTCTTCTTGTTTATTGATATACTTTGGTGGAAATTCTTTCACCTTGGATAACTCACTAGTACTAACAGATTTTTCGGCAACAAAAGACTGCAATTGTTCATCCTCACTTTGAAGTGTCACAATAGTTTGCTCATTTATTTCGGTCACAGTTGGAGTACCAGAAGAACTTGCTTTTCGTTTCAAAGTTTCTTCTTTTAGCCACAAATCCATGGTGATTACGTTTAGTAACAATATTTAGAAATAGTGACTTTTGTCAAATTTTGTTTGTCACAAATATTTATATTGTTTCGAGCGAAGCTAGTTTTGTTGTGCTTATCGCACACACGGTAAAGACCCACAGGTTTGAACATGTTGAGTAAATATGTTATATTCAACATGGCGTAAAGAGAATGGTGTGCATACCGCTGCAGTTCGCGCAGCCTCGAGCGGAAGGGGTACGACATCACTAACTGAAACGAGCCCGAAAGGGGTAGACGTCAACATGCTTGCGTGCCACGTTCTCTTTACGCCATGATATTCAATACGAGATCTATCAATAACTGGAAAAAGAGTTTTATGTTAAATTATAGTCATTCAAAAAGAGTTGTAAACTACACTCAAATATGCCAAATTTAAAATTAAAAAAAATGTAAAGATCCTTTTTTCTAATTATGATTCTTTCACAGAACACCTATTCACACTGTGCGGAACACAGTTTGGGAAACACTGATCTAGATATTTGCCTAGTTTTACAACAGGCTACATGAAAAGCACAAGGCAAGTCAGTACAAACTGAAATTTCATACAGACTAGTTATTTATACTGCCCTATATACTATATCAGATTTTCTCAACCTGGGGGGGGTCACAATTTATTTTATAATTATATGTAAAAATGAGAAAGTAAGCAATAATTCAGTGCTAGTGTGCTGTGACACTTGTATTTTTATATCTGATTTCATAAGCAAGTAGTTTTTAAGTGAGGTGAAACTTGGGGGTACAAAAGGCAAATCAGTCTCCCGAAATGGGTACAGTAGTCTGGAAAACCACTGGGTTAAACAACCCTTTAGTTTCTCTGATAGAGCCTCTCATTTTGTGTTTTTAAATCATCTTTCCAGAGAAAAATAAAGGCGATGTCTTCAGTTAAACCCATTCCCTTCTCCATCTTCGTGTTTCTACACAGGCACTTTTAGGTTTCATTATTGAGAAGCCTTTTGACAACATCCAGTGATGTTAAAACAGCTTCTCCCTCTGTAAAAATCCAAAAAAAGAGATAAAGCAACATCAAAGCTAAATTAAGCAATTTTAGCTACATGTGAAAAAAGGATAGTGGAGATATAGTTGCAGGGGAGAGAGAGGAAAAAATTATTTCTGAAGCTGTTAATTGCTCTAAGTTGCTGTAAGATTTTTAAAAAATAATACTCCAACAGCAAAAAGCACTTCAGAACCTTTGGTGCAAACGCTTGTTTCTACCTCATGCTTCAACACAAGATTTGTACCAATAGCCCAGGAATGCACACCTTGCTCTTGCATAGTGCTTAATTGTAAGTGAAATGGACACATGGATAGCTGATGTATCCTATTACCCAGACCTTTCATTATAGAAACAAAGGCTGTAATCAGAGCTTGCTTGGTTACTGAGCTCAGTGTGGTGAAACTGTGTTTAGCTCAGCTTTTTCCATGTACTATTCTCATAGGATTAAAATGTTTTCGCTAACAAATTAGACCAGTGGTTCTCAATCAGGAGTAAACATGCCCGTGGGGGTACACAGAGATCGTCCATGGGGTACATCAGTCATTTAGCTATTTGCCTAATTTTAACAACAGGAAACATGAAAAGCACTAGCGAAGACAGTACAAACTAAAATTTAAAAACAGACAAAATGAGAAAGTAAGCAATTCCAGTAATAGTGTGCTGTGACACTTTTATATTTTTAATGTCTGATTTTGTAAGCAAGTAGTTTTTAAGTGAGGTGAACTAAGCAGCTGAACCATTTTAAAGAAAAATAAGAAGTAGATTGTGCACAAATGTATTTTGGGGTCCATGTTGCATTTTAACAGCTGGAGGATAGGGGAATGAAAAGAGCTGCATACTTCCAAAATTAAAACGTTCCAGTGAGCCCTGAGGTAAAGGCGCTCTCAGGGTGTTATTCTGAAATAGGAGGAATTCTGTCCTTCCTACACTGAAGGCTGTTTCAGAGATCACAGTAAAGGAGTATACAAGTGATTGGTTTGTTGTGCTATATGAACTCATAGATGTGCCCAACATGAAGCACAGGCTTTTCCTGCAAAGAAAACAATTTAACTTTCCCCTGTGCATGAAGTTTAGAATGCCACAGAGCAGAGAATAAATCAGTGGAGCAAGATAGCCTGTGGCTACACCAAATGTTAATTGCAATGCCAAATGTTTTAGATAAATAGCTTTCTCTTTCATTGTGCGTGTAGGAGTATTAAATTAACAGCGGCAACCACACTAACATGGGAATCTGATCTCTGTAATTAATACACAGCATATGCACCAAAGATACGGAGCTATACTACATACTTGCCCTATTCAGATTCATTCAATCAACCATCTAATAAGCGTGTATATTCAGTATAACTGCAGATCTTGAAAATGTGTTATTGCTTTAATTTTAAGAACGTCACAAACTAAAAAGTGAAGATTATAGTAGGTATGTAACAATGCAGGCCTGAAGAACACATTGGCTCAAAAAGTCTGGAGTAGTACATTTGAAAATGACCACCCAACCTCTGAAAATGATAGCCACGTCTCTGCTGTGGACTGCCGTTTCCACTGTAAGTTTCATGGAAACAGACACGGATTCATGTTAAGAATGGATTTGCAGTGAAAGTAGTAAACATTTAAAGGAACTTAAAAACCCTAAAATAGTTTCTCTGTCCAGTCTGGTCACCCTTTTCTTAAAATAGTTTCTTAAAATAGTTTCTCTGTCCAGTCTGGTCACCCTTTTTTCACAAAAACAGGAACTGTAATGTCCAGCCAATTGCAATCACAACTGAAGCTGATGAAAGGTCTAGGGGCTGAAAGCTCCCTCCCCCATCCCCACCCTATCAAAACCACATCTGCATAAATCTGGAACTTCCCTAACTGCCTGGACTATTTTCAAAGTTTAGATTTGAATGAATGCATCAGCTTGTGCAGTCATACCAGCACACAAAAGTACCCCTTGGTAATATTGCTATTTTGGATTATCCATAATATCAGTCATGTAACTAAAACTGCTTTAACTGTAACTGTGTTTCTAAGATCTGGTACACTTGAACTGCAACTCAGCACAGTTGTGAATAATTATGTTTACTGACATCATGCTGAACGCAGCCCACTCCAGTCTATACTGACTACCAAAAACCATTCATCATGTCAGGTAACCCAACTGTTCACAGCAGTACTTAGGCATAGTAAAATATTGTAGTGTGGAGTAGGCCTAAGTGGCTGAAACTATTTACTGTTAATAAATGGCTAACCCGGACAATAATATCCTTCCTCATCCAAGCGGACTGCATTTTTCACTTTTAAATCATCCCTGGAAGTTCAGGTCATTTTTATTGTCTTAGTCTTACCTCTCCCTGGCCCCAAAACATTGTCCAACTGCTCCTAAGAAGCAGTTGTCTTCAGGCAGCCACTTCCAGACTAACGGAGTATGTTTACCACTATCCCTAGGGCCCTTGGGCTGGGACCCAGAGTAGAGGGTGGGCCCAGGTCCCTCCCTCTCCACTCCCCTTCCCTGGGATACTAGTGGGACAGTTAATACCCCAGATTAGAGGCAAGAAACGGCACTCTGAACACCTGCACAAAAAGAGAAAGCACTAGACCCATCATAGTAGTGCCAGCAATTTGCCACAGTCTATGCAGCAATTAAACACTCACAGCTGACCCGAGTCAGCTGACTCAGGCTTGCAGGGCTCAGGTGGCAGGGCCGTATAATTGTGATGTACATGTTCCAACTTGAGCTGGAGCTCAGGCTCTGGGACCCTTCCCTCTCATGGGGTCCAGAACTCAGGCTCCAGTTCGAGCCTGAATGTCTACACAGCAATTTTACAGCTCAGCAGCCTGAGTCCTGCAAGCCGGGCCAGCCATGGGCATTTAATGGCTGTGTAGACATATCCAAAAGGCTGCTCCACAATATTATTGACTAGTTCCCATAGAGCTTAAAAGAAAATGCTGCAAAAGCACCATTCAGGAGCATCTGCTAAACCTCTATGGCACCCACTTCCACAATTTAACAAGGAAAATAAAAGTGACTGCCAGTAAAACAAAATAGCCCTCTATTTCTGGTATGCACTTAAAGCACATCATCTTGTATCAGTGGTGCAAGGGTCAGTATTCTGATCCGGCAAAGTTCTAAAGAGGATTCTCCAATTTCTTGGGGGCAGTGGAGAAGGAAGGAGAGGTAACTCAACCCTACCCAATGCACTGTGGGGAAACTGCTGGATATAGACTAAGCACTGTTGTAAGCTATATGACAGCATTACAACAGCACATCAGCTTAGGGACAATACTACGTAAAAATATAATACTAGACAACCTTCCAATTTGCATTAATTCCTTCCTCCTCATTTCAAGGCAAGGAAAAGGTAATCTGTACCTAGAGCATTTTAAAATCAGAAACAGCCTGTTCATTCATTTGGTAATCCTTGTTTTTCTTTCTCTCTCCTCAGACTATTTCAGCATCAGTGTTTGATTAGATTCCTTTAATTAACCTTTAAGTCTCTAGTTCAAAAGTAGTATGAAAGGAACAATGAGGATGTTTTTGTTTACCGGTAATCATTGGAAAAATCTAAACAGATTATTTTAATGCACTGAGCAGTTCTTTCTCCCCCCATGATATGCTTATATTAGGTCAGACCAGGAAAATACTTAACTGAACCATGAAACATGTCCTCTGATCCAAGAGCATGCATTTATATTTTGTACCAGCTGACTCCATTAGGTATTAGGTACTGAGGTAAGATAGTAAACTTGTATTTAGCTATCAGGCACTAACATCTATTGCACAGGATTACTGTCTGCATGCAGGACTGTGTCTTTTTCACATACCGTACATTACAGGATAGAAGTAAAGTCTGTTCTACCTTTATCATGCCACTGAACCATGTTGCAAGAATCTGTAGGGAAGCATTTGTACCACTTCTGACACGACTGAATTCCTCCAGTTTAATTTGCTTCCACTCAAAAAACTGCTGAAATGTCTCCTCAGAGTCATCTGCTTCACTAACTTGACCATATATTGCCTCCAGAGAACCAGACAGTTCCTGTACAGGGTAAGCAAAAAAAAAATAGCTGGTATGCAAACAGACAGGAACTTGATGGATGTCCTATAAATAGGCAGTTAAAAGACATTTAATGTGTGATCACAAATGAAAGAATTACGCGTGTGTGCTGACTCACTACAGCACTTTTCACTTCTGAAAACCTGGACCCACATCCAATTCAAGTCGCAAATTAGAGTATTATTTACTGGTAAGTGTGTAGTCTCCTCCTTTCCTCTCAGAGCTGGCTATGCTAGGTCTCTCACCTGCCAGAGGTAAGATGGCAAAAAGTCTGTGAATTGTGGTGGCATCTACATAACCAGGCTCCTGCCTTTCCAATCAAGCACTTCCAGACATATCTAATAGCATACAAAAGACAGGCAGGAAGAAAGCAGGATTCAGAAGGTGGGGGGTTAGAGGAGAGAGAAGAGACTACAAAAAAGTAATTTTCCCCTTTTCAAATCTCTTCTTCCCTGTGACCAAGAACTGGGTGTGGATGTGACCAATAGTACTAAGAACAAAAGGAGCTCACCTTAGATTGCTCCCTACAGCAGCAAACAAGCGGGTCATGAGATGTGTCAACTACGTAACAGCTCTGACATTCTAAAGAAAATGTCAGCTCTGACATTCTAAACAAAACAGGTCTCTAGTCAAATCTCTCCTGAGCTCTTTTGGTCATAATCTAAGAGATGATAATCCCACACAGAAACTGCAGTATTTGAAGCGCCTAGGCCATCTTTGTAGGCAGGTCATCCTTCCAGTCCCAGAGCTAAATTTGCCTGCAGCCAAGCTTGGAGACACCAACAGAGCTGAGAGCCAACTGGGCACTACCAAAAATGACATTACACACAAGAACTGTCACTTGTCTGGAGTCTTCCAATGACCACTTCATCGCTTTTGTGGCCCTGACAGCGACTGGGTCACAGAGCTGACCAAGACCAGACTGCAGCACTCAAGCAATCAATGCTAAATGGTGGCAACTAGGACAGCAAGGAGAGCAACTGCAAATCTAGCCCAGATTCTCTGTGGAAGAATACCATCACTGGTGTGGTGAGAAAGTAGGCAGAGAAGTAGGTGACCAAAGTAGGTGACACCCACTACTTTGACTTAAGGTCAGAGAAATCACTTATCGGCCACTTGGGGAGAAGTAAGACACTAACCAACAGTGACAACCTTGCAAAAGGGGAACGCTGAGGGGAACCGTGCAGGCTTTTCTCCTGAAAACACCTCTCTTAGCGATTGCTGTTTTCCCCCAAAGACGCTAATATCCTAGCACTAAGAGCTTCTGCTTGAACAGAGGCATAGTACTTCCCACTGCCATCCCAACTCTCCCACTAACACGGCTCCAGCAAGCGGTCCTCTTCCAGGGTTCAAAGAGGCTGGCCAACAGGGTCTCGCCACAAGAATCAGGAAACAAGAGGGACTGGATCATCAGGAGGGTGGGAAAGGGAAAAATGATGAGGGAGCACAGATATGAGTCTTAAAACTGGGACTGAGCTCAGAAAGTTTTTGGATGCTGAAGGAGGTTCCCTTTGCTCACTGATGATCTGTCCCATACAACGTAAACCGACTACAGTCAGAACAACTTCCCACCACATTACCGTGGATGCAAACAATGGAGAAAGCAAGCAAAGAACCTATTGTGGATGAAGTGAATGGATCTGTACAGAGCCAGAAGAAGCTGGCTCTGCCCCTGCTCAATAAAAGGGTGGGGTATTCCTGGCAGAACCCAAGGCTGTCACAACAAAGGGCCCAATGGCACAACAGGAACCACAGGGAAGGGCAATCTGTATTAGGATTCCTGCTGTAGCAGAGAACTGAGGCAGTTGCCTGCCATTATACATTTCCAGTGGCAGAAGTCACTAAGAGGTTCCCCTAGCTCAGTGGTTGCCAGACTGTGTGGCATGCCCCCTTAGGGGGCATGGAGGAACTTTCAAGGTCGATGCACCCAACCCTGCTCCGACCCCAGCCAGAGCTCTATGTTGCCCCCTGCTCCACTCCAGCCCAGCTCCACCCCCTGCCACAGCTCAACTCTGCCCCTACTCTGAACCCAGCTGCAGCTCCATTCCACCCCCTGCTCTGCCTCCAACCCAGCTGTCTCCAGCCACCGCTCCACTCCATCCCCTGTTCCACTAACAGCCCAGCTCCAGCCACAGCTCCACTCTGCCCCCAGTTGCAGCTCCATTCCACTCCCTTCTCTGCCTCCACTGCAGCTGTCCTCAGCCACAGCTCCACTGTGCCCCCAGCTGCAGCTCTATTCCACTCCCTTCCCCACTCCAGCCCAGGTCCGCCCGCAGCAACAGCTCCACTCTGCCCCTGCACCTCCCACAGCCACTGCTCTGCCTCCACCCCAGCTCTGCCCCCAGCCACAGCTCCACTCCACCCCCTGCTCTGCCTCCACCCCAGCTCTGCCCCCAGCCACAGCTCCACTCCACCCCCTGCTCTGCCTCCACCCCAGCTCTGCCCCCAGCCACAGCTCCACTCCACCCCCTACTTCACTAACAGCCCAGCTCTGCCCTCATTCCCTCTCCACACCCATGCCAGCTCTGCCTCTAGCCCCAGCTACTCCCCCAACCCCAGTTCAACTGAGCCAACTGTGCAGTAATGGAGGAGGGATGCGGACAGATTCCATTACTGCTAAGAGGGGGCGTGACAAGAAAAGTTTGGTACCGCTGCCCTCACTGCTGACAGAGCAGGCTGGAGAGAAACAAGGGTAGAGGCATGTACGTACCTGATCCAGGCCTCCCTCTTAGGACAAGCTGCTACATGAGATGGGGGTGGAAAGGAGCCCTAGATCACCAGAAGCTACAGAGAACAGAGGAGCGTACAGCTAAAGTTCTCCTGTCGCACCAGTGATAACTGAGGACAGGCAGAGGAGAAGCCTGGGCTTTCTCACACACGGCATGGCAACATTAGAGACCTTACCCAAACATAGTGGAGGTGTTCCATGCCACTGGTGAATGGAAGAGGCAGCGGCATGGGAAGAAGATTATTCCTAAGGGGAGTCTCAGCCAGTGCCTCCGACCTGTATTTAGCTATAGGCAGAAAAACTCTCCCCTCCAACTATCTTTCATAAAATAGTTCTCTCTTAACTTTCCTTCATAGCTCAGAAGGCTGAAGCATCACCTATACATTCAGGAGCTGAAAAAAAGACTGAGGAGGAAGGAGACTAGCTGGGTATCCTTCCCTGAATTACAGCCTTTTTTGATCCTTACCTTCTTGTAGATATAGATCTATCACACAATTCTGATTGGTTGATCATGTACATTTCCCCAATGATTTTGGAAGCAATAATATATACTAACATTGCTACAACATAACTTACAAGGTTAATGTACCAGATGTAAATCTTTGTTGGATGTACAACAAGATACGATACCATATAATACTGTAATACAAAAAAAAATAATGCAACAGAATGGCTGAGAATTTAGATATACAAGAGACAGAAAATACTTATTCCAAGAACTAGAATAGCCTCATTACATGTATCTAGCATTGTATAGGATTATATATTGTTACAATTAGACCCTTATAATGTAAATGTGCAGCATAGCAGATTTCTAGCTGTGGGAGGGACCATAAATGAACTTCCCAACATTAAAACACACAACACTGCAACAGTTTGGGACACTGAATTTATTCAGTTAGGTAATAAGGTAATAATTGGAGATATACCAATCTCCTAGAACTGGAAGGGACCTTGAAAGGTCATCTAGTCCAGCCCCCTGCCTTCACTAGCAGGACCAATTTTTTCCCCAGATCCCTAAGTGGCCTCCTCAAGGATTGAACTCACAACCCTGGGTTTAGCAGGCCAATGCTCAAACCACTGAGCTATCCCTCCCCCCATTATTTAAGTGTGTACCTGAACACTGTAATAGTAGCGAATAAGATTCACGCAAGCATAGTAGATCTTTTTCTACTACTTCATTCTAAACTAGACATCTTCAAATATGCAAAATATGCTTTTCTTAATTAAGGGGTAGGTCTATAACAACTTTATAGCAGCCATTTGAATTATCGGAATACACTAAAGTCATCTGAAAAATTTCTGCCTGATGAAAACTCTTTTTTTTACACTTTCTCAAGAACAGCAGGACAAGAATTTACCACAATTTATTTTGTGCATAGGGGTTGGTGAAGAGATTGGAGAAGTAACCTCTGGGTTGAGAATAAACAGAAACAAAACAGACATTTCATCTGAGAAAAAAAAATTCAGAGTGCTGCTTAGCACCTGAAAACATACCTTCTGAACTGTAATAGTTTTATTGCAGTATTATTCCCAAACCTGTAATAAATACAGCTGGAACTAGTCACACTGAAAAACTAGTTAGAAGAAATAATCTGTATGAGGAATCAGGCTATCAAGGAAAACTTTATTGTTAAAATCCTGTAAATTGAATCCTATTTCTTCATAATTGTTCTTACTGAGTAAACACAGTTACTGAAAACCCAAGCAACTATATCATAGACTAGTCCATAACCAAGGCAGTGTTAGCATTTGGAAGTATTATTTTAGTCTTTTACCCTCCATTTTCAAATACTAGTTGAGTCTGTCAGCAGAATTATATTAAAGAACAAGAAAAAAATTATTTTATTGAGCACAACTAATAGGAGAAGGTCTGAATGCACTCAACATTCAAGACACTATTAACTATCTAAAAAAAAATCTTGCTGCAATTCTACTCTTGTGCAGCATATAAAAAATGTTTAAAGACTACCACCTAGTGGAGCTAAAGCAGCACAATCTTGTAATGCAGCTAGGAAAAAAATCAGTTTTATTCTATTTGAAACTATTAGGTCCAGACATTTTATTCTTTCCAATGATGCCAGACCCATATAATCTATTTATATGAATTCCTTTTCTAGTGAATCAAAAACATCCAAGTTCTGCAGCATAGCAGCAGAATCAGAAAAACAAATATTTTTGATATAATCTAACTGTACTTCTGAATGCACTATTTAAAAATACTCCCAATTCAAGTTTTTCAATAATGCTAATTTTTATTGACACACTGTTGATCAGATCCATGCCGCACTTGAACAGGTTGGCCGAAGTTCGGGTTCTCATTGGTTTGCATGTACTCAGATGACTCGTTACTATGATTCTGAGTGGTACAGTTTAATGAAGAATGTATATTTGCTTCTTGTTATTCACTACAATAAAGATTCTCCATTAAAAATCCCTCAAAAAAATTGAAATTTTGGTTATAAAATAATGTACAATATTAGCACTCACTTTCACAGGCCAGATTTCTAAGCCATCTTGTGTTACAGCAGAACTGAGCTTGATTATCACAACTTATTCCTTATTGATTGATATTCATTCACACGTGATGTGAAAAGCAGCACGCACATTAGGGTTTGTCTGCCCCAGAAAAGACAACCCACGGCTAACCACTCTTCCCCATTTCAAATGGTGCTGAGAACATTTGAGCTGCTAAAAGAGATCAGACAAAATTGATAAAGAAAGCATGACTGAGACCCAGCAAAACTTGGTTTCAGTCATGCTTTCTGTGAATGCTTTCATAAAATAGTTGTCTCTTTGCTTCTGAGCTATGAAGGAAAGTTATGTGCTGAATACTGGCTTGCTCTGCCTAAACTAGCATCTAACCCCTTTTCAACACCAAATGAAGAGTTCCTGGGGTTACAGGGACACATTGCTTACAATCAATCAGCAATTGGTCATTTTCCTAATGGTTTAAGGATCA
This sequence comes from Mauremys mutica, assembly GCF_020497125.1. Taxonomy (NCBI): domain Eukaryota; kingdom Metazoa; phylum Chordata; order Testudines; family Geoemydidae; genus Mauremys; species Mauremys mutica. The sequence continues at coordinate 233,680,368 of NC_059073.1, forward strand.
GAACAGTAAACTGTTACAGGCTGGGGCTTAATACAGAGATGAAAAGCGTTTAATAATTTTGGATTATGGCAATTCTTAGTTTTCACATTATTTTGCCTTCAAATGAAAGGACTCCACAAACAGGAACACAGGCTTGATACCATTTTTCAGTGCTGAACTGTTTTTCAATATTTTAAAACAGGGGTCAGCAACCTTTGGGAAGTGGTGTGCCAAGTCTTTATTAATTTAAGGTTTCGCCTGACAGACTGGTAGTGCGGGCAGCAGACGGAACCGCAGACCAGCAGCAGGATGAGCCGCTCAGCCTGCTGCTGGTCTGGGGTTCCATCTGCCGGCCCCTGCCAGCCAAGGTCCCGGCCACCAGCCCCATTCAGCCTGCTGCCAACCCAGGTTCCGTCCATCCAGGCTGGCAGCAGGCTGAGCGGGGCCAGCGGCCAGGACGCCGGCTGGCAAGGGGCCAGCGTCTGGAACCCCAGACCAGCAGCAGGCTGAGCGGCTCATCCCGCTGCTGGTCTGGGGTTCTGTAATCCAGGCTGGTAGCGGGCTGAGCAGGGCTGACGGCCGAGACCCCGGCTGGCAGCAGTGTGCCACTAAAAAAATTAGCCCCCGTGCTGCCTTTGGCATGTGAGCCTCAGGTTGCCGACCCCTGTTTTAAAACATGTCTGTATATGGTTTTAAGTAATTTCCCACTACTTTCTCAATTTTCCATGTGGGGGAAAAAACATACTACAGGGAACCTCAGAGTATACACTGTAAAAGTATATGACTAATTACATATTCTGAACAAAAATAGCCAGGATGTTTAAAAAGTGTATTTGCAGGTTGCTGTGCTTACTGAGTAAATCCAACTACAAAGATAACTTAGCAGAAAGGTGTGGAAAAAGTTATACTGCCTAGTCATGTAATACACTAATCTCAATTTATTGCTGTTGAAACCTTCAATTCTAACACACTGACCTTCAAAAAAATTGAAGAGCAGATTAGAAGTGTTTAATAATAATAGTAATAAGAAGCGTCTTTCCAACCTGCAAAATAGTTGAACGTTCAGAGAGAGGTAGCTCATCCACTTCCAGAATGAATTCTTCCACTGCAGAGTACAAATTCTGTCGCACTTCATTTCTCTTGAGAATCAAGATATCACTTTCATTCTATATAGAAGGAACAGCAGTCAGAGATCATACCTAAACTCCTTGCAAGCACTACATAACAAGAAATGATATTGTGACATTGCACTCCATATGCAATGTGGAAATATGCTTATGAATAGGACATAACTGGAATATGCTTTGCGCTAAATACCCCTTGTATGGTGTCGTTAGAAAGCTTGTAATCTACTAAGTGTGTTCATCCTATTTGTTTGCATGTGTTATTTCTATATCTGGAGTTAGGAGAGCAAGATATAAAATTGTATTACTGATGTAAACATATAAAGTGGAGGCCATTAAGGGTGCTCCAGAAACAATCAGTTGTAAATGGCCTTAGTTACTTGAAAGCCTTCCTGTGTACCTGTGGGCCAGCCCATGGGGAATGGAGATTGGGGTCTTACAGTGACATGTCACCGGATAATGAAATCCATCTTAAATCTGGTACTTTTCCATTTGGAAGGAGGAATGGGGACCCAGAGAGACAAAAGATTCCCACCTTCTGCCAAAGCTATAAAAGGGGGTGGAGCAGAACAAAATACGCTACCAGTCACGAGAAAACTCCCTGAGATGGCTGCTGGAACTAACAAGGACTGTACCAGGGGAAAGGATTGGGCCCAAACTAGGAAGAAGTCTAGTCCGTGAAAGAAGCTTATTGGAACATCTCTGAGGGTGGGATTACCTGTAACCAGTTTCTTAATGTATTAGGCTTAGACTTGCGTGTTTTTGCTTTATTTTGCTTGGTGACTTACTTTGTTCTGTCTGGTATTACTTGAAACCACTTCAATCCTACTTTTTATACTTAACATCACTTTTGTTTATTAATAAACCCAGCGTAAGTGATTAATGCTTGGCGGAGCAAACAGCTGTGCATATCTCTCAGTGTTATAGAGGGCAGACAATTTATGAATTTTTACTCTGTATAAAGCTTAAACAGGGTAATGGATATATTTGGGGTTTGGATCCCATTGGGAACAGGGTGTCTGGGTGCTGAAGACAGGTAACCTGCTGAGCTATCTTCAGTTATGTCTGCAGCTTTGGGGGCATGGACCAGACCCTGGGTCAGTGCTGCAGCAGGCTAGTGTGTCTGGCTCAACAAGGCAGGGTTCTGGAATCCCAACCTGACAGGGAAAATGTGCTGAAATTACCTTTGAGCCCATCAGGTGATAGTCCCAACGGGGTCCCTGTGACCGAACCCGTCACAGTATCAAGATATTTTCCTTCAGATTCCTTATGTAGTAAAATTGCTTTCTATTTATAAAAGGTGAGTTTAACTAGTTAGGTTACAATGCATCACATTTGATTAGGAATGAGTGACAAATGAAATTACAGGCTTCTGACGCTATTCCAGGTGATCAATATTCCTGTTATATTCACCATTAGAAATGCCGTATCCATCACATCGAAGCATACCTACAATACAAGCTAGTAGAGTACAAACACAGTGGTTGATTTCCGTATGACTGAGTTAATGCCTGGTGGATTTGACTACTATTGCGAACATCTAACATGTACAAGTTTTCTTTCGGATTACTGAGAGATCCCTTTCAAGGATTAGGGGTTCCATTTGACTAGATGTAGTACACACATTTACTATGTCAGGCCTTGCTCCATAATCTTTCCATAACTGTTGTTGTTCATGTCCATACCATGTTAGGTGTGTGCACGACGCATGCACCATTGCCAGAGAGTTTTCCCTCAGTGGTATCCGTCATGCCAGCTCTAGTGCCCTCTGGAGCTGCATGCTCATGCGCCAGCATAAAGGGTGTTGCAGACCACTCACCCTCTCGGTTCCTTCTTGCCGTTAACTCCGAGAAAGAAGTAGGAGAGTTGGTTGTGGTATGGACATGAGCAACACATTTACATCAGTTACAAAAAGGTTAGTAACTGTTTTTTCTTCTTCAAGTGCTTGCTCATGTTCATTCCATGTTAGATGACTCTCAAACAGTACCCCAGAAGGTGGGCTCAGAGTTCGTGGACACGCTAACAGCAACACCACTCTCCCGAAACTGGCATCATTCTGGGCCTGTTGGGTGATGGCATAGTGAGATGCAAAGTTATGCACAGATGACCAGTTTGGGGCCCTGAAGATGTCCTGGATTGAGACCTGTGCGAGGAACGCTACTGATGAAGCCTGGGCCCTTGTGGAGTGAGTGTTCAAGATGGATGGAGGTGGGACATCCGCCTGCTTGTAGCGATCCCAAATACATGTGGCTATTCAGGACAAGATCACAGGGAGCTCTCTCATCCTTTTCACTATTGCGGTGAAGAGTTTTGTTGATTTGCGGAAGGGTTTAGTCCTCTCAATATAAAAGGCGAGGGCACACCTAACATCCAGTGAGTGAAGCCGCCATTCCTCAGAGTTCTTATGAGGCTTCAGGAAGAAGACTGGTAGGAAAATGGTCTGGTTGCTATGGAATTGTGACACCACCTTTCTCAGGCAGGCCAAGTGGGGGTGCAGTTGGACCTTGTCCTTGAAGAATATTATGTAAGGTGGTTCTGATGTCAGGGCCTTGATTTCAGAGATCCTTCTGGCCGAGGTGATCGCCACCAAGAAGGTGACTTTCCAAAGGGAGAAACAGCAGGGGACACAATGCTAGCAGCTAGAAGGAAGGACCCATGAGACCCAGCAGAACCAGTTTTAAGTCCCATGGGGGGAGTATCGGCTCATAGATCTGAGATTAGAGCCTCTCCTGCCCCTTGAGAAACCGTACTGTCACCTCCTGGAAGAACAGTGGCTGCAAGGCTGAGATGGCTGCTAAGTGCACTTTGATAAGCAGCAGAACTTGGCCCTCGCATCTTAAGTGGAGCAAGTAGTCCAAGACAGACTGAAGGGAAGATCGAGATGGAGAGCGCGCTTTGGAGAAGCCCATGTTGTCATAAACATACAGTTAAAGGTTAATTCCTCTTTTACCTGTAAAGGGTTAAGAAGCTCACATAACCTAGCTGACACCTGACCAGAAGGACCAATAAGGGGACAAGATACTTAAAAATCTGAAAGGGGGAAAAAAGTCTTTTGTCTGGGCTGTGTGCGCGCTTTTGCCGGAGACAGAGAAAGAAGGAGCCATCCCACTCCTATAGGGTAGCGAGTATTTAGAGAAGGAATGGTTAGATTACTTTTATGTTCTTGTTTGTGAGTTCTTTTGCAAATAAAAGGGAGGATAAATTTGGGTTCTTTGTGTAACTTTAAAGTTTTGCCCAGAGGGAAACCCTCTGTGTTTTGAATCTGATTGTCTGTGAGATTATCTTTCATTCTAATCTTACAGAGGTACTCCTTTCACCTTTTTTCTTTAATTAAAATTCTTCTTTTAAGAACCTGATTGATTTTTCATTGTTTTAAGATCCAAGGGTTTGGATCTGTGTTCATCAGGACTAAGTGGTGAGGGGACATTCTCAAGCCTCCCAAGGGAAAGGGGTGTAGGGGCTTGGGGCGGATTATTCTCAAGTCTATCCAGGAAAAGGGGTGTAGGGGTTTGGGGGGAAATCATTCTCAGGCCTGCCCAGAAAAGGGGGGGGGGGTTAGGGACTTGGGAGTTATTTGGGGAAAGGCAGAGTTCCAAGTGGCTCTCCCTAAATATTTGGTTAACTCGCTTGGTGGTGGCAGCACACTGTTAGCCTAAACTGGTAAAAATAGGCTGGGGGTCTTTCATGCAGGTCCTCACATCTGTACCCTGAAGTTCAGAGTGGGGAAGGAACCCTGACACATGTCAAGAAGCGGTTCTAATTGGTCAGGTAGGAAGCCCTGGTGTACAGCTTTCTATTATCTACCAACATCTGCGGACCTGTTCCGAGTAAGCCTATTCTTCTGTGTTCTGCCATGCAGCATCCATGCAATTAGGTGCAGGAAGGCAAGGTCGGGTGAAGCAACCGGCCATGGTCTTGTGAGATTAGGTCTAGACAGCGTGGGAGATGGACCTGTCAATAGCAGTGCCTCTCTAAGAGCGTGTCGAACCAGTGCTGGCGTGACCACACCGGGACTATCAGAGTAACTCTCGCCTTGTCTCATTTGATTTTTAGGAGGACCTTGTGGACCAGAGAGATCGGAGGAAAGACGTAGAATAGAAGATCTGTCCATGGGAGCAGGAAAGCATCAGAAAAGAAACCCAGGCTGTCCCCATGTACCAAGCAAAACTGATGGCATTTCCTATTCTCTCTGGTAGCAAACTGGTCCACCTAGAGAGGCCCCCACCTTTGGAAGATGAACCCTCCAGATGAAGGTACCACTCATGGCGAGAGGAAAAGCATCTGCTGAGGTGATCCACCAGTACATTCCAGGCTCCCAGGAGATGTGACACCTTGAGATGAATGGAGTGCTTCATGCAGAAGTCCCATAGATGGATGGCCTCTCGACAAAGGGCTGAAGACCAAGCCCTTCCCTGCTTGTTGATACAGAACATGGCCACGGTACTGTCTGTCAGGACTTGTACCGCCTCACCTGAAATCTGGGGAAGGAACACTTGGCAAGCTAAGCATGCCACCCCGAGCTCCCTGATGTCTATGTGCAGGCAGAGTTCTTCTTGCGACCAGAGGCCCTGAGGTTGTAGAGGTAGGCTCCCCACCCTAGGTCTGACATGTCCAAGATCAAAGCTACCAACAGTCAAGGGGTAACAAAGGGCACCCCCATCATTACCAATCATGTGTCTTTCCACCATTCCAGGGAGGCGAGGACTAGGGGAGGAACTGTGAGCATGGAGTCCAAGTAGTGTCTACTTGGGGAATATACTAATGCTAGCAACATCTAGAGGGGCCTGAGGCACAGTCTTCCATACTGAACCACATAAGTACATGCCGCCATGTCCCCCAGTAGCTTGAGGCAAACTTGTCTTAATTGAGCTGTCTTAATTAGATGGACTATTTATAATGGATATCAGGTCCGACATAGTCCGGAATCAGGCCTCTGGCAGGAAAGTCCTGGCTTGGGTCAAGTCGAGCACCACCCAATAAATTCTATTCTCTGAGCCGGAACAAGAGTTGACTTTTGTTAGTTTATCAGCAGGCCCAGAGCTTGGAAGGTGGGTTGGACCATGCTGATGCTGTTCTGAACATGAGCCTGTGACCGACCCTTTATCAGCCAGTCATCAAGCCTTGAGGTACAAGCAGACCTGGACGCCTGGCCGTCTGAGGGAAGCTGCTACTACCACGGCCTTACACTTCGTGAGGTCCTGGGAGGCCACTGATAGGCCAAAGGGAAGAGCAGTGAATTGATAGTGGTGCCAACCCACAACAAACCTGTGAAATCTTCTGTGGCCACAGAAGAGAGAAATGTGAAAGCATGCATCCTGTAAGTCAAGGGCAGCATACCAGTCTCCTGGATCCAGGGAGGGAATGATAGAAGTCAGGGAGACCATGTGGAACCTCAGTTTCTTGAGATATTTCTTGAGGCGACACAGGTCCAGAATAGGCCAGAGGCCCCCTTTGGGATTAGTAAATATTGGGAGTAAAACCTCTTTCCTCTTGCAGAACCTCCCCCACAGCCCCCATTTTTAGGAGGGATTGCACCTCCTGAACAAGGAGTTGCTCGTAAGAAGTGTCCCTGAAGAGGGATGGGGAAGGGATCTGAAGTGGTGACTGGTATATCGCTTTCAGGCGCATCTTCCAAAGGCATGTTTGGGCCCACCAGAGTACCTCTGAGACACTAGCTGGGAGGTTGAGGTGGACGGGTGTGCTTAGCGCCGCTTTTAACCTCTCCCTTTGTAGGCGCCAAGAAACGAAGAGGCTGCTGAGGCCTAAGTGCATCCTGGACCCTGATGGAGCATACAGCCTAAGGATCGTAGGGTGGCTCTTAAGGCCCTCAGGCCCTGAAGTCTTGTGTCCGTCTGCTCCAGGAATACAGAGGAGCCTTTGAAGGGGAGGTCCTGGATGGGCTGTTGGACCTGGTGAGGAGGCCCCGAGGACTGGAGACACGAACAAGGCCTTATGGTGACAGCAGAAGCCATTGTCCTAGCTGACAAGTCAGCTGCATCCAGAGCTGCCTGGAGAGAGGTCCTGGCCACATTCTTACTGCCTTCCAAGAGGGCAGCGAACTCCTGCCTTGAATCTTGAGGCAGGGAGTCTTTAAATATAGCCAGGGAGTCCCACAGATTATAATTATATCTCCCCAGAAAAGCTTGCTGGTTAGAGATACATAGCTGAAGGCTACCTGTTGAATAAACCTTTCTTGCAAAAAAGTCCAGTTTCTTGGTGTCTTTTTGTTTAGTGGTAGTGCTTGACTGGCCCTACCTATCCTTTTCATTTGCTGCAAACACGATCAGGCATGCTGGAAGGGGATGTGAGTACAATTATTCAAATCCACTCGCTGGGACATAATATTTCTTCTCTGCCCTCTTTGAAGTTGGGGGAGCCAAAGAAGAAGGAATTTGCCACACAGCCTTGACCAGTCCCATCACAGCCTCATTGATGAGTAAGGCCACCCTGGAGGGAGCTGCTGCAGCCAGGATACCAATAAGGCTGTGTGATCTCTTTAAGCGCCTCAATTTCCAGACCCAGGTTCACAGCTACCCACTTCAAAAGGTCCTGATGGGCCCTGAAATCGTCCTGCAGAAGGAGGCTACTAGGTCCTGTTGACAGCCTCATCTGGAGAAAATGAGGCGGCTTGCACTGGAGGAGAGGCTCCTTTTTCTTCCTCAGCCTCAACAATGTCCACCTGCGCCATCTCCTGAACATCAGCACTGGAGTCGGGGTCTGGTGCCAAGCAAGAAGGAGCAGTAGTCCGCTTCTCAGAAGCTGAGTGGGAACGATGGGAGGGAGCATCTGGTGCCAGGGGAAACCCTCAAGGGTTCCAGTAAGGTCACTACCAGTGGGGGGGGAGGGGGAGAAGTATCAAAGTCTGGTGGTGCATAGGCTGGGTACCAGTGCCGAGTCTTAAGTTGCACATAAGGTTCCCCTTCGGATTCAGAATAGTCCTCTCTCTGAGAACATGGTGGAGCGGTACCAATTCTGCCACCATGCGGTGCTGGAGTCCGTGGACTGACAGCAGACTGGACATGGTTGGGACACTGGGATCAGGGTCAGCTTTCTTCTAGAGGGTGCCAGGAAAGAAACCAACACCCCTTGTTCCTTCCTGCTTCCAGACATTGGAGCTGGAGGCTGTCCCAATGGAGTTGGGGGGACTGGAAGAGAAAGTAGGTCCCTCGCCACTTGGAAAGTCTCCAGCATCAATGAACAATCAGACCACTGGTGCCACGGTGGCTTACAGGTATCGGCAGAGGGTCCCACACTGGACTCAGCGCTCTAGGCAGAGTTGACAGTGCCATCGTGGGCCCAGGTGTGGAAGAGTGGCCCAGCACAGGTCTCACTGTGCTGCCTTTCCCCTACTTGTCTTTCTTCTGCACTGACAAGTGCTCTGTCAGTGTGCTGCTTTTTGTGCTTCTTCCTTGGTACCCAAGTGAACAGAGCCAGGAAAAGCTCAGTGCCAAGGAGCACTTCACACCAACACCAAAGTGCTCGGCACTGAATCAGAGCAGCTCAACTCTGAGAGGAGCTTCCCTGAGGATAGTCTTCAGCCTAATGTGTCTGTCTTTTTTAGTGCGGGGTCTGAAGTCACGGCAGTTCTCGCACTTGTCCTTCACGTGAGTTTCCCCAAAGCACTTCAAGCAGCTGGAGTGTGGGTCACTTATGAGCACAGGTTTGCCACAGGAGGCACAAGGTTTGAAGTCCGGAGACTGGGATATGCCTGGCCTCTGGTGCGAAGGAGTCCCTCAAATAACAAGAACTAACTATATACACTAATACTAATTATAAAAACGATATACACTAAACTAAGATAACTAAGAACGATGAGTTTGAGTCCGAAAACCACTGAGAAGAAAACCTTACCGAAGCAAGAAGGGTTGGTTGTTTCACCAACTGTCATGGGCGGTAAAAAGGAATCAAGAGGCTGCGTGGCCAGCAACATCCCTTATACCGGCGTATGAATGTGTGGCTCCAGAGGGCACACAGCGTGCACACACCTAACATGGAATGGACAAGAGCAAGCACTCCAAGAAGAATGAAACAGAAGGCAGGGGCTGAAAAGGTAGTCTCAGTAATAGCATCCATGATATGGTTTAGATCACAAGGAGTTACTCTGAATTTCCTGATTAAAGATGCTGGTCTCAAGTAGCATTTGACATGTGCATGAGATTAATGTAATCATTACTTATCTCTTAGAAAAATCAAGATTGTTGAAATGTTTTGAGAGCACATTTGCTATAAGGCATAGAGTCAGCCCCTCCTGCAAATATTCTCAGATCAGAAAGAATTTAGCTGATCTCTGCTAGATGCATTTTTCCCCAGCACCATGAACTGAGCTTTGACCAGATTTTGTTATATTCAGAATTTGTAAAAAATTTCCCCTTGAAGCAATCAAGGTACCAATCTCCCTCTTTTTAAATTGCTTCTGTTCAATATTTATACTTTTGAACCATAGTCTCCTTGGACACTGATATCTTAGAGGACCTTCCAGTTAGGTCTTCACAAACAGAAAGATTCGCGGATTCCAAGGCCAGAAGGGACAACTGTGATAATTTAGTCCAGGGGTGGCCAACCTGTGGCTCCAGAGCCACACGCGGCCCTTCAGAAATTAATATGCAGCATCTTGCAGAGGCACCGACTCCGGGGCTGGAGCTTCAGGCGTAAACTTTCCAATGTGCCGGGGGGTGCTCACTGCTCAACCTCTGGCTCTGCCACAGGCCCTGCCTCCACTCCATCCCTTCCCGCCTCCTCCTCTGCAGTACCCTTGCTCCTCCCCCCTCCCTCCCAGAGCCTCCTGCACGCCATGAAAGAGCTGATGGGGAGGGAGCAGGAGGTGCTGATCGGCAGGGCTGCCAGTGGGTGGGAGGCGCTGGGAGTGGGGTGGAGGAGCTGATGGTGGGCTGCTGAAGTATTATTGTTGCTCTTTGGCAATGTACATTGGTAAATTCTGGCTCCTTCTTAGGCTCAGGTTGGCCACCCCTGATCTAGTCTGACCTCCTGTATAACACAGGCAATAGAAATTCCCCCAAGTAATTCCTAGAGCATATCTTTTAGAAAAACATCCAATCTTCAATTTAAATTGGTCAATAATGGAAAATCCACCATGACCCTTGATAAGTTGTTCCAATGTTAATTACTCTCATCTTTTAAAATGTATGCCTTATTTCCAGTCTGAATTTGTCTAGCTTCAACTTCAAGCCATCCACCATGTAATACCTTTCTCTACTAGACTGAAGAACCCATTATTAAATATTTGCTCCCCATGTACATACTTATAGACTATCATCAAGTCACCCCGTAACCTTTTCTTTGGTAAGCTGAACAGATTGAGCTTCTTGAGTCTCTCACTATAAGGCATGTCTTCTAAGCCTTTAGTTATTCTCGTGGCTCTTTGCTGAACCCTCTCAAATGTATCAACATCGTTTTTCAATTGTGGACACCAGAACTGGACAAGTATTCCAGCAGCAGTCATACATTTGACAAATACAGATGTAAAATAACATCTCGACTCCTACTCAAGATTCCCGTTTATGCATCCAAGGACTGCATGAGCCCTTTTGGCCACATCATCGCACTGGGAGATCATGTTTATCTGATTACTCACAGGGACCCCGCCAATTTTTTTCCCCAGAGTCACTGCTTCCCAGCATAGAGTCTCCCATTTGTTCCTAGAGGTATTCATTTAGCTATATTAAAATGCATATTTTCTGCTTTTGCTCTTCTTATCACGTGATTCGGATCACTGTGTGTTAGTAACCAGTCCTCTTCGTTATTTACCACTCCCCCAGTTTTTTGGTCATCTGCAAACTTCATCAGTGATGATTTTGTTTTCTTCTAGAGCACTAATAAAAATGTTAAATAGCACAGGGCCAAGAACCGAATCCTGCAAAACCCCACTAGAAACACTCATTCGATGAGGATTCCCTGTTTGTAATGACATTTTGAGACATATCAGCTAGACAGTTTTTAATCCATTTAATGTGTGCCATATTAATTTTATCTCCTTCTAGGTTTTTAAATCAAAATATCACATGGTACCAAGTCAAATACCTTACAGAAGTCTAAATATATTAAAGCAACACTATTGCTTTTATCAATCAAACTTATCTCATCAAAAAAAGATATCAAGTTAGTTTGACAGAATCTATTTTCCATAAACCCATGTTGATTGGCATTAATCGTAGTACCCTTCTTTAATTCTCTGTTAATAGAGACCCTTATCAGCTGCTCCATTATCGTGCTCAGGATCAATGTCTGACTGACAGGAGTATTATTACCTGGGTCACCTCCTTTGCCCTTTTTAAATATTGGCACAAGACGACCTTTCTTCCAGTCTCCTGAAACTTCCCCAGTGTTCCAAGACTTACTGAAAATCAACATTAACAATCCAGTGAACTCCTCAGCCAGCTCTTTAAAAACTCTTGGATGCAAGTTATTCAGACCGCCTCATTTGAAAATGTATAAAATTTAGTAATTGCTGTTTAATATCCTCCTGAGATACTAGTGGAATGAAGAGAATGTTATTATATAATATAACTACATCATCTGTTTTCTTCCCATATACAGAACAGAAATATTTATTGAACACATCTGTCTCTTCTGCATTATTATTGATAATTCTACCATACACATCTAGTAATGGACCAGTACCATTGTCAGCATTTTTTGTTCCTAATATACTTTTAAAAATTCTTTATTGACCTTAACCCTGTTGCCCATAGATGCAGCAAGGGATGCAAGGACAGCTCCATCAGATCTGAGAAACAAGATCTCTGTGGAAAATGGGGACTATCAGAACGATAAACACCCATTCCCAACCATTTCTTCATCCTCCAGGAGAGAGGGGGAGAGACTGGGTAGCAACAGTGAGAAAGCCACAAAAGGGCCTGCCTGCTTTTTGTTGCTTTCTCATTTTCCTTCTTGTTGCCTAGGTGATGAGAGGTGTTCATTGTCTTTGTCTTCAATGCACTGGAGTCAGAAAACAAGGAGGACCTCCCAAAAGTCAGAGATGGTAAAAACTTCCTAGCAAGAAGAAACAAAGGGAAGAAGATTCTGGAGCCAAACTGACAGTTTAGTAGGTTTTTTCCTTCTAGGATCTGTAGTTTGGGAGGAAGGTGGTCTGGAAAACTGCCTGCTGCTATTTGCCAAAATGCAGGGCAATTTTCCAGAAGAGAGAGTTAAGCCTCCACGTGGTAACTGACAGGACTGGTTCTGCCAACAAAAACTGTAGACAAGAGGGAAACCTCACTGTAGAAACAGATAGGGTAGATAACAAAGAAACACAGACAAGAAAGAATATGAGTATTAAATGGGGAAATTCAGTGTGTAACTCAATGGTACATTTGTAGCATTTTCTCAAAATAATAAACTTGCATACTTGTCAAAAATTAAGAATTAGGATTAAAATAATTCCATCAGGTGCCATATCAGCAGAAGTGTAAAAGACTTTTCCATTGGACTAGTAGACATATGACTGTAAAACCAAATTACAGCTTTCCAAACCTGCTGTATAAACATATTACCTATCTGTACAAAAGGTGCTGAAGCCAATATTTTTAAAAAGATAATTGGTATGCTACGCGTAATTATAGGTTGGATAGTGTGACATCAATCCTGGGCAAAATCATGGAAAGGCAGATATGGGACACAATCAATTAAGAATTAAAGGACGGTAACATAATTAATGTCAATCAACATGGTTTCATGGAAAATAGGCCTTGTCAAACAAACTTGATATCACTTTTTGAAAAGACTGAAAGTTTGGTTGATAAAAATAATTGTTACATAATATAGAAGTTTTCAGTATAAGGTATTTGACAATGTTTAAGTTGGGGAATACAGACTCAAAGTAGAGAGGTGGTATTGCCACTTCATACAGCATTAATGAGGCCATTACTGCAATACAATGTGCAAGTTAAGTTAAGGCGGAGGGATAGCTCAGTGGTTTGAGCATTGGCCTGCTAAACCCAGGGTTGTGAGTTCAATCCTTGAGGGGGCCGGTTAGGGATCTGGGGCAAAAATTGGTCCTGCTAGTGAAGGCAGGGGGCTGGATTCAATGACCTTTCAACGTCCCTTCCAGTTCTAGGAGATTGGTATATCTCCAATTATTACCTTTAAGTTCTGGAGCCTGTATTTTAAAAAAAAGCTATTGACAAAATAGAAAGAGTTCAGAAAGTAGCTCCAAGAAGAACAAAATCTGGAAAACCTATATTACGGTAAGAAACTAAAGAGCTCAATGGCTGGAAGCTGAAGGTAGACAAAAAACAGACAAAAAAATTAACAATGGTTACCACTGGGGAACAACTTACATAGGATTGGGGTACATTCTCCATCACCTGAAGTCCTTAAATCATGATAGCATGTCTTTCTATGGCTCATGTTATACAGGTCAGACTAGGTGATCATAATGGTCTCTTCTGGCCTTCTATTTACAAGCTTTAACCCCAGGGAGCACTGCTGTCCCTAATCATTACAAGCATCACTGATATCCAACTGGATATGTAATATTGTATAGGCTTTATATTGTTTTGCCCCTCAAAACAAATGAGCTCATTCTTACAGAACACTTACATAATAATGCAAAATGTCAGGTAAATTTACAAACAGATAAACACTCCTTGCCCTGAAGAACTTGCAATGCAAAACAGACAATTCTAAGAAAACACAAAATAATTCCTCAAAACATCAGGACTGCAGAGCAAAAGATGCAACTAAATTGAGGATAAAACCAGGTTAAGAAAAGCATCAGATGGTACTCTGGACTAGTGCCTACCAATCTAAGAACACAAGAGCTGCCATATTGGGTTAGACCATGGCCCATCTTGTCCAGTATCCTGTATCCAACAGTGGGCAAAATGAGAGCTTCAGGGGGAGTGTACAGAAACGGACAGAGTGATCCACTCTTGTCTTCCACTCTTGGCTTCTGCTAGTCAGAGCTTTAGGGTCGCCCTGAGCATTGGGTGGCATGCCTGACTTGGCTCACAGCCATTGATGGACCTTTCCTCCATAAACTTATCCAGTTCATTTTTTAACCCAGTTATACTTTTTGGCTTTCACAACATCACCTGGTAACAAGTTCCAAAGGTTAGCTGTGCATTGTGTGAAAAAGTACCTCTTCTTGTTTGTACTAAACCTGCTGCCTATTAGTTTCTTCCCATCACCCCTGGTTTTTGTATTGTGGGCAAGGGTAAACAACACTTTTTCTATTCACTTTTTCCATATTATTCATGATTTTATAGACCACTACCATATCATCCTTTACTTGTCTCTTTTCTAAATTGAACAACCCTAAACTTTTTAGTCTCCCCTTTCATATCCTTGATCATAAATTCGCTTCCCTTCTCTAAACCTTTGCCAGTTCCAATATGTATTTTTTGAGTTGGGGCGACCAGAACCGGACACAATATTCAGTGTGGGTGTACTATGGATTCTGATATATTTGGTTTTATTGTCTATCCCTTTCCTAATAATTCCTAACATACTGTTAGGCTTTTTGACCTCTGGGGCCAACTGAGCACAAGTTTTCAGAGAACTATCCAGGATGACTCCAAGATCTACTTTTTAGGTGGTAAGAGGTAATTTAGAACCTAGCATTAAAGATGAGATTGTGTCACGGATTCCATGACTTTTAGAGACTGCTGTGACATTTTCTGCTTCAGCCCCGGGCCTAGAGCTCTCAGCCACTGGGGGTGTGTGAAAGGGAGACTGGAGCTCTCAAGCTCCACTGCGGGGCCCCCAGAGCTCTGAGCTGCCATAGTTTGTGCTCCTTCGTATTTACCTCATTGGAATCTGACTTCCAAATTTTAAAGGATTCCTTTTTTGCCTCTAACAACCTCCATCACTCTACTGTTTAGCCAGTCCTTTTTGATTTGGGGTGTATATTTACTCTGAGCCTCTATTATGGTGTTTTTAAGTAGTCCTCATGCTGCTTGCAGGCATGATACCCTTGTGACTGTTCTTTTTAATATTCCATTTAACTGACATCCTCATTCTTGTGTAGCTCCTATTTTTAAAAGTTAAATGTTACTGTGATGCAGGGTTTTTTTTATATCCCCTCCCCCATGATAATGAGTAAGTCTGAGAAACCAAACGGCTCAAGACCAACAGTGTTAGTATCCCCAAAATGTCTACCATGTAATTGGTCGCTTGTGCATGTTCACTTGCGCCAGAGGCAAAACACACCAAATTAGAGACTTTCCGCATGGAGCACTAAGTGCAGAGATGTAACTCTCAAGTCCCATTAGGAAAGGGCAGACCTTCATAGTGTACATAACCCCAGTCTGGATAAAAAACAGGGTCAAGAACTTGCCAAACTGCATCTAGATGCGTGTCTCATTATTCCATATCAGGTCTGCTTTACCTTACACTTACTATACAGGCTCAAAAGCCACCCACTGCAGGCTGTACACATAAAAATCATAAGAATCTAGTTAAACCAGTCTAAGAAAACTGGGGGAAGTAAAGATGCTGAGAGTTAAGATCATATTATGTCATTTGCCCTGCATCTAGTACTATATTCCTCATGCAAACCAGTGCTGTATTGGGTTTACTTGTTCATGTGTTATTTACACTGTTACGTACCTGCCCCAAAAAGAAATAAAAGATCCTTGCCTCAAAGATCTTACAAACTAATTAGAGATGTGACAAGATAAAGTACCACATAGCAGAGAGGGTAGAGAAGGAAGAATTGAGGAAATATCAATAATGTTCCTAAGGCTAGTGCATAGCATGAAGGAGCTAATAAAAACTGTTTTAATGAGTTAAATGGACTGCATGAGCAAGTAGACATAATCAACAAATTTTCTGTCCATTGCCTATTTGGGCTCACTGGATTTTTACACACTTCATTTCAAACTGCATATGGAACTAAAACCATCAGAGAATTTTGCAGACAACAAATATTTCTCAAACTTTGAGATCTGTTCAACTGTAGATAGATTAAAAGTCAACATTTAGATCAACATTATTTAGATATATGTAATGATGACTAGGTGCATATTAATCAACTTTTGAGGTGCATGCCTTGTATTTTCATCAACCCAATACACGTGCTTATTAACCAACACTCTATGTAGTGTGTTATTCCACTTACACGTGGATTTTAAATTTAGGTAATTCATTAGAAAAGGTCTTAATACCACTATGTCCTTTAAAAACAGGACAGCTTATGTTAAATATTTTTTATTTAAGAAAGGTGGTTTGGGTATTGAGTCACTACAACTCAAATTCTTTCTTCTACACTTCCCAAAGACTTCAGGGGTACTTGCCACAAATTCCACTGGAGCAGCAAAATATTCTGCCTCTAGCCGCTGCCACTTCACCTGGGGAGTTGGTGTCTAAATTAATTCTTCAGGCTGCTCCAAGCCTGAACACACTTTCCCATTTGTATGCCCTCTGCTCCTCTCAGGCCTGCCTGTCCCCTGACATTACCACCTGTCTATTCGACTTTTCCTCTTCATGCTACTTGTAATACTGCCTCGGCAACTCTTGTTCTCCTTAATGCACAGTCAGAGCACTCAAACAAGATTCCAAACAAGATGATAGCTAGATTCTACGTAATTGGAGACACATCAGGTCAAACATGACCCAATGTACAGTTTTGTAAAAAGAAACTTTTTACTGGTGTGTAGCATTTGTCATATTGTTAGCCATCCACAACAAGCAGGGAGCGGAACCCCAATGCTATGCCATACCAATTAGAACAAATCAGGATTAAAAAAAATTTGCCATGTGAAGAGATCTTCTCTTCATGATGTTTATCATGTAACAATTCTATGTGCTGTAACAGACTACTACAAAACCTCTTAACAGAAAACTACAGGCTTGTTGCAGATAGTTCCAATCTTATCCAATTATCTCACAGAGAACAAACATGTTGAGACTAGAAAGATTCTCTTCACATATCAGGTCACTTCACCACTTCTAGCATTTGCTCAGCTTATTTTTCTAAGTGATTTTTCCATAAATGAATTGTAGCAAAATCAGGAATGGTAAGAGAGGGAAACCTTAAAATGAATTCTGCAGATCACTCAAGTGCTGATTTCACTCTTAGCCTGGATCTTTGTTTTATATGTCCTCTGTTGCTCAAATTTGATTAACCCATGTGTCAAAAAGTTTCCAACTGCTGCTGCTTCATCTGGGATGAAGGATGTTTCAAAGGAAAAGTCATTAAAATGAATTCTTAAGACTGTTCTAGGCCTGTAAGCTCCTTCTTTCTCTTTGTTCTTTGCTGCTACTTAAACAAGTTTGGATATCAAAGCCCTGGCAACCGGCCTATTTCTCTTCCTTACTGACCACCTCTCTATAAACAAATTATAACAAGCTCATTTGTTTTACTGTTAAACTATGCGTTCGTAGTGGGTGTTACTCATGCAGAGTGAAGTTAAATATTTTTTTAAAATAAATCTCTTTATGTTGTTTACAATTAACCTACTGGATCATTAAAAACTGAAAATTTAAAAATATCAGTTTCTTTTTTACTATCGTTTAGTGTTAATACCCCGGTATTTCTCATGCATGGTGAGGAAAATAGACTTGTTTCACTTCTATTAACAGTCTATTTCATGAGCTAATGCATCAGTATAATTCCGCAGTGCTTGGGAAGTAAACAGTCTTACTTAAAATGCTTATTCTTAAATTTAGGAGAAAATTAATGACACATTGTCTATTGGTCTCACATTTCATATGAAAAAAATCATATTTTCTAGCAATAAGTCCTCGGGGTTCACTTTATCTGCAGAACTACTGAACTTGGCCTTAGTGACAGTCCCAGGTAGTAAGGTTACACAGAAAGGGATAAATATATTAATAACAAAGTTACTTTGCACTTTTGATACTCTTAACTTGCTCTGTAAAGTCCTTTGAGATCAATGGATAAAGCTATATTACGGCATTCTTCATATAAAAAACTCAAGACTCCTTGCAAACATTATTTTAGCCTCTACAGTAGAATTATGAGGTAGGTAAACATTATAGAACCTGCAGCAGCACAAGCCAGCTCCGAAGAGGGATGTGGTGCACTGGCAGCCTGTAATAGAAGCCTACAGAAGCCACCCCTTGGGAGCGAAAGCAGGGAAAAATAGCACACGTGTGCACACATTGATGGGGGGAGGGATGCTGTGGGGATAACGGTTCCTTCCCCGGGGCAACTTTGGAGAAGTACCTGAGGTAGAAGCAGCTTCCTGCTAGCAGAAGTATAATCCCCTCATCTTTGTCCCCAAAACACATACACCCCATTGATTTCTCTTGCTGGTCCCAAGGACTCCACAGGACACTGGTTTCAACCACTCCCCTCTCTGATTTCTCCCAATGCTGGAGCCATACATGGGGGACATGGAGATGGGGATCCCCCTTTCCCACAGGCTGAGACCCTGCCCTGTCCATCAATCACCCATAAAGCACATAAAAGACGGTTACTCACCGTTGTAACTGTTGTTCTTCGAGATGTGTTGCTCCTATCCATTCCAGTTAGGTGTGCGCGCCGCGTGTGCACGGCTCTTCGGAAGATTTTTACCCTAGCCACACTCGGTGGGTCGGCTGGGCGCCCCCTGGAGTGGCGCCGCTATGGCGCAGGATATATACCCCTGCCGACCCATCCGCCCCTCAGTTCCTTCTTGCCGGCTACTCCGACAGTGGGGAAGGAGGGCGGGTCTGGAATGGATAGGAGCAACACATCTCGAAGAACAACAGTTACAACGGTGAGTAACCGTCTTTTCTTCTTCGAGTGATTGCTCCTATGCATTCCAGTTAGGTGATTCCCAAGCCTTACGTAGGCGGTGGGGTCGGAGTTAGATGTTGCAGAATGCAAAACTGCTGAGCCAAAGGCTGCATCAGCTCTGGACTCTTGGACCAATGAGGCAAAGGTGTGGACCGAGGGCCAGGTAGTTGCACGACACATCCCCTGAAAGGGTACGTGAGCCAGGAAGGCAGCAGAGAAGCCTGAGCCCTGGTGGAATGTGAAGTAAGGTGGCTCTGTGGAACATGGGCCAAAACACAGGAGGTGCGGATGCACGACGTCATCGAAGACAAAATCCTCTAGGAGGAGACAGGCATACCCCTCATCCGACACGCCAGCACGACGAAGATTTGGGGGCGTTACGAAAGGGCTTTGTCCGCTCGATATAGATTGCGGATGCCCTACGGACGTCTAGGGAGGGCAATTGCTGCTCTCCTTGCTATAAGTGAGGCTTCGGAAAGAAGACCGGAAGGAAGATATCCTGGATGATATGAGAGGCTGACACCACCTTTAGGGAGGAAGGCCGGACGTGGTCACAACTGCCCTTGTCCTTGAGAGAGACAGTATACCGTGGGTCCATCGTGAGCGCCTGAAGCTTGGAGACTCGTCTGGCCGATGGAAAGGCTACAAGGAAAAACTGTCTCCCAGGACAGGTATGTCAGCGAGCATGTCGTCAGTGGCTCGAATGGGCAATCATAAAACTGGTTAGAACCAGGTCGAAGACCCAGGTTTTGGCGGGGGCCAACGGGGGGGGGGGGGGATAACGCCCTTGAGGAACCTAGAAACCACAAGGTGTAAGAATACGGAGCGGCCACTCTCCGCTGGGTGGAAGGGAGAGATGGCTGCCAAGAGTGCCCTTAATGAGGACCGCGCCAGGTGCTGCTGTTTGAGAGACCCGAGGTAGTCCAAGACGGAATGGATCAGGACCTCGGCGGGAGAAACATTGTGCGTTTCGTAGCAGCAGGAGAAACGCTTCCACCCTGCCAGATACGTTAACCGAGTGGAAGATTTCCTACCACCCAGGAGAATCCTGTAGAACCGAGGCAGAACAATGTAATTCGGATCGGTTTAGCCACGCAGCAGCCATGCTGTGAGGTGCAGGGATTACAAGTCTGCGTGGTGAAGCTTGCCGTGATCCCGCGTTATGGGGTCTAGGCAAAGAGGTAGCGAAATAGGGTTGGCTACCGATAGGGGTAGCAACCTGGTGTACCAGTGCTGCCTGGGTTACGCTGGAGCAATCATGATCAGGTGCGCTCCGTCCCTGCGGAGTTTTAGCAGGATCCTGTGAACCAGCGGGAACGGTGGGAAATCGTACAGCCGATGGCTCTTCCACGGCATCAGAAAACCCCTCCAAAACTGAGCCCGGGGAGAGGCTTTGGAATGAGGAGAACTTCTCTCTCTTTTCGCTCTCGCGGGAGCAAAGAGGGCTATGCGGGGAAAGACCCACTTCCGAAAAACGGAATGGATAATGTCCGGAGGAACGACTACTTGTGAGACAGGAAGGATCTGCTGAGGCGATCCACCAGCTGAAATGCCTGGTATACAAGGCAGACTGCTCTCAGCTCTCGGACATTGATGTGTAAGGCCAGCTCTTGAGCCGACCGAAGGCCGTGAGTGCGAAACTGACCCAGGTGAGCACCCAGCCGAGAGATGGGGTGTATGTCATGAGGGCCCCCGAGGGGTTAATGGAACAGCCTGCCTGGATACACCAGGGAGGGCGTCGACTCCCGGTCGAGGGAGCCTAGGATGCTCAGGGGGAACGAGACGACCAGGAGTATGCTATCTCTGCCCGGGTGGTACACCAAGGTGAGCCACGATTGAAGTGGACGGAGGCAAAGCCTGGCATGTTTGGAAACAAACGTGCAGACAGCCATGTGACTCAGGAAACCTAGGCAAGTGCGAGCCAAAGTTGTCGGGAAGGTCCGTAGACCTTGTAAAATTGTTACCATCGCATGAAACCGAGGCTGAGGTAAGCAGGCTCTGGTGAGACTGGAGTCCAGGATGGCCCCAATGAATTCTATTCCCTGTGTGGGAACCAGAATGGATTTTACTATTGATCATCAGGCCTAGACATAGGAATAGGTCCGTGTCGATGCCCACAGGACTGGTTACTTGGGCCAGGAGGTCCCTCGAATGAGCCAATTGTCTAGATACGGAGAACGTGTATCCGACAGTGGCGAAGAGAGGCGGCGACTACCGCCATGCACTTTGAATACACTTGGGCTGTATAGAGGCCAACCGGGAGGGCCGTATACTGGAAGCGACGGTAGGCCCCCAACCGGGGGTACCTTCTGTGTGGAAGAGAAATGGCGACGTGAAAATACGCGCCCTTCATATCGAGGGCGGCATACCAGTCTCCAGGATCCAAGGATGGGATGACTGTCCCCCTGGGTACCATGCGGAACTTATCTGCATCGTGAACTTGTTGAGGTCCCGCAGGTCTAGGACAGGTCTGAGACCTCCCTTCGCCCAGGGGATTAGGTTTCGTCCTTAGGTACCTCCTGTATAGCTCCGATGAAGAGGAGCGTCCGTACCTGTTGCAAGCGGAATCGCTCATGAGAGGGGTCCCTAAGAGGGACGAGGATGGGTAGGCTTTTGCCCCATTGGTGGTTAGAAGGACCTTAATTTTGGCTCCTTTGGGGGCCTGATTGACGCCTATGACCGCGTAAGTGACGCCTGCTGGCAAAGTCCTGTCTTTGTCTAGGCGCAGGGTAAGAGCGGTGAGGCTAGGGACGGAAAGGTCGGCGCTAAAGCACCGGCGTGTGCATGCCGAGAGCGAGCGCAAAGTGACCCTGCTGCCCTTCAGGCTTTGTAGCCTAGGGCCCGTTTTTCCAGAGAACAGGCCTTTGCCATTGAAGGGCAAGTCCTGTATAGTGTACAGCAGCTGCGAGGGAAGGCTCGATAACTGGAGCCATGAAATGCGTCTCGTGGCAACACCCGAGGCCAGGGTCATGGCAGCGGAGTCAGCTGCATCCAACGAGGCCTGGAGGGAAGCTCTAGCCAGCTTCTTCCTTCGTTCCAGGAGGGCATCGAACTCTTGAGAGGAGTTCTGAAGAACCGACTCTATAAATTTGCCCACCGCCATCCATAGTAGCGGCTAAGCAGGGCTTGCTAGTTTGCTACACGAAGTGGCAGGGCCCCCGCCGAGTACATCTTACGGCCCAGTAAGACCATTCGCCTAGCTTCCTTGGCTTTAGGGGCTGGTGCCTGCTGGCCATGGCGTTCCATCCCATTGAGGGACTGGACGACAAGGGAGCGGGGGAGGGGTAGATGTACCTATAGGTACTCGTACCCCCTGGATGATACCATGCACTTGCATTCCGATCAGAGGAGGGCCCGAGGAGTATGTTCCTGCCCCCGCCTCATCTGGGGAGGAGGCAGAAGAAAGGCCAGGGACAAGCGGGTCCTGTGTAGGCTCGCGCTCCTGGATAACCTCCTGATCCGGTGGGATCTGGGAACCTGGTGGCTGAACCGGGGCTTGCTCCGTACCGGTCGGAGGGGGATGGCTAATTGTCGCCTCTGGCACCCAGAGCTCCGACGGAACGGAGCGAGATGGGAGCACCGATATGCCTCTGGCGTGGTAGTACGCCCAAGGTGACTAGAAGGACCACTGATAGGTCTCCTGGAAGACTCTGGAGGGCCCATCGGAAAACAGAGTACTGCGCATATGAAGTGTCCGCACGTGGCAACACTGATGCGTGGCTGGATGGCCCTGAAGGAGCTGAAGAGCCTTTGGTAGAGTCTCCTTCTCTAACTGACGTCGCTCGACGCGGCACCGGGGATCGGTACCGGGAGACATACCGGTACCGAGAACGGGACCTGCCACCAGAGCTGTGCCAGGCGGTCGACTGAGAGCGCAAGGCTCGATGTTCAGGAGTGGCTACGGGAGTCTCGGTGCCTGGGGCGGTGCCGGAAGCGGGATCGGTGCAGAGTGTACCGGGCCGGCGAACGGGACGCTGACCGGTGCCGCGAGTACTAAAGGTACCGAAATAGAGAACGGTGCCGAGACTGCGAGCGGCGTCGGGACCTCGATCGGTGACGGGACCAAGAACGTCTGCGGGACCGCGATCGGGAACGGTGCCGCTCTGCGGTACCGACGCAGGGTGACGTGAGCAAGACAGGCTCGCCAATAGACAATATAACCCGCACCGGTGGTGTCGGGGGTTAAAGCAGCGCAGGCTCTGCCCTTGCCATCAACTCCCTCGCTGTGGAAATGTTTCCAGCGTGGAAGGAATAGTGAGCTCGACCACAGCTCGCACCGGGGAGCATTCAGGTGCGGGACTCGACGGCTTTTGCGTGTCCGGAGTCTACGGTGCTGATACTGTCGGTGCCGCGGCAGACATCGGTGCCGGGCGATCCGACTGAGCATAGCGCTTGGCTGCGGAGCAGGCGGCTCGGACGCAGCTTCATAGCGAGCTCGACCACGGTCCGTACCGGGGAGCTTTCCAGCACCGGACTCGACGGCTCTTGCCTGGCCGGAGTTAATGGTGCGGATATAGTCGGTGCCGCGGCAGACATCGGTGCCGGGCGATCCGACTGAGCATAGCGCTCGGCTGCGGAGCAGGCAGCTCGGACGCAGCTTCATAGCGAGCTCTACCACGGTTCGTACCGGGGAGCCTTCCAGCACCGGACTCGACGGCTCTTGCCTGGCCAGAGTTAATGGTGCGGATATTGTCGGAGCCGCGGCCGACATCGGTGCCGGGTGCTCCGACTGAGCATAGCGCTCGGCTGCGGAGCAGGCGGCTCGGACGCAGCAAGTATATTGTGCCTCTTCATTCTCCAGGAGAGGGAACCATGCCGAGTGGACGTCGGAGCCAGCGAGGGCCAGTGCCGGAAGGCCTTGGCGGTACCGGCGATCCGGTGCCGAGGGAGCGCTCCTTGAAGACTAACCAGCGCTCGGTGCCGAGAGCGGAGGAGCAAGAGCTGCCTCCCTCAGGAGCTGCGTGAGACGAAAGTCCCACTCCCCTTTGTTCTCGGATTAAAGGCCTCACAAATGCGGCACTTATCTGTTAGTTGAGATTCCTCGAGGCACTTAGGAGAGGATCTCGTCGGCATCGGCTTGTGGCCGGCCGAGCAGTGTAAAACCCTGTGGACCGGGCATCGGACCCGGCACCGGGTGAGGGGAAGGGGATAAACCCCGAACCCCTGAAAATAAATACTATACTACAAACAAATAAAGTTAACTACAACTATAAACATCTGAACTAGATACTAAACGAGAGAAACTACGAGTAGCTAGGGAAGTGGAGGTCAGCTAAGCCACGCGCCACTGTTCCAACGGCTGTCACGGGCGGAAAGAAGGAACTGAGGGGCGGATGGGTCGGCAAGGGTATATATCCTGCGCCATAGCGGCGCCATTCCAGGGGGCGCCCAGCCGACCCACCGAGTGTGGCTAGGGTAAAAATCTTCCGAAGAGCCGTGCACGCGCGGCGCACACACCTAACTGGAATGCATAGGAGCAATCACTCGAAGAAGAACTAGAACCTTCCCTGACTCAGGATGGCTCCAATCAAGTTAACTGACGTAAAGAGGCTGCCAATGGCTATGCTGGGTGGCATGATCTCTCCTACACTAGACCACCACACCCATTTCTGTATCGTTAACACTTTTGTTTTCTCCCTACCACAGGGAGGGAGCACAGAGCTCTCCTGTATTTAGCATACTCTCTCAAAGACCATTTGTGGGGTGTGACAGAGAAAGACAATCTCCAACATTAAAGTTGAAACTTGTTTCCTACTACAACACAAAAGAGCCCTGAGCCTAGAAAGGAGTGTGTTTTGATGGTGCAACCAAAGAGGGCAAACAGCACAGAGTGGATCCCATAAGATTGCCAGCCATCTCAGAATTTCCACGGTGGGTTTAAGGTTTCATGGGATTTGGAGCCATAAGGTCTCATGGGATTTGGCACAAGATTTGCAGCCATGATAGGATCCCCGTGCTCAGGGCCACTTCTGTTTGCTGGTTTCCAGCAGTCAACCCACGTTCCCTCCCTTATCTAGGTTGCTGCAGGCTGTGCTCGTCACCACTTTGGGGCTAGGAAGGAATCTTTCTACATACCACAAACTGGCCAAGACTGGTGAGCTTCTCTCACCTTCCTCACAATGCCCAAAACTCAACCCTTGATTTTCAACCATAGGGCTGGGATTCTCCCCATCCCGGAGGGCACAGTTTGGAACTATTGGAGAGACATTTACTTGCTGCAACTTTTGGCAGATACCCAGAGCAGGAACTTGCTGATTTAGGCTCCAGATCCAAAAAGGTAACATAGGGGCCTCCCAAGGGCATCTCCTTATGAGATGGGGCATGTGTCTAACCGCCCTGGGGGAAGTGCAAACCAGGAGCTGGGATATTACCCCAGGGGGACCGCCCCATCAATGTGCTTGACAGCAATGTTGGCTGGGGGGCAGAGGGGTGCCAAGGTCCCCTCTCACCTCAACCACCAAAGGGGGCATGCTAGAGGGTGAGTGGAGGCACACAAAACCTCTTAGTTTGATGACTGGCTCCCTCTGTAGTGGGAGCCCCCAAAACAGGCAAAAGACCAATGGGGTGCAAGTGACTGCACTGGACTGTCCCCTTATGGGAACCTTGGAAGTAATGAGACTAACAAAGCTGCAGTCTCGTTAAAACCCGTACCCCATGTCCTCACCTTCTGAGCAGGGAGCATACCAATAACCCTCACCTGCCATTTTCTGATGGCTCTGAATGCCCAATCGCCTCATTTAAATCAGGAGTGTCAAAAGTTTAATCTTCTTAAAATGAAGCGAACAATCCAAATTTATCATTTCTGGAAAATACTGCAGTTACCCAAGGCAAGGTAGATTTTTCCATTCTCTATTCATAATACCATTGTTCACTTTATAAGACTAATGTACTCTGTCAACAGCCTATAAATTACTGCTCTGAGAAAAAACATACAACCCACCACATTTTTGCACAACTGAATCATCTCCTGAGCCAAGTTATATTCTGCCCAAATCTTCTCCAACTTTTCCAAGGAAGACGGAGCAATGAGACATCTTTCAGTAACCTCCTTTACAGCTCTGAAGAGGTCATCTCCAAAATGAACATTCATATCTGAACACCTGAGTGGTGAGGAGAGAAAAAATTAAACAAGAATATTTAGCTGGAAAACATTTTTCTTCATAGCTTGAAACAATATTAGGCCTTAGCTACACTTGAGAGTTACAGCGCTGGTGGTGGCTTTACAGCGCTGTAACTCACTCCCCGTCCACACTGGCAAGGCAAAACAGCGCTGTATCTGCCTGGCTACAGCGCTGGTTGTACTCCACCTCCACGAGAGAAATAAAGAGTATAGCGCTAGTGCTGCAGCGCTGGGGTGCCAGGGAATAATCTTACTACGCTGTAACTGACCTCCGGAAGCTTCCCATAATGCTTTTAAGTAAAGATTACGCTCTTTGTTTTGTTGTGATGCCTCTGTTTGTTTTGTTGTGAACTCGGGGCTCCCGGAGCTGCTTATCAAAAAAACAAACACAGCTCCTGTTTGCTGTGAATGAGCTCCCTTTGGAACACGCACAGCTAGTGTTTGCTTGAAGAGAGGGGGCTTGAGGAGAGAAGCAGCGCGGCATGCGGGAGGGAGGGGGAGGCGTTTCGAGGAGGCTGCTTATCTGGTGCTTTCAGTGAGCAAGAGAGGGGTGAGGGAGGGGGTCAGAACTTGCAGCTGCTGACAGAGTGTCGGCTCCAAAAATCCACTCTCTCCCCCCCCCGCCACGCTCCATGTCACACTCCACCCCGCCCCTTTTGAAAAGCACATTGCAGCCACTTGAACGCTGGGATAGCTGCCCATAATGCACCACTCCCAATGCCGCTGCAGATGCAAATGTGGCCACAACAGTGCGCTGGTAGCTGTCACTGTGGACAGACTGCAGCACTTTCCCTACTCAGCTGTACGAAGACAGGTTTAACTCCCAGCGCTGAACAGCTGCAAGTGTAGCCATACCCTTACTCAATAGTGGTGCACATATTTGTTTTTAAAAACCTGCCACATTAATCTAATTTCATATCCAATAACAGTGAGTCAAGTGAAATTTCTGCTGTCCCTGCAGGTATTCTTACCCACTCCCATCTCAAAAAAGAAGATAATTAAATGGTATGACGAGCCAGCAAGTAACACAATATTGCAGGAAGTAACAGGTATATATGAATATTCAATAGCATAAGAGGCTACACTTATGTAGTCTCTCTCGTTTTGAACTTTCTCATTCCCTCCCTTTATATTTTGTCTATTCATTTTTCTTAGATTTGTTTATTCTCTACCCCAGGGCACCTCTCTCTTTGAAAAGCTCATCCATTTTCTCTCTTAAACACACTAGAGCAACTTCCTTCTCACTTGAATTGATGGTCACTTCTATCTTGTCTACACTACGGGATTATTCCGATTTTAAATAAACCGGTTTAGCAAAACAGATTGTATAAAATCGAGTGCACGCGGCCACACTAAACACATTAAATCGGTGGTGTGCGTCCACAGTCCGAGGCTAGCGTCGACTTCTGGTGCGTTGCACTGTGGGTAGCTATTCCGTAGCTATCCCATAGTTCCTGCAGCCTCCCCCGCCCCTTGGAATTTCCGGGTTGAGATCCCAGTGCCTGATGGGGCAAAAATCATTGTCGCGGGTGGTTCTGGGTAAATGTCGTCAGTCACTCCTTCCTCTGGGAAAGCAACGGCAGACAAGCATTTCGCGCCTTTTTTCCCTGGATTGCTCTGGCAGATGCCATAGCATGGCAATCATGGAGCCTGTTTTGCCTTTTGTGACTGTCACCGTATGTGTACTAGATGCCGCTGACAGAGGCGATTCAGCAGCGCTACACAGCAGCATGCTTTTGCTTTTGCATGACAGCAGAGATGGTTACCAGCCATACTGTACCATCTACCATACCATAAATTGGTAATAAGATGATCATGGTTACCAGTCCTTTTGCACTGCACCATTTGCTGCTGTCATAAGTGCCCTTGGCTGACCTCAGCCAGGGGCGCAAAAGCCAAAATTGGGAATGACTCCCTGAGTCAATCCCTCCTTTTTGGTATCTAAAAACAAAATCAGTCCTGCCTAGAATATGGGCAAGTGTACTAGAGAACCACTGTATCATAGAACCAGAGAGCACAGCTGCTCTGTGTCAGATCCAGCAGAAATTATGAGCTGTATGCTATTCACAGGGGGTGCTCCTGCAACAACCCCACCTGTTGATTCCGTTCTTCCCCCAGCCTTCCTGGGCTACCCCAGGAAGTGTCCCCCCACTTGTGTGATGAAGTAATAAAGAATGCAGGAATAAGACACAGTGACTTGTTAGTGAGAAATGAGTGGAAGACACAGTGACTTGTTAGTGAGAAATGAGTGGAAGGCAGCCTCCAGCTGCTATGATAGTCCAGACAGGACATTAAGCAGTGTGGAGGAGAGGAGCCCAGCATCCCGCTGCTAGTCCAGGGACAATTGAATCTGTTCTTTACACATGAAGGGCGGGGGCTGATGGAGCTCAGCCCCCTGTTGCTATGATGAAGACGGTTACCAGCCATACTGCACCATCTACCAGGAAAAATCAGGAGCTTTTTACACAGGCACCCATGATAGACTTCACTGAATGCTAGTCGGCATGGTTACCAGTCCTTTTGCACTGCCCCATGTGCCAATAGGCTGATGATGACGATAGATATCAGTCATATTGTACCATCAGCCACCCATGGCGGGTGGTGGGGGAGCAAGGATGTTGGTGTTGACTGCTGCAGCATCGCGTCTATCTGCAGCATTCAGTAAAGATAGGGTGACATGTAAAAGAGTCAAGAGAGGATTGTTTTCCCTTTCACTTCTGCGGGTGGGTGTGGGGGTGCATAAATTGTCGAGCTATGCCCTGAACCACCGCGGACACTGTGTTTGACCCTAGAAGCATTTGGAGCTCAGCCAAGAATGCAAATGTTTTTCGGAGACTGCAGGCACTGTGGGATTGCTTGAGTCCTCCAGTCCCTGCTCCAGTCCCCCCTCCATGAGCGTCCATTTGATTCTTTGGCTTTCCGTTACGCTTGTCACGCAGCAGTGCGCTGAGTCCCTGCTATGGAGTCTGTGTGGAGATTTTTTTTAAATGATTTTGAATTTCGTCTTCTGTAACAGAGCGCTGATAGAACAGATTTGCCTGCCCTTACTGCGATCACATCCGCATGGTCCATGCTGGAGCTCTTTTTTTATTTTGATTTCGGACTGCATCACCACCCGTGCTGATCGGAGCTCCACACTGGGTAAACAGGAAATATTCAAAAGTTCGCGGGGCTATTCCTGTCTACCTGGCCACTGCATCCGAGTTCAGATGGCTGTCCAGAGCGGTCAGTGGTGCACTGTGGGATACCACCCGGAGGCCAATACCGTCGATCTGCGGCCACACTAACCCTAATCCGATATGGTAATTCCGATACTAGCACTACTCCTCTCGTTAGGGAGGAATACAGAAACTGGTTTAAAGAGCCCTTTATATCGATATAAAGGGCCTCTTAGTGTGGACGGGTGTGGCGTTAAATCTGTTTTACGCTCCTTAAACCAGTTTAAACGCATAGTGTAGACCAGGCCAGACTTCTCCCTATCTTAGCCCTTTCCATAGCTGCCCCTGTACTGCTTCATTTTGTTTCACTTTGTAACCCACAACACAACAAAAAGGCAACACAGAGAGGAAACCACAGGAAAGACTTGCGTCTACACGGCAATCAAAAATGTGACTGCAGCACACACAGCCATACCTGAGCTAGTTCTGATCTAGCTAGCTTGAACAACAATAGCAGCATGCGCTCTAAAAGCCCACCCCAGATAGGGCGTGTGTAATTTGAATGGCTAGCCAATGATCAGCAGTGAAAGTATTTCACTGTGCCCATACTTTTTAACAACTTTTATCAGAAACTACCTGCCTCAGGACACTAAATAGGAATTTCAAGCTGTTTGCTACAATGGTTAGAAAGAAATACAAAGATCTAAACTAAACTCTGCAGATCTATCCAACCAACATCGGAAGGCAGGAACTAGTCTACCACCTTGACAGCTGGACATGAAAGCTGCAGATTTCAGTCAAGGATTGAAGTCAAAAAGACTTCTCTATGCCTTTTCATGTTAGTTTTGTTAAAAGGAAAATAGGCAGAATAAAATAATGACTACAAAAATGAAAACTGAATGAGAAAACAAATAGCATGCAGTAATTTTAAAAGAAAAAAATACATCAGTGGTAATTTGGTACAGTTAAAAAACTTGTACATACCTAATGTCTTTCAGTACCTCAATCTGGGCAGCCAAACTTCTCATTTTAGTTCCTACATACGTATGCAGAGTTTTCCCCAAATGTTTAAGAGTTTCCTTAGATGTTTCCTTTTCTTCCTGCATTTTGATTTTTTTGGCGGGCGGGAGAGAGGTGGTGACAAAGGACACAAACAATGGTTAAATTGTTAGCCTAGATTACTAAAGCACGGCATTATTGAGATTTTTAAACTAGAAATGAAATACAGACAAAATGACTATATATGGTCATGCAACCATGGCAGATGAAAATCATGATTTTAAAAAAATTATATTTTTGTATTTAAATACTGGTAGTTCCCCTTTTAGTCTTAAATTGTTGAGAGGGATTGCTTTGTACTTCTTCCATTTCCTAACTGTTAGCAGAGTTTCAGATTTTATTGAGATTTTCCTCCCACTACGAAATTTTACACTTAAAATGCTCATCGATGCTGAAAAAAACAAGTCCAGGACCCAATTAGCATCTTTACTGTCAGAACACCACAAATGCAAACATCAATTGATAAACAAATACCCTGTGCTATATTTGTAATCAACACCACTCTTCCAATATACTTCCACAAATCAATAAAAATGAAAAACTCATACAGGCTACACTCCTCGATCAGAGTTTGCAGTCAACTGGACTTGTGCTCATAAATCACTTAGGTGCTTTTAAAAATCCCACTCAGGCTCCTAAATCCATGTTTTGGCACCTAATTTTAGCCTATTTTTGAAAACTTTGGTGCATGTGTATTTAAAGAGTTCAAAACAACTTTCAATGGTTAAAACAGAAATTTTGTTTTGAAGGGTCAAAGGCTGTCTGTAAGAGTTTTTAATAAAAGCAATTTAGCCCTGGACACTGCAAATACTTATGCTCATTAAACCTAAAGTCAACAGGAACATTTGTGAGTAAATTACATACCTGTTTAACTATTAGCAGGATCAGGTCCTTTAGATTTAGGGTTTTTTTATTTGTATTTATTTATTTATTTTTTTGCTTATACCAGTTTTGTAAAACTCAAAGATACCCTACTAGGAGTGCCATTTAGAATAAACAGCATATATAGTTGAGTTCATATTAAATTTTAATCTAAAGTTGCAATAATAATTATTTTCCAATTAGTTTTAGAAAGCCTCAAACTGATACAAATCAAGAGGATTTTTTAAAATAAATTATCTAAATTGCTCCACCCAGCATGCAGCCATGGGAAGGGAAGGGGGGGGGGAGACCTGTCTTTTAAGTACTATGTCACAATCTTTTCATTTAAACATGGTTATGCATGATTAATACAAAAAAAAAGACACTCAACCTTTCAGCTTAGGAAGTGAAAAGAAAACCAATAGAACTCTCAGAAGGCAGAGGTTTTATCTCCTTTAAAAGAGCTCGTCTGTACTTTAGGCATTCAAAAAACTTCACTTACGTGCTACTGGCTGCCACCTTGTTTGTTAAGGGGTATGTGTACATTGCAATTAGACACTCCCAGCTGGCCCACACTAGCTGACTCAGGCTTCCAGGGCTCAGGCTCAGAGGCTGTTTAATTTTGGTGTAGACACTGGGCTTGGGCCAAAACATATACACCACAATTAAACCCCTTATGCCAAGCCAGGGTCAGCTGGCACCATGGGTTCTTAACTGCAATGTAGACATACCCAAGGTTACTCCAATTTACCTGGAATTACAACGATTTGACAGTATCTTCAGAGGACAGAAGCACTGGTGACGACTTTTGCATACTGATCAGTCATGGAGAGACGAGGCAAGAACAGCTGCCCTCCTAAAGAGGGGCAATTCACCACAGGATATGGCAGTGCTACTGGGCAGCAAAGCTGGTTCTGCACATTCCTGCTCCCTCCCACTTGCACTCCCAGTCCTGAGTTCTCCTCCCTGTCTGTTTCAGTTTGACCTGCTGTCCAGCAGGAACGGGAGAGGAGACAGGCACCTGTGTGCAGGTTACTCTACCAACACCTCAAAACCTGTATTCACAGTGGAAGATTGGCCTCCACAAGTGCACATCTCTGGAAGAATGGGACGGAGACACCCACCCACCTCAACTGCCCAATCTCAAGGAATCAGATCAAAGGTGACCGGCTCTTTCAACAGTTCTGAAATGTACATATCTCATGCTCTTCAAACCTAAGATAACACAAGATACTTTAAACATATGAGACGCTCTCATTTTGATAATTTGGGTCAAGCATTTCTTTCACACCATATTCCACATATCCATTTTCAAAATCAATCAGTAAATCTGGTACTAAGTACTATGTTTCTCAATTAGAATAAACATCTTTCACTGTGGAGTATCACACACACACTTGTGTTTTATTTGGCACCACAGTTTGGGATGCCATCTATTTCATCCAGTTCTGTGACTCAACAAGTTGTGGATGATTCAACATAGACTGACATTTTCAAAGCCAATGTGACCTTTCCTCTGTATGAAAGAAGTTTCAGTCTATATGCCAGAAGCAAGATTCAGTCTATTGTGGAAGACAGATTTCCATAGAAATTAATCAAATGAGTCTATTAGACAGGTGAGTAAGTAAACTACTACTGCAAAATTATGAAGTTACCAATCATAAGCAATCTTGATAGTGATGACCGAAAGGGCACCAGGAGAATCTCCCTCACTTTTTCACGTACCTGCACTTGATGGTTCAGCTGTGCAATTGTCGATTCTAGTTCTTTATAATTTTGGAGGAGAATTTGATTCTCCTTCTGGAGAATCTCTTTCTCGTTTCTGAGCTTTTCATTCTCTTCAATCAGTTTCTGATCCTGTTTTATTTTTGCCAAACTGATGTTTGACCCTATATTAAAGTCACAAGCCATCAATTTTTCCCTATTAAAAATAAATGAATATTAACAGAATCAAGATGCTTATTTTATAATGGTACGACAATTCTTTAATCATGACTGTCAAGAACATCTTAGTCAGACAGATCAAGAATAGAAATCTATTGTATAAGCAATTATACATATTAAATTATGCCTCATTTCTTTAGAAGTGTGACCTTCCCACGTTGGTCTTCAAACAGATTTTGTATACAACCTCTTTGTGCCTCCGTTTCCTTCATCGGCATACGTACACAAAACTTCATTAAATAAAGGTTGTGATATGCAGAGAATTATTAAAAACAGCCATGGGAATGGCTGGAAGTAGAAAGCTAGGATCTCCTTGCTGCCAGGAGGTGCACATTTCCCTAGGCCAGTCTGGACATTATGGAGGACAATGCTGCTGCAGCAGGAAGGAAGGAAGACTGAATTGTTCAGACCCTGAGCTTCTCTAAAATTCAGGAAACAGTCCTGGCTACTTCAAAGCAAGTCAGGGATGAAGCCATTTACTATCAATCTAACTGAGCTGCATTCCAAATTATGGTCCCAACAAACATCAATGTGAACAAACGTCCTGGTGATCCAGAATGTGATCTTGCAAAAACATAACATGGGGGAAGTCATGCCCTCAGATGCATCAGTGATGGGCTCTCTAGAAAATTCCTAAATAGACAGAAGAGATCAGGAAAATATGAACAGCCAGTGAAGTTCAAATATATATATTTTTAGAAGATGTTTACTTATTCTGCTACCTAACGTTTCCGGTTGCTGAGCAGCATCTTTTATCACCCACATTCCCCTTCTTCAGCAAATTGTAACCCTGGAAACTCTAGATACCATGAGTGTCTTTTTAAAGATTTATGACCACCATCACCACCTCTTGTCACTGCAAGCACAAGTGGTACAGACACATACTTACTTCCAGTTGTAAGACCTGACTTTATTTCATCTGAGCATAGCTCTTGTACTCCCTTCCCCAACAGAGAAAAGATATTATTTTATACTCTGCATTTTTGGACAGTGAATTTTTTTTTTAATATTGAGATAAATTAACATGAACTGACTGAATCAGGTAAGCTCCAGCGCAAGTAACCAATATGCTCTATCTTAAGGTGAAAACAACATATCCGAGTGCATACTTATATAATGCATATCTGTGTTGTCTCTTTTGCAAAATTATTGCAGGGACCAATGCCTTGCAACTTCAATCCTCGACTAAACCTTCCACATCATCTTCTCCTTAACCTTGGAACCACTGTCCCAACTTTCATCAATGTTTCTAGACTCTCCCACACCTCTTAACAGCCAGGCCCCAAGTTCTTCCAAGAGCAGGGGGGAGGGGAAAAACCTTCTTCAGAAAGTTAATATCTAGAGAATTAGCTGTGCTCTCACTGCATGACCCTCTCTCTCTCTCTGCTACACAAGTGCGAAGATGAATAAAAGAGTAAAGACAAGAGTAATAACACTAAAGAGAATAAAAGCTCAAATGAAATGACTCAGAGCAGAAACCATCTTTAATAAGAAAGACATGTTTCAGCTAGAAAAAAAACAATTAAGAGCATCGGGCAAAGATTTTAAAAGTGTCCAGTGATTCTGGATGACCAACTTGAACGGGGCTGGAGTTTCCTACACTGTGCACTAAGCACTTTCTCAAGAAGGATGGAGTCTCTCTTTTTTAATTCATAAAAGTAAAGGAGGAAAGAAAATGAAGACACGAATGAGGAGTGAATTAGGAGATGGAAGAGAACAATTTACCACACCTTCTATATTTCGTTCTATTGGATGCCAAAAAAATTCTGTCTCCCAACCTGATTCTGTACAGACCTCTTATGGGAATTGTATAAAGACTTTTGGCCTGATTTTCACACCAGGCTTCCTTTTTGGAGGGCCAGTTTTGTACCCATGCGCACAGGTCATTCATAAATTTCCCTTGCAATTCACAGCAGTAGTAATATACAGTGGGAGAAAGAGACACCATGTGTACATAAACACAGCCCAGTTTCAAAAAGCCAGTCCTTTGAGTGCAAACTCCAATTCATTAATCATTTTGAATAGGCTATCTTTATAACTCATCATGTTGCTAGAAAGACCAAGAGACAAATGCAGCATTTTTAAAACTAATAATATTTCTGTACCAATTACAGTTTGTTGTATGATGGCAGTAACATGTCTTGCTTTGTAGTATATGCAGAACAAATGGCTTTTGGGATTAAGCAAAAACAAGGCACATAAATGGCTTAGTCTCTGCAGCTATTTATTGTTTTGTGCAATATAATATAATAAAAGGTTTCAGAGTAGCAGCCGTGTTAGTCTGTATCCGCAAAAAGAACAGGAGTACTTGTGGCACCTTAGAGACTAACAAATTTATTTGAGCATAAGCTTTCATGGTGGGCTGTAGCCCACGAAAGCTTATGCTCAAATAAATTTGTTAGTCTCTAAGGTGCCACAAGTACTCCTGTTCTTTTTTTAATATAATAAAAGTTATCCCTTAACTAACCATTGGACATATCAGCCACAAAAAAATTCCAAAATATTTTCTTCAGTAAAGGAAGCTTTTAAGAGACAAAACATCCACTTAGCAAGGGCTGAAATTTATTGTCTTTTTGCTTTTTCCACCTTCTTCTCCTACATACAAACTCAGTAACGAGTCTATATCAAAACAGTGACACACTCACTATCAGACCCCACCCTGTCTTACTTCACAAAAGGCATATGGTTCCCAGTATGATTTTCATTCCTCATGTTGGTACCTATCTGGTCACCAAAATGCCCTTTCAGTCGGTTGGATACTGAAGGGTTGGGTCTGTTCTCCCATGCTGGAGCTGAAACTTTTGCATTCCAGGGTTGGTACTGAGCGACATCTATTTTTTTCTCATTGCAGTTGTTAGCATTTATAGGGGATTTGCATTTTTCAGCAAACCCCTTCTTAGCCACTTCTTCCCCAATATCCACGTTTCCATACTCGGCCTGGGCAACAATGGTACCATCCTGGTATGTGGCTTTGTGTCGCATTTTTATTTCTTTTTCAAAAATTAAACTGCATAAGAACTTTCTCCCCTGTAAAATAAATGTACAGAAGTTATAAAACTGCTCACAGTGAACAGTTTCTCTTTGCTTAACTCAACTAACTTTCCATCAGCAAACAGACCTGTTAAAGACTTCATTGGAGCCTAGAGGAGTTAAGACTTTCAGTGGAAGTTGGGCACCAACCTACATTAGGCCATTTTGAAAACCCCAGGCCAAATATTTAACACCATTATACAAAGGTTAACCTTTCAGTAATACAGGAAAAGCCTGTATTATAAATAATAATGTGATTTGTGCCATTCCTCTATCCTGCCATTTTAGCTGTCAACATTTTACAAACATTTTATCCACATTGGTCATAGTCACTTAAATGAAATAGCTAAAGCTCAACTACAGCACTAAATATCTCCCATTTAAATAAGTCCTCACTACTACAGAGCAAATTATATCAAAATGTGTCATCAGCTACATATCTACCACTTGAAATGGAATGCAAATGTAATTACACTATTACATATAAAAATCTACATTGTGAATATCAACCTTGAAATGTCAAGACTGAAAAATCAAGCATTCAAAAGTTAGGAATGCCAGAACTGCAGTTACTAGTTTGATTGCTAGTGTCAGACACTGGCAGGTTTGAAGGCTGAGAGGAATGGGATGTGATGCAGCCCTTCAAAGAAGTGGCTGAAAACAACAGAGAAAAAACTACCCTTAACTCAGCCATTTCTTTGAATAAGCTGTTTTTACTGATGTCCTCCCCTCTTTCCTCCCACCCCTCCTCCCCCCCAAAAAAAGAAGACATTCAGCCAGAGGCAGACAGCAAATATGGAAAAATTTAGCCCTAACAGTTAGAGTTTGGCACAGTTATAAATAACTGGAAACAGTGGGTTACAACGGAATTTGTTAGGCAGCCTTTACTAGAGGCTTTACTACCTCCAACTATAAGATTAACAACGATCTCCCAATTCGCCTCTAAACCACCAGTTGAATGCCGAAGTGCCAAAGAGGAAGAAAATTCACATTCACTGATGACCGGAGGGCAAGTATTTTTCTAGCTCCATCCATCAACCCAGCATTCTTTCCACTGAATTTAATTTATTTATTTTCTGTGGCACTCATCATCATCCCTGAGCAACTCACAACCATCAATGGATTCGTGATCCATTCCAACAGGGAATACTTCTCTGTTGATTTAGGGAAGTATTATTTCCTGTTAAAGACGGACACTGAAACGGAGAGAGCGCCATGTCACTTGGTCAACGTCAGAGAGTTTGTGACAGAGCCAGGAAGAGAACCTAGAGCTCCCAAGACCATCCTCCATCTACTACAGGCTATCTAGAGAGCATCTCCACTCATTTTTTAAGATGGCCATTTTGGCTTTTAAAGTTCATTAATGGTGAGAGATTTGACTCTCTTACAGATATCCCCCATGAGTCTCAGCTTGATGGGTAAAGACACTCTCACCATTCATCTTTTATGGATTCCTAAGGATGAAAAACTGTAGAAAGTTTGGCTTTATTTGTTACACAGTTCGTCATGCACGCATTTATAAGTCTATAACTTACCTGGTCAAATTGATTTAAATCTTGATCAGGAGGAATCTGTAGTCCCCAGAGTCTATACTTTTTAGCAATGCTGGGAAATTGCAAGTTCTTTGGAATCTCAACTATTTCTGATCGATTTAGCATCTCAGAATTTCCATAATCAATGTATAATACCTGACACTGTGGCAATAATAAAATATAAATAAGCATAGCTGCTACAAGTCTACTACAGTAGTATGTATTAAAATATACAGTACTTAGAGGACTATATATCACTTGTGATCCTAGTGTGTGAGTCCTAAAGGGAGTTCTACATCTGATCAAGAGCAATATACAGAAAAAGATAGCTACGCCCTTATAAAAGCAAACCTACTAGGTAGAAGAAGTCACAGCTCAAACTACAGCATCAAAACTGAAAATTAAAAATAAAATCTTAATTTACAAATATAAAATTTGTTGTCCTAAGTTACTGTGCCATTTTTATGGTCAGCATAACACGTTTTCAAAGTCAACGCTTTTCCATTTTCTATGTAAACATCCTGAACATTTTTTATCCTCATTTCTTCCAGTGTAAATCTATTCTGTATAGAATAATCATTGTTCATAGCACCCCTTACCATAAGCTGGGAACAATGATGTCATTTAGTGGAAGCAACTGCCACCTCTCCTCAAGTACAAAACTATCAATTTCAGT
Organism: Mauremys mutica; assembly: GCF_020497125.1. Lineage (NCBI taxonomy): Eukaryota > Metazoa > Chordata > Testudines > Geoemydidae > Mauremys > Mauremys mutica. Next base: position 233,718,555 of record NC_059073.1, read on the forward strand.
GCAACAAGCTCCCAATTGATGGGTGCCAAAAGACGTTGACAAACAACTAATAAGTATCTTACAGTTTCGATATCTGAAGAAAAAATGGTATCAGATATACATTAAAAAAAAAAGTAAGATGGCGATACAAAAGGCAGTAAGTGTGCCTGAAATTACAACAGGCTTCTCAAAGGAAATCTTCAGCAGTTTTGTTCTAATACCTTTCATGAACAGCTAAATATTTACTAAGTATACAGTTTTTAAAAAAATTCAGAACAATCGTTAGAAATATCCATTCATTGTTTCATTAGTCCCTTCAGCCCATTCAAGTCTCACAGTGCACACTACAGTTTTTGTGGTATTTCCAAGAAGGAGATATATTTGATGATTAAAATTAGGTCTGAAAAGCAGGACATTTCAAAGGTTAAGCAAGTTCTATGGTGTTTTTACAGTTTGCTTATGTTAATTCAACAGTTTGTGTACCAATGTTTTTTAAATGAAAAACCACATTCAGTCTTACTTTTCCTCTAATAGTTAAAGTGTTGGCTTGCTAGCAGCTTGAGTTTTTGGGAAGTATGTACATGTATTTGTATATATATTCATATAACATTTGGAGTTCTCTTTTAATAAAGGGGATAAGTTACGGCAGTGGTTTTCAACCTTTTTTCTGGGGACTCAGTTGAAGAAAATTGTTGATGCCCATGACCCAATGGAGCTGGGGATGAGGGGTTTGGGAGAGGCTCAGGGCTGGGGCAGGGGTGCGGGCTGCAGCCAGGAATGAGGGGTTCAGGGTGTGGGAGGGCACTCTGGGGTGGGGCAGGGGGTTGGGGTGTGGGATGCAGAAGGGGCTCCAGGTTTGGGGGTATGGCTCTGGGCTGGGGGTGAAGCCTCTGGTGTGGGGTCGGGGATGAGGGGTCTGGGATGCAGGAGGGACTCCGGGTTTGGGAGGGGGGCTCAGGGCTGGGTCAGGGGGTTGGGGTGTGGGAGGGGATCAGGGCTCTGGGCTGGGGGTGCAGGCTCTGGAGTGCAGCAGAGGATGAGAGGTTTGGGGTGCAGGAAGGGGTTCCAGGTTTGGGGGGGCTCAGAGCTGGGGCAGGGAATTGGGGAGCGGGGTTGGGGCACGGGGTTACCTCCGGCAGCTCCCAGTCAGCGGCGCAGAGGCAGGCTTCCCACCTGTCCTGGCACCGTGGACTGCACTATGCCCCGAAAGTGGCAAGCAGCAGGTCCAGCTCCTAGGCAGAGGCACGCAAGCAGTTCGGGGCGGGGACAGCACGCGAAGCCCCGTGGCCCCCCTGCCTAGAAGCCGGACCCACTGCTGGGGGGCAGGGCAGTGTCAGAACAGGAAGGCACTAGCCTGCCTTAGCTGGGCAGCACCGCCAACGGGACTTTTTAACGTCACAGTCGGCAGTGCTAACCAGAGTGACCCAGTGCCTTACATGCCGTGATCCAATACTGGGCCACGACCTGAACTTTGAAAAACACTGAGTTAGGGAAAAATCCCAAATTTAGCACCTCACTCTAAATTTAAACTTTAGTTTTAAGAACAAAACAGCTTTTCACTGATAATTTTTCCAGTTTTAAATCTGGCTATGAAATGACATAGGAAAAGTTGTGAAATCAGACCGTCTTCAAGGGCAGAGGTGAAATTAAAGGAAGCTCCCAAATCATTATGGCATGAGCCAGTGTGGATATCACCATTTCAAGTGAGGGTAATATAGGAACTCCTCACTTAACGTTGTAGTTATGTTCCTGAAAAACGCGACTTTCAGCAAAACGATGTTAAGCAAATCCAATTTCCCCGTAAGAATTAATGTAAATGAGGGGGTTAGGTAAATGAGACAAAAGACTATATACATATATCATCTGTGTACCAGTATTAAATTGTTTGTTTAAAACTTATACTCTGTGTGTGTGTGTGTGTGTGTATATATATATATATATATATATATATATATATATATATATATATACACACACACACACACACACACACACATATATAGATACACACACACACACAAACACACACACAGTATAAGTTTTAAACAAACAATTTAATACTGGTACACAGTGATGATGACTGTGAAGCTTGGTTGAGGTGGAGGAGTCAGAGGGTGGGATATTTCCCAGGGAATTCCTTACTGCTAAATGAACTAGCAATTGACTGAGCCCTCGAGGGTTAACTCTCACAACACTCTACAAGGCAACAGGAAAGGAGGGAGAGCAGACAGAGACACACACCCTGTGAGAGAGAGAAAAAAATGTGCATTTCCCCTTTAAGTAGCTGACCCCAGGCTTAAGTACACTGCTTTGTTAATTAAATCAGCTTGCTGAGACCTGAGACTGCAGCTACTGCCTAGAAGCTCCCTCCCTCTGTCCTGTGTCCCCCCTGCTCTATGGAAGATGTGGTAAGGGAGTGCAGGAGCAGGGGGAGGGGGAAACACCCTGGCATTAGCCCCCCTCTTGCCCCGTCCTCCCATACAGCAAGCAGGAGTCTCTAGGAGCAGCTCCAAGGCAGAGGGCAGGAGCAGCACATGGCAATGGGGGGAGGGACAGCTGCTGCACAGGGAACCTAGGGGAGTGGGGAGCTGATAGGGGGGCTGCTGGTCCACCCTGGTTCCAAGCCCCCACCAGCTAGCTGCAACGGGCTGCTCCTTCTGCAAGCAGCGGACAAAACAGGCAGCTGCCAAACGATGTTAGAAGGGAGCATTTCACTTTAAATGAGCATGTTTCCTAATTGATCAGCAACTTAACACTGAAACAACGTTAACCGGGACGACTTTAAGTGAGGCGTTCCTGTAGACCTCTTGTGTTTGGACATCACAATTACCAAACAACCCTAGCCTGGGAGCTTTAAAAGTCACCTGAAAGCCATAAGTATCAGCTCTAATATTATTTTCGGTGAATGTTATCAGCCAGATCCCAACTCCCATTTTCTCTTCTCAGAAGTTCTGAAGTGAAATGGTGCTGCTTGATAACACTGGCACCTGTTACTCGGGGGGGGGGGGGGTCTGTCTGTCTGTGTCACTTCAATGGTATACACACACTGTACCAATCTTCCCATCAACTTAAAGCTTCCAAAATAACTTATCACTTTAACGCACAGGTGGGCAAACTTTTTGGCCTGAGGGTCACATCTGAGTATGGAAATTGTATGGCGGGCCATGAATGCTTACGAAATAGGGGGTTGGAGTGCAGGAGGGGGTGAGGACATCGGCTGAGGGTGCAGGCTCTGGAGTAGGGCCAGAAATGAGGAATTCAGGGTGTAGGAGGGGGCTCCGGGCTGGGGGAGGGGGTTTGGGTGCAGGGGCTTGAGGGCTATGGGGTGGGGCTGGGGATGAGGGATTTCGGGTGCAGAAGGGTGCTCCAGGCTGGGATTGCGGGATTCGGAGGGCTAGAAAGGGATCAGGTCTGGGGCAGGGGGGTGAGGGCTCCAGGGTGGGGCTAGGGTGATCAGACAGCAAGTGTGAAAAATCAGCAAAGGGGGTGGGGGATAATAGGAGACTATAGAAGAAAAAGACCCAAAAATTGGGACTGTCCCTATAAAATCAGGACATCTGATCACCCTAGGTGGGGCTGGGGTCGAGAGGTTTGCGGGGCAGGAGGGTGCTCTGGGCTGGGACCGAGGAGTTCAGAGGGCAGGAGAGGGTTCAGTGCTGGGGCAGGGGACTGGGGCACAGAAGGAGGTCAGGGGTGCAGGCTCCAGGCAGTGCTTACCTCAAGCAGCTCCTGGAAGCAGCGGCATGTCCCCTCTCCAGCTCCTACACAGAAGCACAGCCAGGCAGCTCAGGGTGCTGCCCCATCTGCAGGCACCGCCACTGCTGCTCCCATTGACTGGGAACCATGGCCAATGGGAGCTACAGAGCCAGCACTTGGGGTGGCGGAAGCATAGGAAGCCCCTGGCTGCCCCTACACATAGGAGCTGGAGGTGGGACATGCTGCTGCTTCCAGGAGCTGTGCAGAGTGAGACAAGCCCCTGATCCCGCGACCCAGCAGGAGCTCGAGGGCTGGATTAAGAGGTCTGACGGGCCGGATGTAGCCCACGGGCCGTAGTTGGCCCGCCCCTGCTTTAACGTATGCCCCAGGCAAGTAACCATAGATTTAGATTTTTTTAGGCAACGATAAACCTCAGAAGTATATTAGTTTTTGTTTCCACATATTTGCTTTTAAAAGTGATTCAGCAGTAAAGAACAATCACATCCTAAAATATGTTTCCTACCTTTTCATCACTGATCACTTGCTGTACTTTGCATCTATACCAGCATTTATCTTCAGAAAAACATCCACCGTAGATCTGTTGATCAGAAGAGAAAGTGGCATTCTGTAAGCATAAGTGCACCTCAAAATTATATACCACAGTCCATTACAACACTTATATTTCAAAAGTTTGTAATCTGGATATCTGCAGAATATTGAAACAGAGTGGCAGTCCGCCTAACCCAGTATCCTGTCTCCTACGCTAGCATATGCTGGAGGCTTCAAAATATATAATCCTCAATACATCTAGTTATACAATACTATACTTTGAAGAAATGTTTTATCATGCTGCAAAACATGTTACGTATTGGATTCATGGAGCTTTTGCTATCTGTGCCATGCTACACAGTTTTACTAATAATAAAAAATAATAATAATAATAATAGCTATGAAGAAGGTAAATGCCAACCACAATATCGTAGAGATTTCTGGATTTTATTTTTTTAATGAAATCAAAAAAGGTGATCATAAGAATAATCTAATTTACCTGCACACATATGCAGTTCAGGAGATGAGGTAGTCTACTATGAAGCAAGTTATAGGTAAACTTAAGTAGCATATAAATTTGTGCATGAATACACATAAAACATACCCTAGAAAATTTTCACTATTCCTCTATTTTGCATTTTTCCCCCTGAATATCTCGGGTTTATTTTTTACTTGAGAGAATAAAAGTCATATTACAATAAAAGAATCAAGAAAACATCTAAGAAATCAGCTGTGTAGAATAAAGATTTTTACGTATGTGTAAAAAAAAAAAAAATCACTCTCCACACACACACACCCCTTTACCTTAGTAAAATCAGGATTGCCAAAAACTGAGTTGGCCTGAGGACAAACTTCAGCCAGTGCATGACTTAATTTCAAGATGTCATTATTTCTACTCATGTTCTAAGAAGTGGGAGGGGAGAGTAAAAAGTGTTAGCTATCATTTGAAAGCCTTTAAACATCTGTTTCAAAAGCAATAAATAAGTCAAAACATCTACTAATCCTGACACTACTGCACTGCCCTGACAACTTTCATCTTCTAAAATTTGAACTGTATCTACAACCTTGTTTGCAATTTCTTTCCAACACTGGAAAGCGACTTTCAGGGGTTAGGGAACATACTATGGTGAGATGTCATTCTAGCAGAAAATTGGTCTGAAAAAAATATTTACTTTAACAGCTTAAAAAAAAAAAAAAAAGTTAAGAGATTTTGTGAAAACTACAGTGATAAGAGATGTTGCAAAAAATGTGATTTGAAAACTCATAATGTGAGCATTCATATATTTTTGGGAATATGTATGTAGCACTCCTCCTCCAACATTATGAGAAAAGGCAACAATTTTTTATTCTCTTGTTTTCTGACTTGTAAGAATAATTGTTTGGTTTGACTGATGTGAACAAGACCTTTTAATTATATTTTGGTTTACCAAGTTGTAAAAACCTATATCAGCTACAGAAGATGAAACAACTATTATATTTTATTTTAAGTTCAAAGTGTAGAAAATCCAGAGTGTGGAGAGGGAGAGAAAAAAATTAGTGTAATAAAAATGACTCGCTTATCTACTAAAAGAATAGTAGGGTACAGAATACTAGAAAAATTCTAGGATTAAGTTGCAGAATGCATAAATTCAAATTCTAAAGAAGGAAATTATTACTAGTGATAGCTCTAATGATCTCCTTATAAGAAAACAGTCAATGCATAAATTTCTTAGTAGTTTAAATAAACTCATGTATCATGTCTGTGACTACATATACAATTAAGCCAATACTTGAAAAGACTTCCAAGTAATTAAGACTACTGTAATTAAAAAGGACACCATCAACATGATATCTAGTGAATTTTAAAAAAAAAAGTTAAAAGCCGTTTCAGGTACTGTATCTACCACTGAGTCCCCTACCAATTTGGGATTTTACAATAATTTACTCTATTTTAAGTGTTGCTTTTCCTGCCACTGTGTGCCCACATGAAGAACTAGTGATATTGGCTATATAAAGGAAAGTGAAACTAACTATGAACAAAGTCCTGTCAAATGCACAAAGTAAAAACAAGACAATCTGAATTTTTTCCCTAATTTTTCAGTTATCTTAAGTGTTACTTGTAACACCACACACTTGACGAACCACAGGCATCGTCTATACCCCCAAAAGATAGTGTGTCCATTGTTTAAAGTTATATATGTACCTGGGGATGAGCAACACAGACCAAGTTCTCATTAAAAGCCACAAAAAGTTACAGAAACCTCCAACCTGGTGTGCTGTTTCCCAGTCTAACTTGAGAACCACAATAGAGTTTTCCATTATTTTTGTTTTGTTATAAATGTTGAAGTTAGTCATGTTAAAAGTTTAAAGGCCCCAAGGTCAACTTTCCATACTATTCCTGACCCAACATTGATAGTTCTACCATTCAAGCTTTTACGTAAGACCTACTGTACACTGAATAGAATAAGTCCATGTAAAATTTGAGTTGGCTGATGGTCAATAGTTTTCTAATCCAATTCAGAAGGCAATATGTGACTCCTGTTTATGTCAGTATTAAGCAACTGAACAGTTGGATGGAATATTTTAACCACGTTGTTGGATGTTCAACTTTGGAACCTAAGGTAGTTTCTTTTTTACCCCAAGTCCCATTCATATACCCATTAGGCATTTTAAATTTTGTGTAAGTACATCACTAACATTTTTGTATGAAACTAGATTAAACAAACACCTTATTAGAATATCTTATTCAAGAAGGTTTTTTTACATCACCTGTGCCCAAAATGTCACAGCATCTTCAACATGACAACCAACCACATCTTCAACTGGGAGGGGAAAAAAATATTTTAAATCAATTCTGAATTTCAGCGTTAACAAAGGAAAATCTATTTTCCTTCAGTACCTTTATTGTATCCTGTGTTTTCATCCATTACGACAAATCCTGAAACATTACAAAACATCTGGAGTTAAACCTAATAGTAGAAATTAAGGAACATAATAATTTACTAAGTTGGGTCCTGGTCCTGTACTGAGCTCTGCATATTGTGGTCTTGATTTGAATCTGCACAGACACCCATAAAATATTTCAGAACTTTTATGAAAACTGCTTCAGTGTATGTGTAAATTAAAAGCAAAGCCTTGTTACCTTTAATGATGACATTGAATTCTGAAACTATGCACTATTATTGAATGTTTCATTAACTGTTATTTTTGCTACTCCACTTCTCCCACCTTCACCAATCCTCCCCTCCCCCCTTTTTTTGGTCTCCTCCATTGGGTATATCTTGTTTTTGAGACTGTAAGGAATTTGGGGAAGGGGCAGCATCTGTAAAATGTCTGTACAGCATCTAGCACAATGGAGTTCTGACTTGGTGGAGGCCTCCAGCCACTATCACAATACAAATATGGTAAGATTTTGCATCAATTTCAAAAGATGTGAGAAATGTGACTTTAATGCATTTTTAAAACCCTGATTTAAATACTTTTATCCTCCTTATATTGAATGTGATTCCTCTGTATATTCAGGAATTGGTGATGACTTCTTTCCTAACAGTCTCATACTTTCCACTGGAGAAGCATGGTTTCTCTTATTTTTTTGAATGGAGCTCAAATTAATACAATTTTTTTTGTTAAAGTTGTAACTGAGATGGTAATCTTATTAAATCTTTTTCACCCGCACCAGCAATTAAAAGTGTCATTATGCCAAGAAAAATGACAACGTAACAGTAGTATTCTTGCTCAAGAGATCTACTACCTGTGTACATTCACAGTCATATCTGCTTACTCAGCCAAAAATTAAGTCCTATGTATTGGATCTATATTACTGGTGATCCAGGAACCACACAGAGACAGACTTAGTTTTCAGATTCTAGTTTAAGTCTGCAGAGTTTCAAGTTTAGACAAATAACCACTTTACTAGTAAAATCAATCTGGAATTCAGAGACATGCATGGAGCCACACAATGCCATTTTCCAGTCTCTTTTCAAGTTATAAATGCAATTTAATTACACTGTAGATCTGGAACTAGAATCTGTCCGCTAAATAGTGCGATCAAAACCAACAAAGGACGGAGAGGACATTTTTCCTAAAGACATCAAAACTAATAGTGGTGCCATTCTCCTCCCCTCCCTCCAATATATATTGGAAAGCAGAGGGCTTCTTTAGAAGAACTGTATTTAATAACCTGGAAGATTTTTCCTTGATTAGAACTGTATGAATACAGTTTAGGATAGCCTAATAGCATCTAACTGTTACCATCAAATCTACAACTGTGTGTAAAGAGGGCATATGTATTTTAAGCACAGCCATATGGAAACAACAGCTTTGTACTGTACTTCTGATCTAGATGGCAAAATAGCAGCTTCCCCAAAGACAATACTGCTTTATCTAAACAGTGGCTAGTATAGGTACAACTGTAGCATGGAAAAAGTATAATACAATCTTCAAGAGATCCCATCAGTAAAAAATTGTCTGTTCATCTTAATAGTCCTAAACCACTGCCTCAAACTGCCACTTCCAGAAAATACATTAAAGTGTCTGATCATTAATCCGCATTTCAACTTATTCCTGTTGCGCCTTCATCTGACTATGGCAGCTCTACCAGTACAAGCTCCTAGCTTACTTAGCATGGTTTACAGCAATGCAGTTTACCATGATCTGAAACCAACTGGTTTTTACATGGAGTTCCTCTAGCTGCCCTTCCTGGAAAGGGCCCCTGTAGCCTGGTTTTTAAGCTCTTGCAGGTAGGGTGATCAGACAGCAAATGTGAAAAATCAGGATGGGGATGGGGGGGAGGGGGGAATAAGAGCCTATATAACAAAAAGACCCCAAAATCGGGACATCTGGTCACCCTACTTGCAGGGGGCCTGGCTCCCAATACTCATGCACGAGGCACTGCAAAAAGCCGTCCCCATTGCTGCCCTTCACACCAACCCCAGGGGACGCACCAAACCAAGCGGGCGCAGGCCAACGGGAGGAAACATTCCCTGGCCTTAGCCCATCCCCTGCCCCGCCACATATTGCACCCGATCCCCGGAGACAGCGGCCAGGATTAACCCCGGGAGCGCAGCACCGAGGAGCCAGCCCGGGGCTGCAAGTCTCGGACCCCAGTTACCCGCAGCGAGTGCCCCTGCCCCGCGCACGCGCTGCAGCCTCCAGAGGCGGCACGACCGAGCGAAGCACACGCGCCCGCCACCCCTGCGAGTTAGGGCGGAACCCCGCCGCACCCTGCCCTGCGCATGCGCACAGAAACCCGCCACGCCATACCGGTGCCCGCTCTCACGAGGCGCGTGAAGCGGTGCGCGCGCCGGGCCTGAGACGCTCCCAGGCCTCGTGCGGCTGCGGGGCAGGAGGGGAGTTCGGCTCGCTGCCCTCAGCGGATCGGCGCCTCAGCCTCTGCCGCGGGCCTCCGGCCTCAGCGAGGGCTGGGCTAGCAGGGGCGGGGGCAGAGACCCGGGGGTGGTTAGTCCTCCACCCCCCCCCGATACTGCTGCCCCGCATCGCCTTGGCTTCTGCCCACCTGGTTCGCCAGCGCATAGCAGCCTCCCGTACAAGTCTCGTTCCTGCAGTAGCACTTCCCAGCACCTGCTGCGCCGCCCGCCCTTCGGCAGGTGCCTGGGTCTCTCTTCTTAGCCCAGCCCTGGCGTGTCCCTTACAGAAGATGCTTCTTCCTATTTGAAAGTCTTCCCTTTAATGTGGTGTTACATCAGTGCTTAATGTAGGGTAGCCAACCCTCTGAGACTGTCCTGGAGTCTCCAGGAATTAAAGTGTGCATAATTAAATCTTGAATCAAAGACTGTATGGGGATGAGACCTCCAGGAAAACCTCCAGCCGAAATACTAATACTTAACCCTAATACTTCACCCTGGGTGGGACGTGAAAGGCACTGTGGTAAACACACTGCCTTGCACTCATGATCATGAGAGATCAAATGTAACTGCCATGTTTATGTTGTGGATGGTTTTGTGAAAAATACAGCATTTTTTTTACTGGAAATGAAGAACAACTGCTGCTAGTAGTGGAATATGAATAAAATAACAGAAGCAGTCAGACTCCTAGATAAATAAAAGTTTATTGTACATTCTTGTCCAGATAATATATTAATGTGTGTTGCTCCTATTTCTGATTTCTCTTGTACTAGCTGTGTAATGATTATTTTATACACTTAGTTGATTTACAATTGTGCTGCTTTGTTATCATCTATCATTTTTTTTAAATAATTAACATTAAAAAAGGATGGACAGGCACTAGTAAGTCTGAAATCAGTTAGTGCAGAATATGGGAGGCTCTGTGGTTCCTGAATTCTGAAGATGGCTTTTTTTCTTTTTAAGTTGTGACTATATGCTAGAAGATGACCTGCCTCCAGAATAGGTTGTCCTTTTCCACAGCAAGTGTCTGCATACAGCTATCCAGCACATGTGCTTTGGCAGGCTATGGATATTTTTAGTGGAAAAGACCCCATTGTTAGCATGGCTGTACTGATTTGTTTAAAAATGGGTCCCTTAGTCACACTTTAGATCAGGGGTCGGCAACCTTTCAGAAGTGGTATGCCGAGTCTTATTCACTCTAATTTAAGGTTTTGCGTGCCAGTAATACATTTTAACGTTTTTAGAAGGTCTCTTTCTGTAAGTCTATAATATATAATTAAACTATTATTGTATGTAAAGTAAATAAGGCTTTTAAAATGTTTAGGAAGCTTCATTTAAAATTAAATTAAAATGCAAAGCCCTCCGGACCAGTGGCCAGGACCCGGGCAGTGTGAATGCCACTGAAAATCAGCTCGCCTGCCGCCTTTGGCACACGTGCCATAGGTTGCCTATCCTCGCTTTAGATATATAGATACATTATAAAGTCTTTGAAATTAAACTACTGGAATTCAGTCTTGTATTGAACAATGTTCTAGCAATGATGTAGAATTTATAACTCTATTTCTATCCTACCAAACAATCTTTTCCAAGCAACCAGACTTATTTTTCAGATGAGACATTCCAGGAACTCTAAACACACATAGACCCCAATTCCCCAGACAATTACACATGCACAACTTGCCTTTAAAAATGGACAGTGTAAATTTAAAAAAAAACAAACAGTTGTGACTAGATATCTCTACTTGAAGTGAGATTGCATACTTATTCATCCTACATTTTAAAAAAAATCCCTGAGATAGCTTTTGGAGTGTGAATAGTTACATATATTGGTTAAAAGTCATCAAAGCAGTGGTGATTTTACCCTATTTATAGTATAATAAAGGCAAAAGTTTTTATTTTATTAAAAATAAAACTATTTGAAAAGTATTCTTCAGGGCTGATTAAGAGCTGTGAAATGTATTGAATAGCACCACTCCAGAATAGCAAGTCACCTCTCCCATTCCAGATTCCTTTGAATTAATCACAAACTTTTAAGAAGTCCATCTGAATAACAGAGGAATTCACAATAGTACACGAATTAGTACATTAAAATGCATAAAGAACTCATGTAGCTTGTCTGGCAACTTTGCAGTGCGCTGGGTGAGTTCCAGTGAGACTAAGGGTATGTGTACACAATAAATTTAAGTCAACTTAAGTTATGTTGAAGTGAACCCACCAACATAATTAAACCACTGGTGCATGTCCACACTATGCTCCTTGTGTCAGTGAACCACATCCACATTAGCAGCACTTAAGAACATAAGAACGGCCATACTGGGTCAGACCAAAGGTCCATCTTGCCCAGTTTCCTGTCTTCCAACAGTGGCCAATGCCAGGTGCCCCAGAAAGAATGAACAGACCAGGTAATCATCAAGTGATCCGTCCTCTGTCGCCCATTACCAGCTTCTGGCAAACAGAGGCTAGGGACACCATCCCTGACCATCCTGGCTATTAGCCATAGATAGACCTAGCCTCCATGAATTTATTTAGTTCTTTTTTGAACCCTGTTATGGTTTTGTCCTCTGGCAAGGAGTTCCACAGGTTGATTGTGCGTTGTCTGAAAAAATATTTCCTTTTGTTTGTTTTAAACCTGCTGCCTATTAATTTAATTGGTGACCCCTAGTTCTTGTGTTATGAGGAGTAAATAACACTTCCTTATTTACTTTCTCCACACCAGTTATGTTTTTATAGACCTCTAGCATATCCCCCCTTAGTCGTCTCTTTTCCAAGCTGAAAAGTCTTATTAATCTATCTTCATATGGAAGCCATTCCATACCCCTAATCATTTTTGTTGCCCTTTTCTGAACCTTTTCCAAGTCCAATATATCTTTTTTGAGATGGGCGACCACATCTCCATGCAATAATCAAGATGTGGGTGTACCATGGATTTATATAGAGGCAATATGATATTTTCTGTTTATTTTCTCTCTCTTTCTTAATGATTCCCAACATTCTGTTCGCTTTTTTAACTGACCCTGCACATTGAGTGGATGTTTTCAGAGAACTATCCACAATGACTCCAAGATCTCTTTCTTGAGTGGTAACAGCTAATTTAGACCACATCATTTTATATGTATAGTTGGGATTATGTTTTCCAATATGCATTCCCTTGCATTTATCAGCATTGAATTTCATCTGCCATTTTGTTGCCCAGTCACCCAGATCCTTTTATAGCTCTTCACAGTCTGCTTGGGACTTAACTATCTTGAGTTGTTTTGTATTATCTGCAAATTTTGCCAGCTCACTGTTTACCCCTTTTTTCAGATCATTTATGAATATGTTAAATAGGACTGGGCCCAGTATCGACCCCTAACAGTCACCACTATTTACCTCTCTTCATTCTGAAAGCTGACCATTTATTCCAACCCTTTGTTTCCTATCTTTTAACCAGTTACCAATCCATGAGAGGACCTTCCCTCCTATCCCATGACAGCTTACTGCTTAAGAGCCTTTGGTGAGGGACTTTGTCAAAGGCTTTTTGAAAATCTAAATACACTATATCCACTGGATCCCCCTTGGCCACATGCTTGTTGACCCCCTCAAATAATTCTATTAGATTGGTGAGACATGATTTCCCTTTATAAAAATCATGTTGACTCTTTCCCAACAAGTTATATTCATCTATGTGTCTGACAATTTTGTTCTTTACTATAGTTTCAACCAGTTTACCCAATACTGAAGTCAGGCTTACCAGCCTGTAATTGCTGGGATCATCTCTGGGGCCCTTTTTAAAAATTGGCATTACATTAGCTATGCTCCGTAACATAACTTGCTTCGACACAGAGAATAGTGCACGGTGGGTAGATATTCCACTGTGCAACTGGCTATTATCTGTTGCAGGGTGTTCTGGGCAGGGTTTGCAATGCCTCATGGGAGCAGGCTCAGTGTCCCCGGATGCAGCTTTCGCCATCCCATCATTCCATGGGCTTCCTAGTACATTTCACATCGCTTTTCAACAGCCCCAGTAAACTGCCCACCTGCCATCTCTGTCAGAAAGCATGGATCCTGCACTGCTCTCCAGTATTGTGATGAGCATTACAAACACAACACACCTGATCCTGCAGTATTTCATGATCTGAAATTGTAATAATTATAACACCATGATGTCCTGCTGTGTGCCATGAACAGAAACAATTCAAGATTGCTGTTGGCATTCACGGAGCAGCTGCACACAATGGACCTCAGTACTGGGCTTGAGAAACAAGCACTGAGTGGTGGGATCGCATCATTATGCAAGTATGGGATGATGAGTAGTGGCTATAGAACTTTCGTATGCAGAAAGCCACCTTCCTGGAACCGTGTGTGGCACTCACCCCAGCCCTCCGGTGCTGGGACACCAAAATGAGAGCAGCACTAACAGTGGAGAAGCGAGTGGCAATCGCTGTGTGGAAGCTGGCAACACCAGACTGCTACTGATCAGTTGCGAATCAGTTTGGAGTAAAGAAATCCAGCATTGATGTTGCAATGATGCAAGTGTGCAGGGCCATTAATCTTCTCTTGCTATCAAGGACTGTGACTCTGGGCAATGTGTGTGAAAGAGTGGATGTTTTTGCAGCAATGGGATTCCCTAACTACAGTGGGGAGATAGATGGCATGCATATCCCCATCAATGACGGGGGATATGTTGCAACAGAGTGCATCAACAGAAAGGTCCACTTTTCTATGGTTTTGCCAGCACTAGTGGATCATCAGGGTCATTTCACCGACATCAATGCAGGGAAGGTGCATGACACATGCAGCTTTAGGAACACAGATCTGTACAGAAAGCTGCAAGCAGGGACTTTCTTTCCAGACCAGAGGATTACCACTGGGGATGTGGAAATTCCAATAGTGATCCTGGGAGACAAAGCCTATCCCTTGCTCCCATGGCCCCTGAAGCCTCACACCAGCCACCTTCACAGCAGCAAGGAGCACTTCAACATTAGGCTCAGCAGGTGCAGAATTTCTGTTGAATGTGCCTTTGGCCGCTTAAAGGGGTGCTGGTGCTGTCTCCTCAGCAAGTTAGACCTCAGTGAGGAAAATATCCCCATGGTTATAGCTGCCTACTGTGCCCTTCAAAATATATATGAATCAAAGGGGGAGAAGTTTCCCTAGGGGTGGAGCGTGGCAGTGGAGTGGCTGTCTGCTGCTTTTGAGAAGTCAGATACCAGGTCTGTAAGAGGGGCTCTTTGGAGAGCTATTCGGATCAGGGAGGCTTTGAAGGAACATTTTAACAGACAGCCACAGTAACATGTACTGCGGTAAAAGACGGTTACTCACCTGTAGTAACTGTTGTTCTTCGAGATGTGTTGCTCCTATCCATTCCAGTTAGGTGTGCGCGCCGCGCGTGCACGGCATCTCGGAACTTTTTTACCCTAGCAACCCCGGCGGGCCGGCTGGGCGCCCCCTGGAGTGGCGCCGCTATGGCGCTGAATATATACCCCAGCCGGCCCATCCGCTCCTCAGTTCCTTCTTGCCGGCTACTCCGACAGTGGGGAAGGAGGGCGGGTCTGGAATGGATAGGAGCAACACATCTCAAAGAACAACAGTTACTACAGGTGAGTAACCGTCTTTTCTTCTTCGAGTGATTGCTCCTATCCATTCCAGTTAGGTGATTCCCAAGCCTTACCTAGGCGGTGGGGTCGGAGTGAGATGTGGCAGAGTGTAATACCGCGGAGCCGAAGGCTGCGTCGTCTCGAGACTGTTGCACCAACGCGTAGTGAGAAGCGAAGGTATGGACCGAAGACCAGGTGGCCGCTCGACAGATGTCCTGAATTGGAACATGGGCCAGGAAGGCAGCCGACGAGGCGTGCGCCCTTGTCGAGTGGGCGGTGAGTCGGCACGGGGGGACGCGAGCAAGCTCGTAGCAGGTCCGAATGCATGCTGTAACCCATGAGGAAATCCGCTGAGAGGATATTGGCTCGCCTTTCATGCGGTCAGCCACCGCTACGAAGAGCTGGGGCGAACGCCGGAAGGACTTAGTCCGCTCGATGTAGAAAGCGAGCGCCCTGCGGACGTCGAGGGTATGCAGCTGCTGCTCCCGAGGCGAGGCGTGCGGCTTTGGGAAGAACACCGGGAGGAAGATCTCCTGGTTGAGATGGAACGCTGACACTACCTTCGGGAGGAAGGCCGGATGAGGGCGAAGCTGCACCTTGTCCCCATGGAAGACGGTGTATGGCGGGCTAACCGTCAGGGCGCGGAGCTCAGAAACTCGTCTTGCTGATGTAATGGCGACGAGGAAGGCCGTCTTCCAGGAGAGGTAGAGCAAGGAGCACGTGGCCAAGGGCTCGAAGGGGGGACCCATCAGCTTGGCCAGCACAAGGTTCAAATCCCAGGTCGGGGTAGGACGCCGCACCGGCGGGTACAAGCGGTCCAGGCCTTTGAGAAAGCGGGAAACCATCTGGTTCGAGAAGATGGACCGACCTTCTACGGATGGACGAAAAGTGGACACTGCCGCCAGGTGAACTCTCAAGGAGGAGACCGCAAGACCTTGCTCCTTAAGGTACCAGAGGTAGTCCAGGATGGTAGGGACCGGGACTACAAATGGATTAAGACCTCGTTCATCACACCAGAGTGCGAATCTCTTCCATTTCGCTAGGTAAGTGGAGCGAGTGGAAGGCTTCCGGCTCTCAAGTAGGACCTGCTGGACTGCTGCCGAACAGCCCCTCTCCGCGCGGGTCAACCACTCAGGTACCAAGCTGTGAGATGGAGGGATTGCAGGTTCGGATGGCGGAGTCTGCCGAAGTCCTGAGTGATGAGGTCCGGCCACAACGGAAGGGGGATAGGTTCCCGAACGGAGAGCTCGAGCAGCAGGGTGAACCAGTGCTGCCTCGGCCAGGCCGGCGCTACGAGTATGACAGTGGCCCTGTCCCTCCGAAGCTTCAGGAGCACTCGGTGTATGAGCGGGAACGGAGGGAAGGCGTAGAGGAGGCGATCCGTCCAGGGGTAAAGGAAGGCGTCCGACAGGGAGCCTGGCGAGCGACCCTGGTATGAGCAAAACAGGTGGCACTTCCTGTTCGCCCTGGAGGCGAAAAGGTCTACTTGGGGAAATCCCCACCTCCGGAAGATTGTGTGGACGACATCTGGACGGAGGGACCACTCGTGGGAGAGGAACGACCTGCTGAGATGGTCGGCCAGCGTGTTCTGCACTCCCGGAAGAAAGGACGCTTCCAGGTGAATGGAGTGGGTGACGCAGAAGTCCCACAGGAGCATCGCCTCCTTGCAGAGGAGGGAGGATCGGGCTCCGCCCTGTTTGTTCACGTAGAACATTGCTGTTGTATTGTCCGTGAACACTGTCACACAGCGGCCTTGTAGGCGAGCGCAGAAGGTGCGACAGGCCAGACGTATCGCTCGCAGCTCGCGGACATTGATGTGCAGGGCGAGCTCCTGCGGCGACCACAGACCTTGGGTGTGAAGGTCGTCCAGGTGAGCTCCCCAACCGAGCGCTGACGCATCCGTAGTCAGAGTAGCGGATGGGCGAGGAGGGTGGAACGGGACTCCCGCACACACGACCTCCGGGTCGAGCCACCAGCGGAGGGACTCGAGGGTCGTCCTGGTGACCGTGACCACCATGTCGATGGGGTCTCGATGAGGCCGGTACACCGACGCGAGCCAAGACTGGAACGGGCGGAGGTGGAGCCGCGCGTACGCGGTGACATACGTGCACGAAGCCATGTGGCCCAGGAGGCGTAGGCAGGAGCGCACCATCGTGGTCGGGAAGGTGACGAGGTCCCGGATGATGGAGACCATCGTGTGGTGTCGAGCGCGAGGGAGACAGGCCCTGGCCACCGTGGAGTCGAGGACTGCTCCGATGAACTCTACGCGCTGTGCCGGGATCAATGTGGACTTCTCGGCGTTGATGAGAAGACCGAGTCGCTGAAAGAGAGCCATGATTTCTGCCATCTGGTCCATTACGAGTTGTCGGGACTGACCCCGAACCAGCCAGTCGTCGAGATACGGGTAGACGTGTATCTGGCGACGTTGGAGGGCTGCGGCCACTACCGCCATGCATTTGGTAAATACCCTCGGGGCGGTGGAGAGACCGAAAGGCAACACAGCGAACTGGTAGTGGGTGTTGTTCACCACAAACCGGAGGTAACGACGATGGGGAGGATAGATTGCGACATGGAAGTAGGCGTCCTTCATGTCGAGGGCGGCAAACCAATCTCCCGGATCCAGAGAGGGAATGATGGTCCCCAAGGTGACCATGCGAAACTTGGGCTTGAGCAGATACTTGTTCAGCTCGCGAAGGTCCAGGATAGGACGTAGCCCCCCTTTCGCTTTGGGGATGAGAAAATAACGGGAATAAAATCCCCTGCCCCGCCTGTCTTGAGGCACTGCTTCTATGGCACCCACGCTCAACAGAGTCTGAACCTCTTGTAAGAGGACTTGCTCGTGAGAGGGGTCCCTGAAGAGGGACAGGGAGGGTGGGTGGGAAGGTGGGGGCGAAACAAATTGCAGGCGGTATCCCGACTGGACCGTTTGGAGCACCCAGTTGTCTGATGTTACTTGGGACCACGCCGAAAAGAAATGGGAAAGGTGGTCGTAAAATAACGGGGAAGGATCCGGTAGGGAGAGTGATGGGCCGTCCTCGAGCGTCCCATCAAAAGGCCTGCTTGGCCCCCTGAGGGGCCTTGGACGAGGCCTGGCCCTGGTTACGGCGGTTGCCCGAAGGACAACGGCGATGTTGGGCTGGTCGCCGGCTATTGTATGGCCGATAACGGGACTGATAGACGGGTCGGGCGGGCTGCTGACGGAAGGACCTGCGCTGCGTCGCCGGCGTGTGCATGCCGAGAGTACGTATCGCAATACGGCCGTCCTTTAAAGTTTGGATTCGAGAATCCGTCTTTTCAGAGAAAAGACCCTTTGTGTCAAAGGGTAGGTCTTGTAACGTGTATTGGACCTCCGGCGGCAGGGTGGAGGATTGCAGCCAAGCGATGCGCCGCATCGTCACGCCGGAGGCCAAGGTCCTGGCACCTGAATCCGCAGCGTCGAGGGCAGCCGTGATGGAGGATCTAGACGACCTCCTTCCCTCCTCCAACATCGCCGCGAACTCCTGTCGGGAGGCTGTTGGCAGGAGCTCCGTAAATTTCGCCAGGGACGTCATGATATCGAAGACGTACCTGGCAAGGAGGACCATCTGATTGGCTATCCGCATTTGCAGACCGCCAGCGGAATAGACCTTACGGCCTAGCAGGTCCATACGCCTCGCGTCCTTAGATTTGGGCGCAGGGGCAGGCTGGCCGTGCCTCTCCCGATCATTGACCGATTGGACGACCAAGGAGTCCGGGATCGGGTGTGTGTACAGGTATTCATAGCCCGTGGGAGGGACAGAGTATTTACGTTCAACCCCACGGGCTGTAGGAGGCACGGACGCAGGCGTCTGCCAGAGAGTGGTGGCATTCTTTTGCACTGTCCGCACGAAAGGCAGTGCAACTCGCACTGGCACCTCCGCCCCAACTACATTGGTGATGGGGTCCTCTTCCTCCTGCACCTCCGCTATCGGCAGAGCCATAGCCGTCGCCACGCGGCGAAGGAGGTCTTGATGTGCTTTTATGTCTATGGGCGGAGGCTCCTTCGTCGACGCTCCGGCCACCGCTTCATCAGGCGAGGACGAGGAGGACAAGCCCTGGATCACCGGCTCCGCAGTGGGATCCGCCGCGTGCTCGGCGGGTGGGTCGGGCTGCGCGTGCCCCTGGGGTTCAGGTGGTATAGCATCCGCAGCCGGCGGCGAAGGGGCCGGTCGGCTGATCGTCGCCTCTGGAACCCTGCGCTCGGACGCGAAGGGTCGTGGGGGGAAGGGCACCCCCTGCGCCTCATACTGGGCCCATGGTACCCAGAAGCCCCACGGCTGTGCCCCTTGAGGATGGCCCTGCGGAGTGGGTGGCAGGAGTCCGTAGCCCTCCGTCCCAGAAGCGACCGACGCGGGACGGGATGGCCATGGCGGTGCCGAGGCGCCGACGGAATGTGCTGCGGAGTGAGGTAGACCGTCTCCTGATGGCAGCGAAGAGCGATGTTGGTCCGCTCGGTACCGGGACGGCGACCGGGGGTGACGTCCGTCACGGTGCCGGGAGCTCGATCGGTGCCGGGAGCCCGAGCGGTGCCGGGAGCTCGACCGGGATTGGGACCTCCGGTGCCGGGAGCGCCCGCGCGAGTCGCGGTGCCGGGAACGGTGCCGGGACGGCGACCTCTGGCGGTGCCGACGCGATGGCGACCTGGACCTCGTGCGGCGCCGGGAGTACGACCGGTACCGCGATGACGAGCGGTACCGGGACTGCGACCGACGTTTCGACGGCGATCGGTACCGCGATGGCGAGCGGTGCCGAGATCGCGAGCGACAGGACGGAGATCTGCCACGGGACCGGGAACGTGATCGGGACCGGGTGTGCCGTCCATGTCGACTGTCCAGCGAGGGCGGCCGGGTCATTCTGGCCGGCTTTCCCGCCGACACGACAGCCCGCACCGGCGGCGCCGGGGGCCGGAGGCTCGGTGTCTCTATGAGCCGAATCAGCTCACGCGCCTCAGAGAACGTCTCCGGCGTCGAAGGCAGCCGGGGCTCAACCACGGACGGTACCGGGGAGCGTGGCGGCGCCAGACTCGACGGGCCTTGCGGCGCCGGAGTCAAAGGTCCAGTGCACGGCTTGTGCACAGTCACAGCGGGGCCCGCCAGTAGTGCAACTGCTTTCGCCGAGTCCTCAGCGCGAGTCTGCACCAGTGCCTTCGTCAGCCTATGTTTTTTCGAAGGCGAAAGTGAGCGGTGCCGAGACTTCGTAGCCGCTTTCTGAGGTTTCGGTGCCGCGGAGCCGGAGCGGCTCGGTGCCGCCGGTGCGCTCTGTACCGAGGAAGTTCGCGGTGCCGGCGCGGACGGTGCCGGTGGCTGAAGCGACGCTTCCATCAAGAGCTGCTTCAAGCGGATATCCCGTTCTTTTCGAGTCCGCGGTTTAAACGTAGAACAGAGCGAACACTTATCTGTTCTGTGCCCTTCGCCCAGGCAACGGAGGCAGGCGTCGTGTGGGTCTCCGACGGGCATAGGCCTCTGGCACTCAGCGCAGGGCTTAAAGCCCGGTGCTTTGGGCATGAGCCCGCACCGGGTGAGGCAAAAGGGGGAAAAAAAACCCTTTTACCTTATCTATTAACACTAACTATCTAACTAACTAATTGTAAAACTAATCACTAAACTAACTATATACAAACAACAAGCGAGGGCTAGGGTCGTGGAGGACAAAGAGCACTCCACAGTTCCAACTGGCCGTCACGGGCGGTAAGAAGGAACTGAGGAGCGGACGGGCCGGCTGGGGTATATATTCAGCGCCATAGTGGCGCCACTCCAGGGAGCGCCCAGCCGGCCCGCCGGGGTTGCTAGGGTAAAAAAGTTCCGAGATGTCGTGCACGCGCGGCGCGCACACCTAACTGGAATGGATAGGAGCAATCACTCGAAGAAGAATGTGTTTAGCCTTTTTTTTTTAACCTTGGTATGAACCTTGTAATTACTGTGTGCGCACCAGGTGCCCCGAATTGTATGGTCCTGTGGTGCCTGTGCTCCACCAATATGAGAGCACAGGGACCTGACTCCACCAAAGTTTGGGGCCAGGTCTCTCACCTGGCCCCGCCTGCTGCCCCTGCACACCTCCCCTGGAGCATCCCCCCAGCCCCACCTGCCACCCCCAGGAGATTTAAAGTGGCTTGGGGCCCCTGTTGCCACCACCAGCAGCGCAGCGGGGCTAAGGCAGCCTCCTGCCTGCCCACTTTGTTTCTGGAAGCAGCTGACACATCCCTGCAGCCCCTGGGGGCGGGGGGCAGTTTCTCTGCACGCTGTCCCCGCCCCCAGTGCCAACTCTGCCAACTGCACCCAATGGGAGCTACGGGGCAGTGCCTGCGGGCAGCGGCATGCAGAATCCCCTCCCTTCCCCCACCTGGGAGCTGCTGCCAGAGGGGGGTGCGGGTCACTTTCGGGAGCCACCTGAGGTAAGCACTGCACCCCTCACCCTCTCCTGCACTCCAACCGCCTGCCCCAGACCAGAGCCCACACCCCAAGACCCTCCCAGAGCCCATCCCCCGCACCCCCTCCCACACCCCAACTGCCTGCCCCAGCCCAGAGCCCGCACCCTCTCCTGCACCCCAAGTCCCCAACCCAGCCCAGAGCCCACACCCTAACTCCCTCCAAGAGCCCATGCCCTGCACCCGCTACTGCATCCCAACCCTCTGCCCCAGCCCAGGGCCCACATCCAATGTAACTTGTGTCAGTCAAAGGTTGTAGTATAGACACGGCCTTACAAAGAGCTCTTCTTCAGGTCTGTGAAAGGTACTCAGAATGTAAAAGAACAGGAGTACTTGTGGCACCTTAGAGACTAACAAATTTATTTGAGCATAAGCTTTCGTGGGCTATAGCCCACTTCATCGGATGCATAGAATGGAACATATAGTGAGAAGATATATATACATACAGAGAACATGAAAAGGTGGGAGTTGCCCTACCCACTCTAAGAGGCTAATTAATTAGGATGAGCTATTATCAGCAGGAGAAAAAAAAACTTTTGTAGTGATAATCAAGATAGCCCATTTGAGACAGTTTGACAAGAAAGTGTGAGGATACTTAACATGGGGAAACAGATTCAATGTGTGTAATGGCTCAGCCATTCCCAGTCTCTATTTAAATCTAAGTTGATGGTATCTAGTTTGCATATCAAGTCAAGTTCAGCAGTTTCTCATTGGTCTGTTTTTGAAGCTCTTCTGTTACAAAATTGCCATCTTTAAGTCTGTTACTGAGTGACCAGAGAGGATGAAATGTTCTCCTACTGGTTTTTTAATGTTATGATTCCTGATGTCAGATTTGTGTCCGTTTATTCTTTTGCGTAGAGACTGTCCGGTTTGGCCAATGTCAAAGCTAGATACAAAGTGGAACAGATTGTTTAGCATAAGTAGGTAACACATATTGTAAGAAACCATTCAAGGTGAAGTGGCCAGTTAACGCCTCTGCAGCCATAGGACAAAAAAAGGGTGTGTTGGGGGAGTTAGTGGCATCAGTGTGTTGTAATAAGCCATAAATCCAGTGGTTTTATTAAATCTATGATTTTTAGTGTTTAGTAGAGTTATTAATTTAAGCTTCCAGACTCATCTTTTGAAGGTACACTCCCCCTTTTTTTTATTCGATGACTGCAGGGGTGTTAACAAGACACTTTGAATGGTCTCTTACAGTATGCATTAATTAACTTGCTAAACAGTCTATTCCATTTTGTATTTAACTCTGATACTGAGTACCTTTCCCAGACGTGAAGAGCTCTCTGTAAGGTTGAAAAAATGTCTCTTTCACCACCATAAGTTGGTTCAATAAAAGATATTACCTCACCCCCTTGTGTCTCTAATATCCTGGGACCCACACAGCTACAACATTGCAAAGGATAAGAAAGACATTTAAAAATGGCAACAAAAACCCACTTAGGCCTTGTCTACATTTGTTTTTTCACACCCCTGGGCGAGAAAGTTTCAGTGCTGTAAAATGGCAGTGTTGTAAAATGGCAGTGTAGACAGTACACCAGCACTCAGCTCCCAGCGCTAGTAGCTACTCTTCTAGTGGGGATGTTTTTTTTACAGGGCTGGGAGAGCCAATTTATATTTGATTAGTTTGGCAGGAGTATGATGGTCATTTTGGGGAGGCTGTAGGACATAAAGGCTCAAGGAGGATAATAGTGGTGTAGAGAAAGGTCAGGAAAAAACACAGAGGTGAGTGTATTAGAAGGATACAAAACAGGCATGAAGGGAAGCAGAATTACCTGAATGCAGAGCCTGAGGTGAGAGAAGAATATATGTTGTCAGGGACAGAGCTTGCAGAAGCTTGAGGGTGAGGAAAATCAATTTGAATTTGATGTGGAAGATGTGAAGCCAGTGAAGGGAGCAGTGTCTGTGTCTTTTAAGAAAATATTAAAACTCCAGTGTTAAAAATTTTATTAAAGTGAATGTTTAAAATGAAATATACATGAGTTAAGAGGGAAGGTACTGTACATCTGGGGTCAGGCTTCGGTTATGAGGGGTTACAGATATTGTTTGCAAGGATGAAAAGAGACATACATATCGCATGACCTGCATAGATCCAGATTGGGGTGCAAGGGTTTTTAAAGTGTCAGTGGATAAGTGGGCTCGGGTACGCCACTCATGGAATGAATAAGGAATCCAAGTCAGTATTGGTGTAGCGGATAAGTACATGCGGTGGGGGGGTGCGTCCCTTGTTTCGTCAGGGAAGGAAGTGGGTTATTTCCCTGGTCAGCGGTCTGTTACTCAGTGTGGTATTGACGGTGTCCTAAAAATATGGAACGCTTCACGAATTTGCGTGTCATCCTTGCGCGTACTACAACCCCAGTGAGTAGAAAGTTAGGAACAAGAAGAATTCTAAATCCACATATAAAGAAGCAAGTATATAATGGAAGTCTGAGGATATGATGTGGTGTATAATGTATATTTTACCTGCTGTCCTAAGGCTCTGATTCAGCAAAGCACTTAAACATGTGTTTGCTGGATCAAAGCCTAAATGAAAAATTCTAGAAGTCTCTAAAAACCATCATTTTCTACTACACATGACACGTCTTCTACTACAAAGGTCAGATCCATGCAGCAATATTTGAGAGCTTAAATAGTATGTCAAGCTGCTTTGATAAAAAGTAACAATTTTATTTGAAAGAACCAGAATCACCAAGTATTTTAAATGAATTTCATCGATACTTTAATATAGCAGTGTTAATACTGAGAAACTAGAAAATATGTGTGTGCAATAAACACCATGAAAATACCCTTAAATATAATGATAATTCTATATTACAAAAACTCCTTTGTTTCATTAATCTTCATGGATTCTTTGATAGCAGCGGACCTTTAACTTTCTGTTTAGCAGCCTTCTCCTTTTTCAGCTGTAATAAAGAAAAACAGCAATGGTCTGAGCACTAGTGTGTCAACAAATGAACAATGCAGTACTAATTAAACTACTACTTTATAATAGAAATCTAGGTACTTACCTGGCCCTCAACACCACAGTACCTCACAAATATGAGTTTATCCTCATACCCATTAGATGAAGAGAAATTCTATTAACACCATTTTACAGATGTGGAACACAGACCAAAAGACTAACTAGCATGCTCAAGGTCACAAAGGAGGTCTAGGCAGCTCTCCTGAGTTCTTGGTTGGTGCTTTAACCACAAGATCATTCTTCCTCCCAATTGATTTTCCCTTCACTAGTTTCTTACTCCATGCTTTGGGGTGTATGGGGTGTTCAGGGAGGGGTAGCACCTCTGGTGTGGGGGCATGTCGTGTCCTTCCAGGGCAGCTCGTCCACCTTTGGTCTCCACCTGTCACTCAGCTCTCACCTGTGGCTCCCTGTAGCTGTAGCATGCGCAGCGGCCACACCCCAGGCAACAGCTTCGACAGGCTGGCCAAACCAGGTTGAGGGTAGCCGTCGGGCATAGACCTACGGTGAGATAGGGCCTTGTCTATCCCGAGCATGTGAAGACAGACTCCGGCGGATTGAGCGGATGAGACCTTTTAGAATAGGACCAACGGTCATGAAGGCGGTTTCTGCAAGCGATGTGGTACGCTAAGAGCACGGCAAGACGCGAAAGACGCCCTGGTCAACCACTGCGCCCAGCCCATCTCCAACCGTCTCAACTTTTGTCCTGCCATTGGAGCAAGATGGAATCTGGGAAGAGAGAGTGAGGCTGACTATGCGCACCTCTCCCTCACTTTAATCCAATTCACGCGCAAGTCTTGACATCCCTCCAATTTCCGTAAACCTTAAAGTCCTGTGGCGATGGGCGAGCGACGAAGCAGCAGGTGTGGATACACCGGGAGCTGTAGCCGCGGACCTGCACACAGGCAGCTCAGGTCTAATGGTCGTCTTCCTGCTGACCGAAGCAACAGCTGGATTCGGCGTCTACCTGAGTGACTGAGCAGTCCTCTTTAGGACCGCATTGCTCACCTCCGTAGTAAGAGGAAGGGGCTAGAAAAGGTGCCCTAAACATTATTTGCTTCATAGAACCCTGGCCAGCTTATCGCGGCTGGAGGGGATCCCACCTTATGCGGTCGAACAACAAAATTTCAAATAATAAAACGTACAGTGACACCACTCATTATTGGTACATGGAATGTATGCACGCTTCAAGACAACCCCTCAGCAGATCGACCAGAAAGAAGAACAGCCCTGGTCGCCAGAGAGCTCGCAAGATTTAACATCGATATTGCGGCCCTGTGTGAAACTCGTCTAGCCAATGAAGGTCAGCTCACAGAAACAGGAGGTGGTTACACATTCTTCTGGTGTGGACGCAGCAGTGACAAACGTCGTGAATCTGGAGTTGGCTTTGCGGTTAAGAATCATCTTGTCCGCACACTTGCCAGTTTTCCCAAGGGCGTGAACGATCGACTTATGACACTGCATCTTCCACTACCGAGAGGAAAGCGAGTTATACTAATCAGTGCTTACGCACCCACAATGACGAATCCGGATGAAGTAAAGGACAAGTTTTATGAAGATCTTGATGCCTTATTCTCATCCGTGAAGCACACCGACAGGCTGATTCTACTTGGCGATTTTAACGCGAGAGTAGGATCTGATCACTCTGCCTGGGATGGCGTCATTGGAAAAAATGGAATCGGCAAATGCAACAGCAATGGCCTACTACTATTGAAGACATGTGCGGCTCATGATCTGATCATCACCAACACCATCTTCCGCCTGCCCACTCGCAAAAAGACATCCTGGATGCACCCACGCTCCAAGCACTGGCATCTCATTGATTATGTCATCGTGCGGAGGAAAGACAGACAGGATGTAAGGGTGACCAAGGCCATGCCGAGTGCTGACTGTTGGACTGATCATAGACTTATCATCTCTAAATTAAGCCTTCATATCAAGCCAAAGAGACGTCCGCAGGGAAACAAAGATGTGATGAAAAAGATCAACATCAGTAAACTGAGGAACCCCAACACAGCAGCTTCACTAGTAGAAGATCTTGGCAACCAACTCTCAGAGCTGCAATTAGAGGAAAATGTTGAGAGGAACTGGGAACGCTTCCGAAATATTGTGCACTTTTCTGCACTAAAGGTTCTTGGACCCTCACACAGGAAACAGCAGGACTGGTTTGATGAAAATGACGAAGAGATCAAGGCTTTACTTGCTGAAAAGCACCGCCTTCACCGTGCTCATCAGAATGACCCGCTGTCAACAGCTAAGAAAAATGCCTTTAACAACATTCGCAGGACCGTACAGAGCAAGCTTCGCAAGATGCAGGACTCCTGGTTGAGTGCCAAAGCAGATGAAATCCAGAAGTTTGCTGATAGAAACGATGCCAAACGGTTCTACGAAGCCCTTAGATCCTTGTACGGACCTCGGCCTTCAGGGAGTTCCCCTCTACTGGACTTAGATGGTGTAACTCTCATTACTGAGAAGACTCTGATCCTACAGCGTTGGGCTGAGCATTTCCGTACTGAACCACCCATCTTCCATCAATAACAAGGCGATTGACAGAATGCCCCAGGCAGATATCAACTACAGCCTGGAAGTTCCACCATCAGAGACTGAAACTCTACAGGCCATCAGCCAGCTGTCCAGTGGCAAGGCCTCAGGATCTGATGCGATTCCAGTGGAAATCTATAAGGATGGTGGTGCAATGCTTGTTGACAAACTCACTCAGCTGTTCCAGTCCTTCTGGAATCAAGGGTCCATTCCTCAGGAATTGAAAGACGCGTCCATCGTACACCTCTACAAGAGGAAAGGAAATCGAAAAGTTTGCGATAATCATAGAGGAATATCACTGCTTTCTAGCGCAGGTAAGATCCTTGCACGAGTGTTGCTGAATCGCCTGATTGACCACCTGGAACAGGGTCTACTACCCGAGACACAGTGCGGCTTCCGCAAAGAGCGTGGCACTGTGGACATGATCTTCGCAGTCCGACAGCTCCAAGAGAAGTGTCAAGAGCAGAATCGCGAATTGTACACCATCTTCATGGATCTTACCAAGGCTTTTGA
Organism: Mauremys mutica; assembly: GCF_020497125.1. Lineage (NCBI taxonomy): Eukaryota > Metazoa > Chordata > Testudines > Geoemydidae > Mauremys > Mauremys mutica. Next base: position 233,746,146 of record NC_059073.1, read on the forward strand.
CACTGTCAGTCGCGAAGGTCTGTGGCGCATCATGTCGAAGTTTGGGTGCCCTGACAGATTTATCCTGATGGTACGTCAGTTCCCCGATGGCATGATGGCTCGTGTTCTGGACGACGGAGAAGCTTCAGAGGCCTTTCCCGTCACAAACAGCGTCAAGCAAGGGTGTGTGTTGGCTCCGACCCTGTTCAGCATAATGTTTTTAGCCATGCTGTCAGACGCCTTTCAGAACAGTTCCTTGGGAATCAGCCTGAGATACAGGACTGATGGGAAACTGTTCAACCTGCGGAGACTCCAGGCTGTCACCAAAATAAAGGAAACTGTGCTACGAGACCTCCTTTTTGCTGACGACTGTGCCCTGAATGTTGGATCAGAGCAGGAAATGCAAGCTAGCATGGATAAATTTGCAGCAGCATGTGACAACTTCGGCCTCCTCATCAACATAAAGAAAACCGAAGTGATGCACCAGCCAGCTCCGAAAGCCCAACACCGAGAGTCCACCATCACAGTGAAGGGACAAAAGCTACAAGCAGTGGATCAATTTACATACCTTGGCAGCACCCTTTCTCGCGCAGTGACAATTGACATCGAGGTCAACTGCAGAATCGCCAAGGCAAGTTCTGCATTTGGCAGACTGCTGACCAACGTGTGGGACCGCCGTGGAATAAGCCTTGCTACAAAGCTTAAAGTCTACCGAGCAGTAGTGCTAACTACCCTGATGTATGCCAGTGAGACTTGGACTGTATACAGGAGGCACGCTAGGCAACTGAACCACTTCCATATGACTTGCCTCCGCAGACTTCTGAGGATCCGGTGGCAGGATAAGGTGCCAGATAAAGAAGTCCTCTCCAGAGCAGGCCTGCCGTCAGTTTACACTCTGCTTATGAAAGCCCAGATACGCTGGGCAGGCCATGTTGTAAGGATGCCAGACTACCGCATCCCCAAACAGCTCTTCTATGGTGAGCTGTCTCAAGGAAAGCGATCGCACGAGGGACAAAAGAAGCGATACAAAGACACGCTGAAAGCCTCTCTTAAGTCCCTGGATATCGACATCACCTCCTGGGAAACCCTGGCACAAGATCGATCGACATAGCGTACGCTGATCCACCAAGGCTGCCAGACATTTGAAGCCAGAAGGATAACCATAGCACAAGAGAAGCGAGCACTCCGTAAAGCCAGAGCTGCAAATGCTGTAACAGTGGTGCCCACGCATGTCTGCCCGACATGTGTCAGAACATTCCGTGCCCGTATTGGCCTTGCCAGCCACCTGCGGACGCACTGTGGACAGCTTACAACCTGCTAGATGTCAAGATCTTCTTCGAAAACGATGGACGAACATCACTCCATGCTTTGATTTACCAAAATATGTACCTGACTACCATTTTTTATTGTGGATTTATATTCATCCCACTGCAACTTCAGTGTGGCAATTCCTTCAATTACTTTGAAGGATAATAAATAATTACTTTAATTATTCCATAGCTTTGGAAGTCAGTAATTGGTCTACAGCACTCACGGGAGTGTGATTCACGGGTTCATTAAACATTATTTTGAATAATTGTATTGAGAAGGTGTGTGGATCTATAGTGTATCAATGTTCACTGCACTGCCTTAAGAGACAGGGGGAAAAAAGAAATCAAAGAGAGGCTGCTGCGCTCCAGCTGGAGCTCCGGCTGGGAGAGCGGGGCCATGGGGCTGCCGCGCTCCAGCTGGAGCTCCATCCGGGAGAGCGGGGCCGCGGGGCTTGCCGTGCTCTGGCCAGCACTCTGGACAGGGAAGCGGGGCCGCCGAAGACCCCGGTGGCTGGGGTGAGTAAAAAAAATTTAAAAGGCGCCTAAGGCGCGGGGCCCGATTCCGGGGAATCGGGTGAATCGGCCTAAAGCCGGCCTTGGGGCAATGGTTCTCAGCTGGGGTATGTACATCTCTCAAGGTATGCAGAGGTATTCCAGGGGGACTCATCTAGGTATTTGCCTACTTTTACAACAGGCTACAAAAAAAAAGCACTAGCAAAGTCAGTACAGACTAAAATTTCATAGACAATATATTGTTTATACTGCTTTATCTACTATACATTGAAATGTAAGTACAATATTTATATTCCAATTTATTTTATAAGGTAAAAATAAGAAAGTAAGCAATTTTTCAGTAATAGTGTGCTGTGACACATTTGTATTTTTATGTCTGATTTTGTAAGCAAGTAGTTTTTAAGTGAGGTGAAACTCAGGGGTATGCAAGACAGATCAGACACCTGAAAGGGGTACAGTGGCCTGGAAAGGTTGAAAGCCACTGTTATAGGGTCCCTGGGCTGGAATCCGGAGTAGAGAGTGGGCCTGGGTTCCCCTTCCAGCCATTGGAGACACCAGCCAGACAGCTGGTCTGGAAGGACTTTGATTTCCCTGGAAGGGAAGGACCTTAGTGACCTGGCTGGAGGGCCCAGCCACGAACAGGAAGCTGCAGCTCTGAGAGCAAGATGGGCTGCAGAGTGAAAGAGACAACAGGCAGAGACACTGCCAGAGGAGAGCAGCACCTGGCAAGAACTAATCCCTCGAGCTGCCATCAGGAGGTGCCACGTGGGGTGAGTGCACCCCATGACACAACCAGACACAGCTTAAAGTGTTACTTGTGGTGACTGCTGTGACGTGAGGGCTCAGTGTCAGCAAAGAATCCAAGAGTACTCCTAGACTACAGACTGAATTGACCAATTGTGGCTATGAACCTTCATCCAAAGGACATGGCATAGTAGCTGCAAACACCTCAAAATACTTCCCTCTGCCTACCAGCATCATCTCTGTTTTGCTCAGACGCAGCTTCAGCCAGCTGTTTTTCATCTATTAACTGATCTTGTCTAACCACTGGGCCATCTTGGTGGGAGTGGTGTGGTCATATGTGATGAAGGATAGGTAGAGCTGTGTGTCACCTGCATATTGCTGGCACTTGAGTCCATGTCATCTGACCAGTTCACCTAGTGGTTGAATGAGATGTTGAAAAAGATCAGAGAGAGCACTGATCCTTGTGGAACTCAAACCATTTTAGTGCATTGCCCTGGACTCCTGTTTCTCTCAGGTGAGATAGCAGTACCTCATGGTCAACAGTGTTGAATGCTGCAATGGATGAGAATGGATGTCTGTGTTCTATCACTGACAGCAGATGATCATCCATCAGTGCTACTAATCCAGTTTCAGTTCTGTGTTCTGGCCTGAATCCAGATTGTGCCAGGTCTAGAGTGTTAGCTTCTGTTAGATGAATTTGTAGTTGGGCCCTTTGCTAGTTTATCTGAGTTTGTTCAGGAACGGGAGGATTGACACTGTGTGATATGGTAGTTGGCTAGTACTGGGTTGGCCAGCATGGGTTTCTTCAATGTTGGTCAGACTATTCTGTTTGAAGGAGGAAGGGAAGATTCCTTCTCTGAATGAGGCTGTGATGCTGGTAAACCAAGTGCCAGCTCTTGCAGAGTCTGTAGATGTCAGCTGAGTACTGAGAAATTCATAGCTGGAAACCAGACCAGCTCACCTGTATGCTAATATTGTTCTAGATAGGTGTTAGACTTGTAAGAATGTGTTTAGATGCTATAAAATAACTAAGTTGCTGCATGCATTAACATTACAATTGTAATGTCTATATACCATGCTACAAGGTAAAATATAAGTTTGTTTTATAACTTTAAAAATGACTGCTCTGAACTTGTGAACTCACATGGGAAGAGTGGCTACCCCAGCTCATCCAGGAGGGCTATCAAAGTTGTGGGCCATTGTAGGACAAAAGCTTTGCTGATTACCCCATCCACCCAGGGAGAAGCACATGCAGAACGCCTCATCCCATGAGTTGGAATGCTGCAAGAGGGAAATAAAGATAGTTGACATGGAACCATAGGCTGAACTCATTTGTGTATACATGTTACCTGCTTTAACCTGTAAATAATTCTCTCATTTCTTTTTCCTAGTTAATAAATCCTCTGTTAATTTACTATGGGATTAGCTACCAGAATTGTCTTTGGTGTGAGATCTAAGGTACAAATTGATTTGGGGTAAGTGACTGCTTGCAACCTAAATGTTTTATAATTTCTGGTGTAAGTGACCATTTATGACTAAATCCAGCTTGCCTGTGTGGCAAGATAGATTGGCAAGCCCAAGAGCATGGTCTGTGACTCCATGGTAAGACTGTTACAGTGATCCAGGAGTTCACATTTGTTACTGGGTTGTTAAAATCTAATTATAATACATACCACTAGTTTGGGATATCTGCCCTACTTTTGTCAGTTTGTCTGCCCTGAGGCTGGCACTCAGTCGTGTACCACTCTAGACAGCATGACTGAAGCATTGGCTATTTCACTCAGGAGTGGCACAAGTTGTGAATCTGACCTATTCCCTTCATGGCTTGTGAAAGAGTGATGAACAAGTCTTGGATCAGGACTCCTTTAGGGTGTCCAGAACTTCTTGATGAGTCAATTTACTGAATTCTGAGAATGCAGCTGGTTCTTGATTAGTGAGTGCAGGCAGAGCAGATGCATGCTGTTTGAGAAGACTTCCTGAATGTGCATGATCTTTTCAGTGATAGTTTTTTTGTGGTGCTTGGTGTTCTTGGCTCTGATACAGGTTGTAGGCATTCAGGATTGAAGGAATTTACCCCTTGTGGTGGGATTTGGCAGCCTCAAAGAAAGCTGATAGGAAGGCTCTCTCGGCTTGCAATGCAGCCTCAGTATAGGCTTTGAGGAATTTGTTTCATCCTGTAGGAATCAGTCTTTGTATTCCGCCATCAGCACTTGAGTTTCCACCCTCTCTCTTCATCCGGCACAGGGTGTCATAAAATCAAGATAATCTGTGTGGGCAATGGGGAGAAGGGGCTATTTGGGGGCAAATATGTCAATGGCGGAGGCCAGTGTAGAGTGATAATGATTGACCAGGTCCTTGATTCCTCAGCCCGGGGGTGAGGTGCTGTTATCCTTTAGCAGGCTTTGGAATTCGTTGGAGTACGAGTTAGCTATGCAGGTAAGGCCCTGAATTTTCTGTTTTTGTTTCAAATTTCCTGGAAATTTATCAATGTTTATTACAAAAAATCAGGGCTGCCCAGGGGGGCAAGTGGGGCAATTTGCCCCAGGCCCGCACGAGAATATAGTATTCTATAGTACTGCAACTTTTTTTATAGAAGGGGCCCCCGAAATTGCTTTGCCCCAGGCCCCCTGAATCCTCTGGGTGGCCCTGCAAAAAATGGGTGAAAATCAGTGCAAAAAATGAATTTGCAGTTTTCTCTGTAAATATCTCTCTCCTCTTCTCTCCTGTTTTTGTTTTTAACATCCAAAACAGCCCTTATGTTTTGAAACATAGTCAAATACAATTTTTCATTTTTGACTAATTTTGGCATGAAAAGTAGTTCACTATCTTATTTGCTTTGAATGCTATAAACATCCATGCTATCTGTAGAACAGGTAATATGTATGTGATGGGTGTGGGATTGACAGCAGTATATACATCAGCACTCAAGTCATTCTAGTACTTCTGATCCATCCCCTCCACTCTGGAAAAGGAGATGGTGGATCAGAAACCAGGGCCACCCAGGTTACCGAGTCACCACCTCACCTTCCAGAGAGGAGAGCTGGGAAGTTCTGGCCCTTCCAATATTTGGGGGGAATTGCTTTTGTAAAACCCAGAATTTTTTGGTAAAAACTGAAACCAAAAGGCCAGAGATGACCTATGAAAGTCCTAGGGAGACAAGTGAGGTGATGAGTTTTGAGGGGGTTGTATCTGAGGCTTGTTAGTATCAATACAGAAATCTCCCAGGACAAGTAGTCTGGGGTATTTCACCACCACTGCCAACCACATGCCAGTGAGCTCCTTCATGAACCCTTTTCTGCAGTGGTTGTAAATAAGCATAAAATCTATACACACACACACACTCTCTGCTCTGGTTTTGACTGTCAGATGAATGAATTCAAATGAAGTTGTCTTATCTGAGGCTCCTCGCTTGCATTTGACATTTGCAAAGAAAATGAATGGAGTACCAACTGGCTTTTTGTCCTTTCTAGGTCAGGGGTGTACCAAGTATCCTGGGAGAATGCGGTTGGCTAGTACAGGACTTGCTCTGTCATCCAGCCAGGACTTGGTGAAGCAGGCTATATTAGGTGCCTCATCACTGATGAGGTAATGTATTGTTTGTCAGCCCTGGTCTATACGACAAGTTTAGGTCAAATTTAGCAGCCTTAGATCGATTTAACCCTGCACCCATCCACACGATGAAGCCATTTTTGTCGACTTAAAGGGCTCTTAAAATCGATTTTTGTACTCGTCCCTGACGAGGGGATTAGTGCTGAAATCGACCCTGCTGGGTCGAATTTGAGGTAGTGTGGATGCAATTCGACGGTATTGGCCTCCAGGAGCTATCCCAAAGTGCTCCATTGTAACTGCTCTGGACAGCACTCTCAACTCAGATGCACTGGCCAGGTAGACAGGAAAAGCCCCTCAAACTTTTGAATTTCATTTCCTGTTTGGCCAGCGTAGCGAGCTGATCAGCACAGGTGACCATGCAGAGCTCATCAGCACAGGTGACCATGGAGTCCCAGAATTGCAAAAGAGCTCCAGCATAGACCGAATGGGAGGTACTACATCTGATCGTTGTATGGTGAGATGAATCCGTCCTATCCGAACACCGTTCCAAAAGACAAAATGCCGGAATATTAGAAAAAATCTCCAAGGGCATGAAGGACAGAGGTTATAACAGGGACCCGCAGCAGTGCCGCATGAAGCCTACCAAAGAACCAGAGAGGCAAACGGCCGCTCCAGGTCAGAGCCCCAGACATGCCATTTCTATGATGAGCTGCATGCCATTCTAGGGGGTGTCCCTACAACTACCCCACCCGTGCTTCCCTCCTCCCCCACCCCTTCTGGGCTTCCTTGGCAGTTATCCCCCCATTTGTGTGACAAATTAATAAAGAATGCATAAATTTGAAACAACAATGACTTTATTGCCTCTGCAAGTGGAGATCAAAGTGGGGAGGGGAGGGCGGTTGGCTTACAGGGAAGCAGAGTGAACCAAGGGGGTGGGTTTTCATCAAGGAGAAACAAACAGAACTTTCACACTGTAGCCTGGCCAGTCATGAAACTGGTTTTCAAAGCACCTCTGATGCGCAGCGTGCCCTGCTGTGCTCTTCTAACCGCCCTGGTGTCTGGCTGCACATAATCAGCGGCCCGGCAATTTGCCTCAACCTCCCACCCCGCCATAAACATCTCCCCCATTACTCTCACAGATATTGTGGAGCACACAGCAAGCAGTAATAACGATGGGAATATTGGTTTCGCTGAGGTCTAACCGAGTCAGTAAACTGAGCCAGCGAGCTTTTAAATGTCCAAAGGTATATTATACCACGATTATGCACTTGCTCAGCCTATAGTTGAACTGCTCCTTACTACTGTCCAGGCTTCATGAGCCATGGGAGAAAGGGGTAGGCTGGGGTAGGTGCGACCGTGAGGTGCTGCCTACTGGGAGAGCAGCCTGAGGCATAAGCCTCCAGCTGGCATGATATTCCAGGCAGGACTTAATCTCCATTAGACAAAACTTAAAGAAGAGAATGACCTGGAATCATTCCCATTTTTGTCCGGGTGCCCCCAACCAACTTCACTGAGGCTGGCCAGGAGCACCCATGTCTGACCAGGTGCCCCCGACCAACCTAACTGAGGTCGCCCTGGAGCACCCACGGGACGATGATGGTTAGCAGTCGTATTCTACCATCTGACATCTGCAAGGCAAGGCAAGGGGATGCTGCTGTGTAGCACTGCAGTACCGCGTCTGCCAGCACCACCCAGGAGACATACGGTGACAGTGAGCTGAGCGGGCTCCATGCTTGCCGTGCTATGTTGTCTGCATGGGTAACCCAGGAAAAAAGGCGAGAAACGATTTTTTGCCATTGCTTTTACAGAGGGAGGGAAGGACAGAGGCCTGACGACAAGTACCCAGAACCACCCGCAACAATGTTCTTGCCCCATCAGGCATTGGGAGCTCAACCCAGAATTCCAATGGTCAGCGTAGACTGCAGGAACTGTGGAATAGCTACCACAGTGCAACACTCCGAAAGTCGACACTAGCCTTGGTACTGTGGACGCACATGCGCTCAGTGGGGACACACAATCGACTGTATCAAATCGATTTCTAAAAGATCGACTTCTGTTAAATCGACCTAATTTCGTACTGTAGACATACCCTAGTGGCAGGTCTTGCATTGATTAACATCAGCTTCAATTTGTGATGCCTTGTGCTGTCTGTTTCTGGCCTGTGGACTATGTAGTGGACCTGTGCAGCATACAGGTGTGTTATGTCTCGAATCTAGCTTCTTATTTTTGCTTTCCTGTTTTCTTGGACAGGTCCTCCCAATTTGAACTGTGATAGGTAATGAAGTAAATGTTGCCATGGGATGTTCCAAGTGAAGGAACAGTTTTCTGGTTCACCAGTTGCCATAGGAAAGACAGCTCTGTTGGATATATTTTGGAGCTGTAACTTGGATGAGTCCTGGGAAGGGATAGAGCTGGAGCAGTGTGTTACTGGAGCAGTGGTGGGTATGCTAGAAGCATGGAGGCATAACAGGAATGGAAATTGTAATAAATGACAATAATAGGGCTGAGCCCCATAAGAGGAAGTATCAATGGCATCAGATATCTATTTCCTTGAAATAAACTGTCTGTGTTGTAATGACACCCATGTTGCTCTTGCCTGCTTTGGGAGGGAGATGTAGAGGATGAGAAATAACACTTACCTTTTAGTCTTGTCTGAGTAAGAGCTGAAAAGTGGCCTCCTGGCCAGCATGTGGAGAAGTGTCTAGAGGAGCTGGGATGGGGCTCTTTCCTTTTAAAAGAACAAAGCCCTTAGGCTGCCTTATTCCTGGTGATGGTTCCTGGGCTGAGGGAGGGACTGGGAGAGGAGTCACAGCCTCACTTTAATCTTTTGAAAATTAAAGGAAATTTTCTGAAAGTAGTAAGTGACCGAAGGTACTCCCCTGCTGTTTCTGCTGGTCCTGGTGTGTGAGGGGCCAGCTAGAGATAGACCTCGCTGCTGCCATGGTAGTGGATCCCCATTGGGAAGATGGAGAAGATTGACAAAAAAGTGAGTAAGGCACCCTGCAAAGACGTACAAGGTTAAAGTTATGCACACAGATAAGTAGTCCTGTTGTGAGACTACTCGTGCTAAAAAAAAAGCACATGCCTCAGTCTTTGCAGGATTGGATCGAATATCTGAAATTCTTTCAGCCTCTTCACGAAGGAAAAGAAAATACTGGAAAAAGTCTTGAGACTTAGTAGTAATGCTATATCTATAAACTATTACATTTGCAAAATTTGTAGCACATATCTTCTTTATTTTTGTAATGTTTCTCAAGAAAAGATTCAGAGTTTCAAAGACCAGTTCTGACAGAAAAACCACCACCTGATGCAAGAAACAAGCATAACATTAGGCTTTATTAAAACTAGTTAAGTGAAATATTACTTTATAGAGGAATTGGTAAATGAGTAGAATTCACTTCTGGCTAAGATGGTGGAATGAAGTAATACTGAGTTAAACCAGAATCTGAATGACTACATATAAATTAAAGGGGTATTAAGAAGTTTTGTGCCTGAGAGTAGCAGTTCATGCTTTCCTGAGTATCCGAAGGGGGTCTGTTTTGTTTTTACACAGTTTCTCCTAGTTGTCCAAAACAATTACCGAGTTTTTTCTTTTTGTGCTTGTTTGGTATTTTGGAGCAATTATGCTTTTGCTTTCCTCTGGCCAAAGCAAGTTAAGTTTTTAAATTTAATCTGCCTGATCTAGGTAGGAAGGTCACTGAACTATTCCAGATATGATTGGCCTATGGACCTACACTATTAGGTCACTATGTTGTAACCCTCATTTTGAAATGCTAATACATTTTTTCAGGATCAGAATAGCAGTTAAAGCAATGTGAACCATTGTAGGCAAGTTCAATTTTAACTTTACCCACCTTAAATTGAGCCACTTTATTTTTAAGGAACATGTTTGTATTAAGCTCTAAATACAATGACTTACCCGTTCCTGGTACTGTTTTTCAAAGTAAGCCATGTCATCTTCTTCAGAACTCCTTAAATTAGAAACGTGCTTTGCTGCACTAGAACCACCTGAAAAAACCCCCAAAACAAATGTCTATTTAAAATACTTGTTTTATTGATTTCAAATCAATTTGGAAAAAGATTTTCAAATAAATTTCAGTCTGCACAAGGGAGAAGTGCCCTATTTTACTTAAAAGCAATATCTCCAGCCAAGTAAGCAGCACTGTTAACTAGGTCTGGAATGAAAAGACTGGTAGTTTCTCTGAGAGGCCTCAGAGGAGCTACATTGTGACTACCATCTTACTAGCCACGGCACATAATTGGGCAGAAGTGAACTCACAGCTATGTCCATATAGGGAGAAACCAGTTGCACAATATTACACTGAGTAAATACATATAAAGTGTGTGTTCAGACAACGATCTCTTACTGGGAAACAAAAACGGAGAGATGGTACTCCAGTGAATAGGTGATTCCATTATTAAGGAAGAAACAGGTGCAGAGGGAGGGCATCAAAATCAAGAAAATCTAGTTTCATATTAAACTAATGGGAGAGAGATTTTCTAAAACAACAATGAAAAAACCTTTCTGTTTTGAAAATCTTGATTACAGAAAAGTTTGTATATTAATTACATACATCCCTCTTAGAGGAAATAATCTTAAATACTCGCTTTAGTTTTGAACTCTAATGTACACCTTTAAGCTTTCCTTAACTCATCAAAAAGTCAACATTATACAGTGCCTTTATACTGAGTGAGTATAATAATACACCACAATTTAAAAAAAATTAAAAAATGGTTAGTTCATTTCATTACCACCTGTTAATTGTGAGCTGGCTTGTACAGAACTGGAGGGGCCTTGGAATGCTTTTAGAAATGGATGGTCCATGCCACTACTAGGTACCTCTAGAAATTCAGCAGAGGGTGCCCCTAATAGAAAACATATTGGAAAAAAATTAGCTTCACAAGAAGCGTTAGGAGTCATACATGATGGAAACCAAATATACCTATCACTTAAAATAACTAATGCTGATATGTAGTAAACCACATGAAAAAATTACACATTGTGTATCATCCAGAATACTAGAAGAAAATAGGTGTGGTAAAAGAACCAAAGTATGGCTTGAAAAGAAATGAAATGGCTGAGCTCTTCTCTTCCTGTTGCTGTGACTGTACTATACAGTAACTACATTGCAGAAAGATCGTGGAGACCAGACCCAGAATTTAAAATATAATTAAATACCAACAGTATTTCAAAATAAAGACTCCTACATTCAAAACTATATTACAGGGGAATAGAGAGAATCAGAAGTTCTCTAAGAACCAGTGGTGTAAGATAACAACCCAGTTCTACATTTTGTCCAATTTTATATACTGAGCATTAATTGTAGACTTGTAACAAATCAGCTTGAAATCCCACTATAAATTGTGCCTTACACTGGAAAAAAAATCATTTATCTGTACTTGTCAGGCTGAAAACTTAAAATAATAATGTTAAGAGAAAATAGGAAGATACCCCAACATGTAACTGTTAATGGGGAATCATCAATGAATGGGAGTGTTTCTAATGGGGATCTGTTCTTGGCCCAATGTCATTCAACATCTTTACAAGTGACCTGGAAAAAATACATAAAATCATGGCTAGTAAAGTTTGTAGATGACACAAAAATTGGTGGAATGATAAACAGTGATAAGTCAGTTATGAAGAGTGATCTGAATAATTTGGTAAACTGGGTTCATTCAAATAACATGCATTTCAGTATGGCCAAATGCAAAATCGGACATCTAAAGAACAAAGAATTTGATCACACATGCAGGATGGCGGACTGTATCTTGGAAAGAAGTGCTTCTGACAAGGACTTGTACTTATGTGTTAGATAACCAAGTGGCACGTGAGATCCCAATATAACTCTGTGGCTAAGAGGGCCAACTCAGTTCTTGAATATATAAGCAGCGGAATATCAAGTAGAAGTTTTCAGTGTCTTCACTGAATGTCAATGTCATTCAACCAGAATGTACTCTTCTGGATACAGAAATTAATGAATGAATTTCATAGAATCACAGAACTGGAAAGGACCTCAAAGTCATCTAGTCCAGTCCCTGGCACTCAAGACAAGACTAAGTATTATCTAGACCATCCATGACAGGTGTTTGTCCAACCTGCCTCCAAAATCCCCAATGATGGAGATTCCACAAGCTCCCTAGGCAATTTATTCCAGTGCTTAACCACTCTGACAGTTAGGTAGTTTTTCCTAATGTCCAACCTAAACCACTCTTGCTGCAATTTAAGCCCATTGCTTCTTGTCCTATCCTCAGAGGTTAAGAAGAACAATTTTTCTCCCTCCTCCTTGTAACAACCTTTTATGTACCTGAAAACTGTTATCATGTCCCCTCTCAGTCTTCTCTTCTCCAGACTAAATAAACCCAGTTTTTTCAATCTTCCCTCATAGGTCATGTTTTCTAGACCTTTAATCATTTTTGTTGCTCTTCTCTGGACCTTCTCCAATTTGTCCACATTTTTCCTGAAATGTGGCACCCAGCACTGGATACAATACTCCAGTTGAGGTCTAATCAGTGCAGAGTAGAGCAGAAGAATTACTTCTCATGTCTTGCTTACAATACTCCTGCTAATACATCCAAGAATGTTTGCCTTTTTTGCAACAGCATTACATTGTTGACTCATATTTAGCTTGTGATCCACTATGACCCCCCAGATCCCTTTCCGCAGTACTCCTGCCTAGGCAGTCATGTCCCATTTTGTATGTGTGCAACTGATTGTTCCTTCCTAAGTGGAGTACTTTGCATTTGTCCTTCTTGAATTTCATCCTATTTACTTCAGACCACTTCTTCAGTTTGTCCAGATCATTTTGAATTTTAATCCTATCCTCCAAAGCACTTGCAACCCCTCCCAGCTTGGTATAGTCCGCAAACTTTGTAAGTGTACTCTGTATGCCATTATCTAAATAATTGATGAAGATATTGAACAGAACCAGACCCAGAACCGATTCCTGCGGGACCCCACTCGTTATGCCCTTACAGCATGACTGTGACCCACTGAAAACTACTTTGGGAAGGATTTTCCAACCAGTTCCACACCCACCTTATAGTAGCTCCATCTAGGTTGTATTTCCCTAGTTTGTTTATGAGAAGGTCATGTGAGACAGTATCAAAAGCTTCACTAAAGTCAAGGTAGACCACATCTACCGCTTCACCCCTCCAGCCACAAGGCTTGTTACCCTGTCAAAGAAGGCTATCAGGTTGGTTTGACATGATTTGTTCTTGACAAATCCATGGTGACTGTTATATTGCTTAATTATTTGCTCCATTATATTTCCAGGTACAGAAGTTAAGCTGACTGATCTGTAATTCCCTAGGTTGTCCTTATTTCTCTTTTTATAGATGGGTACTATATTTGCTCTTTTCCAGCCTTCTGGAATATCTCCTGTCTTCCATGACTTCTCAAAGATAATTGCTAATGGCTCAGATATCTCCTCAATCAACTCCTTGAGTATTCTAGGATGCATTTCATCAGGCCCTGGTGATTTGAAGACATTTAACTTGTATAAGTAATTTTTGACTTGTTCTTTCCCTATTTTAGACTCTGATCCTACCTCATTTTCACTGGCATTCACTGTTAGCCATCCAATCACCACCAATCTTCTTGGTGAAAACCGAAACAAAGAAGTCATTAAGCATCTCTGCAATTTCCACATTTTCTGTTATTGTCTTTCCCCCCTCATTGAGTAATGGGCCTACTCTGTCCTTGGTCTTCCTCTTGCTTCTAATGTATTTGTAGAATGTTTTCTTGTTTCCTTTTATGTCCCTACCTAGTTTGATCTCGTTTTGTGCCTTGGCTTTTCTAATTTTGTCCCTACATACTTGTGTTGTTTATATTCATCCTTTGTAATTTGACCGAGTTTCCACTTTCTGTAAGTCTCTTTTTTGAGTTTTAGATCATTGAAGATCTCCTGGTTAAGCCAGGGTGGTCTATTGCCATACTTCCTATCTTTCCTATGCAGTTGGATAGTTTGCTCTTGTGCCCTTAACAATGTCTCTTTGAAAAACTGCCAACAGTGTTACACTTGCTTCCCATGGGATTTTACCTACCAACTCCGAGTTTGCTAAAGTCTGCCTTCTTGAAATCCATTGTCTTTATTGTGCCGTTCTCTCTCCTACCATTCCTTAGAATCATGAACTCTATCATTTCATGATCACTTTCACCCAAGTTGCAGTCCACTTTCAAATTCTCAACAAGTTCCTCCCTATTTGTCAAAATCAAATATAGAACAGCCTCCCCTGTAGTAGCCTTCTCCACCCTCTGAAATAAAAAATTGTCTCCAGTACACTCCAAGAACTTGTTGGATAATCTATGCCCTGCTGTTGTCTTCCCAACAGATGTCTGGATATAGAATCAAAGATTGTTAAGGTTGGAAGAGACCTCAGGAGATCATCTAGTCCAACCCCCTGCTCAAAGGAGGACAAATCCCCAAATCTCTCCTCTCAAGGATTGATCTCACAACCCTGGGCTTAGCAGGCCAATGCTCAAACCACTGAGCTATCCCTCCCCTCCCATCACCACCAACTCCTGTGCTTTGGATGATTTTGCTAGTTAATTTAAAAAAGCCTCATCCACCTCTTCTTCCTGGTTTGGTGGTCTGCAGTAGACCCCTACCATGACATCACCCTTGTTTTTACCCCTTTTATCCTTACCCAGAGACTTTCAGCAAGTCTTTTTCTTATTTCTATCTCAACCTCAGTCCAAGTGTATACATTTTTAATATATAAGGCAACACCTCCTCCCTTTTTCCCTGCCATCCTTCCTGAGCAAGCTGTATCCTTCTATACCAATATTCCAGTCCTGCATATTATCCCACCAAGTCTCTGTGATGCCAACTATGTCATAGCCTCTAATTTCTATAGCTTCTTTTCTACAAGAAGTCAGAGAAGATTATCATGATGATCTCTTCTGGCCTTTAAATCTATGAAAAAAAATCAGTGATTTGGAGTCCCCATCCTATGGGAAGGTCTAACTTGCCCTGAAATTTAATATTCAACTGATTTTCAAATATGAAAATTAAATAGACAAAGGATCAAAATGTTATCTCAAGTCTCCTGCACTTACCTACTCCACTGTCATCAAGTCTCATATAGCCTTCGGCCAGTGAACTAAAGCCAGTTAATCCTCCCATTGCAGCATAGGGAACATCCTGCCCCACAGGTTTTCCCTGGGATAAGCGCTCTTGTTTGGTTTCCACAACCGTTTCATGCGCATATGTTGGCTGACCACACCCACAGGTAAAGCAGCTGTGAAATCCTGAACATTTGGAACCTAAATTAAAAATAAAAAGTATTCAGAGTGAGATGATAATTGAGTCTGTTCGTTCATTATCACACATAGAGAATTTCCCTAAATTGTTGCTTTCCCAAGCACTGCTGATTTCCTTCCATGTGTAAGTACCCAACCACACTTCCCATTTGGAAGCTCTACAAGAGAAAGGATGAACATGTGGTTAAATCACGGGAATCAGGAGATCTGAGTTCTATTCCTGGAATCAGTCCCAGGCAAATCAAAGGATTGATTGTGCACTGTGCTCCCACAATTTATCAAACAATTTCAACAAGTTGGAGGCAGCTTCAGCTAAGGCAGGGGTGGGCAAACTACAGCCCGCAGGCTGCGTCCAGACTGCGTCCAGGCTGCGTCCAGACTAATTCGGCCCTTGATCTCCCACCGGGGAATAGGGTCGGGGGCTTTCCCTGCTTGTGCTGTGGCTCCACACCGCTCCCGGAAGCGGCGGCTTGTCCTCCCCTCCAGCCCCCACATGTTGGAGCAGCCAGGCGCCTCCGCATGCTACCTCTGCCCCAAGCACTGGCTCTGCAGCTCTCATTGGCTCAATCGGGCACCTGCGGACAGGGCAGCATGCAGAGCTGCCTGGCCAGCACTGTGCCTCCATGTAGGGGCCAGAGTGGGGACATGCTGCTGCTTCTGGGAGCTGCGGGGGTGGCACCTGCAGATGGGGCAGTTTGCAGAGCCGCTTGGCTGCGCCTCCACATAGAAGCTGGTCTCAGAGGGGGGACATGCTGCTGCTTCCGAGAGCTGCTTGAAGTAAGCGCTGCCCTGACCTCCCCCCATGCCCCGACCCTCACCCCCCAAACCTCAACCCCCAGCCCGGAGCCCCCTCCTGCACCCTAAAGCCCCTCATCCCCAGCCCCACCCTGGAACCTGCACCCCCAGCCCAGAGCCTGTACTCCTCCCACACTCCAACCCCCTGCCTCAGCCCAGAGCCCCCTCCCATACACCAAACCCCTCTGCTCCACCCACAGCCCCCTCATCTCTGGCCCTACCCCAGAGCCCTCACCCCCTCCTGCATCCCAACCCCCTTCCCCAGCCCAGAGCCCCCTCCTGCACCCTGAACTACTCATTTCTGGCCCCACCCCAGAGCCTGCACCCACAGCCAGAGCCCAGAGCCCTTGCCCCCTCCTGCACCTCAAACTCCAATTTCATGAGCATTCATGGCCCACCACACAATTTCCATACCCAGATGTGGCCCTCAGGCCAAAAAGTTTGCCCACCTCTGAGCTAAGGTAACAACTAGCAAGTGAGATCCACTGCTGTAATGCTCCCCCAGATAGCAGCAACCATTATCTAACTTCTCAACCTCCCCTGCCAATTGGCTCTAGCTGTTCTGTGGAATGGGCACAGAGTCACCCAGAAGCAGCAGCATACAGCCCAACATATGCCTAGCCAAGAAGGATTCATGTACCTAAATCAGGATACAGAATGGTCCAATTAGTCAGTTACAGGGCTGGGATTCTAGCAACCTGGGTTCACTTCCCAGCTCTGCCATAGACTCCCTGTGTGACCTTGGGAAAGTTATTTACAGGCATAGACTTTAAAGCCAGAAGGGACCATTATGATCACCTAGACTGACCTCCTGCACACTGCAGGCCACAGAACTTCACTCACCCACTCCTGTAATAGACCCATAACCTCTGACTGAGTTACTGAAGTCTTCAAATCATGATTTAAAGACTTCCAGTTACAGAGAATCCACCATTTATTCTAGTTTAAACCTGCAAGTGACCTGTACCCCATGCTGCAGAAGAAAGTGAAAACCCTCTAGGGTCTCTCCCAATCTGACCTGGGGGGAAATTTTTTCCCAACCCCCAAATTGGCTATCAGTTGGACCCTGAGCATGTCAGCAAGACCCACCAGCCAGAAACCCGAGGAAAAAATTCTCTGTAGTAACTCAGAGCGCCCCCATCTAGTGTCCCAACTCTAGTCATTGGGAATATTTGTACTAGCAGTCACTGATGGGCCATATGCCATTTTAGGCAGTCTCATTATACCGTCCCCTCCATAAGCTTAGACCAGTTAGGCTTTTTGCTCCACTGCTGCCCCTGGAAGGCTGTCCAAGACCTTGACTCCTCTAATGGTTAGAAACCTTCATCTATTTTCAAACCTAGACCTATTTATGGCCAGTTTATATCCATTTGTTCTTGTTTCAACATTGGTGTTCAATTTAAATAACTCCATTCCCTCTCCGACAGAGCAATCATATCTCCCTTCAGGCTTCATTTGGTTAGGCTAAACAGGCCAAACCCCTTGAGTCTCCTCTCATAAGGTAGGTTTTCCATTCCTCTGATCATCGTAGTAATCCTTCTCTGCGCCTGTTCCAGTTTGAATTAATCTTTCTTAAACATGGGAGATCAGTGTTGTATATTATTCTGTTAGATATTATTCCCCATTCTGCAAGCAAAACTGGTTTATGAGATCCTTCCTGTATAAATTATTCCATATACTTCATGCAATTACAATCTAGAAATCTGGCTAAAAATATCCATCAATATATCATTTGAAGAGATCTAAAAGACAAAAAATCAGTACGTAGTTTGCATCTGAAGAAGCGGGTTTTTTACCCATGAAAGCTTATGCCCAAATAAATCTTAGTCTTTAAGGTGCCACCAGACTCCTCGTTGTTTTTGTGGATACAGACTAACATGGCTACCCCTCTGATACTTGAGTACGTAGTTTAACTGCTGATGTTAATAATTCCTGTTTTAGGGCCAAATCCTAGTCCCACTAAAGTCAATAGCAAAACTTCCACTGAATTCAGTGATACCAGGATTTAACCATTGGTATGTTAAATCAGTGTTACCAATAATCTTGCATGGGCATGAAGTGCTATTTGCTAAATTTAGAAAATATACCTGTATTTAAAGCGTATGCTTCTTAAATTAGCAGTAAAGAATACTGCATGTGTATTTATAGGAAACTAACTTACAGGAGTTACAGGAAAATCCAGGTGCTGCACTGTGCTGATCAGCAAAGTGCTTGCATCTACAACGAATGGGCTGAGTGCCATTTAGAGGGACATAGTGATAGGATTTGCACTGGCAACGGCTCACTCGACAGGGTACACAAATAGGGCGATCTTTTGGAATCTCTTCATAATCTGTTTTGTGTTGTTTATACCTAAAAACAGAAAAAAAGAAATTAGTACATATGCATATTGGCTATAACAATACCATTATAGTTCAAAGAGACAAGGTTGGTGACGTACCAACACAGCTGCAACAATACTGCAAACAATTATAGCTCAAAGTCATTCAGCATTTACCATTAAAAATTTATTTAAAGAATTTATAATTTAGATTTCAAGTTTAATGCAGAGATACATTTAGTTCTTCTACAAAAAAAGTGCTCATTCTCACAAAAGATAATTTTCAATGCTGTGTGGGGTTTCAAGTGCTTTAAGTTATACCCTAGTGAAAAAATACGGCAGACTTTTACATTTGATTTTTGGCGCCATTTCAAGTATATATATTCAAAGCAGTATGTGGTGATCGAATCACATGGTTATAGATCCACACAATAAGTGTAAATATATCAGTAGCTTCAAAGCTCTAAACTTTTGAATTTACCTCTGACCACTTCAGTCTCTGATAGACTCACGGTTTCAAGCATAAACTGCATTTATATTCTTTTGGGATGGGGGAAGCCTATACAGGAGAGGTGGGCTCCACCTAAACCAAAGTGGAACCAGACTGCTGGCACTAAACATTAAAAAGATTGTAGAGCAGTTTTTAAACTAGGAGATGGGGGAAAGCCGACTGCTGCACAGGAGCATGTGGATCGGACACAGACTTCTCCTAGGGGAAAGTCTAATGATAGAGAATCTCCAGGTTATAGTCAGGAGCAGAGGATGGAAGAGGATAATGTAATGGCCAGGTCAGATGATAAACATTCACTTAAAAAAGAATCTGACACATCAGAAAAGAGCAGACAAATAAACAGTGACAAGTTTTTAAAGTGCTTGTACACAAATGCTAGAAGTCTAAATAATAAGATGGGTGAACTAGAGTGCCTTGTGATAAAGGAGGATATTGATATAATAGGCATCACAGAAACCTGGTGGACTGAGAGCAATCAATGGGACGCAATCATTCCTGGGTACAAAATATATCAGAAGAACAGAACAGGTCATGTGGCGGGGGAGTGGCACTATATGTGAAAGAAAATGTAGAATCCAATGAAGTAAAACTCTTAAGTGAATCCACATATTCCATAGAATCTCTATGTATAGAAATTTCATGCTCTAATAAGAATATAACATTAGGGATCTATTATCGACCACCTGACTAGGACAGTGATAGTGATGATGAAATGCTAAGGAAAATTAGAGAGGCTACCAAAATTAAGAACTCAATAATAGTGGAGGATTTCAATTATCCCCATATTGACTGGGAACATTTCACTTCAGGACGAAATGCAGAGATAAAATTTATCGATACTTTAAATGACTGCTTCATGGAGCAGCTGGTACGGGAACCCACAAGGGGATAGACAACTCTAGATTTAATCCTGAGTGGAGTGCAGGAGCTGGTCCAAGAGGTAACTATAACAGGACCGCCTGGAAATAGTGACCATAATACAATAGCATTCAACATCCCTGTGGTGGGAAGAACATCTCAACAGCCCAACACTGTGGCATTTCATTTCAAAAGGGGGAACTATGCAAAAATGAGGGGATTAGTTAAACAGAAGTTAAAAGGTACAGCGACTAAAATGAAATCCCTGCAAGCTGCATGGGCGCTTTTTAAAGACACCATAATAGAGGCGCAACTTCAATGTATACCCCAAATTAAGAAACACAGCAAAAGAACTAAAAAAGAGCCACTGTGGCTTAACAAACATGTAAAAGAAGCAGTGAGAGATAAAAAGACTTCCTTTAAAATGTGGAAGTCAAATCCTAGTGAGGCAAATAGAAAGGAGCATAAACACTGCCAACTTAAGTGCAAGAGTGTAATAAGAAAAGCCAAAGAGGAGTTAGAAGAACGGCTAGCCAAAAACTCCAAAGGTAATAACAAAATGTTTTTAAGTACATCAGAAGCAAGAAGCCTGCTAAACAACCAGTGGGGCCTCTTGATGATTGAGGTACAAAAGGAGCGCTTAAAGACGATAAACTTATTGCGGAGAAACTAAATGGATTCTTTGCTTCAGTCTTCACGGCTGAGGATGTTAGGGAAATTCCCAAACCTGAGCCGGCTTTTGTAGATGACAAATCTGAGGAACTGTCACAGATTGAAATGTCACTAGAGGAGGTTTTGGAATTAATTGATAAACTCAACATTAACAAGTCACTGGGACCAGATGGCACTCACACAAGAGTTCTGAAAGAACTCAAATGTGAAGTTGCAGAACTATTAACTAAGGTTTGTAACCTGTCCTTTAAATCGGCTTCTGTACCCAATGACTGGAAGTTAGCTAATGTAACGCCAATATTTAAAAAGGGCTCTAGAGGTGATCCCGGCAATTACAGACCGGTAAGTCTAACGTCGGTACCAGGCAAATTAGTCGAAACAATAGTTAAGAATAAAATTGCCAAACACATAGAAAAACATAAACTGTTGAGCAATAGTCAACATGGTTTCTGTAAAGGGAAATCGTGTCTTACTAATCTATTAGAGTTCTTTGAGGGGTCAACAAACATGTGGACAGGGGGATCCAGTGGACATAGTGTACTTAGATTTCCAGAAAGCCTTTGACAAGGTCCCTCACCAAAGGGTCTTACGTAAATTAAGCTGTCATGGGATAAAAGGGAAGGTCCTTTCACGGACTGAGAACTGGTTAAAGGACAGGGAACAAAGGGTAGGAATTAATGGTAAATTCTCAGAATGGAGAGGGGTAACTAGTGGTGTTACCCAAGGGTCAGTCCTCGGACCAATCCTATTCAACTTATTCATAAATTATCTGGAGAAAGGGGTAAACAGTGAGGTGGCAAAGTTTGCAGATGATACTAAACTGCTCAAGATAGTTAAGACCAAAGTAGACTGTGAAGAACTTCAAAAAGATCTCACAAAACTAAGTGATTGGGCAACAAAATGGCAAATGAAATTTAATGTGGATAAATGTAAAGCAATGCACATTGGAAAAAATAACCCCAACTATACATACAATATGATTGGGGCTAATTTAGCTACAATGAGTCAGGAAAAAGATCTTGGAGTCATCATGGATAGTTCTCTGAAGATGTCCACGCAGTGCACAGAGGCGGTCAAAAAAGCAAACAGGATGTTAGGAATCATTAAAAAGGGGATAGAGAATAACACTGAGAATATATTATTGTCCATATATAAATCCATGGTATGCCCACATCTCGAATACTGCGTACAGATGTGGTCTCCTCATCTCAAAAAAGATATAATGGCACTAGAAAAGGTTCAGAAAAAGGCAACTAAAATCATTAGGGGTTTGGAGAGGGTCCCATATGAGGAAAGATTAAAGAGGCTAGGACTCTTCAGCTTGGAAAAGAGGAGACTTAGGGGGGATATGATAGAGGTATATAAAATCATGAGTGATGTGGAGAAAGTGGATAAGGAAAAGTTATTTATTTCTTCCCATAATACAAAAACTAGGGGTCACCAACTGAAATTAACAATTAATAGCAGGTTTAAAACAAATAAAAGGAAGTTCTTCTTCACGCAGCGCACAGTCAACCTGTGCAACTTCTTACCTGAGGAGGTTGTGAAGGCTAGGACTATAACAGCATTTAAAAGAGAACTGGATAAATTCATGGTGGTTAAGTCCATAAATGGCTATTGGCCAGGACAGGTAAGGAATGGTGTCCCTAGCCCCTGTTTGTCAGAGGATGGAGATGGATGGCAGGAGAGAGATCACTTGATCACTGCCTGTTAGGTTCACTCCCTCTGGGGCACCTGGCATTGGCCACTGTCGGCAGACAGAATACTGGGCTAGACGGACCTTTGGTCTGACCCGGTACGGCCGTTCTTATGTTCTTATGCATTTATGGAACACTATGGAATGATTTCTTTCATCTCAAAAATGCTTCCTTAAATTACATCAATCTTTATATCTCTAGATTCTCAAGCTCATTACTGGTATGACAGTGCTTTTTATAAGCATTT
The DNA here is from genome assembly GCF_020497125.1 of Mauremys mutica. NCBI lineage: Eukaryota > Metazoa > Chordata > Testudines > Geoemydidae > Mauremys > Mauremys mutica. The sequence goes on from NC_059073.1 coordinate 233,768,603, forward strand.
TACATTTTCTAAGTAAAAAGAAAGTTCAGCAGCAAGAAAAAAAAACCTCACCTATGGGTACAAAAACACTGTGTCTCCGGGCCCACAAGTTTACAGTCCATCCCAGTTGGTGATCTCCAGCTCACATACAATCTGTTCTGTAATCGTATTGGTAACATTTTTCTTTTGTATTCTTCATATTGCTCTGGGGTAAAGAGTTTCCCTCCGTCGTCATCACCTACAATTCTGCAACATGTAATTGTGTTTCATAATATTTTAATTACATTTAACTTTCAGTAAAATCGAGGGGGCAAAGGTAGGTTGCAATTCTGAAAATATATAATGATGCACCAGTAAACAACACTGAACATTATTTTATCTTCCATAATAGTACCCTAGAGAGGGCCTTTGTAAGGAACTGTACTCAAGTTTTTAAACAAATGCTTATAAACTGGTTTTAATGCTATGAAAAGTATCTCGAAGGATGGAGTCAAGAGGCGACCTACCAAGTTCCTTTTTACATTGAAGAAAACGGACTGCAAGTCAGGAATGCTGGGGTCTTCCTAGCTCTGACTCAGACTTCCTGCATGACCTCTAACAAGTCACGTCATCTCTCTACAGCAGAGGTCCCCAAACTGTGGGGCACAACCCCCTGAGGGGGCATAGAGAAATGTTCAGTGGGGTGCGGTGGTGCCCAGGCCAGCCCCCACAGGGGGTGGAGAGGAAGCACCACACACCCCCAACTCTGTTCTGGCCCTGCCCCCAGCCATATCCCCAGCTTCTGGCCTTGGCCTTGGCCTCAGCCTCACTGCAGCCCTGCACCCATCATAGCCCAGCTGCGGTTCCACCCCCGCCCCAGCCTTAGCCCCTCGCTGCGACTTTGTTCCTAGCCCCGGCCCTGGCTCACTCCCAACCCCAGACCCACTCTAAGTCTTGCTCCCTTACCCCTATTCACGTCCCCACCTGCCCCAGGAGATGTGACTCCACTCCTGTCCCTGGCTTGGGGTGGGGCGGGGGGAGGTGCAGACAGGGGTAAGGCGGGCATGACCCTAAAAAGTTCAGAGGCCACTGCTATATGGCTATGTCTTCACTCCAGAGTTATCTATACTTGAGTTAACTCTTCTGACATTAACCCAGCTTGAATGAGAGCTGCCACACCATGAAATAACACTCCAGTTGTATCTAATAGTGTATTAGCAGCACAAAATTATGTAAGCCAGTAGGTTTCAACCTTTCCAAACTACTGTACCCCTTTCAGAAGTCTTGATTTGCCTTGCATACCCCAAGTTTGACCTCACTTAAAAACTATTTGCTTACAAAATCAAACATAAAAATACACGTGTCACAGCACACTGACTGAAAAATTGCTTATTTTCTCATTTTGTCTATCTTCAATTTTAGTTTGTACTGACTTTGGTGCTTTTTATGCAGCCTGTTGTAAAACTAGGCAAAGATCAAGATGTGTTGATGCACCCCGTGGAAAACCTCTGCGTACCCCCAGGGGTACACATAACCCGGTTGAGAAACACTGCTATAAGCAGCTGATGAGCCGTGCTAACCAGAGCAGTAACCATCCCAACAGGCCAGCCAGCTTGAATTAACTATGCTCGAGTTACAGATCTGTGTATGTGTACAGGACTCAAGGGGCAACACTCAAGTTATAATTCTAGTTAACTCTGCAGTGAGAACAAGCCCTAGAAGGCCTTTGGTTTCCTCATTTGTGTAACAGGAATAATACTTACCTGCCTCACGGAGTTGTTAAACTTCATTCATTCATGTTTATAAAATGCTATAATAATTTATAGTATTATTATGGTAAGTTGCATGACTTTCTACAATAGATATAACATGGGCCTGTTTTTCAGTAAGCTACAGTGTGGATATACATATGCAAATTCACAATATATCAGTAACGTACAATATCACAGTAATATGTGCTAATATATTTCATCAACACCTGATATCACAATTTATTGAAAGTTACCCTCTTTTTTAAAGCATTTTGAACATATATGGATAAAAAGTATGATTACCTGCATCTTTCATATTTTACTGAATGTTTTCTTAAGCTAAAAATAGTGTGCAAGCTATTGCATCATGTATGCTCAGTAAAACAGGAGCTAAATTACTTTTGGGGTTTTTTTTAAAGTTATTATTTTAACAAGATGCACCTATAGATTCTTATAAATGGGGACATTTTTATAATTGTCAAAATAAAATGTGTCAACTTGTATTTCCTGAAAAAAATAGTAGAACTGGCTTATTGTCCTCCTAAACTATTTCACAAAAGCTTACTCTTGGGCAGATGGCAGGCATACAAGCATGCCTGGGCAGGGGAAACAGAAACATAATTTCAACTATCATATTTCAACTGAGATATAATATCTAAAAGATCAGAGGGCTGTGGCTGGGGCAAGAAGCCTGGGCTGATTGGAGGAAAGTAGGCTCAGCTGTGGCCATGCTCCAATCAGGCCCAGCTGGCCCCTATAAGAGGCTATGAGCCAGAAGCCCACTCAGTCTCCCTCTGCTGGTAGAGAGAGAAGGGCCTGGCTGCAGGGACCCATGCAAGATACCTAGCTTGGGCTGGGGAAGAGCCAGGGGAGCTGGGAGCTCTGGCCTGGAAAGCCCCAGGCTGCAGGCCTGACTATAGGCTGAAGAGGTGCAGGGTTGCAATGGGGCAGCCCATGGGTAGACAGAAGCAGCAGGTCTGAACTCCTCTGCCAGTGATGAGTGGTTTATACTGCAGTCTGCCGCAGTTAATGGGGGCTAAATGGAGACTGGGCAGTAGCCAAGACTGAGGTGAAGTTGGGCTAGTGTGTGTGTGGGGGGGGGTTCCCCTAGGATGGGGAGACCTAGAACTGTGGGGGTACTGCCAGGGGGGCAGCACCCAGTTAAAGGGGCACTGGGGTCCTTGGAGGGACACGGGGGTCCAGCAGTGGTGGTGAAACACTAGCCCAAAGAAGGCGCTCTGGAGTCTGGTTGCTAATTCCTGAGGACAACCAGCAGGAGGTGCTGCTGGGTGACTCTATGCCCAGTTACAACATGTCAACAGAAAAGATACTTGCATGTCAAAATAATAATTGGAGATATACCAATCTCCTAGAACTGGAAGAGACCTTGAAAGGTCATCAAGTCCAGCCCCCTGCCTTCACTAGCAGGACCAATTTTTGCCCCAGATCCCTAAGTGGCCCCCTCAAGGATTGAACTCTCAACCCTGGGTTTGGCAAAGAGACAAATATTAATAGAGCCATAACATCAGAGACAAAGGCATTGCATAGAGTAGTTGGAGATTTCCCTCCCCCAGCCTTTTGAAAAAGAAACTTTTTTTTAAGTTCTAAAGTGTTCTGACTTAGCCACAGAACTCATGAAAACATTCTGGAGTACTAGCGACTCTAAACTTTGCTGAGCTCTCGTACCCAGAATTTCAATGAATGATAACTTAAAAATCAGAGTAACGTATTGCACAGTAGAAAAAGAAGTCTAACAGCAAAAGGTAGATAAATCAGGATTATAACCTCAGGTGGAGTATTAAATAACATTTTTATTTACAAAGCACTCCTCCCCTCTGCTAAGAAAGAAGCTTTGTTGCTCTGGTGTTTCCATGGAGGAAAAAAGCGTTCTTTCCCTGTGTCTCAACAAAACAAAACAAAGAAGATTCCCGGTTTCTAATTATCTTTGGGAGGGGACGGATTTACATGAGAAAAAAATCTTTTCAGATCAAATATATTGGTATAATTTTGCACTGTGGCATCAGGTTCCCAGGTGTCTAACAGCAGAGGCTGACTTGGCTGAGAAATTACCCCGTGTCCAACACTTTTAATTTAGAGGATTCCCCTAGCTGCATTCGTCAAAGCAGCCCCGCCAGGGATTCACGTTCATTCTCTCGTAAAACGGCATTTCAGCTTTAATAAAGCGCTCCCCGAGGAGAGTGACTCCTGCTGCTTCACCCAGCACCCCCCGGCCCCCATCTCCAGAACAAGGGGTAGGGGGGAGAGAGACTGACCCGCCTCAGCCATCTCCCCGCCCAGCCCAGCCTCTACGGGAGCAGGAGAAAGAGCCTGCGAACTACACAGCAGCGACCTGCGCCCCCATCCCTAGGACCGGGCGAGTGGCGGTGACCCACGCCTCAGCCACACCAGGAAGGGCCTTCACACTATCCGCAGCCCCTGCGCTCAGTGCGGGCTCGTCCCCCGCAGTGCAGGCGGCCCCTCACCTCCGGTACTCCACGTACTCGTCCACCGCCGCCGTGCCCCCCGCCTGCAGCCGCAGCCGCTCCATCCGCGCCGCTCTCCCAGGCCCGGGGGCCGCCTCGCAGCGCCGGCTTCCGGCTCGGAAGCGCCTCCCTCCCAGCCGAGGGGGCAGGCGGCCCAGGCGGGAGACGAGCGGTTACCCCCGCCCTTCGCGCTCCCGGGCCGTTGCTAGGCTGGCGCCGGTTCAACGGGTCTCCAGCGGGGACTGGCCAACTGCGCCCGCCCAGAGCTTCCCGCCCAGCTGCGGCGGGTACCTCAGTACAGCCCCCGCTGGTCTTTCTGCGTGGAGAGAGGGATCTGGGTAGGAGGGCTGGTGATATAGCCACAGGGGTGTAGCTTTGACAGCGAAAGGTTTCTAGTGTAGACAGGGGCGGCTCCAGCGCTCCAAGCCCGTGCCTGGGGCGGCAAGCTGCGGGGGGGTGGCCTGCTGGTCGCTGTGAGGGTGGCAGTCAGGCTGCCTTTGGCATCATGTCTGTGGTCTGCCAGTCTTGCCGTTTCGGTGGTGCGTACGCTGAAGGCACGGGACCGTGGGACTTCGCGCAGGCATGCCGCCAAATCTGCATTACCAGCGGACCTCCTGCAGGCGTGCTGCCGAAAGCCACCTGACTGCTGTGCTTGGGGCGGGAAAATACGTAGAGCCGCCCCTGAGCGTAGACAAGGCTTTCATTGTAAACAAGGCTTTATGCCAGTATAAGGCCTGGTCCACACTAGGGGCGTAGCTACATTAGAGTTTTATCAACAAAAATCAACTTTCATGGACAAAACGGTGGAGGTGTACACACTGAAATGCTCCTCCCACCCATGCCAACATAATAAAACCACATCAGTGAGAGGAGTAGAGCTTTTTGCAGCAAAGTTATATCGACAAAGTGTCAGTGTAGACACTGCACTTGGTTATGTCACTATAAATGGTCTCTAGGAGGTATCCCACTGTGCCCATCCTAACCCTTCTGAACTCCACTGCCCTGCACCCAGGTACACAAGCTTCTGCCCCTCCCTCCTTTAAAGGCCCAGGAATTTTTTTAATTCCACTTTGTTTGCACAGTGTGGACAGCTCACATATCACATCTTCCCAGCTGAACACTCAGCAAATGCTCTCGTGCTTGGAGCACACCTGATCTGCTGGATCTGCTCGCTCTGTGGGGAGAGGAGGCTATGCAGTCCCAGTACGAACTTCGATACTTATGGGCAGTTTTCTCATGGCATGTTGGATAAGGGCTACAAATGGGACATGCATCAGTGCCGTGCAAAGATAAAGGAGCATAGGTAGACGTACCAGAAGGCAAGGGAGTCAAACTGTTGCTCTGGTGCTGTGCTGAAGACCTGCTGCTTCTATAAAGAGCTGGATGCCATCCTCAGCAGCAATCCCACCTCCATCACAAAGAGCCCTGTGGATGCTTCAGGAGGGGAGGGGAAAGAGCAGACTCACCCGAGGACAAAGTGGTGGACAAGGAGGTTGAGTTGGAGGACAAGATGGGACAGGCAACAGGGTCATCTAGTACCATGGCAAGCCAGGACCTTTTCTCGACCAAGGAGGGTTCAAGCCAGTCCCAGCACTCTGTCTCTAATGTGTATGATGCAGAGAGGGGGTAAGTGATCATTTTAATTGATCTTGCTAGTTTATATGAGAGAGAGCTGTCCTTTGCTTTGTTGTATTCTAGGAGTAGGTTAAGGGATAGAAATGAACAAGATTAGCTGTGTTTGCATGTGCTTCACATTCCCCTGTGCAGCTATGCAGTGGGGTGGAACAGTGTGTTAATACACACAGAAATTTCATGGGACTCCTCCAGAGAGATCTCTAGAAAACTTTCCTGAAGGTATTTGCCAATTCTCTGCCAAAGGTTCCTTGGCAGAGCTACTTTGTTCCTTCTCCATTGCAGGAAACTTTCCCATGCCAATCGGCAATCACTTGTGCAGGGACCAAAGCAGCACATAAGCAAGCAGCATAGGGACCGAGTCTGAAGCCACATGCATGCAGGAGATGCACCCTTGCATCCTTGCTTACCCTCAGGAGTGAGATATTGGCTTCAATAACCCCTGCCTGTGGCAAATGGTGACAGAATTTACAATTTTGTCCCTAGTTTAGGGTGATCAGATGTCCCCATTTTATAGGCATAGTCCCGATTTTGGGGTCTTTTTCTTATATAGGCTCCTATTACCCCCCCACCCATCCCGATTTTTCACATTTGCTGTCTGGTCACCCTATCCTAATTGCTTGCAGTGATCCCCTTAAAAAAATTACCTAGACCCTTTGTCCCATCTTGAGCCCATCCCTGTGCCAAACTCACCATGTTTAGGCCATTTGCCAAGCTGCGTGCTTGCCAAGGAACAGTTAGAAAGAGATGTATTTTACTATAATGATTTGATGCAGTTAGTGCACTATCAGTCATGCTTCTGCTTGTTGTTTCTTGTGCTTCTGCAGATGTGGTCTTCAGGGGAACCTCTTATACACTGGCAGAGCGCCTCCGCCAGATAAGGAAGTGACCGAGAAGGAGCAAAGAGGACATGTTTCCGAGAGGGGCTCCAATCTTCAGATGCTGAAAAACAAGACCACAGGGTATGGAAAGAGACTATAAATGAAAATTATAAAATAGGCAGGAGAGGAAGGAGAGCCGGGAGCAAATCTTAATGGGCCGAGCCCAAAAGGAATGGTCCACCATGCAGCTGCTCCATGCAGCCGATCCTACAGTATTTCATGAGCTGGGAATCTGAACAGAAATCTATGGTGCCTGCCCTGCTGTGTGCCAAGGAAAAACAATTCAGGATTCTGCTGGCATGCACAGAGCAGCTTGCCTCTGTGGACTGTCAGTATTGGGCTAGGGAAACAAGCACTGAGTGGAGGGATGTATGCATGTATGGGATGACAAGCAGTGGCTGCAGAACTTTTGGATGCACAAATCCACCTTCCTGGGACTGTGTGTAGAGCTCGCCCAAGCACTGTGGCAAAAGATACCAGAATGAGAACTGTGCTCACTGTGGAAAAGCAAGTGGTGATCACTGTGTGAAAGTTGGCAACTCCAGACTGCTACCAGTCGGTTGTGAATCATTTTGGGGTTGGAAAGTCCACCATGGCATCTGATGCAAGTATGCAAGGCCATTAATTGCTACGAAGAACTGTGACTCTCAGTAATGTGCAGGAAATAATTGATGGCTTTGAGGCTATGGGATTCTCTAACTATGGCAGAGTGATTGATGGAATGCATATCCGAATTAGGGCAACATAACAAAATGCAGTGCTTTAACTGATGCTGCGTCACTCTAATACCTGGCAAAAAGCTCTATGCTGCGCGACAAGGTGATTTTATTATACTGGCATAGCAGGGAAGTTACATCAGTGGGAGGAGCCTTTCAGTATGTACACCTTCACTATTTTGTCAATGAAAGCTGACTTTTGTTGGCAAAACTGTGTAGTGTAGACAAGGCCTAAATCCACACTAGGGACTTTTGCCAGTGCAGCGATGCTGGTCAGGGATCCTACCTCATCACACTGACGTCACTGTACTGGCAAAGGTTTGTAGTGCAGGCTTGGCCTGATGGTGCACACACAAGGACTTTATTGTTGTAAGTATTCTGATAAAAGAAATCACATCCTAACCAAAATAGTTATAGCCGGAAAAGCCTTAGTGTGGGCACAGTTATTGGTATTTACTGGAATAATCATTCCAATTCTCTTCCTGCACAGAAGTAGCTATATCAGTATAAGCATCTTTATACCAGTATAACTACCCTTACACTGTGGGGTGGGAGTGTTGTACCACTTTATACTGGTACAGATAAAGAGGCACAATGTGAGGAGGGGATAAGCTCTTAGCCCCAGCTCGCCACTACAGTTTTGTTAGCCTTTAGGCCCCCATCCATGCTGGGAAGCATCACATCATGCTAGCCATCACTGTTAATCAAATCCATACCCAGGACCACATATGCCTTAGGGGTGGTGGGTTAAAAGATTGTGTTGAGTTCTGCTTGGCCACATACTGTACACAAATAAAAGGACCAACCCTCTTGAAAATGTATTGTGTAAAACAGTGCTTTTCAAACTTTTTTCTGGCAACCCAGTTGAAGAAAATTGTTGATGCCCGCAACCCAATGGAACTGGGGATGAGGGGTTTGGTGTGTGGGAGGGGCAGAGGGTTGGAGTGAGGGCTGTGGGGTGGGGCCGGGAATGAGGGGTTCAGGGTGTGGGAGGGAATCAGGGCTCTGGGCTGGGGGTGCAGGCTCTGGTGGGTCTGGGGATGAGGGGTTTGGGGTACAGGAAGGGTCTTTGGTTTGGGGGGGCTCAGGGCTGGGTCAGGGGATTGGGGCACAGGGGCTTACTTCAGGCGGCTCTCAGTCAGTGGCACAGCAGGGGTGCGATGGCAGGTTTCATATGCCCCATATGGATTCCAACGTGGAGAGGTAGATGACAACTAGGGGTGTATGGTCGGAGGTGGTTTTATTTCTGTGCCAAAGCAGGCTCTTTTAGAGTATTTGGGTGGCCCATTCCATGATTTGATTTACTTCTCTGCTGGAGTGTCCTTGTTTGGTGAAGGTGGTATTGAGTGTGTTAAGTTGTATATCCCAGACTTTCTCCTTGGAGCATATTCTGTGGTATTGTGGGTCCCTGGCTGTAGAGAACAGATTTCTTGGTGTGTTTGGGGTAGTTACCGGCTCTAAGAAGGTAGGTGTGGTGATACATGGATTTCTTGTATATAATTGTCTGTAGGGTTCCATTGTTGAAGCTGATCATGGTGTCGAGGAAGTTGATGCTGTTGTGGGAATGTTCCAAAGAGAGTTTAATAGATGGGTGGTGGTGGCGGTTAAAGTTGTGGTGGAAATTTATGAGGGAGTTTAGGTCATCTGTCCAGACTAGAGGCTGAAAATATCATTGATGTATCTCAGGTATTTAATTGGTTTAATGGTGCATTTGTCCAGAAATTCTTCTTCAAGGTGGCCCATGAAGAGGTTGGCATACTGGGGAGTCATCCTAATACCTATGGCTGTTGTCTCTCTAATATCCTGGGACCACCATGGCTACAACACTGCATAGTTTTATGTGAAGTTATTTTATTTTTGAGTGCACTTACAAATAACCCTAAGATTAGTATAATCAAGTTTCAAGGGGGAAAATATTTTTACGGTGTGCTTGCTTTGTGTAGTCTTTTCAATAGTCAACACCCCCTGCTTCACAGAATCATAAAAATGTAGGGCCGGAAAGGACATCAAGAGATCAAGTCCAGCCCCAGGGTTGAGGCAGAACCAAGTATACCTAGACCATTGCTGACAGGTGTTTGTCTATCCCAGCGTTTCTCAAATGTGGCCACCAGGAGATTTTTTCTGTGGCCACAACAGCCTCCTGGGCAGAGATTGGGGGAAGAGGGGGACAGGGCAGGGCAGGGCGGCAAGGCAGCAGCCCCTCCCAGCAGCACCCAGCTCCTGGCTGCCTTGTTGTTTGCTGCCAGCAGGGGATCAGCACCCTGCACAATGCAGCCTCCTGGGGGCTCTGGGCAGTGCCTCTCCAGACATGTGGGGCCAATGTGTGTGCTCAGTAGGCTCTGGGCTTCAGCCCGGGGCAGCAGGGCTTGGGCTTGGAAAAATTGTCAGAGCTACCACCAGCAAGGGTTGGTGGCCAGATTCTGAGGTTACCCCAAAAAAAATGTTTTGAGAACCCAACATGTTCTGAAAATTTCCCGCATCAGGAATTCTACAACCTCCCTTGGAACTCTGGAAGCCTATTCCAGTACTTAGCTATTGTGATAGTTAGAAAGTTTTTCCTAATATCTAAACCTATATCTCACTTTTTGCAGAGTAAGCAGATTACTTCTTGTCTTCCTTTCAGTGGACATAGAGAACATCTTCTTTCTAACAGCCCTTAACATATCTGAAGACTAGTTTCAGGTCCCACCCACTCTTTTCTCAGGATTAAACAAGCCCAATTTCTTTTAGAGTTTCTGCATAGGTCAGAGAGAAAACATGTTTAACTTTTGAGATCAACTCAAGTTTTATAAATGTCACAATATCCTGTACTACATTAAGTATCTATATTTTCAGTTTGTACAATGGAGCAAATTATGGTATTTACATTTTTGCAAATGTAAGTACTTTCTCAGTTCTGTTGTGTAGAAAAGCTCTTGCCCAAAGCTTTTAGTTTCAATTTAGCTAGTAGGTTCAGAATAGTTTCTTAATTTGAACTAGTTCAAAGATGAGAAACCGACTGGGAGTTGATAAAGCAGAAAAGCTTATTTTCCTCTTCTGATCTATGAATACAAACCAGGAGGAAGAGGACACAGGGGCAGATTTTTCAAAGGTATTTAGGCACCTAAAGATGCAAACTGAAAACTGCACTAAGCTCATATCTGCTTATTTAAAAAGCAGTTGAAATGACTTCATGTATTAATGACCTCATTTATTCAGTTCATCTCCATATTGTAGAATGGAGTATTCTGATAATTTTGGGGGGTTTTGGTTATGCAATATAATTTAAGCCTCTCCTTTATTTAAAAAAAAAAGAGTTTTCTCCACTAGCAAGTACTCTCAGGGTGAACTAATATATTTTTTCCCTATTTTTATATATTTTATATATTTATAATATATTTTAACCTAGCCTTACAGAAAGATTCTGGCAAACAATTAACAGCTTTAGAAAGGAGAAGATTGTACCCAAGAAATAATGAGCCAATTAAAGAGGGAGAATGTAGTGCTAAAGCACATGACTGGATGCCCAGGAGACTGATGATCTGCCAGATTTACTTTTAGGTCTATATCCCTGTGTTTATTAAAAAAATAAAACTAGATCTGCATGCATCTGTGACCTAGTAGCAATGGGTGGGATTCTTCACGACAGATCCCAGAGGGTTTTTTTGTGGGGGAGGACATTTTATATGCTCCAATGATTCTCTAATATGGGGCTGTTCAAGGCTCTGCCACTGCTCCTGTTCAACATATATTATTTGGATTACAACAACACCTAGAGGCCCCAACTTTTGGTCAGGGCTCCATTGTGCTAGGTACTGTATGCATTCATTCATTCATTCATGCCCGTCACCCCAACCGGGGTATGGGCCGCCAACCACAGATCTCCATAGTCTTCTATCCTGGGCCATTCGCTCTAGCTGGTTCCAGGTATAGCCCATTTTTTTGCTATCAACCTGAAGGTCGCGTCGCCAGGTATTTCTTGGGCGGCCTCTTTTCCGCTTGCCTTGGGGGTTCCACTGCAGTGCCTGTCTGGTGATGTTGGTTGGCTGCTTGCGTAGTGTATGTCCTATCCAGCCCCACCTTCTCCTTCTAATTTCTTCCTCTGCTGGGAGTTGATGGGTCCTCTCCAAGAGGTGGATGTTACTGATGGTGTCTGGCCAGCGGATCTGGAGAATCCTTCTGAGGCAGCTATTAATGAAGGTCTGGATCTTCCTGGTGGTTGTTTTGGTTGTCCTCCAGGTTTCAGCTCCATACAGTAAGACTGATTTCACGTTGGAGTTGAACAGTCGAATCTTTATTGCCAAAGACAGCTCTCTGGAGCTCCAGATGTTCTTGAGCTGTAAGAAGGCTGCTCTTGCCTTACCAATCCTTACTTTGATGTCTGCGTCTGTGCCACCCTGCTGGTCGATGATGCTACCTAGGTAGGTGAAGGACTGCACTTCTTCCAGGGGGCTTCCATTCAGTGTGACTGGGTCGTTGCTGATGGAATTGATCCTAAGGATCTTGGTCTTGTCCTTGTGGATGTTGAGGCCAACCTGTGATGACGTGGCTGCCACTACGTTGGTCTTCTCTTGCATCTGCTGTTTACTGTGCGAAAGGAGTGCAAGGTCGTCGGCAAAGTCCAGGTCATCAAGCTGGGTCCACAATGACCATTGGATTCCATTCCTACGCTTGTAAGTGGATGTCTTCATAATCCAATCGATGACGAGAAGAAAGAGAAGTGGTGACAACAAGCATCCTTGTCTGACTCCGGTTCGCACCTGGAAGCTGTTTGTGAGCTGCCCTCCATGGATCACTCTACAGTGTATGCCGTCGTATGAATTCTTGATCAGGTTGACCACCTTTGCTGGGATGCCATAGTGCCGAAGGAGCTTCCAGAGGGTCTCTCGATCCACGCTATCGAATGCTTTCTCATAGTCAACAAAGTTGATGTACAACGAGGAGTTCCACTCCATAGACTGCTCGACTATGATGCGGAGCGTTGCTATCTGGTCCGTGCATGATCTGTTCTGCCGGAAACCTGCCTGTTCATCTCGTAGCTGTGGATCGACGGCATCCTTCATTCTCTCTAAGAGGACTCGGTTGAAGACCTTCCCTGGCACCGACAGGAGTGTGATTCCTCTATAGTTGGCACAGTTGCTGAGGTCTCCTTTCTTGGGGATTTTGATGAGATATCCCTCTTTCCAGTCAGCCGGAATCATTTCTTCTTCCCATATTTTCTCAAAGAGGGGGTACAGCATTTCCACTGAAGCATCCAGGTCTGCTTTCAGGGCCTCTGCTGGGATATCGTCAGGTCCAGCCGCCTTCCTGTTCTTCATCATGGTGATGGCTTTTCTGATGTCGTCTCTGGTTGGTTTATCGCAATTGATTGGGAGGTCCTCGTTGGCTGGGTCGATGTCTGGTGGATTTGGTGGTGCTGGTCTGTTCAGGAGTTCCTCAAAGTGCTCCGCCCATCTGTTCATCTGTAGTTCTATTCCTGTTATAAACTTTCCCTGCTTGTCTTTAACGGGACGTTCTGGCTTGCTGAACTTTCCAGACAGTCGCTTGGTAGTATCGTACAGCTGTTTCATGTTACCGCTGTATGCTGCCTGCTCTGCTTCTGCTGCCAGTCCATCCACATAATCTCTCTTGTCCTTCCTAATATTCCTCTTCACTGCTCTGTGGGCTTCAGCATACTCTTTTTGAGCTTTGGCCTTTGCTGCTCTAGTCCTGCTGTTGTTGACTGCTGTCTTCTTCTTCTTTCTGTCTTCTATCTTTGTCAAGGACTCTGCTGTGATCCACTCTTTCTGCTGGTGTTTCTTAATTCCAAGCACTTCCTGGCATGCTGACCTAAGTGTGTCTCTCACTTTCTGCCATCTGTTGAGTACACTGTCTTCCTCTTCCTCAGACCGATCCTGCAGTACTGAAAACTTATTCTTCAACTCCACCAGAGAGGTCCTTTGGGGCCATCTGCCTGTCCCAAGTCAGGGTAAAGGAGGAGGGTTGGGCGTGGGGCTAGCAACTCCACCCTGTAAAAATCAGCTTGCTACAGAAACGCCAACAATAGAGTTAACAGAGACTTTTAGCCTAGAAAAAGAAGGGTCTTCAACTCGAAGATGCATGACGCTGGGTGGTGAAAGCCGCGAGGAAGCCACTAAGCCGATCACCCTTCTTGCAGCCAGGAGGATTACCATCGGCACATGGAACGTGAGGACCATGTACGAGTCAGGAAAGACGTCGCAGGTTGCAGCAGAGATGAGGAGCAACAACCTGACCCTACTAGGCATTAGCGAGACAAGATGGACGCAAGCTGGACAGAGACGACTGTTGACAGGAGAGCTGTTGCTGTATTCAGGACATGAAGAGAGCGACGCACACCACACACAGGGAGTAGGCTTCATGTTGTCCAAGCAGGCACAGAGAGCACTGATTGGTTGGGAGGCACATGGTCCCAGGATCATCACAGCATCCTTCAGAACTAAAATGAAGAGGATTAAGATGAATGTTGTTCAGTGCTACGCTCCAACCAATGACAGTGAAGAGGAGGACAAAGACTACTTTTACAACAGACTCCAGAAAATATTAGAGACTCTCCCAGACAAAGACATTACCATCCTTATGGGAGACTTTAATGCCAAAATTGGACCTGATAACACAGGATACGAACAAGTCATGGGGACCCATGCTCTGGGAGAGATGAGTGAGAATGGAGAGAGATTTGTGGATCTGTGTGCACTTAACAACCTGGTCATAGGAGGCAGCATCTTTCCTCACAAGCGGATCCACAAGAGTACCTGGATATCGCCAGCAGGCATGACAGAAAACCAGATCGACCATGTCTGCATTAGCAAGAATTTCAGAAGGTACTGTATGCACACCAACATAAACCTGTTAGAAGTGGTTGCATTGGGGCTGCAGTTTGTTAAAGTCTCCATTTCAGATGACAGAAAATTGAGCAACTGACCCATGGGCTTGTGAGATAGGAGCTTAGATGAGGGCTAGCAGGCTTGGACTCAGACAGGATAAAACTGAAGTAATTCACAGATTGGAGAAGGCAACAGAAAAATAAGAGATTTTTTCAGTTGCCTTGAGTGGACATGTATGCTTCCTATAGTAATGAGGTCTGGAACATATTGGGGATTGTATTGGATTCCCAGGTGCTTGTAGCTGTCCAGGTAGCAGTTGCCAAGACTACTTCCCCCCCCACACACACTTGTCTATTCTTATCTAGCAAGTTATGACCTGTATTTTAGGTGTTGACCTCACTAGCTTTCCCTGCCCAAGTTAGCCAATCATTGAAGTGCAGGAATATCTGAATTACTTTATGCCCAAAAGGAGCATGAAACATTGTGATTGAGAAAATTCAGGTCCATTAGAAAAACACAGTAAAACTTAAAATAAATAAATAAATAAATCAGTTGGTTTCAGAGTAGTTACCAGCTAAAAAAATTATTTACAAATAAATTCTGTGTTGTACCAATTTGAAACAGCCCAATTCTTTTGTGGTTTCTGACATAATCTGAAATTAGAAATATAACACTGTATTGTTAAAACAGTAGTGAGACATCTGTTCCATCCACAAAAGTAATTTAATATTTGTTATATAATTATCTACATGTTCTCCTTAAATATTTAGTATTTTAATAAGCTATATCCAGTATGTGTATTACACAAAGCTGATAGATAGTGCAACTAAGTGTTTACTACAAAACTACAGAACTGCTTTGTAATAGTTGTATGATTGCACACATCTACACAAGCTCATCAGTCATCAAAATCCCTTATCCACAATGCCTGGGCAAAGAACTAGCGAACAGGGGAGTTTTGCGAGGGACTTCTCCAGATGACGAAGCGCTTACATGACCCTTGGGGTGTTTGTTATCTGGTATGTGTGTGTGTTGTGGTGTGCTTGCTGCTGAACTGAAACATACCGTGTGGTCTGTTTGTTTGGGGGACCGTGTGCTGACCGTGTCCACACTGAGAGCTTCTTAACAAGGCTTTGATCCCTAAGCCCTTTAGCACCTATCAACCCTTAACCAGAGGGCAGGGCTACTCAGGACGACCAGGGCTTTAAAAAGCCTGCTCCTAAGCAACCAGAGGATCTAGTGAACAGGAGCCGTTAACAGGGAAGTTTTGTGAGGGAGTTTACAGGGGGAGTATGGGGGGGGCTACATACACTTAATATTCCGTACACTTCTTTAAACTTAAGCTAAAAACATCCCCTAATAAAAACAACCAAGGAACCAGGAGTAAAAAGAGAATGCAGGCAGAAGTCCCATCAACAGAGTGGGGGCTACCTAGTTTATTGCACCCAATGCAGCATGTGTGATTACCTGCCCTATGGGTAGGTGGTGTATGTGTGCATTTGGTGCAAGGAACTCCTAGCGCTCAGAGACCGTGTACAGGCTTTGGAGGCCAGGGTAACTGAGCTGGAGGAGTTAAGGGAGACAGAGAGGTACATAGATGAGACTTCCCAGGACACGGGAACAGTCCCACCCTCGGTCTGACAACCTCAGTGCTCTCAGGGAAGGAGAACATCCAACTGGAGCAGAGGGAAATGATCCAATAGTTGGGACCCTTCTTCCAGATGATGATGTGGTATCCTCTTGCACTGAGGATACCTCTCCGGTGGAGGGAACTCCAGTTGTTAGAAAGACACAGGTATTAGTAATGGGTGATTCGATCATTAGAAACATAGATAAATGGGTTTGCGAGAACTGCATGGTGACTTGCCTGCTTGGTGCAAAGGTTGCAAATCTCTTGAGATATCTATATAGGCTTATTTGGAGTGTGGGGGAGGAGCCAGTGGTTGTGGTACACGTAGGTACCAATGACATAGGGAAGGATAAGAGAGAGGTCCTGGAGGCTAAATTTAGGCTGCTAAGTAAGAGATTGAAGTCCAGGACCTCCATGGTAGCATTCTCTGAAATGCTTCCAGTTCCACACTCAGGGCCAGTTAGACAGGCAGAACTGCAGAGTCTCAATGCGTGGATGAGACTATGGTGTAGGGAGGAAGGGTTTAGATTTATTAGGAACTGAGGAAACTTTTGGAAAGGGGGAGCCTATACAGGAGGATAGGCTCCACCTAAACCAAAATGGAACCAGATTGCTGGCATTTAAAATTAAAAAAGTCGTAGAGCAGTTTTTAATCTAAGGATTGGGGGGAAAGCTGACAGGTGCAGAGGAGCATGTGGTTTGGAAATCCCTTAGGGGAGGATCTATACATAGAGAATCTCCATGTCCTAATAAGGAGGAGGAGATGGAAGACAATAAAATACAGGTAGGATCTAAGGAGAAACAGTCACATGAAAAAAAGTCCCATTCAATTACATCATGTAATGTCAGGCAGCTAAACAGTGACAAGTTTTTAAAGTGCTTATATACCAGTGCTAGAAGTCTAAATAATAAGATGGGTGAACTAGAGTGCCTCCTTTTAAATGAGGATATTGATATAACAGGCATCACAGAAACTTGATGGAATGAGGCTAATCAACGGGACACAGTAATACCAGGGTACAAAATATATTGGAAGGACAGAACAGGTCATGCTGGTGTGGGAGTGGCACTATGTGTGAAAGAAAGCGTAGAATCAAATGAAGTAAAAATCTTAAATGAACCAAACAGTACCATAGAATCTCTATGGATAGTAATTCCATGCTTGAATAATAAGAATATAACAGTAGGGATATATTACAGACCACATGACCAGGATGGTGACAGTGACTGAAATACTCAGGGAGATTAGAGAGACTATGAAAATAAAAAACTCAATAATGGGGGATTTCAATTATCCCCATATTGACTGGGTACATATCACCATATGAAAGGATGCAGAGATAAAGTTTCTTGACACCTTAAATGACTGCTTCTTGGAGCAGCTAGTCCTGGAACCCAAGAGAGGCAATTCTTGATTTAGTCATAAGTGGAGCACAGGATCAGGTCCAAGAGGTGAATATAGCTGGACCGCTTGGTAATAGTGACCATAATATAATTAATTTAACATCCCTATGGTGGGGAAAACACCACAGCAGCCCAACACTGTAGAATTTAATTTCAGAAAGGGGGACTACACAAAAATGAGGAAGTTAGTTAAACAGAAATTAAAAGGTACAGCACCAAAAGTAAAATCCCTGCACGCTGCATGCAAACTTTTTAAAGATACCATAATAGAGGTTCAACTTAAATGTATACCCCCAAATTAAAAAACATAGTAAGAGAACCAAAAAAGAGTCACCGTGGCTAAACAAAGTAAAAGAAGCAGTGAGAGGCAAAAAGGCATCCTTCAAAAAGTGAAAGTTAAATCCTAGTGAGGAAAATCAAAAGGAGCATAAACTCTAGCAAATGAAATGTAAAAATATAATTAGGAAGGCCAAAAAAGAATTTGAAGAACAGCTAGCCAAAGACTCAAAGTAATAGCAAAAAAAACTTTAAGTACATCAGAAGCACGAAGCCTGCTAAACTACTAGTGGGGCCACTGAATGATTAAGATGATAAAGGAGCACTCAAGGAGGCTACGGTCATTGTGGAGAAACTAAATGAATTCTTTGCATCACTCTTCACGGCTGAGGATGTGAGGGAGATTCCCAAACCTGAACCATTCTTTTTAGGTGACAAATCTGAGGAACTGTCTCAGATTGAGCTGTCATTAGAGGAGGTTTTGGAACAAATTGATAAACTAAACAATAATAAGTTACCAGGACCAGATGGTATTCACCCAAGAATTCTGAAAGAAGTCAAATGTGAAATTGCAGGACTACTAACTGTCATCTGTACCAAAGGACTGGAGGATAGCTAAGGTGACGCCAATTTTTAAAAAGGGCTCCAGAGGTGATCCTGGTAATTACAGGCCAGTAAGCCTGACTTTTCACCACTGGGCAAACTAGTTGAAACTATAGTAAAGAACAAAATTGTCAAATACATAGATGAACATAATTTGTTGAGGAATAGTCAGCATGGTTTTTGTAAAGGGAAATCATGTCTCACCAATTTAATAGAATTATTTGAGGGGGTCAACAAGCATGTGGCCAAGGGGGATCCAGTGGATATAGTGTATTTAGATTTTCAGAAAGCCTTTGACAAAGTCCCTCACCAAAGTAAGCTGTCATGGGATAAGAGGGGATGTTCTCTCATGGATTGATAACTGCTTAAAAGATAGGTAACAAAGGGTAGAAATAAATGGTCAGTTTTCAGAATGAAGAGAGGTAAATAGTGGTGTCCCCCAGGGGTCGATACTGGGCCCAGTCCTATTTAACATATTAATAAATGATCTGGAAAAAGGGGTAAACAGTGAGGTGGAAAATTCACAGATTATACAAAACTACTCAAGATAGTTAAGTCCCAGGCAGACTGTGAAGAGCTACAAAAGGATCTCTCAAAACTGGGTGACTGGGCAACAAAATGGCAGATGAAATTCAATGTTGATAAATGCAAAGGAATGCACATTGGAAAACATAATCCCAACTATACATTGTGGCAAATTCAGGCCAATTGGCTGCCTGGAGAGGGGTAACAATTAGCCCGGAAGGCTTAGCCAGCAAAATAAAGTTCAGCTGGGGCAGGGGTTAGGAAGAACCTAATCAGGTTCAGCTGGCCCCAGTTGCTAGAGCCCTTTTTAAACCCTCCCTGACAAGGAAGCTGGGGGGGGGGGGAGGAGGATGAGAGAAGCAGGGCAGCTGCCAGCAAGGAGGGACAGCTGAACTCTGAGACTCGCTGCAGGACGGAGGGCATTCTTCCCAGGGGGGGAAAAGAAACTAGAGCTAGGGGGCTGGCTGAGAAGGAATCAGCCCGGCCTTGTGAGATTGAGAAGGGTTTTTTTTCCCTTGTGCCCTAGCCTGTGCCTCTGAGGCTGGGATGGACTGAGCTAACAAACAGAGGGGCAGGTATTTTGCCACAACATATAGAATGATGTGGTCTAAATTAGCTGTTACCACTCAAGAAAGAGATCTTGGAGTCATTGTGGATAGTTCTCTGAAAACATCCACTCAATGTGCAGTGGCAGTCAAAAAAGCGAACAGAATGTTGGGTATCATTAAGAAAGGGATAGATAATAAAAGACAGAAAATATCACATTGCCTCTATTTAAATCCCTGGCATGCCCATATCTTGAATACTGCGTGCAGATGTGGTTGCCCCACCTCAAAAAAAAGATACATTGGAATTGGAAAAGGTTCAGAAAAGGGCAACACAAATGATTAGGGGTATGGAGCGGCCTCCGTATGAGGAGAGATTAATAAGATTGGGACTTTTCAGGTTTGAAAAGAGACAACTAAGATATGATAGAGGTCTATAAAATCATGATTGGTGTGGAGAAAGTAAATAAGGAAGTGTTCTTTACTCCTTTTCATAACAGAAGAATGAGGGGCCACCAAATGAAATTAATAGGCAACAGGTTAAAACTAACAAAGGAAGTATTTTTTCACACAACACAGTCAACCTGTGGAACTCCTTGCCAGAGGATGTAGTGAAGGCCAAAACTATAACAGAGTTAAAAAACAACTAGATAAATTCCTGGAGGATAGGTCCATCAATGGCTATTAGCCAGGATGGGCAGGGATGGTGTCCCTAGCCTCTGTTTGCCAGAAGCTGGGAATGGGTGACGTGATGGATCACTTGATGGTTACCTGTTCTGTTCATTCCCTCTGGAGCACCTGGCATTGGCCACTGTCAGAAGACAAGATACTGGGCTAGATGGACCTTTGGTCTGACCCAGTATGGCCGTTCTTATGTTCTAAGAGATCCATCTACCTACTTTTGAAACTTTCACCACTCCTTGACAATTTTGACACTCCTTGACAGTAGTCCTTGACAATTTTCTTTTGGACTTCATGCTCTTCAAGAGGAGCAATCAATCAAAAGTTTATATATGCATTACTAAATATTACTAAAACTTGCCTGGTGAAATCAACCAGTATCCAGAAAAATAGTGTGCCTTCAGATTAGTCAGAGATTTTTCAAATGCATCAACAGGAGTTACGTGTCTAGCTGTTTTCTATGCCTTTGAAAGCTTCTCCACTCCAAAACTATTGCACAGTCATATTTTCTTCTCTCCCCTCCAAACTAGGCAAAGTTTTTGAGAAATATTGGGGTTCCAAAACCAAGTGAATTATACTCTTCTACTTATATAGCCTATGAGATAAATAGCAGACTTTATGATTAGTGATAAATTACAAAGATCAATAGTTTAAAGTCTCAAGGTACATGGAGAGTACGTGTAGAAAATAGGAAAGGGCGAATCATTTAATTAAAAAAAAACTTTCACAAATACAAATTTTATTTTCTTTCTTCCTGGAAAAAAAAAGTTTACACTCAATATGTCAAACACAAAATAAGAAAAAGTTGGACACTAACTCAAGTTTTATTTATATATTCTACTTTCCTCTAGACCAGTCCAGACTATCATCAGGGAGAAAAGCAGAAAACCTTGAGACCATATGTCATCCAGCACTTCTGGTCTTATTCCATTTTTTAAAATAAAATATTAAAAAGCTATTACACAGCATATTTCAAGCAAATATTACTGAACATAATTCTAAAAAAAAACAAAACCCAAAAAACACAACCACCACTTAATATAGTTTTAAAAAACATAGGGCTGAATGGCACTTTCATTTTAGCATTTATGATGCAGAAAGCACATTTTGGAAAATAGTGCACCCTCACTGCAATTTTCATTGCTGTAAGGATAACGTGGCTATAAGGCAATGTAACCTTAGCTTCCACCTACGTCCCTCATAAAACACCATTAGCACATGCATCTCTTTAGTATATATGCCAAGATGCACTGCTTCCCTTCAACTTAATTTACCTACTCCCTCCTGTTTAAAAAAGTAACTTAAGGAGATGATGTGCTATATTTGTCACACGCTACAAGATACTAAAATATTAAAAA